>NC_090412.1:9549325-10149325 GCF_036365525.1 Heterodontus francisci | reverse complement strand
TGTACAGAATTATTTTTCTGACCTCAGCCAACCAGCTCTCACATTGATGAAGAACCTTACCGAGGGTAGATAAAAGCAATTCAACATGGATAACATTTTAATGGAGGACATCACTGAAATGATTAAAATTGGGGGATACACATATACTTTGTTCTTGAGAAAGCACTGGGTGAATTTACACACCAATGTTAGTCTCCCAGTGAAGTTCTCTCCACATCATGTCAGCGCTATTGTTGATGCGTAAACATGGATTCAGATTAACAACCTAAATCTCCATCACGCTAAGATCTCAAAATTGAAAGCTTGGCAGTCTAAACATGATTTCTACACCTCTAATGAACTTGAGAGTGATTGTTTCCAAATCACCATGCTGTGTAAATGTACTAATATAAAAAAGATATAGAATGTGACCATTGGTAACAGAGAGCAGCAAGATCGAAGTAATGAGCTGTGCCACGTTGTGCAGATTATATGTACATTGCAAATGCAAACAATAGGAGGAATTATAGATTTTCTTAGCGGGATTCTCTAGGTATTATTTACAGCACTTTGAGGTTGCATTTACAGTACAACTTGAGTGTTATTGTGAAGTAGTTAACTATAAATTCAGACTAATTCTGTAGTGAGAGCCTGAAAGGGCCTAGAGAGAGGGAGACTCATTGAATTTTATTGCAGAGGCCCAAACTCTCGATTTACATTGCAGTAAAGTGATGGAAGGTGTCATCAACAATGCTATTAAGTGACACTCAGCAATAACCTGCTCACAAATGCTCAGCTTTGGTTCCACCGAGACCACTCAACTCCAAACCTCATTACACCATTGATCCAAACATAGATAAAACAGCTGAATTGCAGAGCTGAGGTCAAAGTGACTGCCTTTGACATCGAGGCAGCATTTGACCGAATGTTGCATCAAGGAGCCCGAGTAAAATTGAAGTCAATAGGAATCGGGGGAAAACACTCTATTGGCTGAAGTCATACCGAACACAAATGAAGATGGTTGTGGTTGTTGGAGGTCAATCATCTCAGCCCCAGGACATCACGGCAGGAGTTCCTCAGGGTTGTGTCCTAGGCCCAACCATCATCAGCTGCTTCATTAATGACCTTCTAAGTATCATAAGATCAGAAATGGGGATGTTCGCTAATGATTGCGCAGTGTTCAGTCCCATTTGTAACTCCTCAGATAATGATGCTCTCCGTGCCCGAATGCTACAAGACCTGGACAACATCCAAGCTTGAATGTTAAGTGGCAAGTAACATTCGCACCACATACATGCCAGGCAATGACCATCGCCAACAAGAGCTTCTCCCCTCGACATTCAACAGCATTGCCATCGCTGAGTCCCCCAAAAATCAACATCCTAAGGGTTACCATTGACCAAAAACTTAACTGGAGCAGCCATATAAATACTGTGGCTACAAGAGCAGGTCAGAGACTGGGAATTGTGCAGTCAGTAACCCACCTCCTGACTCCCTAAAGCCTGTTAACCATCTACAAGGCACAGGTGTGATGGAGCACTCCCCACTTGCTTGGTGAGTGCAGCTCCAACACCACCCAAGACGCTCGACACTTGATTGGCACTCCCATCCACCACCTTAAATATTCATTCCCTCCACCAGCGGCGCACAGTGGCAGCAGTGTGTACCAGCTACAAGATGCGCTGCAGCAACTCCCCAAGGCTCCTTCAACAGTACCTTTCAAACCCATGGCCTCTACCACCTAGAAGAACAAGGGCACCAGGTGCATGGGAACACCACCACTTTCAGGTTCCCCTCCAAGTCACACACCATCCCGACTGGGAACTATATCGCCATTCCTTCATTGTCTCTTGGTCAAAAGCCTGGAACTCCCTTCCTAACAGCACTGTGGGCATACATACACCACAAGGACTGCAGCGATTCAAGAAGGCTACTCACCACCATCTTCTTAAGGCAATTAGGAATGGGAAATAGATGCTGGCCTAGCCAGTGAAGCTCGCATCCCACAAATGAATAAAAAAAACTATTTAGCATTGGCACAGAGTAGAAATTGCTTTACATCTATGTTAAAGTTGTGTAAATGTACCTGCAAAATAAAAATTTTGCAATCCATCAGTTACCAATAACTACATCAACCAGGAATGTTTTAATTAGTTTTGAGTTTTCTAACACTGAAACGGGTGTAGTTACGAATATTAACATTTTATGTAAAGGTGTTGGTTTAAATTATTGAACCATGTACTGGTTTATTTTTTCACAGGTACATTAACTTTACAGTGTAACACCCTCTTAAATAAAATTTTATGCACATTCAGATTGAAGAGAATGCAAACACAACAGTCAATATAACCAGCACCATTGGCCTGTGATCCTCATGGAAAAACGAACGGCATTAGAAAAGTCAGTCCTCAAAACACTGGTGAAATCTCTCATCTCTTGAATAAAAATAAATCTGGCTTTTTCAATCACCATAAAACAGTGGCCTTCAAAGTAGCAGATTTGAAAAATATTAAAATTAAATCTGCATTACAAATTGTGCACATACATAATAGTCTTAGAATTGCCTTGTTTATTTAAAAAGTAATGTCTTGCAGCAGCTGAACAAACACCTCAGATGTTTACCCCTCTGTTTTGGAAAGTACATAAATTCTATGGTAACCATAGATTGAGAAGAGATATACCGTGAGATCGAATAACTCAACCAGTCTCTCTTCAATTGAAAATGTAACTAATTAAGAAAGCCAACAAAGTGTGGGTAAAATCTAACATGTGTGATATATATATTTATATATGGACCCTTTCAACTATAAATTATGTGCAAAGCTATGGAAGTTCATGTATTAATATTTAATATCCCTACACCATGATCTGATACATACAAGGAAGCATCAATCATTCACTAGTTTATAAAGGAAATAAAAACAAAAAGTGCTGGAAATATGCAGCAGATCTGGCAGCATCTGTGGAGAGAGAAGCAGAGTTAACGTTTCAGGTCGGTGGCCTTTCATCAGAACTGGCAAAGGTTAGAAATGTAATATGTTTTAAGCAAATAAAACGGGGGTGAGGCAAAAGAGAACAAAAGGGAAGGTGTTGATAGGTCAGAGGGTCACAGAGAATAACTGACAAGGAGGTCATGGGGCAAAGGCAAAGAGTGTGTTAATGGTGTAGTGAAAGAGAAAGTACAGAGAGGGTGTTAAATGACAGAATAATGAAAGCTCTAGACAAAAGCACAAACATGGAGAAAAAATAGTGGGCAGGCACATGGTAAAAAAAATTGAATGATGAAACTAACTGAAATAAAATAAAAATAAATATAGGAGCTGTCTCCATGTTTAAACACTCTTGGTTCATAAAAACTAGCGCAAGGTTTTCAAATGTGGATCAGTGTAATAGAAAATTGTAAAATCATTCAAATGGGAATTGTAGAACTGCATAGCTTGGGACCACATAAACTACTTCTCCCACCCTTCACCATAACGCTTATAAGTCTGATTTAGCATGTCTTAATTCACATCCCTCAAAATTGATCCTGTGGACACAAAGCTGCAACACAAACATTTTGCCATCACTAAAGATCTCACAGCTTCATTTGTAAATATGTTGGTTGAAGGAGAAAGATACTTGCTGGTCAAATATACTGGTGTGAATGGTAATTCAGTTATTTTTGTCTATGTGCAAATGTCCTGATTTTGTTGATAGGGGGATGCATTGGATTAACAAATAAGCAACGCATGAGGGAGAGCAACGTTCGACGGACTGGAAGATTAACCAGCATAGTACATCGACACACTTAATCACCACAGCAGAATTATTAAAGTATGTGTTTCATGTGAAGCTTGCAATCACTCCATGAAACACAAAAAGATTTGCATTTATATAAGTGCCTTTCACCACTTCAGGGCATCAAAAAAAACTTTGCAGTCAATTAAATGTGTTTGAAGCATATTCACTGTTGTAATGTAGAAAATGAGGCAGCCAATTTGCACACAGCAAGCTCCCACAAACAGCAATGAGATAAAGACCAGATCATCTGTTGTGATGTTGATTGAGGGATAAATATTGGCCAGGACACCAGGGAGAAAACCCCTGCTTTTCTTAGAAAAGCACCATGGGGTCTTTAATGTCTACCTGGGATGTCATTGGTTTAATGTTTTATCTGAAAGATGGCACCACTGACAGTGCAGCACTCTATCAGTGCTGTACTGCATTAGGGCGTTAACCAATGTTCCCCCTAATTTTTTTTGGCGTGCATGGGCGATTTGTTTAAGTGCGTGGCCCCTTTATTTTTTTGCTCAGCCACACAACTTAAAGGGGCCGACTTGTGCGTGGTCTATGCGGGAACATTCGGACTGCTTGTAAGGAACATTGGTGTCAACCTAGATTAGATCCTTTGGAGTGGGTTCGAATCCATGATCGTCTGACTGAAAAGCTAGAGAGCTACCATTGAGTCATATAAAATACAGAAATAATAAAGTATGAACTGTATTCATTACAATTATTTCACATAGAAAATACATTAAAACAAAACAATTTCTCAAAACAATTGAGAAATATACAACTTTATTTTGATATACACACATTTTATAAATATTTTAATTGTCAATCTAAAAACATTATAATTTGTTGAAAATGGTATGTTAGTGTTTATGAAACTCTGATTGATTTATTATTAGTGTTAGCCCTCTATGGTGTTCTTGCCAGAATGAGTTAAGGTTAATTTTTCCTCTGGTCACTGTGCAACAACATATGGTGAAAAAAAAACCCAGCCACAGCGCTCCTAGCACACGCCAGGAGAATATATAAAATTCCGCACCTCCAACCCAGGATTTCTATTTATTAATTTGGATAAAGAGAAAATCCCAGAGCGAGGCAGTAAGACACCAGAGGAATTTATTGCCTAGTACAAGTGCAATCTTTATTTCTCTATCGGATCTTGCAGCAACATTCTAAAACCCTTCTAGAAACAATGTTTTTTTACGCTGTATGCACAAAACGCGATTATGATTTCATTAGTAACACCCAGTAGAAAAAATTCTCATCAAAGCATTTACCATGTCCCTGCCTATAGCGAACCGAAGAAATTCTTAACTTCTTTTGAAATCATTTTGCTTAAAAACAAAAAAACGTGAAAATTTGAGCAACATCTAGGAGTGAAGGCTTGAGCAAACGCCTGTATTCCATAAGCGTGATTGTTGTTCTATAATCCCAGCGGGAGGAAAACCGACCTTTTTTTTCCTCTCCAGGGAGCTGGGGGTCTTATTTGGAAGGTTGGGACCTCCTGACACTTTTCCCTATCCCGAGTTTGAGATTGAAAAATTCCCAAACGTCCAGGGTTCACTTTCCTCGCATACCACTACAAAATAAAAACCACACAGACACATTTCCTTGTAAAGTGATCCCCGGTGATCATTTGATTTTAATCTAAATTTAATTAAACTGTGCAGACACCCTTTTATCAATTGCATTGTAAATACGAAGTTTAAAGAGTGGCGTGGATGGGGGTAAAGTAGGTGGAGGGGAGGGGAGGGGGATTTTACAGGATGGTTTAAAATGTGTATAATTTATATCTAAAATGAGAGGATATTCGGGTAGATTGGAGCAGCTAGATTATCTTCCCTAAATAAACCCAATTTAGCTTGAAAAACTTAAATGCTGAGATTGGCTGTTTGGGACAGATTGTAACAGTTGTTACAGCAGAAATCCTGGCAAACTCAATAATGTAGACTGATTAAAGGGGTGGGACTGGATTAGCCGTACAATAAAAGTGCAGGAGAATAAAAGTTGCTGTAAGTGGATTGAAATTGACTCAACTTTAAGAAATATCTCAACTCCCCCCTCCCCCTTTTGAGTAACTCCGAAACGCGCCATCATTCCAGTGAAATGTATCAAAAGCTGATGATGTAGTTCCGGGTGCCAGTACCCAGCACTGATTGGCTGCTGACGAGCAACTCTTCCCTTGGGAGAAATAAAGAGCTAGCGGATCAGTCTGAGGTTCTCGCCCAGCAAGCGAAAAAAAAACTTACTGACAACTTCCCAAACAACACCAACAGGCAACTCAACAACAACAACAACAAAACCCACACACCAAAAAAAAAAGGAGATCCGTCCTCTCAACACAGCAGCTCAGCGCTGGCCTGGGACTTTGATTTCTCTGCACTTTGCAAAGCGAGAGGAATAAGGCGAGCCAGGATGAGCTTGCTGTCAGCGATCGACACTAGCGCCTCAGTCTACCAGCCAGCTCAGCTCTTGAACTGGGTCTATCTGTCTCTCCAGGACACTCACCAACCCAGCGCCTTCGATGCATTCAGACCCGAGCCGACTTCCCACCATCACGACCTGAACTTCGCTAAAGCCGCTGACATGGGAACGTCACTCTATTCCAACTATCTCAACAACTTCTCCCAACTCCACAGGAATGAGGTGCGAATTCTCTCCAAATAGAGTCTTAATATGTACCAGTGAAAGCCCCCCCCCCCCCCAGCTCTCTAAAATGTGCTCTTTTAGCAATCAGGAAACTTTAACCAAACTTTCTGATCTCTCACTGCGAGGACAGAGGTATATATTTTTTGAAACCGCCATTGGACTCTGTTCGATATATAGAGGGAAAGATCCTTTTCCTTCGGGCAGGACTTGTTGCTCCGGCATTCTGTAGGGGTTTTATTGTACGATGCGAGATGCAGTTTGTTTCAGTGAAACCCAAATGATCTCAATCCAAAGGCTGTTGACATCTTGGCTAATAATTGAACGATTGTATTCAATTACAATCATACCGACTGGAATATAAAAGTGGTATGTTACAGTCTGGGACTTACATTAACACACTTTCATATTTAAAGTCGTGTTTTGTGACCCCCTCTAAAAACCCCTCCCTTTCCACAATTCTCCTTGTTCCATGTGTGAATTACTCAATGTGATTGACAGCTTGTTAAAATCAACGCAATGCATTACTCAACACTGTTGAACTAACAAGAAATCACTGCTGATTTGGAGGTAGAGAGATTCCTAGCAAAGTGTGGATTTATCGGATGTTTTGCCTTAGTTGAAATGCGGTAGAGGCGACCCTCCCAATAAGTCATTTAAGTTTCGAAAGCGAGAGGTGTGTGTGAAGCAGGGCAGGGTACATAGTCGGTTGTTTGATCTGCATTCTCTCCAGAGGGACTGAGAGCGGTGGGGGTTGGTTAGATAGCAGTAAGTTCCTCACTGACTCTTGAAAATACTGATATATGAGTCTGGTCATTATTTTAGAGTCGGGGTATCTGGTTGCTTCGACACGAACAAAAATAAAGTGCCATGTATCCGCTGTCTGTCGCTCTGCCCATTAGTAAATCTGCAATTGAAAAGAAAATTGGGAGGTGAGGTTTCATCTTAAAAGGGCAACGTCTAACAATGTGCACAGGGTGCGGGGGGGAGGCAAAAAGTAAGTACCCGTTTAAAAGCTAGCAATAAAAAGTATTATATTTGCTAGCACCTTTTTAAAAACTCGGATGCAACTATATCCTGAGAACAGTCGGTGATAAACAGTCAAATTCAAGAAGTGGTATTCGAAAGCAATATGAATATGACAAATGAACACAACTAGAGGACACAGTTCAAAGTTCACAAGCTGGAGCAAAGTTAGCGAGATTTGGGTTGGGGGAGTATAGTTCCTCATCAGAGAGTCATGGATATATGGAACAGTCTCCCAAAGGAACCTTTGATTCAAGGGCAGATGGAACCTTTAAATGAGACCCCTATCTGTTGAGAAGGGCAATTGATCATTGCAGAGATGCTGATTGGTTTTCAGGGAGGCATTTTTAAAGTAGAGGGCAACAGAATAAATTTGTCAGAAATCCAAGATGGTTTCTCATTCTAACCTCTGTCATTTAATGTCCCCCCCCCCCCCCAAAAAAAACACTATTGCCCAACTCCTTACTCACACCAAGCCCCATTTACCCGTCATCCCTGTGCTTGTTGGCTTACATCAGCTCAGAGTTAAGCAACACCTCTTTTTTTTAAAAAAAACTTCTCAACCTTGTTTTCAAATACCTCCATGGCCTCGCTCCTCCCTATCTCTGTAATCTCCTCCAACCCTGCAAACTTCCGCAATTATCTGCATCCTCTAATTCTGACCTCCTGTGCATCCTCAGTTTTGCTTTCTCCACCTTTGGTGGTCATGCCTTCAGCTGCCAAGGCCCTAAGCTCTAGAATTCCTGCACTAAACCTCTCCACCTCTCTTTCCTCCTTTAAGATGCCCCTTAAAATGTTTCAAATTTTGCTTTATATTACTCCTGTGAAGCACCGTGGGACATTTTATGAAAGGTGTTCTATAAATACAAGCTGTTGAAGTCAGGATGGAGTGGGACTGATCGGCCAAATGACTTTCCCTCATTCCAAAGGTTATGTTCTAATTAACAGTCTAATATACATATATCATAAAATGTGTTTTTGAATTGTGTTATTCCACTCAGATACTGTTTATTACAGCTTACTCTATAAGCAACTGGTACATATAGTACCATTAATATCACAAAGGGACTTTGCACATTCACGAAGGGAAATGGATCCTGGGAAGTAAGGGAAAAATTAAATGAGGTGATGGAGGACAGGATGGAAGAGTTTGATTTTTGAGGAGACTTTTGAAGATAACAAGGTGGAAGTGTTTAGTAAGTGAATTCCACAGATAGGCCTTGATAGCTGGTCCCTGGGTGGATTGGAGTGAGGGGTATCTGTATTGGAGGAGGAAACGAAAGATTGATTTGCATTTATGTAGTGCTTGTCATGACCGCTTGACCCCTCAAAGTGTTTTACAGCTAATGGTGTACTTTTGAAGTGTAGTGACTGTTGTAATGTGCCAGCCAATTTGCTCACAGAAAACAGCAATGTGATAATGAACAGATAATCTGTTTTTGTGTGATGTTGATTGAGGGATAAATATTAGTCAGGACACTGGAGAAAACTCCCCTGCTCTTCTTCGAAATAGTGCCCTGGGATCTTTTACATTCACCAGGGCAGGCAGATGGGGTGTCGGTTTAATGTGTCATCCAAAAGACAGCACCTCCGACAGTGCAGCACTCCTTCAGTATTGCACTGGAGTGTCAGCCTTGATTTTTGTGTTGGAGTCCTGGGGTGGGACTTGAACCTGGAACCTTGTGACTCAGGTGAGAGTGCGACTGACTGAGTCACACTGGCACTGGAAAGAATCTCAACTGGGTCAGAGATTCAATGCTAGCCTTTGTTGATTAAGGACATGTCTAGAAATTCACCGGGGAAAAAAACTATTTTCTCTAGTATGAGCAGAATTGGTTTGTTCTATTGTTTTACTCCTGTCCCGTTTCCGTCCATTTACACAGCAAGCTTTCTCTCCAGAAACACAGCTCGATTCTTAAAATGGCCACATAGGTTCCAGTTTATGTGGCAGTGCAGCTCCCTTAATCGGTGCGCCGGGAATAACTTTGAGTCATATGGCCATTGCCCTTTTAAGAAAAGTGCAAGTTTAATTCAACGAGGGCCAACGAGGCATTGCTTTGGGACTTGATACGTTCCAGATATGGATTGGCCGAGACAGGAGAAGCTAATCGGCCTGGGATTTGTGTGAAAACAATTTGAAGTGTGAATAGCCTTTCTTGTCCCCTTGCTGTGTGGGAGTCTTCCATTAGAGGGGAGGTGGATTGGGGGAGGGGATTAGGGTTTGCTTCCAGGGGCATTTAGAATATTCGTGTTTAGAAAAGAACATAACTTCTACCATTCTGTTTTGCGAAGGGTAACTGAAGGTTTAAGAACACGCCCTCGTTTCTCTCCGTCCTTTGTGTCTGTTATGTAAAGGCGAGACACGTTCTTGGCCCCAATTTGCAGACGTTTCCTGCTGGGTTTTTCCCCTCTGTGAAGAGGGACCTTTACAGAGCCGTCTAACAAAAGCAGTCACTATGGTGTAGAAAGCCAAGGGTTAAATGCCCTGCCCTTTCTGACAGGTCGCTTTATTTAAATTCACCACAGATACCACAAAGCAATCTTGTAAACATATCAGCTGGATTTATCGACAAACAGTTGTCGTCTCACTTAAAAATAGCTGGACGTTTGCAACAAAGATGACACATGAGGAACACAAAGCAAGTTACATTCACAACCCCAGCCCACATCCCAAAACAATCCACACAGCTGGCGCTGAAGATGCACAGCAGCCGGTCGCTGCATTTACTGAGCGTCTGTGTTAACGTTGGTTGATGAGGGCTATGTGGGTTGTGAGGAAAGCCCAGCGTATCCTGCAAGTGCAAACCTCCCGTGTTTATTGTGAGCTCGGCATTTCTTTCAAAACATGCAGGCGTTTTCAGACAGTCTCTTCATTAATATTCATTTAATATATGTGTTAAAATGCACCTTAATCCATCTGGCAGCTCGTTCTCCTGTGATAAAAATGAACAAGTAGGAATTAAAAGCCTCCCCCCCCCCCCCCCCCCCCCCCAAAAAAAATCAGTATCAGAAACCAATTTCAGAAATTGTGCCATTCAAACACATTCGCTCCATCTGGACGTTTGCAATCATTGTACCAATACATACCCTGACTTCAATGTGTGGACCTCAGTTCCAAAGCACTTAATTCAACAACAAAACGTGCATCTAACAACAGTCAAAATCAGTAAAGTTGTTATTTCACTAATCTGTGTTATGAAATTGTGAGCATTGAAGGGTTTGATTCAGCAATTGCTTTCACTACAAGCTATTCCAGCAGATAGAAATCCAGTCAAATTCAGACAGACAGCTCGCTACTTTTATTGTAACTACCTATGTTGTAAATTCATGCTTCGCTGCCCTGTTTTGAACATGTAAAGCACATGTTTAACTGCTTATTTCATTAAAGGTTGCATCTTTGCAACAAATCGCTATTCTTTAGAGCACTTAGACGCAGCAAGCTCATTGTAAATAATTGAATGTTGTCCATTTATTCAGGCTATTAGCAGCGGCTTGTACAAGAACGCTTCCCCCTATGGTTCTCTGAGTAACATCGTGGACGGACTGAGTTCCCTGACAGACCATTTCTCGGATCTATCTTTTTCGGCAGAACCTCGCAAACCTGGTAAAAGGCCTCCACCCAACTACTTGTGCCATCTCTGCTTCAACAAAGGACATTATATCAAGGACTGTCCCCAGGTAAGTGCGGTTTGAATATTGCGAGAGGGGGGAAAAAATCACAACCGGGTGATGTTTAACAAACGGTGAGATAGGGTGAGGAATCCGGTATTGAATGAAGCATTGAGGTCTGTAGGCAATGAATTCTGCAGGAGCTAATACTTGTCTAGTCATCACTGGTGGATGTTATTAAAAAGTGAGTTTGTGTGAATAACAACAAAATATTCGCAAGTGAAATATTTGAGTTTAAAAATTTGAATGAATACATTCTTATTTAAAGTATCTGCAAAGTTAACTTTTATTATTTTTAAAAATGTGTGTGTGTATATGTATTCTTAACAGTATAACTGGATCCACAGCCGTTAACAAAAGATTTGTGCAAGCAATTAGGAATTAAGCCATTGGTGTAATCATTATTTCATATGCTTTGGTTAGTCTCTGACTGAGTGTGTTTTTAAGAAACAGATGGAAAACTAGTTTGCCCTCAATTATTACACTTTGCAACTAAGTCAACATTGGAATGTCTGAACCGAACTCTCAGTGCCTCAGACACATTTCTCAGTCGTCACAGTCTTGTCCAGATACTAGATAACCTCACATCAATTGGAACTACAATTCCTACTATTTTGGGAGCCAAAGTGCATCAAAGTACCAATTTGACATCTCCACCATCAAATTCATTTCCAGGCTTCCCATTCGTTCTGCATTATTTAGACTCCACTGAACTGGATGAGGGTTGTGTGTGTGATAGTTCTCAGAGAGAGAGCCCCAATAATCAAGGACATTGGTTTATGGGAAAATGGGCAGGATTGGGGAATTTGTGCAATACAAAATGAAAATGGAATTTGATTTATCCAGTGATTGTAAATCAGAGACTTTCATATTACAGCACTGCTTCATTTGGCCTTGTTAAAAATCTGTTGCACTGATCAATGATACAGTGAACTTCACACCAAATCATTTTTATATAAGTATGTTAAAGGAGATTTCATCTCAAGTGATTATCTTACAGATAATGGCCATTACTTTCAATGGCAACTGTAAACAGTATTGACTGGTATGGAGTGAACTGGATTTATTCTGATTTTTTTTTACACTGCTCATGTTCTTAAGTATTTATTGCTCTGTAACGATCTTGCCAATTTTCCCATTCGAATGATTTTGCATTCTTGAATAAGACATTGGCTTGGAGGTCATCAGGGATCAGTAATGGGAAATGCTCAAGTTGTGTCTCATTCTGCAGGAGGTCTGGACAAACAGGCTGGAATCTGGGCTGCCTGTCTGCAGAGTAATAAAATCCAGATGCCTGATCCTAATCCACAGAGGCTTTCCCTCCAGTCAGGGTTTGTGTTCTATCTTTCCCTTCCCTTCCTACTTGCCTCTGACCATTAGAGCTGAGACAGGCTGGAAATGTGAGTTGTCAAATAGTCGGAGGGACAGTGTGTGTCCAGGGCATTCAACACTGGCACTGCCTTTAGATGCTAGATCAGGCCCTACACTGGGACATGGAAAAAAATTGTGGTTTTAATCATCCAAAGTGTTTAATGCTCAGAGTCAAAACAATCCTTAGTCTATGTCAACAGAATTTGGTTAGAACTTATAATAGTGGAGCTTATGAAAATAAACATTTTAATTTGGTTGAAAGGCTGAATAAATGCAACGTACTGAGTCTATGAGCATTAACTAAGCAATTCATACTGTTCACGGTGGTAATCTGCATATTATTAGCATATTATCTAGTTTATCAACATCCTATTTAGTGTTTGACATTTTTCCAATAAATTTCCTAGTTGGCTGGAATGTTGCTTAAACAAATCCAGATTATCTATTGCATGCACATCTTTTTTATTCTTTCATGGGATGTGGGCGTTACTGGCAAGGCCAGCATTTGTTGCACATCCCTAATTGCCCTTGACAACTGAGTGGTTTGCTAGGCTGTTTCAGAGGGCAGTTAAGAGTCAACCACTTGCTGTGGGTTTGGAGTCACATCTAGGCCAGATCAGGTAAGAATAGCAGATTTCCTTCCTTAAAGGACATTAGTGAACCAGATGGTTTTTTTTACAACAATTGATAGTTTCATTGCATCATTACTGGGACGAGCTCTCAATTCCAGATTTTTTATTAATTAATTGAATTTAAATTCCACCAGCTACTATTGGGGTTTTGAACCCATGTCCCCAGGGCATTAACCTGGGCCTCTGGTTTACTAGTTCAGTGAGAGAAAATATTTAGACACATAACTATTAACTGGACTGACTACTTGCGGATGAGCATTCACGGTCACATCTGTAATTCAAGGCTCATTAATTTACCAGTTACAACTTCAAATCCATCCTCAAGTGTTTGTTTTATTACCCTCTCAAGTTCACTTTGAAGGCAACAAATGTTTTCACCCATTTCGGAATGCATGCACCTTGTGCTTCTTGACATTTGCTGGCAATAGTCTTTGTTCCATTACCTACTAATGTCTCTCACTGAAAACCCATTGATGTCAATTAGCTGGTAACAGTGAAACTAATTGCTGGACATGATAGCACTTCTTCCCATCCTATTTAGTAGTAAAGCCTGTGGATTTAATAAATACAGAGTAACAGGTTTCTCTGGCACCCCATGTATAAATGGTTATACAAGTACACAGGTTATTTAGTTTAATGTTTCTTATTCAATGTTGAAGCAGTTGCTCCTAACATATTTGCAATATACTAGCTTACCCCCTTAGCCTTGCACACGGGTAGTCCAGGATCTGAAGCATGTTTGTGATATTTAGCTGTTAACCTGGCTTGTCCCTTTAAGACAAAACTCCGGACTCTCTCTAAACCAAGTGTCTAAAGACTATTGAGCTTAATTAGTGGTTAACTCCGATTGATGTTGGAAGTTTGCACATTGGCAGCTGCTTGGGGAGAAGTTAGTTTATCTCTAGGCCAATCAGGAAAACTTTGTGCCCTTTTTAAACTGAAGGTTCAGTTGCGAGATGGTGTGCTGTAAAAAGTGTGATCTGCAGTGTGATGGGCACGTGTCAAAACTCTGTTTTATCCACAGAAAAGTAGAAAGTTAATGGTGCAGTGGTTAGCACCGCAGCCTCACAGCTCCAGGGACCCGGGTTCGATTCTGGGTACTGCCTGTGTGGAGTTTGCAAGTTCTCCCTGTGTCTGCGTGGGTTTTCTCCGGGTGCTCCGGTTTCCTCTCACAAGCCAAAAAGACTTGCAGGTTGATAGGTAAATTGGCCATTATAAATTGTCACTAGTATAGGTAGGTGGTAGGGAAATATAGGGACAGGTGGGGATGTTTGGTAGGAATATGGGATTAGTGTAGGATTAGTATAAATGGGTGGTTGATGTTCGGCACAGACTCGGTGGGCCGAAGGGCCTGTTTCAGTGCTGTATCTCTAATCTAATCTAAAAAACAGGCATTTGTTTAAGAATGTACTTTGTGTGTGATGTGTGGTCTGGGTTTCAAGCCTTGTAGACGAAGAAGACCTCAGGTCTGATGACGACTGCTGATTTAGCCTACTGCACCCAGCAGAGTGGTAATGGGATGTCACAGTTGGATCTTAGTGTGGCTATGCTAGGATAAAGAAAATCAAACAGGATCCCTGCTTTCCACTGACTTTGCGGGAAACTACATGTGTTCAGACATCAGGTGTGAACAGGAGTAGACACTGATGAAGTGCCTGATGACAAGAATTTAACTTTCCTAATGCTATTCATTACATTTCCACAGCAACCATCAGTGTCAGAAATGCATCATTTGTTGACTTTTTTTTGCCTTGGCTTCTGGCTTTCTGTCAAACTCAGAACATAGGAATCAAAGAGCAGTGGTCAACAGGGTGAGTGGATAAAACAGCAGCCTGTTCCCAACATCTCCACGGAATTGTGAACATTCTCAAAATGAGGGTTCCAGGAATTCCAACCAACCCTTCTCATTCGTCAGTTATTCTAACCCCCTAGATCTCCATGAGTAATGTTCCAATTGCCATGAAGAGTTCAAGTAGTGAGCTGCTACTGGCCTTATGTCAGTGATGCTAGGAGTTGAGTGTGAGGAAAGCAAATTGGTTTAATCCAACTGTGAAATTTTCTTTCATCTATAAGTTGAAATGCTAGCCCATCATCTGGCCTTGACCTTGTCAAGACTGGACATTTGCCAAGAGGAGGAATCACGGAAGCAAATCTGCACCTGGCTGTTCCATGATCCACTGGACTGTCCCACCAACCATCTATATTTCATTGTGAGGTTCAGCAGCTTTAAGCAGGAATCTTTCAGTGTAAACTTTGCTGCGTCTTTGTGTTTCATGTTCTTTATTATCCCATTCAGTGTGGTTAGATCACTGTCCGCTAACAGTAGGTTAAGCACAGTGTTGCCTATTGATAATTCACCTCTGCAATGAAAGAAAGGCAACCCTCTGACTTTTACTTCTCTCCTTCCCCCGGTTGTCAAGGAAATAAACAAAAGAACAACAGCTCCTGGTAACAATTAGTAAAGCTGGTGTGTAAAAGTTGGACCAAATCCATCAAAGTAAATAAAGTGCTCCAACTTCACAAGGAATCCGGCACTGTGATCCAATGCCAGTTCTGGGGCTCCCATTCATCTGTCTGTACATTTTCTTTGATCAAATACTCTGAAATAATCTAAAATCCACATTGGGTGAGAGAGAGAGACCAAGCTTCAAAGATAAAAATACACCAAAAAGTGTATTTTTTCAGTTTTGAGATTTGTTCAACACTAGTCATCATTTATTTTTCCACCCAACCCAAGTAATTGGATTACCCTGGTTTCACTTTGAAAACTCCATAATATAAAGTTTCTTCCATTTACTTATAAGAGACAATAGGCATCAACATAGGCCATTGAAAATGGTTGCAAACAATCCACCATGGCAACTGGAACTGGGGAATAAAATACTTAATGGCAGTGAATTTGGATGTCTTGTTTGATCATGGGGGTGGGGGTGCTCTTTGTTGCCTGACATTTCACTATGGCTCGTTGTCAAATTTTGCTTCATAATGCTCCTGTGAAGCAGCCTGGAATGTTTCACTACATTAGGAGTTCATGGGCTTCTTCGTTACTAAAGATTGAGACCGTTCATTCAGCTGCTTCTGCCACTAGCTCACTGGACCAAACTTCCCGTAAGGTTCTTCCCTGCTGCAGCCCTGAACTCGCATCATTCTCCAGTTTCTTTCCTATCACCCCTCATGTCCTCTCTGTGCTCATCTATGAGACCTGCGACATGCTCCCTTGACCCTAATCCCACCAAACTGCTGACCATCCAACTTCCCTTCCTGGCCCTCATGTTAACAGTTCTTTCTCCTGGGTACATAGTCCCTTCTCAAAAAAAGCACCCTTGATGCCTCCACCCTTGCAATCTACCACCTTATCTCCAACCTCCCTTTCCTCTCAAGTTCTCGAGCATGTTGTCACCTCGCAAATACTCGTCCTCTTTCCTGCAACTCCGTGCTTGAATCCCCCAATCAGATTTCTTGCCACACTACTGAAATGGTCCTCAAAGACACAAATGACATCCTATCTGACTGTGAACGTGCTATACTATTCCTCCTCATTCCTCATCCTTCTCAACCTGTCTACAGCCTTTGGCACAGTTGCCCACATCATCCTCCTTCATCCGTTCTCCAGTTGGGTGGGACTGCCCTTGCCTGGTTCCATTCTTCCCTATCCAGTAGTAGCCAGAGAATCATCTGCATTGCCTTCTCTTCCCACTTCCCTCTTGTTACCTCTGAAGTCCCCCAAGGGTCTATCCTTGGCCCGCTCCTATTTCTGATCTACATGTTGCCCTTGGCAACATCATTCAAAAACATAACGTCAGATTCCATATGAATGCAGAGGACACCCAGTTCTACCTCACCACTACCTCTCTTGACCCCACTACCGTCTCTGATTTCTCACTGTTCACCTTCCGATCTCACTCTCCTCCTTTTAAGACATTCCTTAAAACCTGCTTCTTTCACCAAGATTTTGATGATCTGTCCTGATATCCCTTATGTGGCTCTGTGTCAAATTATGTTTGATATGTCCCAAGGTGCTTCACTGGAGACATTTTTTTTTTACTATATTCAAGGCACTATATAAATGCAAATCATTATTGTAATTTACAGGGTATCTTGATGAAGTGTTTATGGCACTGAACTAATAGCTCATTGATTTATGAGTTCAAATCCCACCACAATAAATTGTGCAATTTAATCAGTAAATGTGGTTCATTCTGGGTTGACTATGAAAGATGCTGTTTGTTCTTAAAAAAGCCAACCAGTTCACTAATGCTGTTTAGGTACCTACCCAGTCTGACTTACACGTGACTTCTGACCCATGTTGTGTGGTTTACTCTTAAATGCCAAACAGGCCACTGACTTTTTTAAACACTATGAAGGAGAAGGGATGGGCATTAAATGCAGCCTTGTTAGAATTGCCTACATCCAAAGAAAAAAAGTTGCCATCTGGTCAGTCTCCATTGGAATCTAGTGCAGGGGTCTCCAAACTGTGGGTCGTGAACCATACCACCGTGGCAATCTAGCCCATGTAGCCCACCCAACTCAGTCCTGTAGGTACTTACATTTCTTATACTCCCTGTTTGAATTTCATGGAACTGGAGTTTTGGAAGGGCTGTATTTTGTACAATTGGCTCATTGGTGGATCAACACTAAACCAGTTAGTATCTGCTCCTTGAGATTTATATAAATGAATAGAATTATGGATTTAAACTCTCTTCATAACCCTCAAAGCTCCATGACATATATCTTTGGGGTGTCTAGTTCAAAATGCTTGGATATTCACTAACTTGCTCAGTTTATGTCATGTGGCATTTAATTACTGTACTTTTTAAAAATTAAAACTCCTATTTTTAGCAGCTTTCTCATTATGTTCCTTGCAGCATGTACTGCTGTCTGGTTAATTTGAGCAAGGGGAAAGGCACAGATGACCGTCTCCCAATCTGCTGTGTAACTGGGTCTTTGTAGATGACTGAGAGTTCATCTGTTTAATGATCTGCCCTGCCACCTTTTGGGGTGACCTTTTCCCTTCACTGGGTGGCTTGGCTGATATTAGAATCATGGGCATAAATCCCCATCTCACCATTCCACAGCAAGGTACTGTGACCATTTGGCTTTGGCATCCACATTATTTAAGCCAGCTGTACATATTCTGCAGCCAGCAAACTGCTTGCAGTTTACCATCCCTCCATCTGTACCTTTTATCAGACCTGTTGCTCCATGTGCTTCTAATTCTCTATTCATTACTTGCCTGGCTGCAGAAAATTGATGGAGCTGTAATTCATTGTTGTCTTAACAAAAGAAATGCTGTTAGGAGGCAGAGTCATCTCAACTTCCAGAAAGCAAGTGAAAAGTTATGGAAAGGATCAAGGAAGGATCCAACTTTTGGAACGCCACTGTAATATACAGTTTAGTCACTCAACCCAAGGACCTCTGTCTGTCATGAAACACGTAGCAAGATTCCACAGACAGCAATTGGGCGAATCACCAGTTTATGTTGGTGATGGCCGATTGATAGATTAGTCAGGATACCAGGTGAAGTCCCTGCTCTTCTTCAAATAGTGCCATTGGATCTTTAACATCCATCTGAATGTCGGCAATCTCAGTTTAAAATGACAGAACCTCTCGCATTGCAGCATGCCCTCAGTGTTGCACTGGAGTGCCAGCCTAGCAGGCCTGGAATTCACAACCCTCGGACTCAGTAACAATCCTGCCAACTGGACTAAGCTGACACTATAGGCTGGAACATTACAGAGTAAATATTGCATGGCCTCACATTACCCTCATGGCCTCCTCAATAGCCAGCACATATTGGGCAATGTTTTCCAATTCTCCATCCATTTGAATGGAAAATTGCACGATTCTTTTTTTAATGATCTGTACTAGCTATGTGCAGGGCTGTGCAAATTTGCCCCAATATAGGTGCTGTATTGATGCATGATTTAGACTTGGACCAAAGACCCGACTTTAACTTAACCCACCTAACAGGGGTGGGATCAAGGTGGATTTGGAACAGAAATGGGATAACACCCTGCCCACATTTCTGCACCATTGGAAGTCAATAAGCATTACGTCGTGGGGCATAAAATGAGCATCCGACCCAAAGCCCCTCCATTCTATTGAGCAGGTTAGGTTAAAATCGGGGCTAGAGGACTCCCAATGTACTCTTTGACCTTTTTCTCCTCTTGTTTTATACATACTATAGGAGTTCTAACGAATGTCAAGATCAGTCATATTGTGTAACAAGGATCTCCGCTCCTGAGCTTGGCCACACCACAATTGTGGCACTGAACATACAAGAAGATCTATAATCTTCACCATAACATTCTCAACACTGGCTGTGACCAACGACACGATCCCCAAAATGCAACTAAAAAATCCTTGAGTTCTATATATGAAAATGGAATTTATTCAACCACCCTGAACCAAAGCCTAAATGTGAATGGGCAGAATCTTGGAATGTGATGCCCAAAATAGCAGCAAAAACCTAATAACAACATCCAATCAGCCACAGTGGTCCTAGCCATAACCCTTTTGCAATTTTCTGATCAGTCTCATTGTTGCACAGACACATCATATCATGTGACTTCCCAGGATGCCCATTGCCACTATCCTAATGGTTATGAAATTTAAAGATATGTATCTATCCAGATTCCAGTACATTAGCATCTGTTTCATCGTGTTCCATAAACCCTCTCTGGTCTCGTTAAAAACCCATGCTGACTTGTGCATAAGCCATCTACGACTATACGACTTAGGCCGTTTTATTATTTGAATATTTTTGTATAATATTGGTTTTAACTAGCAGCAAAACATTTTTGCTCGACCAATAAGTGAAACTGTGCACTTGGAAATATCTTTTTATTATTTTTGAGGCTTGAAAATGTTGAATTTATATTCCAGTCATACAATGCCTGCATTCAGAACAATTTGACCTGAACACATGCTCCCAGGATTTGGACTGATGGCAGCTCAGGATGTATTTGTGCCCTGGGCAGTATTATGTTACAAACTGGGCATATGTGCTAAAGATTCCTTAACCATGAGAAAAACTTTGAATCATCAGCCTTGAAAGGAACAAATGAGAGGGAAATTTTCCGGGGGTCTATACGATACTAAGTGGAATAGAAAAGGTTAGTTCAGAGCAGTAGTTTAGTGAACAGATTGCTGATCAGCAATTTTTCACATGTAGACTGATGCTTGGAATGATCTTCCAGATAGTGTCGTGGAGGCAAAAATTCTGGGATTGTTCAAGAGGTATTTGAATACTGTGATGGTGGAACCGTCGGTTTCTGTGGAAGGATGAGCTAAGTGGGTCAAATGGCCCCTCTTATCAGTGATAACGTCTGCGATATTCAATAAAGGACAGGTTCGGTGTGCCAATTCTACTGATCTGACGCTTGACTGCTGCTTTACAGCCCAGCCTAAGTTCAAAGGCCAAAAGAGGGGAGCTGAAAGACCAGCAGAAGTTCTGCTTGAACTTCACAATGCATTGCAATGAGGAGATCTGCTTAAACAATTCCTTGTCCACCCTGCTCTTGTGTCTGCAACAGCGATCAACTGGGACCTCTGTCATATCAATAGAATTCTACAAAGCAGTCAATTTCTGGTTGGCTTTCAATTGTGGATGGTTGTGGTCAGGAATAGTCCACATTAAAAGCTTGATATTTTGGTGCTTTTTAATTGCTATTCTGATTTTAACAGTGTAACAAATGTGCGATAATCAAATTCAAAGTTGAAAGTATTGTGATGTAATTTGCTTACCAACAAGGATTGAAGCTTTCCAAAGGCTCAGTGGGCCTTTTGCATTACTGGGCCTCATATATTCCTAATTTGTGCTGAGTTATTTAACTTCAGTCTGGGTGGAAGTGGGACATGCCGGTTAGTTTCAGCATCCATGGCAGCCAAGGTTATTGCTTCTGATTTGTTATTCAATGTCTTCTGGAAGTAGAGTTTGGGTGGTGTCAGGATTTGACTTAGCTGTGAAATCTTTTGTCTTGATTGAGAAGCCCTCCTGTGACTACCAGCCACTTGGGCACAGCACAAGAGCCACCAGTGTCCCTGGAAACATATTCTTAAAACAAAAAGCCACTGAGGCTCATCTAAAATGATCTAAGATTTAAGATATTTCAATACAAAAATGTATTGTCCCACAAAACACACTGGTGATCTGGGACTCAAAGCCAATTTAGGAATATAGGATGAGGAGTAATTTTGTGCATGAAGAAATGTGAATTCTTTTATTGAAATACAATATGTGTTACTTAGCAACGCCCGTTCTGTTCAAAGTATTTGCATTAGTGCAACCAGATGTTGCTGTACTTTCTCAGCAGCTGATTCACCCACGGCGCAGAGAGACCATTTTTGCCACAGGTTAAATCTATTTGCCATGGATCGATTGCTGTGTACCCATGGATCCAGGTTAAGTCAGTTTTAATGCCTTTCATAACTTGTTGGCATGCAGTGGGTTTTAGGGTGCTGTTAGACCATCGATTTTTAAATTGGCATGGGGAATCTGGGAGTCTATGGAGGTGGCAGCGTGGGGGAGGCGGTGTGGAGGTCCAGCGTTCCCGACCAGCTGTCATCAGATTTCTGAATGTTTTTGTTTTTCTGAGCTTACTGACCCATTAGTGCTGGTTGCTAAACACTAAAGAACACATTTGCTGCAAGGGTGATGCTGTTTATCCTTTTTCTGCTTGGCTGTAATTGGGGTACAACTCTGACATGGCAGGATATGTGCCTGCCACAATGATGTACCTCCACCCCAGCCAATATTCAAGCCTCAGGATCATTAATATACATTTGGCGTGCTTCCTGGCCTCTCGGCTGCCAACAACACAAAACCTTAAAAAGAAAATTCAAATATGTCACCAAGGCCTATGCTGTCTGGATTTCCCGGGTGCCAGGGATGAGCGGGCATCCTTTGCATTGTCATGATACAAGTGATGGAAAGTAGGTCACATGGCATACATTTCACTATGCCCCCACCTGCCTCAGGATAGAAGATCCTGCTGGAAGTTGGGACGGGGGGTCCCCACGTGTGTAACTATATGCTCATGAGGTCTGTTAAAACTTGCAATGAGCGTCTTGAACAGAAAAAATGTTATTAACCAGAATTAGACTGGAGCAGCTCCAGGACTAGGGCGCCTATTTGGGTGGCTCTCAGTCAAGGTGTGAAGCCAAGTTGGAGTGCGATTTGATGACTGTGCTGTAAATTTCACTCTGAATGTATGCCACTGTGGTAATAAATTCAGAACAAAATATCAGTGCAACACAGATTTAGCAGAGAGAAACTTTTAATCCATCAAGTTTGACAACTGTTGTACCTAGGCTACAGAGCTGTGCGCCGTGTGGCAGCTGCTGGGATTGTGGTGACATCATGAGCACTGGTCTAGAATGTAGGATGCAAGATTAGATAATATAGTGGTCTGGCTCCATTCGTCTTTTGGGGAGGGGGCAGGGAGAATCATAGCAAAACATTTCCTCTGGAGATTAAAAGGTTGAGGAAGAATCCAGGCCAGTGTAATTTTCACATGGTCTATGGAAGGAATGGCTTTTTCTTCTTCCATGTTTCCATGGAAAGGCACTGTCACTGTTTCACCGACTCTTATCAGGGCATATAACCCAATAATCTGAAGTGATATGCAGCATATTATCCATGGCTCAGGGGTAGCTCTGGCTTCTGAGTCAGAACAATGTACATTCCAGTCCCACTCCAGCGACTTGAGCACAGAATCTAGGCTGATTCTCCAGTGTCCACTTGGGAGAACTCCCTGCACTGATATTGAAGCAGTCCGTGTCCACATACAGCAAGACCTGGACAACATTCAGGCTTGGGCTGATGAGTGGCGAGTAATATTCATGACACACAAGTGACAGTCGCCATCAAGAGAGTATTTAACCATCTGCCCTTCAGATTGAACAACATTACCATCACTGAATGCCCCATGGTCAATATCCTGGGGGTTACCATTGACCAAGGGAGAGCCAACTGTGCAACAGCCCCGACAAACAAATTTCTCTGCAGCACCTGTGGAAGAGCCTGTCACTCCAGAATTGGCCTTTATAGCCACTCCAGGCGCTGCTTCACAAACCACTGACCACCTCCAGGCGCGTATCCATTGTCTCTCGAGATAAGGAGGCCCAAAAGAAAGAACCATTGACCAGAAACTTAACTGGACCAGCCATATAAATACTATGGCTACTCTCAAGGGCAGTTAGGGATGGGCAACAAATGCTGGCCTTGCCAGTGATACCTATATTCTATGAAACTAATAATAAAAAAAGCAGGTCAGAGAGTGGAGATTCTGTGGCGGGTAACACGCCACCTGACTCCCTAAAGCCTGTCTGCCATCTACAAGGCACAAGTCAGGAGTGTGATGGAATACTCTCCACTTGCCTGGATGAGTGTGGCTCCAACAACATTCAAGAAGCTCGACACCATCCAGGGCAAAGCAGCCTGCTTGATTGGCACTCCATCCACTACCTTAAACATTCACTCCTTCCGCTACCGGTGCAAAGTGGCAGCAGTGTGCACCATCCACAAGATGTACGCAGCAACTCGCCAAGCCTCCTTCAACAGCACCTTCCAAAGCCGTAACCTCTACCATCTAGAAGAACAAGGTCAGCAGATGCGTGGGAACACCACCACCTGTAGGTTCCCCTCCAAGCCACACACCATCCTGACTTGGAACTATATCGCCGTTCCTTCACTGTCGCTGAGTCAAATCCTGGAACTCCTTTCCTAACAGCACATTGGGTGGACCTAGACTAGACGGATTGCAGCAGTTCAAGAAGGTGGCTCACCAGCACCTTCTCAATGGCAATTACAGATGGGCAACAAATGCTGGCCTTGCCAGTGATGCTCACATCCCATGGAAGAATTTTTAAAAACTGCTTTGATATAATTCCGTGGGATCTCTTTTGTGTCCACTTGATAGAGCTGATGGGTCCTTTGTTTAAAGTCTTATCCTACATTACAATAGTGACCACACTTCATTGGCTGTAAAATGCTTTGAGATGTCCGGTGGTCGTGAAAAGCACTGTATAAGTGCAAGTCTTTCTCTCCTTCCAAAAGATAGCATCTCTGGTACTGCAGCACTCCCTCAGTATTTAACTGGGGTTATCAACCTAGATTTTATGCTAATGTTTCTATAGTGGGTCATGAACCTACAATCTTCTGACTCGAGGTGAGAGAGCCAGAGCCAACGAATTATAAATGCACAAAGGAACAGTTTGTGTCAATTGCCAGCAATACCAACTGAGATGAGATGTCCTGGCCAGGTCAAAAAGGACCATTGTTGGCTGCTGCACCAAGGGGGCCAGGTCTTCGACCACTTTGGAAGGCTTTGCTTTTCTCAAACTGGTATGTTACAAGGTGTTGTGAGGAACTGAGGAGTTAGCGACAGGAAGATCGTGAGCCCACTGCTCACGTATGGAGGGCTGTTTTGGGAAAGAGTTTGAACGATAAGACAATAGTCTCCAATACTTTTTTATTTAATTTAGAGATACAGCACTGAAACAGGCCCTTCGGCCCACTGAGTCTGTGCCGACCAACAACCACCCATTTATACTAACCCTACAGTAATCCCATATTCCCTATCACCTACCTACACTAGGGGCAATTTACAATGGCCAATTTACCTATCAACCTGCAAGTCTTTGGCGGTGGGAGGAAACCGGAGCACCCGGCGAAAACCCACGCGGTCACAGGGAGAACTTACAAACTCCGCAAAGGCAGTACCCAGAATTGAACCCGGGTCCCTGGAGCTGTGAGGCTGCGGTGCTAACCACTGTGCCGCCCATGGATAATCTGTGAAGTGAGTATAAGCATTACAGAAGACTTAGCGTAGGATGGGTAAATGCAGGTATTATGTGGATTCTTGGAGCACACGTATAGAATTCATGCTGGAGTTGACTCTGTCCAGTAAAGGGACTCCTGTCTCGTCATTGGGTAATGACTATTTGTTGGGAAAGTTTTTAATTTTATACCATTGATTTTAGAGAGGAAGGGAGGATGAAGTTAAGTCTTAGTATTTTAAGACTTTTTTTTTTTACAGTTGGGGAGGGTAGCTTTGAGTGCAGTTAGTATGTGCTAAAAGATGGATGATCTAGCAAGAAAGAAACTGTGATTTTACTTCTTTGTCATATTGATCATAAGGGGTCGTAAAAAAGTTTGAGATTGATGGCCGTTTCTGGTTAGTGGGCTTTCACTTGACTATATACATGCGGATTTCACAGAGAAATGTAGAGGTATTTGCATTTTGTAAGTTCTGTTTTGATGGCACAATAGGATTCCTGGAGACTTCATCACATGTCCTTCCTCCTCCAACTGACCTCCCAGTCAAACAGCCCTTTTTCTGCCCCATCTCCAGTATCATTACAACTCCTAGAACACCAACAGCTTGCATTTATATAGCACCTTTTATGTAGTGAAATGTCCCAAGGACACTTCACAGGAACGTTACCAAACAAAGTTGTTCAGGAAAATGACAGAAAACACACCATTGTTTTAAATGCCCCAATGATTTTTCTCCCAGGTTGCTCGCAGTAGTGTCCGGATTTAATTGCTGGAGACTCCAGGTCAATCCTTGTAGGATTGGCAACTCTACCGACTGCATCCCAAAGGATTGAAGTGACCTCTCCAGGAGAGGTCATTCAGCCAATCTAACCCATCTGTGTGTAGAAACCTGCAAAAACTTGGTAGCATTTGAATAAAATCAGCCAGAAATTGAGCTGTGCCAAAAGCTTTTTGCACAAGCCCCTTGCAAGAATACAAATAAACGGAGTCATTTTTGAATCACAATTGACCAGGTGTCTGTCCTTTTACACGGGGAGGGGGGGTGGAAGAGAAGCTCTGACTAAACTTTGCAACACCAACTGGCCTGATTTTACTCTGTATGACAGCCTCAAGTGGTTAGAACTGGTTTCAGTAAAGAGTGCATGTGCAGAATCACACTGCCAAGACTTCCTTAAAAAGGAAATCTAACTTTAAAAAATAAGTCGTGTTTCCTGCCAGCTGTTGTGAGTTAAATAAAGGTAATGCAGCCTTCCTCTCTGCATTTGCTGTTATAACAATGATCACACTTCCTCTTGAGTTGATTGCTCATGCCTAAAGCTACAGTCATCTTACTACACTTAAATAAGAGTTATCAAAACATCCAGTGACTCGCTGGTCCAATAGTTCTCTCCTTAATAATTCTTTTTCAGTAAAATACATGCACAGCATTTTAAAACTAGTCTTTAAGGATTGCTGATAATAGCTGTCATTTTCACACGGATGTATAAAGTGGAGGGAGGATCTGGTGTTCTGTTTAAGCTTGGCTCCTTGCTGCTGAATCATAAGGTTATGGGTTCAAGACCCCACTACAGAATTCTGGTTAGACATAGACATAGACATAGAAAAATACAGCACAGAACAGGCCCTTCGGCCCACGATGTTGTGCCGACCCGTTGTTCAATGCTGTGATACTGAGGGGGTGCTGCAACATCAGATAAGCCTGAAACTGAGGCCCCATCTGCCTATTCCACTAGTATAGGTGGACGCTAAACATCCTGTGGCAATCTTCAAAGGATAGCCAGGAATTCTCCCAATGTTCCAGCCACCAGCTATAATAGATAATCTGGTCCTTCATCTCATTGCTATTTGTGGGGGGTCATTGCTATGTACAAAATGGGTAATGCATTCACCTAGAAAAAAACAGGCACTTCACTCCAGAAAGATAATTGATTTGGATGTTTCTGACAGAGGTGATTAAAGTGTCGTATAAATGTAACATTTCCCCCCCACCTCTTGAAGTATATTAAAATTAGGTGGGGTAGTCTTGAGTGTGTGGTATTGGGTTAGCAGCCCCTAAGGTTGAGAGTTCGAACCCACCATGAAGAATTGAATTCTTGACAGTCCCATCAAAAATAAAGATGCCAACACTGACGTGTGCTTATGTTTGCAAATAAATGAAAAGTGAGCAATCTTCCTTTTTATTCTGCAGCCAGCATAGAGAGCCTGGTATAGGCCTACCTATCGGAGGTCGACTCTCTAGGGTCAGTGATGTCAGTGTTAGGCTAACTCTGGGAGCAATACCCTTCACTGTTGCAAATGTACTCCAAAGTGTACCACAATGTGGGCCCTGGGTAAAGACCAATCACACAAGAGGAGACTTTCACTGTCTAGAGCTATCAATCAGAGTTGCCACCATGGATTTTAAAATGAAACAATAAACATTCACTACAGTGTCTTTATAGTTCTGCCCTTTTCCTTGGAAATTTGATTGTTTTCCACTGATTTAGTTTTGTTTTATTGTACTTTATAATATATTGAAAAATAGGCATTAAATTATTGTTTGGTGGATTCTAACACTGTAAATCGCCTTTTATTCCTGACTGCCAGGAAATTGGTCCTCACCAGAGACAGAATTCAAATGTTTTAACTCTGAGTCAGTGTGGTGCAGAACATCCGTAAAACCAAGAAACTGTGAACATGAATACTCCTGCACTGAGATCACCACTGATACTTGTTTTATATTGGGTGTGGTGGTTATGGTATTGGACTCGAATTGAAAATTTGGAATTTAATAACTCAGGCCATCTGTGAGCTGACACCAGAAAAAAATTACCATAAATGCAGTGGAATATTATGGAAACCCAACTGGCTCAATAATGCCCTTCAGGGAAGGGACCTGTATTTGGTCTGACCTACACACGACTTCAGTCCCACACTATAGGATTGACTCTTAATGCCATTTTGAACAGGTCGAGAGGGCAGATGGAGCCTCAGTGTAACATCCCATCCAGAATACAGTACATTTGACAGTGCAGCACTCCCTCAGTACCGCACTGGAGCGCAGCATAGATTTTTGTGCTCCAGTCCTGGAGTGGAACTTGAACCCACGACCTTCTGACTCAGACAAGAATGCTATCAACTGAGCAACAGATGAATTTTGTTGTATGCTTTGGCTTTTGCCTTGGTGCTTTTGCATTTATACATGATGCTACAGTGGGAATGCGACTTAACTCTTAATTGATGTTGCTGTATCAGACTGGTTCTACCGGTTATCAATTCAGATAAGTGTGATGTGTTTATTTAATGTGAGACTGTAGAGTTTAATCACGTCCAACTGATTTATCGATAAATGTTAATCAACTAAGTAAACTTGGCAGTGCCAGACTGCGAGGGGGATGGGATAGGTGTGCACACTTTGGGTTCCATTATCTGATCTTGTCCTACAGATAGCAATGACCAAACACCTGAAATGAGCTAGGGCTAAAGAGCTCAATTTCTCTTATTTGCTTCTGTTCCAGTCTGTGTAACATTGCAGCTGAGGTTTTAAAAGGCAATTAAGGGACAATAAACTTGAACTGAGGGCGATTGAACCTCAAGCAGTCAATCACCAGTTTGACCTGCCTTCAAATCTAGCACAGACTGAAGTGCTGCAAGTCTCTCACTGCCAGCTGTAAGGAATCCACACGGTGAGTTTGACAGTCCAATCCCAATTCCTAGTGAGCATGGGTAAGATGGGATAGCCGATAATTCAGTGCTAATTGACACTGAATTCACAATGTCACTCAGAAGCACATAATACAGCGGCTGGTGTAGGAATTGGAGGTACCTCACTGATCAGTGCTATTGTCAGGCCACAGTTAAAGCCCATTGTTACAATGGAGTTTGGTGAGCTTTGCCCTACTTCTAACTCCTGCTGTACCAAATCTATGGCCCAGGTGCATGACATCCCAACAATATTACTCCTCATCTTGAGCACAAAATATGTCCCCTCACGCCTCCCACCATAAACATTGCTCAACAGTTTATTTTTAGTCTCCCATCCTCTTCATTTTGTAATTTTTTTTTTGAAGTATGAGAGATTTACGTTGAATCTACAGCACAGAAACATGCCATTTGACCTAACTGGTCTATGCCAGTGTTTACACTCCACATGAGCTTCCTTCCAGTTCTTTATCTAACCCTGTCCTTTGCCATACCACGTGCCATACCATTGATCAGGAGGGTGAGTTAGCTTTCTGTTTCCAGATTTTGAAAAAACACTTCACTAGTCTACACACATTTTGCTCTTTTTTTCATTGGGATGGACCAGGAATTTGCTGAAGGAAGGAAGGAAGAGGCAGAATGAGACAATCACCCATTCTACTGCTCTGTGACATAGCTCTTCAGTTTAGCGATGACCTGTTATCACTGTTTTATGTTACAGGCTAAAATCAAAGCACTGTGCTTTTAGATCCTTTTGTAATTCCAACCACGCTCCCCAAATGGTTCCATGATTAAAAATGTTGCCTCATGTAGTATTCATGCAGCTCGGGAAGGTGACCACTGTGTGTACTAAGTTAGCCAATCTCAGCCAGGGCAGCAGTGGGACCACTATAATTAACCTTAGAACCACTCTGGTCAAATCAGCCAGGTTCCAGCCCCTGGTCTTTATCCAATAATGTCCGTTATCAAATATAAACAGGTTAGGGCTCAACTGTTGAATATCTTGAGGGCATTGCCTGTCTGGGCAATCACATGAGGAATGCCTATTCCAGATGTTGGAGAGCCAATGCTACTTGTGGGAACTATAGAGCAGAGATTTCTAGGTATTGGTAGAAGATGCTGGATTGTGAATTCACTGCCATGTCCTAAGTAAGTATGGAGAGGAAGGGAAAAAGGGATACTCATATTTACTCCCATCTTTGAGGTGTTAATCTCCCAAAGAATTCTAAGAGGGTAAAACTGTTGGATATGAGGGGCCCGTCTGTTTTCTGCAAAAATATTGGTCCATTGGGGTAAGATTTTCAACTGACAGTTTAATTAAACACTCTTTTTTTTTTAAGGATTTACACTTTTGACCCCGAACCTGTGAGGTCGCCTTCCTTCTTGTAAAGAAAACATTGCCTATATCTTATAAATGAGTGAACTGAGATCAAAGTTGTCCTCAGAAAACATTGACATGTATGCACAAAGATTTATGCATTAGTAAGAGTTGTATTTATATACACCTCATCATGTCTTTCAAATGTCCTAAAGCAGTTCACATACAATGCATTACGTTGAAGTGCTGTCATTCTTTTCATGTAGGGTGAAATGCAGCGGCCATACTGCACACATCAATGTCACACAAACGGCAATGAAATGAATGATCATTTGATTTATTTTTGCTAGTGCTGGTTGAGGGAGGAAGGTTGGTCAGATGATGAGCTTCCTATTCTTCAAATAGCGTCATGGAATCTTTCCACATTCCCGGTGCTTCTGTTAGTTTTCGAAGGAGTGAGACTGAAAGTTAAATTCTGTTTCGATATGGGATTCTGCATTGTTTCGGAGTTTAAACTGGTGTTTTAGAGATTGGGTTCTGGGTCAGTCATTTTCTGTGAAAAATACAAATGGATGGCTTTGAGTCAAATGAAAGAGTAGCCACAGAATCATAGAAATTTCAGCCTAGACGGTGGCTGTTTGACCACTTGTGCCTGTGCTGATGCTCGCTCCACATCCACTTGTGTGAGAAAAATCAAAGCTGGAGACGGCGTTCCATCTTCACTAGCACCAACCTACAGAATGTGCTTTAGTATAACCATACAAAGAACACAAAGGGTCACCAGACAAAGGCAACAAGAGAAAGTTCTCCATTGTTTATCAGTGGGGTGAGAATTAACCTTTGACTCTCCATTGGAAAAAATGGAATTTATTTAGAATTTTCTCTCTTTTTAAATAACTTTTTAGTATCCCTGGAGTGCAGAAAGTTCAATTCTTGCCCCTGCATTTTGAGTTTGCCTTTACTATTGCTGGAGGAATAACAGCCTAAATATTTTTTGTTGTTGTCATTTTGTAAAACACAAGAGCTCTGGGCCCTTCACATGTATTTTCTCCATATAAATTAATCTTGTCTTCTTTTGAGCTGTAAGCAAGCAAAGAATGTGGAGAGGTAATTTTAAGAAAGGAATAAGAGTGGTAATTGTCCAATATGCAGACATAAGTTTCAAATGAGGTCAGATTTTAAATGTGGTTTCTGAAACAGGGCAGCGTATTGACTGCAGAGACAGAGGCACAATAGTAGGCAGAGCACTGAAGAATTTCACTTACTCTGAGAGGTCCTGAGCCTGTCATATGTCAAATAACATGATCACAAACAATCTGCTACTTGTTAAGCAGCACATTTTGTGAGATTCATTTAATAGTCGTGAAAATAGCAGCATTTTCAACACTGCATCAACTGTACCTCTTCAGTTTTCGACTTAGGCAAGTTTGAGCCTGTGTGTATGTGTTCATGTGAGTATTATATGATAAAACTGCACATATTTCCTGTCCACCACACTTACAAGTGTCACACTTTAGTGTCACACTACAAGTCAGTCAAATTTATTACAAGGTTTCAACTTGCTCAAAACCCATTCACTTAGAGTGTCATGTTGGCATCAAATTACTGAAAAAGTAACCAATTACAGCTGAATAAATATGGAATGTGCCAAGCAACATGTGGTGACCTAGGAATGAAAATTTAACAAACTAGCAACTTCAATAAATTTGCAAAAGAAAATCAAATTTATAACTTGAAAGGCATAAGATGACAACATTCACAGGAAAATGATAAAATGTATATACACATTACTTTCTGTGTCTTAACATTTTCAAAGGTTTATTTTATGGACTGATGGAGACAGAGAGCTAGAAATTTGTTATGGTCCCTAAGATTGGTCACTTTTTTGCCTCAGTTTTCTGCAAGAAGAAAGGTGCAACTATGATCAATTTCTACCCCGAATGGAATTTTATCTATTGTAAATTAATTCTCCTGAGAACTCAGCAATTATTTTTCATATAAAGAGATTCATTTAGATGACTCTGGATTCATTTCTCTACTTGCGATTTACTTAAAATGGTATAAATCAGGGAGTTAACATTATAGGAGATCTGCTCATCTGCATCTATAACATAGAAGTACATAAAATTTACAGCACAGAAAAACCGACCATTTGGCCCGACTGTTTCTGCCATTATGATCCACACAAGCCTCCTCCTGCCTCACTTTATCTCCCTCTATCAATCTATCCTTCTATTCATTTCCTCCCTCTTGTACTTACCTAGCTTCCTCTTAAAGACATCTGTGCTATTTGCCTCAACTAATGCATGTGGCAGCAAATTCTTCATTCTTCCATTCTCTGAGTAGGGAGGTTTCTCCTAAGTTCCCTATTGGATTTATTAGTGACTATCTGATATTTATATTCCCTAGTTTTGGACTCCCACATGTGGAAACATCTTTTTTATGTCTACCCTATTGATTCCACTCATAGCCTTATTAAAAACTAGTTAAAAGTGCGTTAATCACCTCAGTGGAAGACTTTCAGGCAGCCTGAGTTCCAAGACTAATGAACTTTTGTTATAGCTATCAGAAGGTAAAGCAATGAAGTTGAAAATCAGATGCAGTTCTATATTTGTGTGTTTTGCCTTTTTTTTGAATTGGGTCTTTTTGGAATGTGTGCACAAGAAACGGACAGGTTCTCATTCCAGGTATGGTGTTAGGCATTGAGAATTACTACAATAAACAGAGACCGATGGAAGTCAGAGACTGACTCCCCTCACTTCCTGATCCGAACAGGAATGGGGTGAAGGCATCTACCGGCCGGAGAGGGAGAATCAGACGGGAGAGTTATGCCTGGGGTCCCTGAGTTGTCGAGGGGCGTTGGCCCATGCTCTTCTGCTGCAGTCATAAGGTCAGCTATCAGTGGAAAAGGAAATATAATCGAGGGATTGTAATCCAAATACCATTTTTAAAAAAAGTTTAAAACCACAAATGCCCCAAACTAATTCATTTTAGTCCACTGCAGGCTTTTGTACAATTAGATGTAAATCCACTAAGATGCTGTTGAGGTAGGAGACACTGCTCTTATGTGAATGGTGACTGATTAGTGTATGTTATAAGCTGCAGAAGGTCCCATATGAGATGCAGGTATAGAAGAATGCTTTGTTCAATTCAGGTCTGTCAAGACATGTGGCAGGACAGGGGATGGTGGTCAGGAAACTGTTTCTTGCTGTTCACACATGTGATGTGCTGACTGGTGCTTTATCAAGTCGGCCAAAAAGACCATTCCCTTTTACAATTCATTCATTTTTTTTTGAAGTGTATGTTTCTTGTAAGTGCTTCTGCGAAGCCTTTGTCACTTAGTATAATGACTGTTGTAGGAGCTGTTCACTGAAAAGTCTATCTGAGTACAAGCATTCCCAATGTTGGTGTTCTGAGCTGAACGTTTACCATAATGTAATACATGGTTTATATTTGCAATTCCATCTTCAAAATTCTACTGACAACCTTACATTTTCTTTTTTTTTGTCATGATTGCCTTTCTAGAATTTTTCCCCTCGTGCCCCACACCTATTAATGTTCTCCTGTACTGTGCCCCATTTCCAAACTTGCACGCCAATGCCACTTGTACAATTAAGACTGTACAAATATTTTCATAGAATGTAGGCAGAAATGATTCAATTAATACCTATGGAGACTCAGTATGCAGAACTATTTACCATCTTAAAAAAAACTTTAACACAACTGCGTTCTGTGAAATTTGTTGTGTTCCTCTGGAAAGTTGATATGCCCACACTGCAATTCACTGTTTTGTCACACATGGGATGAGATTGAAAACTCACAATATGGACAGGTCCTGAACCAGCTGACAGGCGATGCAATGTGTCAGGTGGGACTGGTCTTATAAGAGATGCAGCACTATTGGATAGGATATCGCAGAATAATACAGCAGAGAAGGAGGCCATTCACTCCATTGTGCCTGTGCTGGCTCTTTGAAAGAGCTTTCCAATTTGTCCCACTCCCCCATTCATCCTCCATAGCCCTGTCCAATAGTATATGCAGTGCTATAGTTTGGGACTTTCCCTATTAGTGTTTCCTTTTATGTTGCCTTCCCTATTCTCCCATCCATTGTACAACTGAAGTGGACCATTCCCTTGGATGTGCAGTGGCACAAATCATCTTTCTACCACCTTGCAGTGTGGGCATATCAACTTTCCAGAGGAACACAACAAATTTCACAGAACGCAGTTGTGTTAAGGTTTTTTTTAAGATGGTAAATGGTTCTGCATGCTCAGTGCCCATAGGTATTAATTGAATCATTTCTGCCTACATTCTATGAAAATATTTGTACAGTCTTAATTATTAGCTGCCCAACTGTTCCTTCCTGCTTAATACCTAATGTTCTAATGTCCCAGTTTGTAGGTTACCAAATTCATCAGATCATCTTTTTAGTGTGACCTATAAAGTGCAAGAGCAGCTTTCAAGTTAACTTTCTGACTCAAGATTATGGAAACATTTTAATCACGAGTAAAAATGTTTTGCAATGTTATTTTGTGTTCATTTAGAAAATGCTTCGATGTAGAAGGTACTCTGTGGCGTTTTAAATCAATTGTTATATCTTGTGTTTGCACTGATGTATAGACCTTCAACAATGCGGAACTTGATAAAGATTGTGGTATATATTGAGTGAAGCTTGATATAGAGGTTCCTGCATATGGTTCCTTTATCAGTGGCTGAATCATAAGTCTTATGCAAGGAGGTTGTGGCGTATCAGAGTGTTTGCATGGAGTGGTGTGTTCCTCTGTATTGGTGAGCAAACCATAAACCAGTGCCTGTTAAATTGGTGACTGTGGTTTATCAGAATGAGTTGTAATGAGAAGTAGTTGTGAGAATTCTGTGAAAGCCTCTGCTGCTTTATTTACTTTCCTTTTGCCTTTTGGCCCCCAGGCCCAGAAGTTTAACATGAATAAAAACCTCTGCTATATTAGTTTGCTTTCCTATTAACTGTTTGTGGGGCAAGGGGTTACTGGTTCCTGGGATGAGACGCTTGAATAGACTGGGCCTGTATTCCCTGGAATTTCGAAGAATGAGAGGTGATCTAATTGAAACATATAAAATCCTAAAGGGGCTTGACAGGGTAGATGCTGAGAAAATGTTTCCCCTGGCTGGGGAATCTAGATCACAGGGTTACAGCCTCTGAATAAGGGTTCAGACATTCAGGACAGAGATGAGAAATTTCTTCACTCAAACAGTTGTGAATCTTTGGAATTCTCTACCCCAGAGAGCTGTGGATGGTTAGTCATTGAGTATATACCAGACACAGGTCAGTAGAATTTTGGATACCATGGCATGTAGGGATAATATGGGATGGTAGGGTTGAAGTAGAAGATCAGCCATGATCTTGTTGAATGGTACAGCAGGCTCGAAGGGCTGAATGGACCAATCCTCTTTTTTTCATCCTAATATCCTGCTAGCAGCTGCATAATGGTGATGTTGGAGATGGCTTTGCAGTTTGTCATCTTTCTGCATGATGGTAACTTTCTTCAGGGTGCAACCAAGCAGAGATTTTAAGCAATATAAAGTGGTGTGCAATTGTGCAGAAAGACTTGGTTTTTACTCTGGAGATTTGAATGGGGAGGAAATTACTATAATCCCACCCAACTGGGAACACATTCCATTATCTTCAGGGAACTCAATTTCCTTTTAATTACCCACCAAGGAATGCAAACTGTAAGTGCTTATCCAGGAATTATCCTACTTTTTAAAAATGAGATCGCTTTGCAAGGCTATTATTGGCATGAAAACATTTTTTACAGCATGCATATATATTTTTTTTTCTCTTCCCTATTTTGCGTGTCCCTCTACCATTATTATCAAAACTGAAGGTAAATTAGGCCTCTGGTAAAGAGTCGACAGCTTACACTTCTCTGCTCTTCTTCCCTGCAGACACTGATGCATGCTGGGGAATAGTTGCACGGACATTGTCCACTTCCTGGAATCTCGCTGCCGCAGCTAATCTTCATGTGGGAAACAGATAGTGAGGCTTTGCACGATTTTCAACATGCTAGGAGGTAGGCAGGAGTATTCTGGGATGCCAGTGCCTCTAGTTTTCTACCTGTCCCCTCCCCACAGTACCATGGGCTAGAATGATGCCTCACAATGGGGGAAGGGGGGCAGGTGGGAGAGAGAATCAGCAGGCACCAGAAATATCATCTGCCCTACCTCTGATACACCGACACAATAATCCATCTAATAGGACAATCGCTTAATGATTCAGCCTGGCCTTTAAGTCCTGTATTCACGTCACCCTGACCTTTGACTTTTGAAGGATTAGCGCCACTGACCATTTTAGAGTTTCCAAACAGATTGAGCCCATGAAATAGCTAGAACAGAACAGACTGAATACGTGTGTGTTACCAGATATTCTCAGACAAACAAGCAGATCATCCATCATACACAAACTTGTAAAAAAACTCTTTACTGTGATTACCTGGGATGAGAGGGTTGTCTTATGAGAAGGCATTGAGTAGAATTGGCCTAAATTTTCTCAAGTTTAGAAGCAGGAGAGGTGATCTCATTGAAATGTATAAGATTCTGAGAGGGCTTTGACAGGGTAGATGTTGAGGGGCTGTTTCCCTTGGCTGAAGAGTCTAGAATTATGTGTCCTCAGGATAAGGGGACAGCCACTAAGGACTGAGATTAGGAGAAATCTCTTCAATCAAAGGGTTGTGAGTCTTTGGAATTGTCTACCCCCAGACAATGTGGATGCTCAGTCATTGAGTATATTAAAGACTGTGATCGACAGATTTGGGCAAGAATCAAGAGATATGGTGATGGGATGGGAAAGTGGAATTGAGGTAGAAGATCAGCCATGATCTTACTGAATGGCGGAGCAGGCTTGAGGTGCTTCAGCTCCTGTTTCTTATGTTCCTATGTCTCGTTGCTCCTTTAACTAGTTATGACCACTTTTTTTTTTTGCTTTTGGGCAAGAAGCAAGGTTCTGGGTAAATTGCCAATGTGAATAAAGTCTCTCCACAATTCCAGTAGTAGGTACTGCAAGGTAAAATTGAGATTGCTGAGCCAGGGAATTTCTAGGTCACGTTGACTCCAAGCTGAGCCAGGGATCAAGCCTGGCTTCCCGTGCCAACACAGTGATGAGGTTCAATAACTGAAGTAAAAAGCAGTATTCTTGGAACCTTGCAGAGGTAGCATTGTAAAAGGAACAATACCACAGCCATTTCTAGAAAGTTAAAGAAAGAAAGACCTTCATTTATATAGCACCTTTCACGTCCTCAGGATGTCCTAAAGTGCTTCACTGCCAAGGAATTAATTTTGAACTGTAATCACTATCACTGTAAACCCCACTATATAAGAAGGGAGGGAGAGAGAAAGCACGGAATTACAGACCTGTTAGCCTTCTATCAGTCATTGAGAAAATGCTAGAATCTATTCTAAAGGATGTGATAAATGGACACTTGGATAATAATGATCTAATTGGGCATAGTCAACATGGATTTATGAATGGGAAATCATGTTTGACGAACCTGTTGGAGTTTTTTGAGGATGTTAGTAACAGAATTGATAAAGGGGAGTTGGTGGACATGGTATACTTGGATTTTCAGAAAGCTTTTGATAAAGTCCCCCACAGGAGATTGGTTAGCAAAATTAAAGCACATGGGATAGGAGGTAACATACTGGCATGGATTAAGGATTGGTTAATGGGCAGAAAGTTGGGAATAGGAATAAACGGGTCATTCTCACGTTGGCAGGCTGTGACTTATGGGGTACTGCAGGGATCAGTGCTTGGGCCCCAGCTGTTCACAATATATATCAATGATTTGGATGTGGGGACCAAATGTAGTATATCCAAGTTCACGGTTGACACAAAACTAGGTGGGAATGTGTGTTGTGAGGAAAGCTGTGATGCAAAGCGGCTTCAAGGGGATTTGGACAGACATAGTGAGTGGGCAAGAACGTGGCAGATGGAATATAATGTGGAGAAACGTGAGGTTATCCACTTTTGGTAGGAGGAATAGATGTGCAGAGTATTTCTTAAATGGTAAGAGATTAGAAAGTGTAGATGTACAAAGGGACCTGGGTGTCCTTGTCAATAAGTCACTGAAAGCTAACATGTAGGTGCAGCAAGCAATTAGGAAGGCTAATGGTATGTTACCCTTTATCTCAAGAGGATTTGAGTATAGGAGTAGTGAAGTCTTGCTTCAATTGTTTAGAACCTTGGTTAGATCACACTTGGAGTACTGTGTGCAGTTTTGGTCCCTTTACATAGAACATAGAACATTACAGCGCAGTACAGGCCCTTCAGCCCTCGATGTTGCGCCGACCTGTGAAACCATCTGACCTACACTATTCCATTTTCATCCATATGTCTATCCAATGACCACTTAAATGCCCTTAAAGTTGGCGAGTCTACTACTGTTGCAGGCAGGGCGTTCCACGCCCCTACTACTCTCTGTGTAAAGAAACTACCTCTGACATCTGTCCTATATCTATCACCCCTCAACTTAAAGCTATGTCCCCTCGTGTTTGCCATCACCATCTGAGGAAAAAGGCTCTCACTATCCACCCTGTCCAGCCCTCTGATTATCTTATATGTCTCTATTAAGTCACCTCTTCTCCTCCTTCTCTCTAACGAAAACAACCTCAAGTCCCTCAGCCTTTCCTCGTAAGACCTTCCCTCCATACCAGGCAACATCCTAGTAAATCTCCTCTGCACCTTTTACAAAGCTTCCACATCCTTCCTATAATGCGGTGACCAGAACTGCACGCAATACTCCAGGTGCGGCCGCACCAGAGTTCTGTACAGCTGCAGCATGATCTCATGGCTCCTAAACTCGATCCCCCTACTAATAAAAGCTAACACACCATATGCCTTCTTAACAGCTCTATTAACCTGGGTGGCAACTTTCAGGGATTTATGTACCTGGACACCAAGATCTCTCTGCTCATCTACACTACCAAGAATCTTCCCATTAGCCCAGTATTCTGCAATCCTGTTACTCCTTCCGAAGTGAATCACCTCACACTTTTCCGCATTAAACTCCATTTGCCATCTCTCAGCCCAGCTCTGCAGCCTATCTATGTCCCTCTGTAACCGACAACATCCTTCGGCACTATCCACAACTCCACCGACCTTCGTGTCATCCGCAATTTTACTAACCCACCCTTCTACACCCTCATCCAGGTCATTTATAAAAATGACAAACAGCAGTGGCCTAGGAAGGATGTCATTGCCCTAAAGGGAGTGCAACGAAGTTTCACCAGACTTGTCCCGGGATGGTGGGACTGTCCTATGAAGAAAGGTTGGGGAAACTGGGCCTGTATTCTCTAAAGTTTCGAAGAATGAGATGTGATCTAATTGAAATCTACAAAATACTTAAAAGGATAGACAGGGTAGATGCAGCTAAGATGTTTCCCTTGGTTGGGGAGTCTAGAACCAGGGAACACAATTTCAAAATAAGGGGGAAGCCACTTAGGACAGAGATGAGGAGAAATTTCTTAACTCAGAGGGTTGTGAATCTTTGGAATTCTCTACCCCAGAGGGCTGTGGAAGCTCAGTCATTGAGTATTGACCGATTTCTAAATATAAATGACATAAGGAGATATGGGGATAGTGTGGGAAAAAGACATTGAAGTGGAAGATCAGCCATCATCATAGTGAATGGCGGGGCAGGCTCGATGGGCTGAATGGCCTACTGCTGCTGCTATGTTCCTATCACTGTTGTGTAGGCAAATATGACAGCAAGTTTATGCAAAGGAATGTCTAACAAACATCACGTGAGATATATGCTCTGTTTATATGTTTTGGTGACGTTTGAGGAGTAAATAATGCTCAGAACATTAGGAGAACTCGCCTGCTCTTCAAATAGTGTCATGAGATCTTTAACATCAATTAAAGTGGGCAAGACATGGTCTTACTTTAATATCTGCTCTGAAATGCGACACTTCCAACCGTGCAACAATCTTTCAGTAACGCTCTGAAATGCCAGCCTAGATTATTGCGGCAAGGTACCGGAGCAGGGCTTAAACCTATGACCTTCTGACTGAAAAGGGCAAGTGTTTATTTGGCAATTACTACAAATGAAGTAATATTCCTTGGCAATGTGCACTGTGTAATTCTGGTTTGGAATGTTCATTAGGAGCAATGCAGATGGAACTGAAAAAAAACAGTCCTTTCAGCCCTTAGGGAAATGATCAAACACATGGGTTTTTCCTGATGACTTGAACGAAAAGTGCATTATAAATGTCCATTATAAAACAAGGCCGTGCAGACCAAACTCGATTCCTACTCCATCCTGAGTAAGCTAATGTCAGCTGGTGCAGCAGTATTGGCTATGAAATTGGCCTCTGAACTCAAGAGGTGAAGGAGACTGAAAAATCAGCCTGGGTTCCCATTCCTAATAACCATCCCATGTATGTCAGGAAGTGCCCAAATGTAGCTATCAGACCAAGGCTCCTTTGACAGCACCTTCCAAACCCACGACCTCTACCACCTAGAAGGACAAGGGCAGGAGATGCAAGGGAACATCACCACTAGCGAGTTCCCCTCCAAGCCGCACACCATCCTGACATGGAAGTATGTTGCTGTTCCTTCGCTGTTGCTGGGTCAAAATCCTGGAACTCCCTTCCTAACAGCACTGTTGGTGTACTTACACCCCAAGGACTGCAGCAGTTCAAGGAGGCAGCTCACTGCCACCTTCTCGAGTGCAATTAAAAATGGGCAATAAATGCTGGCCTAGTCAGCAATACCCACATCCCACAAACGAATAAAAAAAAAGTTGTGATGCCCTCAATGTTGAATATCCTGCCAAAGTTTGCTGTTCAGCACACCTGGGGAATAACAGCTCGACTGAGGTGACCAGCACCCACGGGGCTATTCCACAATGTGAGTTGGTGCTTTCAGCAGAGGAAGGGAGAAAATTATAGGCCTTTATACTGTTAACACCAGCAGGAATTAATTTCATTACATATCTTTCATTGCATTCTATGCTTGTACACTGTCTTTATACAGTATGAATTTTGTGTTGTAAATGAGTCATCCATTAGATGAATAAAGACTGATTCAATCACAACAGTTGCATTTTAACAATCCCACACATTCAAATTCTGCTTATCTTGTCCCCGCTTGACTCCGGTTGTACTTTCACCTCTGATTTCGAAAGCTGTGGGTTTTAGGTTCATTGCAGCAACTAGATACATAAACTAACCCTAAACTGGCAGTGCAGTATTGGGGGAGTATCAAGAGGTACTGGCTTTTGGATTAGACTTTAAATAAACAGTACAAAGGAGAATTACAGAACGTTCAGTAAAAACGATTATTACCTGATCTGTAGTGATAAACCTGGTCAGATGGAGGCTACAGTTTCCCTGGTACTACAAGAATCATTTTCTGGATTTGTGCTCCCAGCCATTTGTATGTTGGAAATGGATGTCAGAAATTTGGAACTTTCATGAATCCAACCACTTAGAATAATGGTCAGGCAAGTTTGGGTGGACTGTGCCCAAGTTTCTGATGTACACTCCCAGCAGGGGAACCCGCCGACAGGGACTAAAGAACGGCCATGATTCTCCTGCAGTCTTTGTCCCTCAAGCGCCACCAAAAACACGTGCACCCATCATTCATCTCATTGTTGGATCTTGCTATACACAAATGGCTGCCAAAAGCTTGCTGACAGAACAACTGCTACACTTCAAAAAGCAATTCATTGTACCTGAAGCACTTTAGGGTGTTTCTGAAAATGAAGATCGATCCAAGATCTATCTTTTGTGGCCATTACAGACAGACAGAGAGAGAGAGGCCTCAGCCCTCCCTAGCTCTGTAATCTCCTCCAGTCCTGCAGCCCTTCTAAATATCTGTGCTCCTCCAATTCAGATCTCTTGTGCATCCACAATTTTAATGGCTCCACCATTGGCAGCCATGCCTTCAGCTGCTTAGGCCCCAAGCTCTGGACATCCCTCCCTAAACCTCCCTCTACCTCTTTCCTCCTTTAAAATGCTCCTTAAAACCTACCTCTTTGACTACGCTTTTGGTTGTGTACCCTAATAGCTCCTTATGTGGCTGTGCGTCGAATTGTGTCTGACAAAGCTTCTGTGAAGCATCTTGCGATGTTTTATTATGCCAAAGGCGCTAGATAAATGCAAGTTGTTGTTGTTGTATATTGAAGGGAGTGTCGGCTGTGTGTCTTGTCATTTAAAAATGTACCTTGACGTAGGACCCTGCTGCCTTTGGCAGGTTTTCCTGGGAGGTAAAAATAGCAACTGGTCAGCTCTTGAGCAATTCTACCTGCAGACTAGAAACCAGCCAGGGAGGGTTAAAATTGCCCCCAGTGTGTGCAAGGAGCAGAGATTGAGAGCAAAATAATGACTGGAAGATCAATAGAGATAGAAAGAAAACATTACAAGAACAGGATAGAGTTCCAGAGTGAGAATGAAGCCGAGGATGTAAATAACACAGCTTTTTTAAAAATCATAAGATTCCTTCACTGCCTTATCAGGAGCTACTGCAACAGAATTACATGCAAACACTTTACAGTGAATTCCTATTAATTAAATCTACCTAATAGTTAGACAGCACAGGAATCAACTATTAAACAGTTGAATAAATAAAGCAGATCACTTGGAGATTGTTGAATGACCTCATTCCCTTCAGTGTGTCAGGGAGAGTAAATATCAGCCATGCAGCAGTGCTGAAATGGCAAAAAACCAACAGCAATGAGAAATAAAAGCACCCAAACATACCAACAAAGATAGACTTGTGAGGAAGCCATGAGCAGCCTAATTTATTTAAAGCGTGCTTCAGGAGCTTTTCTGTGCTCATAAAAGTACTGCAATTAAAAAGAACACCTGGGCTGAAACTCCAGCGCAGTACTGAGGGTGTGCTGCACTGTTGGAGGTGCTGCTGTTTAGACGAGACGTTAAACCGAGGCCCCATTTGGCGCCTCGTGGGCATAAATGGCACAATTTCGAAGACGAACACGGGAGGTTTCCCCGGTGCCTTGGCCAATATTCAAACCTCAACCAACGTAACCAAAACAGATTTTTCTGCTGTTTCTGGGAGCTTGCTGTGCACAAATTGGCTGCTGCGTTTCCTACATTGCAACAGTGCCTTCAATTTAAAAGCACTTAATTGGCGGGAAGGCACTTTAGGATAGCCTGAGATCGTGAAAGGCACGATATGCATGCAAGTCTTTCTTTCTGAAGCTTCCTTTTCTACGCTCATAGTACTGCAGTTGTGAGCTGGAGGAGGATGTACATTACTGTAGTCATAGGCCTGGTTAATGGAACACAAAGCTCATAACGACATGTTTGTTTTTAGTCTTATTTTAGGTGTACACCTATATACATGTTGAATCCTACACTGTGGAAAAATAGCTAATGAAGTCTATTCTAGATAAACACATCGTTTGGTCAGAAAGGTGGCAGCGGCCTATTAATCCTGGAATTCCATTCCCTGGAGTTCTGGCATTAAGGAGTTGGATTTTTTTTTTCTATCTGGGCTCCTTATAGGTCAGCCCACCTGCTGCTGTTACTCATGCAACTTGAAACCCAAGCCATTATCACAGCTGCTGAAGTCATTAAACAGAACGGCACGCCAGGGTGCATGCTGGGATGCAAGCTCCTTGGCAGCACATGGTGAGGTCGCTCACCGCCCAAGGTAAACAATTCCTGGTCCCCAGTGCCCTCCACATCTGAAGTTCTCTTGTGCAGGAGGAACACGTTGCAAAGCAGAGCTACAAGACAGCTGCCAACGGCCCTTGTGCAAATAATAAAAATAAAATAAAGTGAGTAGTGTTGTGGGAACTTTCCAAAATCTGTTCGCTTGGCTTGTGTCCACTTTCCTGACTTTCTGCAGCGTCAAAAATTGAACTTTGGGATGGGGGAAGTAGGGGCTGATGGCTGCATATTTTCATTCCAAATTCACTCCACTTGACAATTTGAAAATTGCCCCTCCAGCGTATCTATTCTGCAATTTGAAATGGTCATTGTCTTAAAGTATTGTAGCCAGTTTGTAGCTAAGTCTATGAATTCTTCTGGTGGGATAAAAAATGCTTCAGCTTGGGCCACATGACATTAAATGAACGGCAAAACTGAAGTATGAATTTGTTTTTCACCAGCTATTGACCCTTGGTCAACAACTTGCATTTATGTGGTGCCTTTAACATAATAAAACATCCAGGTTTTATGCTACATAATGTGTACAGTTGGACTTTGTGAATTTGATTTCACTGCATTTTTGCTCACCTTTTGCTTGCGAGTGGTGTGCATTATGATGGTGGCCCTATAATTGCATCATGTAATTTGAATTGAAATGTTGTTGCTCGACAGGATTTAAAACTGTGTTTATAGTGAGATTTATTTCACTCTGTATTGCAGTGGAGTAATATTAGTTTGTGATTAGCTGAGCCATATACAGCATGAAGGCCCCAAATTCGGTTCCCTGCTCAATGCTCCGTTCACTGATATTGGGTGGGGCAGGAGGGGTACTACAATTGGCTTGGGCGTTTGTGGGTTAAGACTGAAAAATGGGAGGTGGGGCCCTCCTCCGATCGCAGGCCGTGAGCTGGCTCCCAACATTTCTGCTACTAAATCCAGTTCCTCCCTTATCCCAGTGGTGACATTGTCAATTCAATTCATCATGGGTCTATGATTCTATCACTGGGATGAGGGAGCCAGATTTAGTCTTGCTCATGGGCATTGAATCCAACACCAGTACAAAGGTGGTTTATTCAATTCCAAGTTTAAGAAGTGCTTGCTGACCTACATTAGCTCCCGGTTGAACAAGGTTTCACTTTTAAAATTCTCATCCTTGTTTACAAATCCATCTATGGCTTCACCCCTCCCTATCCCTGTGACCTCCTCTGGTCCTCCAACCTTCTGGGATATCTGCACTCCTCCAATTCTGGCCTCTTGTGCATCCAGGATTTTAATCGCTCCAGCATTGGTGGCCGTTCCTCCAGCTGCTGAGGACCTAAGCTCTGGAATTCCCACCCTAAACCTCTCCACCTCTCGACCCATCTTTCCTCCTTTAAGACACTCATTAAAACCTACCTCTTTGGCCAAGCTTTCTGTCATCTGCCCTAATATGTTTTTTTATGTGGCTTGGCGTCAAATTTTGTTTGATAATGCTCCTGTGACATGCCTTGGGATGTTTTACTATGTCAAAGGCGCTATATAAATGCAAGTTGTTCAATCAAGATTTAACCTCAACAGCTTCCCATAACTAAGGAAGTTTTATTTGGGATTACAACTCAGCTGCTTTCTTTTTAAAATTACTAGAAAACCTCCTGTCTTGTTCAATGAGGCAGAGGATGTACGCAAGTGTGGTACTCGTAGACAGTGTGCATGACAAGCTAGACTCTGAACATATTATACAAGCTCTGTCCATTAATATTAATTGTACTTCTGAGCTGTAAATGCAAGTGCAATAATATTGGACATAACTTGTTACAAAAGAGGGGTGTTATAACGTGGGCCTGCATTTTATCATGTCACGCAGTGCTGTGTATTAATGATATCCTAAAGGTATGTTTTCAAACCATGTTGTACATATTGTGCTTATAAAAATCAGACAGCGAAGAACACCTCAGCATTGTTGAAATACATAAACATAAGACAAAACCAATAAGTCCTGTCTCACCACTTTCTTACATAAAACCTACATGGGGGCACAGCACTATGCAGAAGAAACGAGGTGATAATGGATCACATGATTGGGATAGACACAAGTGAATTGTGAGATTTTATAAGAACATAATGTGAGGAATGAGAAAAGGCCATTTGGCTTGTCGAGTCTGTTTCCTCCACAGACCATATGCCATGGAATTTACTCAACACACTTAATCTTCTGGAGGTGACTAAACAAAGGCAAAACCTATACTGAGAGAACATAGGAATTGCTGGATGAAAAAAAGATCAGGATCCATCTAGTTTGGTTTATAGTTGCATGAGACAATGGCAATGTTTTTGTAGATTAATTATACTCTGCAATCTCCATCAATGAGTCTACAACTCTGGGAAACATTTCACTCGCTCCTGAAGGTAGAAACTTCAGTATTTTATAGTATTTGATCCCAACTCACTGCAGTTCACAGCTGACGAACTGATGAACAACAGAAATAGGAGACGAGTAGGCCAAACGGCCCCTCAAGCCTGTTCCGCTATTAGACTTGTGTCTAAACTGCTGCCCATGGATGACGTACAGTCCCTGAGTGCTGGTAATCTGGCTCACAAGGTCCCAGCAACTCGGTACTATTTGCATTTAATAAGAAAATAGATTTTAGCTTTGTATGAGGTGCTTGAGGCTCCCTAAGAAGATGAAAAACTTTGACATAAAATAAAAGCAAAATACTGCAGATGCTGGAAATCTGAAATAAAAACAAGAAATGCTGGAAATACTCAGCAGGTCTGGCAGCATCTGTGGAGAGAGAAGCAGAGTTCATGTTTCAGGTCAGTGACCCTTCAGAACTGGCAAATATTAGAAATGTGAAAGGTTTTAAGCAAGTAAAGCGGGGGTGGGGCAAGAGATAACAAAAGGAAAAGGTGTAGATAGGACAAGGTCACAGAGAATAACCGACCAGAAGGTCATGGAGCAAAGGCAAACAATATGATGGTGTGTTGAAAGACAAAGCATTAGTACAGATAAGGTGTTAACGGACTGAAAACTGAACAGCCGCAAGTACAAAGTACAAGTTCAAGCTTCCACAGCTACCTCGACTACACTTCTTCACACCCTGCTTCCTGTAAGGACTCCATTCCATTCTCCCAGTTTCTCCGCCTCCGACGTATCTGCTCTGATGATGCTACCTTCCATGACAGCCTTCTGATGTGTCTTTTTTCCTCAACCGAGGATTCCCTCCCACTGTGGTTGACAGAGCCCTCAACTGTGTCCGGCCCATTTCCCACACCTCTACCCTCACCCCTTCCCCTCCCTCCCAGAACCGCAACAGGGTTCTCCTTGTCCTCACTTTCCACCCCATCAGCCTCCATGTCCAAAGGATCATCCTCAGCCATTTTTGCCACCTCCAGCGTGATGCCACTCCCAAACGCATCTTCCTCTCCCTTCCGCTGTCAGCATTCCGAAGGGATCGTTTCCTCTGTGACACCCTGGTCCACTCCTCCATTATCCCCACCATCTGGTCCCTTCCCACGGCACTTTCCCCTGCAATCACAGGAGGTGTAATACCTTCCCATTTACCTCCTCTCTCCTCACTATCCTAGGCCCCAAACACTCCTTTCAGGTGAAGCAGCGATTTACTTGTACTTCTTTCAATGTAGTATACTGTATTCGCTGCTAACAATGTGGTCTTCTCTACGTTGGGGAGACCAAACGCAGACTGGGTGGCCGCTTTGCAGAACACCTCTGCTCAGTCCGTAAGCAAAACCCCGAGCTTCCGGTTGCTTGCCATTTCAACACTCCCCCCTGCTCTCATGCTCACATCTCTGTCCTGGGATTGCTGTAGTGTTCCAGTGAACATCAACGCAAGCTCGAGGAACATCATCTCATTTGCCGATTAGGCACACTACAGCCTGCCGGACTGAACATTGAGTTCAATAATTTCAGAGCATGACGGGCCCCCCATTTTACTTTTATTTTTAGTTATTTTTTTCTTTTTGTTTTATTTTATTTCATCTTAGTTTGTTCAGTTTGCTTGCCGACTGATCTTTTTCATGTTTGTACTTGCGGCTGTTCAGTTTTCAGTCCATTAATACCCTATCTGTACTAATGCTTTGTCTTTCAACACACCATTAACATATTGTTTGCCTTTGTTCCATGACCTTCTGGTTGGTTATTCTCTGTGACCTTGTCCTATCTACACCTTTTCCTTTTGTGATCTCTTGCCCCACCCCCGCTTTACTTGCTTAAAACCTTTCACATTTCTAATATTTGCCAGTTCTGAAGAAGGGTCACTGACCTGAAATGTTAACTCTGCTTCTCTCTCCACAGATACTGCCAGACCTGCTGAGTATTTCCAGCATTTCTTGTGTTTATTTTAAAAACTTTGACATACAAGCTCTTAATCCTTTTAACCTTTAGTTCTAGGGAACTCCTTGTGGTATTGCTCACTGAGAGTTGGAATGGTATAAATTTGTGAGATGTGGAAAACCCCCCCAGAGAACTTGTATATGAATAGGGGGTGGTGATGTGGTGTGGTGCTGTTGTTCTGTTGTAATAGTAATAGTAGTGGTAGTGGTGGTAGCAAATTTCAACCATTAACAAAAGGCTGATCATTGTTTTTGTACTATAGACAAATTTACAATTATGAATTGTGTTGCATGCAACATTTTTAGTATTATTGCTCATGTATTACGATTTCATGTAGCGTTGCATATGGGGAATTAAGACCAAGGGCGATGCTTAGGACAAGCCATGTTAGAAGGCGTGGTGATTAACTAACAAAGATAGGGTAGAGGAAGCAGATGGTGGAAGGGAGCTGACATGGAGATGGGGAGGGTGGAATGGGGACAGGATGGGGAAGAGGGAGATAAATGAATCCGAAGACGAGGGAATTGGTCTGGATGGAAGAGAGTAAGACTGGGGATGGGTTGCTGGGAGAGGGGAGGGGAAAGGGAGATATTGGTGTCAATATTTGGAGGGGTTGTACTAGTTAAAGATTGTTGTTTTTCCATCTCGGGGTGGATTCTGGAAGGACCTCGCGCTGTTCAGTCCCTTATTTGAGATGTGCCAATTATTCCAAAACACTATGCAGTAAAGTACTCTTAATTCTGGCACTGCTCGAGATGATTTGTAACGTTTTTTTTTAAATGGGCAATCGAACTAAAAGTTAATAGACCACAAATTCTTATAAGAACACCAAGTTACTAGCAGCAAATTGGAACATAGGAATAAGACAAGGACATCAACATTATATTGCAAATATGACAGCAATTTTAAGCAAGCCAATGACTACCAATATGAGATGACAGCATCATCAGTCTTCAATTTTAAGGTCAATCATTCAGTTATTAGTCTTTAATTCCTAAAATGTAACATAGATGAAAACATTGCCTCTGGTCATCTTTGTCAATAAACAGTCTTTGATCAAATGCCTCGGCCCATAGCCTTTTCATTTAATGAACTTGAGAGCTACTAATTCCTTTCTATGCTTCTGATGGATGAAGTTCATTGCTTAATTAAAAGACTTCAAGACAATGCCATGATAAACGTACAAAATAAGGACAGCCATAACAAACTCTAAAGTAGGTACTTACAAAAAGTGCACTTCTGAAGCTTTGTTTTGTACTGAGATTTTTTTGTGCCATTTTATGTGATCACAGGTACATATTTTATTCATTAAAATCTAAATAATACTCTGGAGAATGGACATAGTTTCCAAGGTTGCTTGTATTAACAACAAATCTATATTTAAATAGAATGGCAGGTTCAGGAAGGCAATTTCCTGTCTTTGAATGGAAACTCTTCCCTTTACTATCTCCTTGTCAGAAGCTAATCCTCCTTTTCCTGGATTTTTTTTGTCAGAGTTCAGGAATTTGAGCTTGCTGTTCAGATCAACAATTCCAGAATATGTACTCTAATTACAGGAAAAAATATAATCGTCACCTCTAAATACATTATATGAATTTGACTTTTAGGGGCCTTATGTTACTGTTAATTATATATTAATTGTGTCTAATTATATGCAGATGGAGGGCATTAACTGGAGTTTCACTTGAGCACATATAAAGAGACACTTAGTGAAACTGTGGGGTGGTTAATTTAGGAGATGTATGCTTGTAATGTTTCACTCTGTAAATAACTGTTAGACTGAGTGAAGATTGACTCCAGTATCAATCACCAACTGGCTTTCCAGATTCAAACAATTATAACTGCACGGATGCCAAATAAGGGTTCGCTGCACTAAGGGGCGAGAAGTTTGTTAACTTTGTAAAAGGTCACAGGGACGTTAACGGCGCAAAATAAATGCAAGTTGTTGTCGTCATTGAATAGGCTGCAAATTTGTTTTCTTACTCTGGCACTAACAGGTGCTGGAAAACTTTTAAGGAGCTGCAAGACCAAATTTGGGTGGGTGGGGCAGGGTGGCAGGGCTTGGACTAATGTTTGCTCCACAGTGGCTTGGTTCTGTTGCCAGCAGCCTCGCCTCTTTAGCAGAAGTTTGTTGGTTCAAGCCCCATCAGTATTCATGTGTGAGCCATGACTGTAAGGCTGTTCAACCATGATCTCATCACAGCTGAGCCTGATCCTGTCCTCGCCCTACATCTGCACAAATGTACTGTGAGCAGAGGTGGTTAGGTAGTGGTCGGGCCTGGTATTGCTGCCTTATTTTTTCCCTTTTTGTCCCCCTCCCCCACAATTGTCATAGTACAAAGTCTAATTGTCAGCCACTATTGCTGTGGCTGAGATCAACTCTGTACAGACCGAGGATGGTGAACTCGGTCACCAAGTGTCTATAATGGCTACTGTCTGACCTTGCTGAGCCACTGAGAAAGTAGAGTCACATTCTTAATTCAACTCCTCAAACGTCTTCAGGCACAACCATAATTTGAAGGACAAAATCTGTAACTGTGCTGCCTGGTGTTTTTCGCAATTAAAATGCACATGTACACACCTATATGAGTCTTGCTTCTGATGCATGTCGTCCTATTCCAGACATCATACACCAGAGGTCACACTTCCTTGTTGCAAATGCAGAACAATCTTTCAAACAGAGAAAGACGGTCACTGAACCACAGCCTGAAAATTACAAACTGCTTCAATCTGTCCTCAGCAGTTTGTAAGCAGCTACAGTTACTTCTATTTGCCTTTAAGTAAACAAAACTGTTGAGGTCAATTGTGAGCACCTTAGAGCAATGGCTTTAAACACACAAGTGACTTTGGCACTAAACATCACATCTGTAATTCGGATTGCCCATGAGCAATGCCATGGGAGAGTCATTAAGAGCATGCAATCCCCAACATTTCTGTTTTTTTTATAACCGTGATTGTGTCAGTTGAAGATTTCATATTCACAACATTGTACATTCCTGAAATATCAACAGCACTGAAATAGCTCAACAGTGAGATGTAATAATGGGAATTAACAGTTAGTTAGAAAGATTGGATATCAAATACAGATGTGCACATTTTACAATGTAAAGTGTGGTTATAAAGAGCCATTCTATATCCCATTATGCCCATGATAACTTTTCTTCTTGGAATTTTCAAAAAAGTAGTCTAAAGTTTTGATTATTCTTTTTGGCAGTTTGACAATGTCCTGGTAGGACAGGGAAAGGGACGCTCTTGTTAACAGCAGTTGACCACATTGCACATGGTCTTGGGCTATATCAGGCTTAGCTCAGTTCAGGACAATTTCCCTCTGTTCACCTTCAGCCGAAATGGCTGGTTGGTTAAAGACCAGGGATAACCCTTCACTTTTTCTGGGGTCATCTTATCCTTGTCAAGGTACAACAACTCCCTCTGCTTGACCACTGACATGTCCTTTTATCTCTCTCTGTTAATTGAATTTATTATTCTTTGTCGATGAACTGCTTTGGCCCAGTCAGATTAACAGGCAAAAACTCACTTGTAATGATCTTATAGATGCTTATCCCTATAGTTCTGTTTGTGCAGCATTAACACAAAAGGCATTTACTTTTAATTTCTCGTCTCTTGATATCGCATTCTGTTCTGAACTTAGTGCACCCAGTTATGGCTTTAGATTTTCTCCAACAGCTACATAAGAGAATCAAACTTTTTCAGTCAACCCATTCCAGACGGCTTTCACTTCACGACATTTGAAGTTTGTTCCTTTTCTCTTGCTTTCAAGTAAGTTTCCTTCTCCCCAGTTCAAATCCCCTTTAACCCATTTTTGTAGACGAGTCAGCAACCTTGTATAGCCAACCAGGCTTGGCTTCAATTTGTCGCCAAGTAATCTCCTCTGATCTGTGGGTCAGAATCATTTGCACCCTCTTAACCTCTTTGCTTGCCAAATCATTAGATTAAAATTTGGTGTCACAGATCTCCACCAAGAGCGACACTCAGTTTGGTAAATTGCCTATTGCGTAGTATCCTGTAACTGGTGTGAATTCTTAAGGTACTCCTATCCTACCACTTGTGTCATTGAGATTTCAGCTAGTTTCCAACTTTTACATGACCAAATCCCATTCTCTTATCCCAGCAGCAGAATTGTAGACCCAGTTTTTTTGTGGATTTACAATTCTGTCACTGGGATCAGGGAGGTGGATTTACTAGTGTAAATTCCGGTCTCCAAGGATCCAAACGAAACAAACTTTTAAGAGTAGCTTAACAAAGAAATAATTAGTCGCTTGGTAGTACAGAACTTGAGTATTGCTGAAAAAAGAGACATGATGTCAAAGCTTTTCATCTTGCACTCATCAGGACATACGCAAGAATGCCAAATTTCTAAGGGAGCAGCAATTTATACTGCACTGGAAGAGGGTGCTGATTGATTGGCAAATGAACTCTGGTTGAGGCATTGCCATGGCGAATGCACCAGGGAACTATTGTTCCCCACGCTTTGCTTAATTCAAAAAAGGCGTGATGCATGAACATGCTCCTTTTGCCCACAGAAGATGGGTCCCTGCATATGAATATATGTAGCTTCTAGCAAGTATAGGTGAGCCACATTGCAAGCCCGACTGATCATCTTAAATTAGTTGTTAATGTAATTCTTAGCACACTTAGGATTGTTTAGTAAGTGCTGTACAATCGCATAATCACATCTAATGTTAGACATTGTTATCTGAGTTTTGCAAGTACGGGCTGGTTGAGTACAGTCAGTACTCTGTTTATTGCAAACAGCTGAAAGAAATCATTATTATTTAAGGTTTTCTATATAACTTAAATACTGGAACAAAAGAGAAGTATTTGGAGCTTACACTGATGGGGTTTTTTATATTGATATTGTGCTGTTTCTGCAATCTTATGCCAATATCATACTCTTCTATCTGATGAGGGCATCTAGTCCCTCCTGGACAGAATACACAGATGAAACTTATTATCTGATGGACAATCCTTCTCTCACCCATAGCTTCCAACCCTCTTCAGTGTAACTTTTCTTGTCATCTTCTGTTTTTAATAATTATTATTGTCATTGCCTCTTAGAACTTTCTCCACTTGTTCCTCCAACCTCTAATGCCTATTTTACACATTCTTCTTGTCCCGTGCATCCTTATTATAAGAAAATTGAGCATCATCAGACCTGTCCTAGCCCATTTACTCCCATGACTGTGACCCCCCTTACTTTCCTCAGTCTCTGCTCCCTCCTGCAATCTTCAAGTTATTAAAATCCAAGTTGGGCAGCCATTGGCCACAAATTGATTTAGATTGTTTTTTTGTCACCTTATTTAGCATCGCACACATTGGACTTGGGTGTCTCAACTCTGAAAAATAATTATGTAAAAGTTAATATTTAATGTGAATGAAAGGGCCACCTAGAAAGGGTTAGGTGATCTCAATGGTTTGACTACTTATAAAATTATATCTTCTGCAAGGAATGGTGCTAACCCGCATCAGTACAATTCTGTTTAGCATGCATGCAAACACACCCAGAATGGGACTGGAAGCAACTTGCATTCCAGGGTCAGTGTCCTGTTTTATACAGGTTAGTGATGGGTAGGGGTGAACAACCCTAACAGAACCACAAGTTCCCACAAATGCCTTCCAATCCAAAGAAGGATGTTGCCAACAGGAGCAAACATAACATCAATGAAGTGGACCAATAGTTTAATTTCCACAAAGGATATTTTGCTCTCGACTTAATGTAGCATGGACTTTAGCTGTTGGCTCTAACTGAATAGACGATGAGAGTGGCACTGCACCTTCCATTGATCTGCAGGCAAAAAGGCCAAATGTGGTCAATGTGGTGATATGAACCATCTATCCTGTGTACAAAATGTAATAAAATAAAAATGGAAAATGCTGGAAAACACTCAGCAGGTCAGACAACATCTGAGGAGAGAGAAAAAGAGTTGATGTTTCAGGTTGATGAAAAATATTGCAGAATATTGATTTTAGTGCTGCTCAGTGTCAAAATAATATCTGTTTCTAATACTGTGTGTAGCATTGGGACATCACCATAGGTCTAATCCTTAAACCCTTAGGATGCAATCCGCTCAAAGGACAGTACAGTATCAGCTTTACGGAGATAGGTTAGTGCCAACTGTATGACCATTCAGGTCTTTGTTGTTATAATCCAGAAAGCCAGTTAATGGAAGGATAGAACTGGAGCCAATCATTACATGCTTTTATCTTTATTTAGGGAGTTGTACATTACAAGCATACTCCTGGGGCTAATCCAACAATCACCATTTCAGTGTGTGTAAATTTACAAGGATTCAAGTGCATCACAAGTTAATCCCCACCACCTATATACAATTAAACACAATTAATATGCAATCAATACCTGTGGGGGATTAAAACATGTAATGTGTCCTCCTGCAGTAAACCTTTCTGTCTCAAGGGCTTGTATTTTTTAAAATTGCCCTCTCAACGTAATATTTTATATCCCATCCCTTTCTGCTAAGACCAATTCTACTGCTTTAGGCTTTTCCAAATTAATTGTTTGTGACAGCTACCCTGTAATCTGATCTGGTATGCCAAGGCACAATTAATAATCCAATGAGAACCAAGCAAGCAACCAGAGAACTCCAGTTTTCTCTGCTTGGGTAGAAAGCCTGTGCAACAAGGGCCTGCCTTCTAACCTCTATGAATGCAGCACTGTGATTTATACAATATAGTCAAATTAAACCCTCAACATAAGTAGTTAGAGGTGAACTATCAAAGTTCAAAACCATGAGTACTGAACATGCCTTCAGTGCTATTGTCAAATTTGTGTTCCTCCCTTTTAGACTATTCCAATGAGGATAGACTGAAACTTGGGTGCATTTCTTTCAAAGTAACCTGTGATAACACCCATTACAACATTCCCTAGAAAAGGAGAAGGGCTACATTATTTAGCCAGCATTGTCTAAAGTGAAAAGGCAGGATTTTGTACTTTCAAATGCTAGATTTTAATCTGAAGCTGCATGTAACACCCGTAGACTTGGGCCTCAAACCAGGAATACAAGAACTTAAGCTTGACTGTTCTCTCAGAGGGATCCTGATGGAGTACTGGACAGTTGAATGTGGTGTTTTGATGAAGCATGAAACTAACACTCAGTTTGTCTGTCCCTGTGGCTCTGTAGGATGTTGAAGATCCCATGGTACTGATGCAAGGAGAGGGTAGAATTCTCTCCTCTTGGTGTCTGGGCCAACATTCCTCCCTCACGCAATGATGCTAAAATAAACAGACTGGTCATTCATTGGTTGTGGGATTATGTTTGGTGCAGAATGGTCTATTCTCACATAAACTTAACAGCATTTCAAAGTAATTCTTTGTATACAGAATACTTCAAAATGTTTCTGATGAGGTGACCGGGGGGAGGGGTGATGATACAGATGTGGAAGTAGACGATCTTTGTGATGGCAGGTATAGGCGGTCGGAAGCTCAGTTCAAGGTTGAATCGGACTCCAAGGTTGCAAACCATGTGATTCAGCATGAGACAATGGCTGTGAAGGGGATGGAATAATTGGCACTAGTACGGAATTTGTAGTGTGGTTTTGATCTTGTGGCTCACCCATGACTGGATGTCAGACAAACAGTCTGACACTATAAAGGCAATGGTTGAGAGAGGTGGTGGTGAGGTAGAGCTGGCATGTGGGGTGTGCCTCCATCGCTTCAGGTGATGTCAGCAAAGGGCAGCATGTAGATTAGGAAGAGGAGAGAGCCAATGGATAGAAGAGTGGTTAGAAGTTGGAGCCTCATCCTTGTGCTTTCTTTCTTTCCAATGAGAGAGGGACAAGCATAACAGACAGCAAGCCTTTTCTTGTAATCTGCCCAGGAGTGCAAGAGAGGTGCTTAAATGTGGACTAGTAAAGGCGAGGGGGTCAACTGAAAAATTCATATTCTGCACTTTTCACTGAACTATAGTCATCAGAACTACATTTCTTCTAGATTACGAGCTGCTGCACTGCACTCCTTTATCTAATACAGGCAAGTTCTGATGGTGCCCAATGACCGATGGTAAATAAATCCAGATAGCATTGGATTTAGATTGCCTTCCATTCATCACTGTCCACCATGGAATGCTGGTTGTAAACAAACAACAGTAAGAAATACTTCAATCTATGAAGGACGGCGCAGTGGTTAGCACTGCAGCCTCACAGCTCCAGGGACCCGGGTTCAATTCTGGGTACTGCCTGTGAGGAGTTTGCAAGTTCTCCCTGTGACCGTGTGGGTTTTTGCTGGGTGCTCCGGTTTCCTCCCACAGCCAAAGACTTGCAGGTGATAGGTAAATTGGCCGTTGTAAATTGCCCCTAGTGTAGGTAGGTGGTAGGGAATATGGGATTACTGTAGGGTTAGTATAAGTGGGTGGTTGTTGGTCGGCACAGACTCGGTGGGCCGAAGGGCCTGTTTCAGTGCTGTATCTCTAAATAAATAAAAAATAAAACACAATTATACAGAGTGAAAATAGCAATGTTTCTTCAAATTCATTTCCATTTTCTAGTTTATTCCTGGATGCATTTACTGCCTCATAACACACCATGGGTGGCCTCTGTTCTTTTTAGGAGGAATTACTGGATGTTTTTTCACATTAAGCCACAATTCCAGAACTGTACCATGTACATTTTCTGCTGTTCACTCCTAATACCAAACATACACACATGTTTATGATCTCACTATAAATAGTAAACAGAAAATAGGAAATTTTCAAATTCTCCAATAGCAAATGCGTCTCGACCATGTTTATCAGTACAGACGTCACCACAGTGAATTCTTGGGCTATTAATGGCTGCTGTAACTCTCACTACTTTAGGGTGGGGAATGAGGGAATCTAGGCGGGAATAAAACTGCCTATAAAATTTTATGGAAATAGAAGCCGTCATATGTAATACTATGTCAATTCTAAATGTCACTTTGGCTCAGGGTTCACCCCCTACACTCGGAGCTTTGAGCGCATGGTACAATACTGAGGTGCGGCCTTACAGATGGTCATTAAACCGAGGCCCCATCTGCCATCTCAGGTGGACATCAAAGATTCCACAGCACTATTTGAAGAACAGGAGAGGTATTCTGGGCAACAGTTCACACTCAAACAGATTATCTGGCCATTTATCTAATTAGCTGTTTGTGGCACGTTGCTCTGTACCATTTGGCTGCTCAATTTTTCTACATAATTATTCAAAATTAATTAATTGGCCATGAAGTGCATTGGGATATTCTGAGGATGTGAAAGACAGTACTGTATATATCTGCAAGGTAATTCTTTACAGCGGAGTAGTCAGGTATCCATCACTGGATCTTTTACCCAATCTAACGTGTAAAAAAAAAATCTCTTATTTTGTACTGAGCTGCAAGAAAGTAGGGTCTTGTGTTGAAATAGCACCTTGACATGTCTTTCAGAAATGTTCCAACAGATTTTATAAAACATGTTGCAGTACTTTGAAAAACAGTTGCTGTTATTATGTAGATAAATATGGCATACTCATTTTGTTCACAGTTAGGCCCCACAAACAACAATGATGTGAACCACCCATTCATTTGTTTTTGGTGTCTTTCAGGGAGAAATGTTGGTCACGACACCAGGCGAACATCATTCTCTTCTCCCCAATAGCGCCATATGATCTTTAACATTTCTTGAACTATCAAGGGACTCTGTTCCACTTCTCATCCAACAGATAGATGTGAGGTTAAAGAGAGAATGAATGTACAGTGAGGTTTTATGTTTCATCCACTATTCCTCTAAGACTGGCTTCCTTATCCTTCTGCTTAATTAGTAAGAGGTTTATGCCAATTAGCGTCACAATGACAGTGTTTATAAAGGTACTGTATCTTCTAAGCTGATTGTTTATGACGAATGCTGCCCCTGTGTGAATGTGAAAACCAGCACTTGACATTTTTAGAGAAATACTTTGGAATGTGGAATATTATCGCAGTGCACACAAGCAAACAGCAAGCCTCTCCCCACTCGCGCTAGGGCTGGTAAAATCCCCATTGTATTCTGTGCCTCCTGGCATGTAGATGGAGCATTCTGGACACGCAGACAGCACAAGATCTGGCAGTTCAGCTGAAAAGTTCCAGCTGTTTCTTTTTTAAGCATACAAATGCTGCACTGCTTTAATTTCATTTTTTTTTATGGTTTCAGAGGCACTGAAAATGTGCCGTGCTCACTCACTGAAATACACATATTTAGGCCCTGGTTTTGTGGTTCAATTTGCGTTTGGATTCTGGTCCACAATGCAGACTCGGCATGTTTGACATTCGAAGGCATTGGTGTCTTTTGGAATACAGAGAAAGCTCAAGACAGTTGTTCTTTGCGAATACAAACCTTTTGATTTAAAAGAAAAATCTCTAAAGCTGACAGGGCAGCAAGATAATTTTTATTGAGTTAAATTTCTCTTTACCCATATGAAGGAAAGATTTAATGTTTTGTCAGGTGTCTTGGAAGCTTCTCACAGACAATGAAGTACTTCTGAAGTGTATTCAATGTTAGCTAGGCAAAGTGGTGGCCATTTTGTGCACCGGAAAACGCCTCAAATTGCAATGAGAGGAACAACCAGTTTCAGTTCTTTGTTGGGTCGGAGAGGTGACTGTTTGTTTGCTGCAACACCAGGAGAACGCTGTGTTGTTCTTCACATAGTGCCATAGGATCTTAACTGTGCAGCTGAACCAGTGCAGTAGTCAAAGCAGTGATGGAAAGTGTGTGCGACCCCATTATTAATGCCCCTATTGACTTGTGAATCCAACGATAAATGAGGGAGATCATTGTGAAGGTTATCCCAATAATGTTAGGACTCTTTATTTCCTTTTTAAAAAAAAAAAGAAACAGGCATTATAACAGTGGGAGGAATCATTGGTTTAGGAGGTACTGCAGTTAACCCTTTGACTACTTGGTGACCTTTCTGAAGTTGTACAATACAAACATCATATCCATTATACAGTAGCTAGGGAAAAGTGATTTTGTACCAATTTTGAGCCTGAAAGAAAAATGCCCAGGACTGAAAACAGGCTCCCTATTTTCTGAATATATCAAAGGATTGTAATTTTATTTACATTAGTTTAGTGCATAATTGTGGTCCTGGGAGCTAATGTGTGTTTCTTTACTGTTTTTAAAATTAAATGAGAACAAATGTTCCTTGACTGAAGAGTCCTTATTTTAAAGCTATTAAACATGGCAACAGTCTTCGTCAAATCACAGAAACTTACAGCATCGAAGGAGGCCATTCGGCCCAGCATGCTTGTGCTGGCAATCTGAAAGAGCGGTTGTGCTTAGTTCTACATCCCTGCTTTTTGTCCATGACCTTATAAGTTCCTAAAGAATAAGGAAGTCAAACTTCTCCATCTCAAAAAAAAAACACTTCCTATTTAAAACGGGTCTTACTTGATCTTCTATTTAGATTAATTCTTCATCTGAGCTGAGCTGAAATGGGGAGCTATTAAGTAGAATCCTGGCAGTGGCAGTACCGAGAGTCTCCCTGAGAAGTTCTTATGGCTCTCCTAGCAGACGGTTTTCAAGCTGTAATGGTGTGGACCTACGGGCAAATTGTCATCACAGACACAGGTCAGGGCACAGAGAAAGCATGTTGGAGTAATGCTGTTATCATCACAATGCATGTTTATATTTTAAAAAAAAAAAACAGGGAGTCAAACCTCCCTATCTTAAAAAAACAATAAACACTTTGCTCTTAAAGGGGTCTTACTTTGGTTGTGACCTACGAACCTGTTTGTGACGGATGTAAACAAAGTGGCTTAATTGGCTTCTTCGAGTGAATGTGCACGGGTGCCAGCAAAATACTGTAATCGTTGTACATGTTTTTATAATCAAAACCTGAAGACAAAGATTGCACTGAGATATTTGACATTGGAAAATATACATCACTTGATGGCCTTTGAATAGGGTTGCCACCTCTGGTTGGACATGTTCTGGGAGGTTTCGTCACAGGACTTTCTGCCTCCAACTGCACCCCCCCCCCCCCCCCCATTCTCCCGCCGTTGGTTGACCGACATGTCCATTCTCTCGGCACACCGCACCAATCGGAAAGCAAACAGACTCTTCATTACCCAATTGCATGGTTCCTAACTGTCGGACAAATGGTCATGACCTCAAAACATTCCTAAGTGCTTTGCAGCCAATAAAGTACTTTTGAAGTGTAGTCACTGTTATAATGTAGGAAATGTAGCAGTCAGTTTGCACACCGCAAGCTCCCACGGACAGTAATATGATAATGAGTAGATAATCTGGGTTTTTTTTTTTTGTTACTGATGTTGGTTCAACGATAAGTATTGGCTAACAAACAGGAAAAACTTTCCTGCTGTTCTGTAAAAATTGTCATGGGATTATTTGTGTCCACCTTAGAGGGCAGACTTGGTTTAACATCTCATCGGAAGCATGGCAGCTCCGTTAGTGCAGCACTCCCTCATTCTGTGCTAAATTCTCAGCCTAGATTACATGCTCAATGGGACTTGTACTTTCTGACTCAAGCGGGCACAATAATTGTGCACATTGCTTAATATATCTGTGCAAGGGTTCCTCACTTAGGTTTGCACCATGCTTTATGGAAACTGTATGGCATGTGTTTAAGTGCAAAAAGCAAGCGTACCTTTGTCTTCTCATACCAGCAAACTCTTTTATTTACAGACAGGTACAAGAGACCTAGGTGCCTGCTTTAGCTCTGTCAATGACCTCCCATTGTACAGTTGTCACCTGTTGTCGACAGTAAAACCTAAGTTTAACCTGGAGCAGAAAATCAGCCCTAGATACCCAAAATAGTGATGCTAGAAAGAGTATATGCTGGAAGCACTCAACAGGTCAGGCAGCATCTGTGGAGAGAAAAACTGGGTTAACGTTTCGTCAATAACCTTCCATTAGAACTGGCAAAAGTTACAGATATAACAGGTTTTGTGCAAGTGCAGGGACAGGGAAAGGAGGAGGGAGGAAAGAACAAGAGGGAAAGGACAGTGATAAGGTGGAAGACAGGAGAGATTAAATGACAAAAGGGATGATGGTGCAAGGCCAAAGTGGGTGGTAATGGGAAATTGTGATGTCTATCCTTTGCTGGGTCTCTGACTGGGAGATAATGAGCAAATGACTGGGGAGGGGTGAAGGGTGTTTAATGACCGAGTGAGTTCTCTTCAGCCCATATTAAGCATGGTTACTACGAACTGCCAACAGAGGAGTGCTGCCCCTATCTGGTGCTCAGGCGGGTTTGCTATCTGTCCCCATTCTTGAATGGAGGAACCAGGGAGATCAATAATAAGGGGTAGGGGAAATGTAAAGCACAAAACCATATTTTTTAAAAAAAGTGTCCCTGTTTCATTTCTTTAATGCTGGTGGGTTTGAGCGGGAAATGCCAACCCAAGCACAGTTGTACAGTTCATCACTGTTCAGTTGAACTGTGTGTTCTTTGGAGAGCATAAGAGGTGCTATTCTCTCTCCTAATGCATCACTATCTTTCACAGCCTAAACCCAAGTGTTCCTGTTGGATGTCACAGTACAATGTGTTGTCTGATCGCTGGTAGGAAATGTCGGGTTGGAGGAAAGCAGGAGCCTTGTAGGCCTCTTGCAGACGGGCACAGGTGGAAACAGTGTCTGAGCTGGCAAACTGGAGGCTGCTGTTTCCAGCTGATTTAATCATGGGGAGTTTTGAAGTGTGGAGTATAAGCAGAGAGAAGTGGAAGTTTCAGAGGGGCCACGTCATTGTTTGCAGCTGTCTTCTGAATTCACACATCTTGGAAACAAATTATGTAGAACTCTAAAAAAGCCAAATCTTTTGGAAGGAAAGCTGACATGTGTGAATTATTTTCCTTTTCCAGCTCTAATTTCTCGTTTTATTAAAATCCGTTGACAAGCTTGTAGCGAAGTATTCTGTTCAAAATGTTCAGTGCAGTTCAGCCATTTAAAGTGATTGCCTGTTAAGTACAGAGTGCAGCAGAGACTGAGCCTCCGGTTTTGAGTTCAGCTCTTTAACTTTTAAGATGTGGGATTTTTCAAAATTAAATGAGGCAATTCGTGGATTCAGAAATGCATTCAGGCCTAAGTGGGCTTTGGTTTAAAAAAAAATAGCAACTTTCATAATCCTAGCCACAACATACGATACAGTCTGTAAAATTAGGTTTTTAAAAAGTGAACCATCTGCACAATGAAATAACAGTATGTGAACTGAAGCCCATCATTCTCCACACACTGAGTTCAATCTCTGATAGTTCACTGGGGAGATGGCATGTGGATCTCCCCTGATATCCCCAATAGATAGTTGTAAAGGGTCTTGAGAAAGGCCTGGTTAAAGTCATCTGACTGACATCTCAAATAAAGAATAGTGGGTGGGAGCGCGGAACAAGTAAAAAGGAAGGCTGAAAACATGGAAATGGCAAAAACATTAAATCTTTTTATATCAACTGGGTGAACTACAGCAGCTAAACGGTGCAGTGTGTACGGGCTGGAGCTAGTCATTGTGGTGGGGGTCCCACCGATGGACCTGAAAGTGGGAGGCGACCCCACTTTGGTGGTTTGCAGCATCCTGTCAGTGGCGCCTGCCCCCAGGTGTAGTGGCCACTGATGGGGCAGCACCTGGAAGAAGAGGACGCAGTGGATGGAGAGTGCACTCACAACCAGGTAAGTGGGGTTGGGGGTGCTGGTGCCAGTCAAGCAGGGGGTGGTGCTGGTTGGTGAGGGCAGGTGGCAGTGGCCATTGCTGCTTGGGGACCTCTCCATGGGCCAAAGAGTGCCAAATAAGAGGCCCCTTCCCCTTTCCCCACCCCCCCCCCCACCACCTCCACCATGAGGCCACCATTGTTTAGCTGGCAGTCTCCCCACATGGCAGAGCCCCCGCCCCACCCCACCGCGGCTGCTGCTAAAATGCCAGCTGTGGCAGGAACATAGGAAGCAGGAGCAGGAGTAGGTCATTCGGCCCCTCGAGCCTGCTCCACCATTCAACAAGATCATGGCTGATCATCTACCTTAAATCCATTCTCCTGCCTGATCCCCATTTCCCTTGATATCGTTAATATCTAGAAATATCACTTAAGTGGCTCAATTGGCCTCTGGGCAGGAGGGCCATCCACCACTTTCCCTGCCACTGGCAAGATGACATGGCAGCAGGAAGACAATGGGCTCACCACCCCCTGTCTTCCCGTGCCATTTAATGGGCCTCCCAGACCGTCCCCAGAGTTCCGGTAAAATCCAGCCCTATATTTCTGAATTGGAGATCCCCATGTCACTATTCAAAGAAGAACAGCATATCCTGGGCAATACTCATACAAAACCACAACAAGCAGCCTTGATTGGTCTTTCATCTTATTGTTGTTTGTGGGATCAATTAGGCTTGAAAAGAATTTCATTGAGGCAACCCATAAAACACAAGGGTCTAATTTCAATGATTTTATTTATAATTGGACCAGTAAATATTAAATGCTGAACCCTTCAGAACCAGAGTAACTTCTTGTAGGAAAGTCTAACCTGCCACGTAGATTTTTCACCTCTAATAATATCTGGATCAGTTTCTCTTGAATTATTGTTTAGGTTTTAGGGCAGTGATGTGATCTACTTCCAGGAGGCCAACACCCATGAGCAGGCTCTGACTGTTAACATTCTTATTTTTGGCAGCAGAAGTGTAGACTTATTTTTGTTGTGTAGCTTTACAATTTTGCTACAGTAGTATTGTCAGCCCTCCAGGGTTGCACTAATATGTCTAGGAATTAAAGATTAATCTCCAAGATACTGCTGTGAGCACCCTGGAGAAAAATTATAGGCGTGTTGAAAAAAAAATCATGTTTTCAAAAAAATTATCTTGTTTGCAAATGATTATAAATATTGGAAAAAAAGGACTGTTGGACTGACAGTCAAGAATCGTCCAATCAGGGAATGTAGTGCCAATCTAATTTCTAATTGGTGTATGAAGGTGGTACACCATGAGGATGGACGTGTTCAGCAACCAATGGCAAGAGCGTAGGGGCGGTCATGTGATCGAGCCTCCAAGAATATGTCCCACCATGTTTGCAGGGAGTCAGATTTAATATAAAATTGGGGGAACTGATCCATGGTGATAAAATAAAAGCAAAATACTGCGGATGCTGGAAATCTGAAATAAAAACAAAGTGCTGGAAATACTCAGCAGGTCTGGCAGCATCTGTAGAGAGGAGGAGTTAACATTTTAGGTCTTTGACCTTTCATCAGAACTGAGTGCTGTTCTACTGCAATAAAAACAGCTTAGCTTAGACATGGTGGTGAGAGATTACATTTAGGGTAAAGGATTTGTTGCATTATCTCTCCAAGCTCCTCCGAGCAATAGCTCTATTGAAATTGCAGTACATGGAGAGTAAATTGCGCGACATGTGATGAGGTAGAAAAATGCAGGATTTGATGGGATATTGCACGATGCAAATTCACTTGTCCCAACTATGTTATGATGTCATTAAATTATATTAGGAGAGCGAAGAGAGGACAGGAAAAAACACTGGCGGGCAAGATAAAGGAAAATCCCAAGGCGTTTTATAAGTATATTAAGGGCAAGAGGATAACCAGGGAAAGAGTAGGGCCCATTAGGGACCAAAGTGACAATCTGTGTGTGAAGCCGGAGGACATAGGTGAGGTTTTAAATGATTACTTTTCATCAGTGTTCACTATGGAGAAGGACGATGTAGGTGTAGAGATCATGGAGGGGGGTTGTGATATACTTGAACATATTAGCATTGAAAGGGAGGAAATATTAGCTGTTTTAGCGGGCATAAAAGTGGATAAATCCCCAGGCCCAGATGAGATGTATCCCAGGCTGTTATGTGAGGCAAGGGAGGAGATAGCAGGGCCTTTGACACAAATTTTCGAATCCTCCCTGGCCACAGGAGAGGTACCAGAGGACTGGAAGACAACGAATGTGGTACCATTATTCAAGAAGGGTAGTAGGGATAAACCAAGTAATTACAGGCCGGTGAGTCTAACATCAGTGGTTGGGAAAATATTGGAAAAAATTCTGAGGGATAGGATTAATCTCCACTTGAAGAGGCAGGGATTAATCAGGGATAGTCAGCATGGCTTAGTCAGGGGGAGATCGTGTCTAACTAACTTGATTGAAATTTTCAAGGCGGTGACTAGATGTGTAGAGGAGGGTAAAGCAGTTGATGTAGTATACATGGATTTCAGTAAGGCTTTTGATAAGGTCCCGCATGGGAGATTGGTTAAGAAGGTAAGAGCCCATGGGATCCAGGGCAATTTGGCAAATTGGATCCAAAATAGGTTTAGTGGTAGAAAACAGGGTATTGGTCGAGGGCTGTTTTTGCTTGTGGAAGCCTGTGGTGTACCACAGGGATCAGTGCTGGGACCCTTGCTGTTTGTAGTGTACATTAATGATTTAGATGTGAACATAGGAGGTATGATCAGTAAGTTCGCAGATGACACGAAAGTTGGTGTTGTAAATAGTAAGGAGGAAATCCTTAGATTACAGGGAGATATAGATGGGCTGGTAAGATGGGTGGAGCAGTGGCAAATGGAATTTAATCCTGAGAAGTGTGAGGTGAAGCATTTTGGGAGGACTAACAAAGCAAGGGAATATACAATGGATGGTAGGACCCTAGGACGTACAGAAAGTCAGAAGGACCTTGGTGTACTTCTCCATAGATCACTGAAGGCAGCAGCACAGGTAAATAAGGTGGTTAGGAAGGCGTATGGGATACTTGCCTTTGTTAGCCGAGGCATAGAATATAAGAGCAGGGAGGTTATGATGAAGCTGTATAAAACGCTAGTTAGGCCACAGCTGGAGTACTGTGTGCTGTCTGGTCACCACACTATAGGAAGGATGTGATTGCACTGGAGAGGGTGCAGAGGAGATTCACCAGGATGTTGCCTGGGCTGAAGGATTTCAGCTATGAAGAGAGACTGAAAAGGCTAAGGTTGTTTTCCTTGGAGCAGAGACGGCTGAGGGAGGACATGATTGAGGTGTACAAGATTGAGGGGCATTGATAGGTTAGATAGGAGGAAACTTTTTCCCTTAGCAGAGGGATCAAGAACCAAGGGGCATAGATTTAGGGTAAGGGGTAGGAGGGTTAGGGGGGATTTGAGGGAATGTTTTTTCACCCAAAGGGTGGTTGGAATCTGGAACACACTGCCTGCAGAGGTGGTGGAGGCAGGAACCCTCACAACAGTTAAGAAGTATTTAGATGAGCACTTGAAACACCATAGCATACAAGGCTACGGGCCAAGTGCAGGAATATGGGATTAGAATAGTTGGGTGCTGTATGGCCGGCAGAGACACGATGGGCTGAAGGGCCTGTTTCTGTGCTGTATAACTCTATTACTCTAATCTGTTTAAATCGTGAACTGGGTCTTAGGACACACAACACACACTTTTATTCTAATTTTAAAAATCTTTTTGCTATACAATGTGAATAATTTGAGTTTCTAGAAAGAAATATTTAGTCTGTTATATTATTGATTTAAGTGTTTGTGCTAAGTCTCCTATTAAATAAACTCTATTGACTTGGGGATTGTCTCTCCACCATCTACAAGGTTAGGAGTATGATTGAATGCTCACCAGTTGCCTGGATAAGTGTAGCTGCAGCAATACTCAAGAAGCTCGATACCTCCCAGAACAGATTGGAATCTCTGCCACTGAACTCACTATTGCTCCCTTCACTTCTACTTCACTGTGGCTGCAGTAGGTACTGTCTGCAGGGTAAACTGCTGCTGCTCATCAAGCATATTTGAACAGCATGCCCCAGTTCTGCAACATCTACCACCAATTAGGATAAGAGATTATGGGAGCACTATCACAACCAATTCCCCTCTCAAGTCACGCACCATCCTGACTTGCATTATTGCCTCTCCTTCATTGTTGCTGGGTCAAAGTCCTTGAATGCCAACTGAACGCCATGTTCTGCAGTTCAGTGAGGGATCACCACCATCTCCTTACAGCAAGTAGGGATGGGCAATAAATGCTGCCTTGCCATGATGCCCACATCCCAAGAACAGTTTAAAAAAAAAAATTGCTTGTCTTGTGGCAGGAAGAACTGTTTTATTGACAGCATTTTGTAGCACTGTCCATTGAATAGTATGTAGACTTAACCGCAATGCACTTGTTGGAGTGATGAGGTGGTACGTTACATAGCAAAGGGACATAAATTAAAATGAGAAATAGTTTTACAACAGATATTGAGAAGAACTGGTTTACTCCAAGAGCAATAAATGTTTGTTACAATCTGCCAAGAGGCAGAAATATTATGGACTTTTAAAATGAGGCTGCAAGAGTTGGGCTAATATAGAGCTGAGATTCAATGGATTGAATGGCTTTTTTCTTATTCTTGATGTGTGCTATATTCTTAAATTTAATTATATTCTTAAGGTTGTATGTTCAAGTTTTACTCCCAGAGACTTGAGCACAAAATCTAGGCTGATACTTCAGTGCAGTCCTGAGGGAGTGCTGCACTGTCAGAAGTGCCATTTTTCAGGTGAGAGGTTAAACGAGGATGTTTCTAAGGAGGATGTGAGGCACTATTTCAAAGAAGAGCAGGGGAGTTATCCCTCAAGCAACATCACAAAAACTGGTGATCTGGTCATTATCACATAGCTGTTTGTGGGAGCTTGCTGTGTGCAAATTGGCTTCCGTGCTTCTGACATTACAAGAGTACACTTCAAAAAGTACTTCACTGGCTGTAAAGTCCCGAAGTCGTGAAAGGCGCTATATACTTAAATTTATTGCCAAGAATGTTACACGACTGATGGATTTAATCACTTGCTTTGAATCTTGACTCGTCTCAATCCACAACACTTACAATAAAGTACTGTTCTGGGCTGAAGCGTAGTCAAATGAGCAACGCTCTGATGCTGAATTTAAGTGCCTGTGCTCAGGAAGCGTTTTCTTGCATGGCAAAGAAGCTCAAACAATATTACTGTGCTGGGGAAGGATCAAGTGGTGAAGAAAAAGCGGCTAAGCAGTTTCAATACCTTCTACGGCGTTTGTGAAAGCTGTGCGTATCTTTGACCCTGCACGAATGCATCTGTTGATGGTGGATTTAAATTCATCTAATGCAATTCCTGGCTTTGATGAGAACTGTAGGCTGGAGATTACTGCTTATAAAAGCAATGCAAAAGAAGCAGATTGTACTTTACCTGTGTGCAGTTTTGGAACTGTGGAATGCAGAGTCCCCCACCTTGCAAGGCTCACACGGCAGTTACCGACAAATCCAATAAACTTTGTGGTCACAGAAAGAGCTGTGTCTAAACACAGATATGTGTTCACAGCACAGAGACAGGGAATGAAGAAAGAGACAGTTGCACGTTGCTCCATGCTCACATTTAACCACTTGACTTCAGTGAGTAAAGAATGTGACCTGTTTGCCATCAGCTTTTTATAATAGTTTTTGAGTACACAGTAAAGGCCATTTAAACCAGAAACCACACTTGTCTATTTTTTTTTGTTTTAAATAGATCGTTGTCATGATTTATTGTGAAATTTACAATATAAATAAGTGAAATTGTGAATTTCACAATTCTTAAAATGTTGTGACCGTGAATTTGATATTGCCCTAATCATAAGCAATAGAGTTCTTCAAATCCACCCTGAAATATCAGTCAACATATAGGAAAACATTGAACACTGCTCACTCAGTGGACCACTGAGTTATAATGACTTTTTTGATTGGTTTTAACAGAGGCTTTAAAATTACAAAAGTTTTTGATCAGGTGAATAGGGTTTCCTCTGGCGATGAGCAGTCATCAATATAAAATTGATCAATATAAAATTGCCTCAAAGGGAATTGGAGAAAAGTTAGGGGAGATTTCTTAACACAAGAGGGTTGTTGGAGCATGGAAGGTTGGACACGGGGAGAAACTGAGGCAGGGACCTTTGCATTTTTTTTAAGGGAAAAGTACATGTGGATTTAAACAGAGAAACATGAGAAAGGTGAGCAGTTTGATTCACTTTGGATTGCTCCAGCAAACAGTAGCACAGACTCGATGAGCCGAATGGCCGTGAATCCAAACTTGTATAGTTTATGGTCATTATCAAGTTGCTGTTTGTGGGAGCTTGCTGTGCGCAATTAGACTGCTACATTTCTTGCATTACAACAGTAACTACACTTTCAAAAAAAGTACTTTTATTAGCTGTAAAACACTTTAGGATATCCTGAGGTCATGATAAGTGCTATATAAATACAAATCTTTTCTTTTCTGTGGTTCTCTCTTAATACTCTTACTTTCCAAGTTTCTGTCTCCCTTTTGACCACCTCTTTTATATTTCTTGCTGTAAAACTCAATGATAGCTTTCACGTTCTTTATAGCTAAATATAACACTAATTTAGAAATTCTCCTCGCCAAACACCACCTGCCCCACCTGTGGCAGAGTGTGCAGATCCAGAATTGGACTATTCAGTCACCTGAGGATCCACAACCCTGAAGTGGAAGAAAGTCATCCTCGTTCCTGGGGGACTGCCTAAGAAGCAAAGAATCCAGAAACATTTGCTTTACTGACCTACACTGAGCATTGAAATTAAATGTAGCAGCAGCTCACTGTAAGTACAGTATAGTTAGTTTAAGCAAACAGCTTAGTGTGCAGCTGTGCATTTTTCTTTTGTTCATTAACAACGCCCGAGACACAAATGAACTTGAGTTTCCTATGTTCCTTTTCTTGGAAAAAAATCTTTATGAATCTGTTCCTGCAGTACCAGTTCCTGGATAAGTTCAGATTTGTATGAATTCCTCACTTGTCTGTCATTGTAAGGGACTGCATATTCAAAGGGATGAATTTATCAATGGGCTCCAGGCGCTATCTGTCAGTGCCGATTTCTCCCATTTGAACCACACACCTGCCACTGCTGTCAGAAAACAGCAATTCCGGGATTCCTCGATTTCTTGAGACATTTTTGTTGAGGGAAAAATGTCAAAACGCTTGGCAGTTTTGCAAGAAGCATTTCTGTTTTTCTTTCATACAATTGTATGAATGCTGTGAAAAGCCAGTGCAATCTGAAGGAATTATGATGCTGCAGTATATGTTGCAAGACTTAAGTTTATAACAGCAAACATCAACACAAATACAAATCAAGTCAAGATTGTCCAATGTGTAGGAAATTAGTAATTGGCATGGAACCAGTCTAAATTATGTTGGTGGATAGGATATAGCTGTGGTCTACAATCAGTGTTAAAGATCTCTGAAAATTGAGGTTACTGGCTGCAGACTTTTAAGGGCTGCAGCAGAATTGTCTTTCCCTCCCTCCCAAGCCAATGAAGGTGGTTCTCCAGCCTCCAACTGCTCTGCATAGATAATAAGGGTTCTAGGAAGAAATCGTAGTAAATTACTAATGGTTTTACATTGGTGGATGTTTAGACAAACCCACTAACAGGAAGAGAATCTGGGCTATAGAATCAGTAGAACCAATGTAGAATATATCTGTGATGTACAAGGCCATTGGAACCAATATAAAAGTTATGACAGTGATACAAGATCTATAAGATCCAGTCCAAGTGAGAATGGGGAAGAAAATAATGATTCAGAGTGCATTATTTATATAGTGTTCAATAATGTCTTGCTCTTGTAAAAATAATAATTTTGGTACATGAACACAACAAGATTTGCGGAACATTTGGACCCTTCCTCCAAGCACCGATATGAGACTGAAACCAGTATTCATTGACTTTTGAGTCCAACATGATTTGACTGAAGATTATAGAAACTGTTTTATGTTTGTTTGGTAAACTGCCATCTTAATATGTTTAGTTAGTACAGCTTAGAGAGATTCCTTAGTCTGGAGTAATTAGAACATTAAACTTTACTACATTATAACTATTATGAAAGTGCTTCCATTTTTTTGTTAATTTTTTTGAGGGTTCCTATTTAAATGGTAAAAATGGATTTGATTTTTGGAAGGCTGAAGATTTCATAGATGAAAGACAGTGAGACTCGTGTTGCCTCCTTTGGCTTGTAATACGGTGGGCCTTTCCCAATCAGGTACTTGAGAGGCCATTGGCGGGTCTTTCCCAGGATCAGGACCCCGCAGGGCGGGGGGGAGGTCCCGCTCGCTGAAAGCCAGCGGCCAATCAGGTTGGCCGGCAGCTCTTTTGCTCAGCACTGCCACCAGGGAGGCATGGTGCTGCCGGAACAGCACCCACTGGATCACAGAGCAACACAGGCCAGAGGTAAGTAATGGCGAGAGGGGTTTCGCAGGGTGAGGGGTGTAGCGGGGTCGGCAGCAAGGGCAGGGGAGTGGCTCTCAGTGGGGTCCCCCCACTTCCTGATGCTGGGATCCCTTGATCAGGCACTGATTGCCTTTGAATGAGGGACCCACCGCCCCAGAGATCACAAGCAACCCCGCATAGGTTTGCATGATCTCCTAGCGTGACAACAGGCCCAGCCGTCACTGGGTTAATACCATACTTAATTGGGCAATAATTGCCCCTTAAGGGCCTCAATTGGCAACGGGGCAGGATGACCATCCATGGGTCTTCCTGCCACGGACTTTATTCGGGTGTAGACGGGAAGGTGGCAGAGTCCCCACCCACCATCCTGCCTGATTTAAATGCCCGCAACGCCTCCAAATTCGCCACAAAGGAGGGAATAAAATACTGCCCAATGCAGGCTGCTGACATCACCCCCCACCCACCATTTTGAGCCTGATGACAGGATCCAGAAGCCTGCAGGGAAAATCCTGCCCTGTAACATTGGATGGTAGTCTGCCGAGAAGCTGACTTCAAAAGGTCACAGAATAGAGACTATTGTCCGATGATGCAACATAAATTGCAAAATAGCTTGAAGCTGGTTTGCGTATTAAAGCACAAAAGTAGTCTAAGACTATAATAAAACGAGGAGTAAACTGCAGTCAGAGGCAACTATGGTTAAACCATTGCTCCTCTCTTTGGTTATTGAAGCAGGGATCGGACTTGATTCAAAGTTAGTTTGGATTTTGATGGGAATTTGAGATTTAAGCTGGTTTGAATGTGGATTTTCTGATACCATTGAAGGTGGAAAGTATATGATAGAGTTCCAAATCCATGTCGACTTTTGTCTATTCTTTCTAAGCAGCCGTAATTTTCCGACATTCATCAGGTGAATAGTAGTTGATTTTAGAGGCCATTGCATCCTTTAAGGGAGTGGAAGATGCATGGCTGCAGAGAGAGAGAGTGAGGCAGTGGGATTAATTTTGGATTGCTCTGGCAAAGAGTCAGCATAGACGTGATGGGCCAAATGGTCGTCTCCTTTCTTCAAACTTCTATGGTTCTTTGATTTTATCCTCTGCATGTAAACATTTTATCTGAATCTGGAATAGTTAACATTATGGCATCATTCAAACTCCCAGCACAAAAGGAGGCCATTCTTCCCATCTTACCTGTGCCAGCTCTTTGAAAGAGTTGTCCAATTAGTACAACTCCACTACTCTTTCTCCCAATAGTCCTTCAGTTTTCTTCCCTTCAGGTATTTATATAATTCCCTTTTGGAAAGTTTCTATTGAATTTGCTTTCACCATTTCGGACAGTGTATTCCAGATCATCACAACACACTGCGCAAAAAAAAACCAAATTCTCCTCATCTCACCTCTGCCTCGTTTGCCGATTATAGGTTTAATTTTTAAACATTATTTGATTTATGTTAAAAACACAAGGGTAAATTTTGCGATGTCTGGTGTATTTTTAAAAATTTTCTCTAAGCAACAGAGACTTTATAAAAAAAAAAAACAATTTTCCAACTTGATTGAAGTCCCTAATATAGAAGCAGCTGGCAGGAATGCAGAAATCAGCAATGGACACTGTTTACCAGAGTTTAGAAAATTCTAACTTAAAAAGAATATTGCCGTCAAACTAGCATGCAAAATCATAATATGCGGCATGGAGAAAAATATTACTGTTGTGGACTGACAGGGTGTTGTCTTCATTGTGTTTATGAATTTCACATGGACTCATTATCATGGTGACCATTTGTACATCTGCGTGCTCGTGCCTCTGATCACTCAGGGCAGCAGCTGTAAAATCTTGACACGAGACTAAAAATTTATCAATGCCTTTCAACAGAATGTCACCCATCAACCCATGACGGCCACCGTGGCTATTATATCTTGGGTGAAGCGTGCTTCAGAGTTTGCGAGCCTGCACCAGGTCCACAGCATGTATATAGTGCTAAGATCAGGCTGGGATTGTGTGGGTCTTTCAGCAGTCTTCATGTGATCAACCTGATGGCTCCTGCCCATGAATATTGAGCGAAATGAGGCATTTGAGGGCGATATACTTGGTGGCATGCAAGCATGATCTCCCAATCTGCTGAGTTTCTGACTTTAGCTACTGTGCTTCGAGAAAGTGGCTTAATGGAGGCCACAAAAGGGGGTTTGGGGTGTTGGCATTGTTTGAACACCTGGTTAAATCCCAACTAGAATCAAAAATGCGTCAACTTGATCAAAAATTCAACTCAACAAATCTTGGAACTTAAGTCATCCCATTAGTGTAACGACCAATGTACGACTATGCATTTTAACTGCATTATTTTCCTTCGAAAGGTAAACAAACTGTACTGGGTATTTTTATTTTACATAAATTTATAATAATATGCACTTTTTTGTCTACCAAACTGTTTTGATTGGTCAGTTTAAGGGGTGCATCTGTAGGTGGGTTATCAGATAGATCAAAAAAAATTGTTATACTTGGTACACTCCGTACCCGACCATTACAATAAAGTTTTCAAATATCTCATTAACGAACTGTCATTGCACAGGTTCCAAACATCAGTTTTGTTGAACAACCTCACCAAACATGATGTACTCCACACAGCAAGGCCCACACCTGTCAGCAGGCATCTTTTTCTGCCATAAGTCTCCCTCTGCGGGTTCAGTGGGCAAATTTCTGGTCAGTAATTATTCCCTAAAGGTTTACTGTGTAAGTCCATTTCAATGGTGTATAGGTATCTGTCATGAAGACCCCACCTGCCACGAATGAGGCATATTCATTCCATCATATGAAACATTAATTTTAAACTGTTGCTGGACTGAAAAGATGAATTGTTTAAAGGGATCAGCAGTGGCTGGAAAAAATAGCATTCTAAGAGACTTTTGCCTAGGAAAAGACAATGGAACTGCTCCCTGATCCAATTAACCCAAATGGATTTTGATCACCAGGCATTGAATGTGGAACAAGCCAGCATTCCATTCCCCCCAACCCCCCACTGTGGGTGTCTGCTAAGATGGAAGGAATCCACACTAATGCAGGAGAGTTTGTTTTTTAAAAAAAATTGCTTAGTTAAATGACTAACCTGCTGGCCAACTTGGAGGTTTGAATTGTGCTCACACAGTAGTTTGAAGTCAGAGACTGCTATGAAGACAAAGGAGAGAAGGAAAGTCTCTCTCTTCCTGGTTCTCTCTCTGTCTCTGTCTCTCTCTCTCTCTCTCTCTCTCTCTCTCATGAATTTCCAAATCCACTGAAGCCGCTCAAACCTCAAGAGAGAAGACTCCTACATCGAAACAAGTTTGAAAGCATGCACTGGGCCCCAAAGAAACGGCAAGATTTAACTGCAGTCAAAGACTCTGCATCGAACTCAAAGGACAGTAAGTGAACCCCAGCTATTGCTTCAAACTTTTCCCCTTTATTCTTGCTCTATATCTGCATGTGTGTTTATCGCATATGCACGCTAGCGTAGTCAGATACTGCCTGACCTACACAGTATTTCCAGCATTTTCTGTTCCTTTCAGATTTCCAGCATCCACGGTATTTTGCTTTTGTGAGACGGATCTGCGTTAGGCCACGAGTGGTGATGAAATCTTAACAATTCACGAAACAAAACCATGATTGCAATGTTTTTTTTATGCATTCTTTTTCCCTCCAATTTTATCCCTTCCTGGTCTGAAGGCCCTAATTTGAGTTCATGGGAACTGGATAGTTCCTAGCATCTTCCCCAAGAGAAGAAAAAATAAATGCATTTATTTTAATAGGTAAAATAAAAGCTTTAAAAAAAAAATCAGACAACAATCCAAGTTACATTCCAAAAGGTACAGGAGTCCATTTTCAGCTGCCTTGTTCATATCCTATTTCCTTCAATGGAAAGCTTTTCTATTTAATACATTGTGATGATAAAGGCAATTTCTGCTTAAAAGGGGCATCACTGTCCTTTTAGGAAGGCAGATGTGCTTAAAACCTGCAGCTACCACTCTGTGTGACGAGAAAGCCATAACATGACTTCCATGTGACATCACAGTTTGTGAACTGAAGTGAATGTTGCAATTGTTTAATGTATCAATTGCACATGCCCTGGGATGAGGGGTGACTTTGGTCTCAGCGTAGTCTGAATGGACGAGAATGAAAGTTGGAGAATCTCTTGCAGAGAGCCATGTTCCCAAACGGGGAGGAAAATCATGAGTGCACCAAATTGGGCAAGTTAACCTCTAGGTACAAGTCAAAGATTGCGCTTCCACTGACTGAGACCCCACCCTAGGAACAAGCATCTCTCAATTTTGGAGCAAGCTATACCACTGATGTTTTACTGACGATGGTGTCCCTTTTAAGTATGAGGAGCGTATTGCAATCTGTGTACACAGCCCACTCGTACTTGATCTTTGGCTCCAATTTTCCATTTACTAATACTGGTTCAATTGTTCATTTATCTAATAGCCCAGACTGTGTCAATACCGCAGTCCTGGGACCTGTTATTGTAAAACATCAGTGCTAGAAATTCGCTTTCTGTACGACTTCTGTCATAAACCTCTCCTTTAGCATGTTTACTCTGGATTGATAAATAAATGCATTTAAAAATGGAAGGAAGTAATTTTTATTTTGCATTCTACTTTCTCCCACTGATTTTAACTCTTGTTAGTCCAATTTCAGAGCAGCCCTCCTGTATGTTGCCAAAGCTGTCATTAGAAATATGTGAATACCGGGCTGTTAATGTTGGCAGAGTCCTCACGCATGAAGATATCGCACCTGAATCAGATCCTTTCCCCACATGCACGTACATGCGCACTCATCCACTCTAAGACAGGGATCACAGGGTAGTGATCAGAGGTAGGAGCCTTGACTGATAATTTTCCGCTTCCTAGCCTAATGGTGGTAAGGCTAAATGTTGCCCCCACTTACTGCCATCCCATCTGAGGTTAGCTAACAGCACAGGCCACTCTCAAAAGGAATGCACGTTGTAGCTTTTGAATATCTGATGCACAGAGTGGAAATATCCTGCCAGAGAATGACAGTCAGTATCTGACTGAATGTCAGGTATTGCTAGATCATAATGGAGGCAAAAATGTTGCATTTTGTCTATTTTATAGACTGTTACTGATACATAACACCTCTTACCTCTTTACCACACCAGCTCGATCTTCCAGTGTCTCTGCCTTGGCTCAGTGCATAGCATTCTTGCCTCTGAGTCAGAGACCTGAGCACGTAATCCAGGCTGGCAGACTCGTGCAGTACTGAGGGAGTGCTGCACTGTCAGAAGTGCCGACTTTTGGATGAGGCTTTAAGTGAAGTCCTGTCTGCCCCTCAGGTACTATTCAAAGAAGAGCAGGGGAGTTTTCTCCAATGTCCTGGCTAGCAACAACAATAACTTGCATTTATGTAGCATCTTTAATGTAGTAAAACATCCCAGTGCACTTCACAGGAGCATTATGGAACAAAATTTAAGGAGTGAAAGGATTTAATCCAAAATTAAAGGAGAACAAGCCGGAGAGGTTTAGAGGGGGAATTCAAGAGCTTTGGGCCTATGCAGCTGAAGACGTGGCAGCCAATGATGAAGCGTTGAAAATTGGGGCTGCTCAAGAGGCCGGAATTGGAGGAGTGCAGAGATCACTGAGGGTTATAGGGCTGTCGGATTGTATCCCTCACCCAGCATCATTAAAACAGATGATATGGCCATTTATCTCATGGCCGTTTGTGGGACTTTGCTGCGATTAAATTGGCCACTGGGTTTCCTACATTACAACAGTAACTACACTTCAAAAAGTACTTCATTGGTTGTAAAGCAGTTTGTGATGTCATGAAAGGCGCTATACGAATTCAAGTTCATTCTTCCCTTGTTGTGACAAGTGTGACAGTGTAGCGTTTGACTCACCTCAATACTTCTCTGTAGATAAGGTTTCACTGGCAGGTTTCTTCTAGTATTGCCCACAGTGAAGTAGAAGTGGTGCTAAAGCGTGATGTTTGATGTCTATAATGTGGCAGAAAGTACTCGTGACACTGAAGTGCATGCTATGCATAAGACTTTGAATGTAATATGGATACCCAAATGTAGGCAAGTCAAGCCATGACCATGGGTGGAAGTTTCCAAAGGGTTTATACGAATTTTGCTGCATCCTACACACTCTAGCTTTATGCATTTGGAGAGTCCAAAACCAGTGTCATAAATATAAAATAGCCACTAATAAATCCAGTGGGGAATTCAGGAGAAACATATTTATCCAGAGAGTGGTTAGAATGTGAAGCTTGCTACCACAAGGAGTAGTTAAGGCAAATGGCACAGATACATTTAAGGGGAAGCTGGATAAGTACAGGAGGGAGAAAGGAATAGAAGGATATGCTGATAGGATTAGATGAAATAAGGTAGGAGGGGGCTTGTGTGGAGAAAAACACACCAGCATAGACCAGTTGCACCCAATGAACTGTTCTGTGCTGTAAATTCTAATCTAATCCTATGTAATTGGCTCATTGTCCATAACATCCTAATGTTCTGCTATCCAGTAAAATATATAACTCCATGTAAGCATATGCAATTTTTTTTTTTTAACACTACCTGATAAGTTCAGTTGTTCTCGTCCCATTTGTTTTTTTAGTCCATGTGGGCCTTTTGTTGCCACCCACAAGAAACTTGACAAACTCCCAAGCTAGCTGCTACACAGTGACCAAGGCAAGAAGGTCACTAAACACAAAGACGAGCTGGAATAGGAATCTACTTGGCCAAATAGCAACATATTTTTTAAAAAAAGAAAGTGCATTCCTGTGGTGGGTTATATATTTCCAATCATACCTGACCAGCAATGTTGACTATAAGCTGCATAGGTGCACAGCCGTGCAGTAATCCAAAATGTACTGCACACTGCAACAAACAGGTCACGGACAACCAAGGTCCCCCGTTAAGATGCGAGTGTCCGGCTGCACAACAATCTTAAAGGGACCACGCAATGCACAGCAAAAAAAATTTAGAAGGAACATCGCTAGCAAGATGAGTTGAGCAGCTCTGTATCTATCCAAGTTTGAACAGCTTCTAAATGACATTGGAACCATGAGCCAGAATTACTGACTTAACATCAGAGTCATACGTTCATTATAATATGGAACCTTTTTAGTTTTGTTTTATTTTCTCCTCACTATTGCTTTGCTGGCAGGTTGCAAACAGTAGAGGAGCTTGAACTAGTCCATGATTTGATAGGAACTCATTTAAAAAAGAAAACTTTTTTTTTTCTGGATGTGGGTGATGCTAGCAAGGCCACATGTGTTTACCACAACCTAGATGCAATGAGAGGGTGGTGGTGAGCCTTCTCCTCAAAACAATGCAGTCCTAGTTGTGATGGTGCTCCCAGGATTCTGACCCAGCAACAATGAAGTAACACTGATATATGTCCAAGACAGAATGGTGTGAGTGAATTGGAGGGGGACTTGGGGACAACGGTGTTCCCAGGAGATTGCAACTCGTCCCTCTCAATGGTAGAGGTCACATTGGAGGATGGTGCTGTCAAAGTAGCCTTGGTGAGTTGTTGCAGTACATCCTGTAGATCGTACACACTGCAGCCACAGTGCACCCATGGTGGCCGGATTGGACGCTCAGTCCATTGGTGTGGGACCTGATCAAGACAACTGGTGATATACGCCATTATGCTCTGCTATGATATCATTCAAAATTACTGGTGTTTATTTTTTGTTTGAGCTGCAGAAACAGGAAATTAATTGTACATTAGATGTGCATTAGGCATCCTATGTCTAGCGCATTATTCCAGCGAATGACGTAATGCTTATTTTGGAGGCTGCAGAGAACATTCTGGAATCTTTGTTCTGTGTCTGACCAAAAGGTTTTCTTGGGCTAAATTCTCCGGGAAAGTATCAGTGTCATTGCAGACTTAAATCAAAATAAATTTGAACCCATCTTTGGCTTCCTCCCATTATTCAAGATTATAAGATATGCAGTTACTATCTTCAGTTTTTCATGACACTTATGCTGCACTGATAGACTTTGGCAATGGTAGCTAGATTTGGGGTCATCGTCTTGTCCTAGGCAAAACTGCCTAGGCTTCCCTTGGCAGAAAGTCAACATGCAGGTACAACAAGCAATTAGGAAGGCAAATGGTATGTTAGCCTTTATTGCAAGGGTTTGGATTACAAGAGTAAGGACGTCTTGCTGCACTTATATAGGGCTTTGGTGAGACCACACCTAGAATACTGTGTACAGCTTTGGTCATCAAAGGAAAGATATACTTCCGTTATAGGGGGTACAATGACTGTTCACTAGTTTGAATTCTGGGATGATAGGATTGTCCTATGAAGAGAGATCAAGTAGAATGGGCCTATACTCTCGGGTTGAGAATAATGAGAGGTGAACCCATTGAAATATATAAAATTCTTAGAGGACTTGACCGGTTAGATGCTGGGAGGCTGTTTGCCCAGACTGGAAAACCTAGAACTAGGGGTCATTGTCTCAGCATAAGAGGTCAACCATTTAGGACTGAGATAAGGAGAAATTTCTTCACTGAGTTGTGAAACTTTGGATGTGGGCTGTAGATGCTCAGTTGTTGAGTATATTCGAGACTGAAGTCAATAGATTTTTGGACACTAAGGGAATTGAGGGATAAGGGTATAGTACAGGAAAGTGGAGTTGAAGTAGATCAGCATGATTTTATTGAATGGAGGAGCATGCACGAGGGTTCTTATAGCCTACACCTGCTCCTATTTTTTGTGTTCTAATGCAAGAGGGAAGAAAAATTAAATTGGTTGCTTTTTTTCACAGATTATTGCTGGCAAACACATGCCATTGATAGCTTCCACCTGGCATTCCTGTTTCTGCCTCACATGTGGGATTATATCTACAGAAAAGATCACTCTTGGTTCTCCAGCAGCCCTTATAGGAAGACTTGGCCTTTGGCACCCCTCCCCCATCAACTTTCTCTCTGCAACTAAAGAAAGACTTGTATTTGTTTCGTGCCTTTCATGACCTCAGAACTTCCCATAACCCTTCACAGTCCATGAAGTACTTGGAATTGTAGTCACTGTGGTAGTGTAGGAAACTAGACTTTTTAGAACCACTACACAATGCAATGGAATGAGGTTTGCCCCTTGAGTTAACCTAGCTTATGATAAATGAGGTATCACCAGATCAGCCAAATCATGGCACACAAAGTACCAGAGACTTGGCATGATGCAAGAAGAGATGCGGGCAGATCTGTTAGATAATTGCATTTGGCGCCACGTACAGCCACTCGAGGTGCAGCCAGACTGGGCACCTCGGAACAGAGTTCCACTAGACCTCCTGCGACATTGCTAACCGGCTGTACATCTTAAATGTGTCTTGTTCAATATTTCTTTCCATTCAGTGAATAGGCAAAATTTTATTCCATTTGCCTTGAAGCAACCATGCGAATAAGGGAATGAAAGGCCATATTAATGTGGTGCTCCTGTACTGTCAAATAGTATTTCACTCACTCGATTGGCAATCATAGCATTCTGTAATAATTTGCAAATTTTGAATGCTGGGAGTTGTTAATTCAAAATATTCTAGTTTGTTTCAACCTACTCACACATGACCCTAACTTTAAAAAAACCCACTCCCCATAGTTTGAGCATGTGTGCCTCTTCGTGTGCAGCGAGTTCCTCTGTAATCCCAATGAAATTCCAGTAAAGACTTGAGCCAGAAACTGATGGAAATCATGGAATTAATATTGTACTTACTGATATGAAAAGGCTCTTCTATCTGCCAAGCATAATAAGCAAAGCCATTATTAAAGGCATATTGATCAAAATCAAACAGAATTTAACCCTTTATTTAATCATGACTGCACTGTGGAACAGAGTATCCCTGTCTGCTAAAGTATTGATGTAGTTCGCTGTGCTTTGCATGAGATATTAAACCAAGGCTCTCTATGCTTATTCTGAGTAGATGTTTAAAGATCCCATGGCACTAGTTGGGGGGAGAGTAGAGAACATTTGCAGTGCCCAGAACCAACAGCAACAAAAACTAATGATTCATCCCGTTACTGTTTGTGGGACATTACTGATCTAGAACAGATAGAGAGCCAACAGCTTTCATTTTGTATCCTTCGTAAAGAAGCATTTATCAGTTGATACAGATTTGACTAGTGTGTTCAAAATAAAGACCAATGCTATTTTTTTTTTTTAATAATAATGTGGTTTTGTGGTATCTTTAAAGACTTGCTTTGGACGTCAGGAGGGTAAATCTCATCAAGGTACCCAGCAATAAAGCTTTAAGTTTCAGCAAAGTGAAACACTTCTACAAAAATGGACTAGAGTTGTTCTTCGCTTTGAGAAAAATCTACCATACAATATTTAAAAGGGTAGCACAATTTTTGCCTAAAATTCTGGATATTTTTTAATTGTGATCTTACTAGTTAAATTAATTCTTCTGGAGTGGGGGAAGGGGGAGACGAGATTACATTCTTCACCCTGCCAGGTCAAAGGTTGCACAGCAATGCAGACATTCCTGTGTGGCTGCCTCCAGACTTTCTTCAGTCTGTTCAATTAAATGCACACTCTGCAGCCTATCATTTTTATGTCTCATTTAATAAAAGCCTCAACCTAACGCAACCACACTGGAGTCCTAGCCGCAAAGAGAGGAGGCTCCAATAATTCTTCCCATGCTCGCAGAAATGTTCTGTTTTATTTTCCATTCTTCACCCTTATATGCCTTATCAAGGGGTGTGGCAACTTGGTGCATGGTATCGTGCCGTGTGGCTCCAGAACTGGCTATTCACCTGTGTGAGGGCTGCCTGGATCGTCTCTCTTTCCAATATTTACTCACCTTCCTCAAGGGAATGTCATGCCTTCAGGTGGCTTCTCCTACTGAGGAATCTCGGGCATGAGCCTGTTTCCTTCTTGCTTCTATTCCACAGGGACCAGATCACCACCTTTTAATGCTAGTGACTGATTTTGTGAATTATCCTTTCAGTAACAGCCATGCATGTGTCATTTTCCAATTATTACACTGGGTTGACATTGTTACTATGCAGATATCGTCATACCAACCTCAAATTAATTCTTTTCCTATTTTGAAAAGAATGAGGGAGTCTTTTATTTTCCTCTTTCTAATGTCTAAGGATATAGTGATAATTCTTTAAGAAATTAATTTTGCCACTTGTTTTCCAATTTTCATATTTCCTCCTGTAAAAGCCCATGTCTTGTACAGAATTATAGTTTTATGGGTGCTAGCATTTATGTTCTATACCTAATCGAGTTAGTCTGAGCCTGAACAGCATGTGGTGGCAGACTGTTCCTCAGCGGCACAGTGGTTAGCACCACAGCCTCATAGCTCCAGCGACCTGGGTTCAGTTCTGGGTACTGCCTGTGCAGACTTTGCAAGTTCTTCCTGTGACCATGTGGGTTTCCTCCGGGTGCTCTGGTTTCTTCCCACGTGCCAAAAACTTGCAGGTTGATAGGTAAATTGGCCATTGTAAAAATTTTCCCTAGTGTAGGTAGGTGGTAGGAGAATTGAGGGAAGGTGTGGGGATGTGAGAGGGAAAATGGGATTAATGTAGGATTAGTATAAAAATGGGTGGTTGATGGTCGGCGCTGACTCGGTGGGCCGAAGGGCCTGTTTCGGTGCTGTATCTCTCTGACTCTAAGGTCGCATATTACAGTGAAGCCTGCTTCTGGCCATGCCCGAAGTGTACCTATCAGGGGGTCACTAGTTAGAGCTCAGGAAATGTGGCTGCTTTTTCTTTTCCCAAGCCCAAGAACTTTTTAGACTAACTGTAACCCAGGCAGGTCCCCCACCCCCTGCATTCAGTGCCCCGGTTAAGGAGAACACAGAACAGGGATCAAACCTGGGACTTCCCTGGCCTATATGGCTGACACTGGGTGGATGATTTACAATAGTAACAATTTATATAGTGCCTTTAATGTAATAGAACATCCCAAGGCACTTTTCAGTTGACACTGAGCCACATAAGGTGATATTAGGGCAGGTGACCAAAATCTTGATCAAAGGGGTAGGTTTTAAGCAGCATCTTAAAGGAGGAAAGAGAGGGAATTCCAGGCAGCTGAAGGCTCCAATGGTGGAGTGATTATCCATTGAGGGAGCCACTGAGGATTCTTGCAAACAGGGCAAGGGTTTGGGGGAGAAACATTTTAGACTTGACCAAAGTTTAACAGGGACTACAGCAGTGCTCTAGCCTGGATCATGATCAAAAGCTTGTCTCTTTTTTTTAAGGGAATGCTACCCTCTGAGTTTGCTCCTCTCTCCACAACCATAAGCTGACATCTCACTGCCTTCTCTCAGGCTTTTTACTAGTGTCACATTGAACAACCTGGCAGTTGTTGATCACAGTCAGCAATGACTGGCTCTTGCTCTCCTTTTTTTTCCCACATTGCTGAACTGCAAACACAAAGGTCAAGACTGGGAGCTCAGTAATACTGCTTTAATCCATCTGGCACTGTAAAATCTTAGACTGTGACCAAAACGTAAAGAAAGAAAAAGCCACAACTCAAAATCTTGCACTCTGCACAGCATCTACTGCAGGGTGAACAGACCCTGGCAGCCAGTATGATGATGCTGGAATGGTGCGCTTAAGACCCCACTCCTCCTGGCCAGTCCAAAAATTCATCTTGCTCAACTCCTTCAGTGCTGAGCCAATCGGCACGCCCTACCCACAGGATAGCTTCATTTTTATCAGCATGCGGCAGTTGATTTTCCTTTAACAGACCAGCTGGCTGTCTGATCGGAGTGCCTATTTTGTACCTATTATATTTCTGGTCAGTTGATGTAGTGGTAACATAAAACGTCCTCCAGTGCTGTAGCTGCTGTTACCACTCAGCCTGATGCTTCAGGATACTAGTTTGTCTCCAGACCCCAGCTGAGAAAAATCCATTAGCCCTGGAGGCAGGGCTGTAACTGAGCTGTAAGTCCAAACTGTTCTAAACTTAGCCAGTTCAATTGGCTAGGTTCAGGTTTTATTTTATGAAATGTTAGATTGCCCCTCTCTACAGCAAACCTGAACTGAAGAGTGGCAATAAGCTAATGTTGCACGGAATCTACAGTACAGAAACAGGCCATTCAGCCGAAGCCAGTGTTTCTGCTCCACACAATCCTCCTCCTACACTATTTACTTCATCTCACCCTATCAACATATCCTTCTACTCCTTCACTACTCATGTACTTAACTAGCTTTCCCTTAATTGCAGAACAGAATCAAGTTTGTGCCAGAAGTGTCAGTGGATTAGACCTGGCCTTGAGTTTGATGGGTTGAGGGGGCAGCTAAACAGAACCTGGTTCATTCAGCACTAGGTAGGCCCCTGTAGTATTTGGCTGCATCATTTGCTTCTTCAATCAGCTTTGTTTCACGTTAAGGATCAGTGAAGTACAATTGTGTGTTGGACCATGTACAGAGGACTTTGAAACAGGAGGGAGCAGGAATAGCAGGGTTAGGCGTTGTTTCCCCAAATGCAGACGCCCGTGCGGTCAGGCATTGTATTTGCTTTAATCTTTATTGTTAGCATATTTCTTTTCACATTGTGGCCAATTTGGTTAACATTTAGAACTGTGTAGCTGTAATACTGTAGCAACCTGCCATTATATATAACCAAGTTCTAATGGGATCTAGTCTTGGGCTGTGTTTTTGCCAACTATATCCCTTAAATCCAGAACCCTATTTCCCTTTTTATGGCTGTTTCTACCTCCATGCCCATCTTTAAAGATCTTTGTGTATCTGCAGTTCCTGTCCTGCACTCTGTTGAGAGTATTAAGGGTTTACTCGCTTTCACTATTTTTTTTTAGGGGGGAATAAACCATTTCAGAGAAATTTGCAAACACCATTTGAAAACGCACCGGCCCCTTAACAAGCTCCTAAAGGAGCTTAATGGCCCGTTAATTGGCGCTGTGCGTGTTCCCCATTCCTTCCACCACCCCCCCCCCCCACCCCCAACCAACACTTTGAAAATTCGAAACTGTCCCAGAGGCGTTGGGATCCTGCGACGACCTCCGGGACTGTGATTTTCAAATGGCGCCTGCACCGGGTCCTGACCCCCATGGCATTTTGAAAATCCAGCCCCACCTATCTGCCCACTTCCCATTCATCGGTTCATGACTTTCTTCCATCTCCCACCTTACCATGGCCTCTAATTTGGTGTCATCAGAAAACTTCAACATTCGTCCTCTTGTGTCTAACTCCAAATTATTTATTATATATATAAAAAAAACAGGGGTTCCAGCATAGATCCCAGGAATACCACATTTCACCGACTTGATCAGAGCGCCTTTATCTATAAACTCTGTAATTTCTTCAAAAAAATCAATCAAGTTAAGAAGTTTTACAAAGCTATGCTGTCTGCTCTTAATCAACCCACACATTACTAAGTGTTCACTAATTTGCTTCTTTATCACAGACTTCAGAAATGTACCTATATCTGCGATAAGTCTAATTGGCACATAATTTCCTGGTTTATCTCTTTCCTTTTTCTTGATTAGGGGTATAATATTTGTTTCACCCTTTGGCACAATTCCCATTTCCAAAAAATTTTGAAAATGATAGTTAGAGCTCTGATATCTTCCGTCCTGCAACCAACTGCTGTAACCTTCCTCAGCATTATGGGATGCATGCTATCTGAGCCTTTTTTAATTCATTCATGGGATGTGGGTGTCGCTGGCTAGGCCTACATTTATTGCCCATCCCTCATTGCCCTTGAAAAGCTGGTGATGAGCTGCCTTCTTGAACTGCTGCAGTCCTTGGGGTGCAGTTACACCCACAGTGTTGTTAGTAAAAGAGTTCCAGGATTTTGACCCAGCGACAGTGAAGGAACGGCAATGTTGTTCCTAGTCAGGATGGTGTGTGGCTTGGAGGGGAACTTGCAGGTGGTGGCGTTCCCATGCATCTGCTACCCTTGTGTTTCTAGGTGGTAGAGGTCGCTGGTTTGGAAGGTGCTTTTGCAGGAGTCTTGGTCGGTTGCTGTAGTGCATCTTGTAGATGGTACACACTGCTGCCATTGTGTTTCAGTGGTGAAGGGAATGAATGTTGAAGATGGTGGATGGGGTGCCAATCAAGCGGGATGCTTTGTCCTGGATGGTGTCGAGCTTCTTGAATGTTGTTGGAGCTACATCCATCCAGGCAAGTGGAGAGTATTCCATCACACTCCTGACTTGTGCCTAGTAGATGGTGGACAGGCACTGGGGAAACAGGAGATTTGTGGGCGGCACAGTGGCGCAGTGTTTAGCACTGCAGCCTCGCAGCTCCAGGAACCCGGGTTCGATTCTGGGTACTGCCAGTGCAGAGTTTGCAAGTTCCGCGTGGGTTTTCGCCGGGTGCTCCAGTTTCCTCCCACAGCCAAAGACTTGCAGGTGATGGGTAAATTGGCTGTTGAAAATTGCCCCTAGTATAGGTAGGGGCATATTGACTCTGGTTTTGCTAGGGCTCCTTGATGCCATACTTGCTGCCTTGATGTCGAGGGCAGTCACTCTCACCTCACCTCTTGAGTTCAGCTCTTTTGTCCATGTTTGAACCAAGGCTGTAATGAGGTCAGGAGCGGAGTGGCCCTGGCGGAACCCAAACTGAGCGTCATTTAGCAGGTTATCGTTGATCAAGTGCCGCTTGATAGCACTGTTGATGACCCCTTCCGTCACTTTACTGCTGATCGAGAGTAAACTGATAGGGTGGTAATTGGCCAGTTTGATTTTTGTATGCAGGACATATTTGGGCAATTTTCCACATTGCCGTACAGATACCAGTGTTGTAGCTGTATTGGAACAGCTTGGCTAGGCGCATGGCTTGTTCTGGAGCACAAGTCTTCAGTGCTATTGCCGGAATGTTGTCAGGGCCCATAGCCTTTGCAGTATCCAGTGCCTTCAGCCGCTTCTTGATATCACACGGAGTGAATCGAATTGGCTCAAGTCTGCCATCTGTGATGCTGGGGACTGGCTGAAGACTGGCATCTGTTGACCTCTCTATTTTTAGTTCCATTAACTGAACATAAAGTTTCTCTTTGATCATGGTTCTTACACATCTTACTGCTCCAGTCCCACGTTTGCCACGATAAGACAAAATACTTTCTAATTATCTCTGCTATTCCCTCTCACTCAGGCACAAGATGGCCCCTTGGTGCCTTTGATTATCCTTTTACTTGTTACATACTGTAAAACCTTTGCTGTATTCCTTTATGTTGACTATTAGTCTTCTTTCATATTCCCCTTTAAGGTTCAGAATCTTCTTGCGCTTTCTTGCTGTACTGTTTATATTTCATAGTTTTCTTTAGTATCTCTCCTTTTGTATTCATTACTTGTCTCTTTTCAGGCTTCATCTCTGCACAAACTCCTCTATTTATCTGTGGAAAACTAGCCTTTAACGTATTCCTGCTAATTCTAGTTGGAATGTATTTAACTTGCACCTTATTCATCTTGTGTTTTAAGTACCTTCCACTGCTGACCATTTTATCCAACAAGCTCTAAGCTGGCCCCACTTTCATCCCATGAAATTGGCTAAAAGGTCAACTCAAGTTTGCAGAACCAATAACCTGAATTGGCCAAGGGGGCAGTGAACTCTGCCAGAGGGGAGGTGTGACCTCAAATCTAATGCAGTTCAGAAGCCTGTAGAGTCTGTAAAGTATTATCTGGTACCTGTCCTGTTCTGCTCTGATCAATCCCAAGAGACAATAGCTGTGGGTTTTGTTGCAAAGCGTCTGGTGTTGCAGGCTGCTTCCTCTGTGCCAGAACAACCTCAGAGTCTTTGCAGCAATTTCCAGCATTGATATGATGAAGACAGTCAGGGTGCTTTAAGAATATCCATGGCACTAAGTGGGCACAGGAGTTTGTCACGGTCTTTGCCTTTGCAGACTGTTCAGGGCAATTTTTAATCGTTAAATTCACTGCAGTTGGAAATTAGCTATTTCAGATTTATCGAGCAACATTATGGAGAGATCTTTTGTCAACAATCCATGCCCATGGAAGAGTACCCTGGCAAAGAATCAGAGGTGTGGAGAAGGTTGGCAATAAAAGGTTGGCACAGTGGTGCAGTGGTTAGCACTGCAGCCTCACAGCTCCAGCGACCCGGGTTCGGTTCTGGGTACTGCCTGTGTGGAGTTTGCAAGTTCTCCCTGTGACCGCGTGGGTTTCCGCCGGGTGCTCCGGTTTCCTCCCACAGCCAAAGACTTGCAGGTTAATAGGTAAATTGGCCATTGTAAATTGCCCCTAGTGCAGGTAGGTGGTAGGAGAATGGTGGGGATGTGGTAGAGAATATTGGGTTAATGGAGGATTAGTATAAATGGGTGGTTGTTGGTCAGCACAGACTCGGTGGGCCGAAGGGCCTGTTTCAGTGCTGTATCTCTAAATAAATAAATAAATAAGAAATTAAAGCGTATTGAGAAAGTAAATCCAGAGCACTACTTTAAGGTCCACCAGGATGAACGAACAGGGATCAAACAGGTGAACAAACTTCAAACATGAAGAGTAACCAATCCTTGGAATACACTTCCAGTTAAGATATGGAAGGGTAATCCTTAAAACTTCCAGAGTCATTCAGGAGTCAGTTAGATGCTGTGATGAAGGAGACTTTAGGTTTCTCTGCATGGATGGATAAATTTAGCTCAATTACATAGCCTACCTCATTTGTATTCATCTCGTTTTGAAAAAGAAAAAAGCTGCTGTAAGAAGCAATATCTTGTGATTTATTTTGATTTTATAAACACGCAGGAAAATACTGAAGTATTTACAAATACACTAACAAAAGATATAAAGGAGACAACTGTTCTCTGTCTTGGGAACTAGTTGACAATTGTTCCAGCAAGAATATGAAAGGATATAAGAGAGCTTGCTAAAAGTGTTCCATTATGAGGATTGGTTGCAAAGACTCCCCTTACATTTCTATAATCAAGGGAATGCAAGCAATGATCATGTTTCCCCTAGCAGAGAGGTCAAATTACCAGGGGGCACTGATGTAAGGTGATTGGTAGAAGGATTAAAGGGGACATGAGGAAAAACTTTTTAATCCAGAGCGTGGTGGGTGTCTGGAATTTGCTGCCCGATTGGTGGTGGATGCAGAAACCCTGAACTCATTTAAAAGGTATCTGAACCTGCACATGAAGTGCTGTAACTTGCAAGGCTACAGACCAGGTGCTGGAAGGTGGGATTAGAATTGGTGGCTAGTTTTTTCAGCCAGTACAGACATGATGGGCTGAATGGCCTCTTTGTGTGCCATAACTTTTCTATGGTTCTATCCATCTACAAGATGCACTGCAGCAATGCACCAAGGCTCCTTAGACAGCACCTTCCAAACCCGCGACCTCTACCAACTAGAAGGACGAGGGCAGCAAATGCATGGGAACACCACCACCTGCAAGTTCCCCTCCAAGTCACACACCATCCTGACTTGGAACTATATCACCGTTCCTTCACTGTCGTTGGGTCAAAATCCTGGAACTCCCTTCCTAACAGCACTGTGGGTGTACCTACCTCACATGGACTGCGGTGGTTCAAGAAAGTAGCTCACCACCACCTTCTCGAGGGCAATCAGGGATGGACAATAAAGGCTGGCCTTGCTTGTGATGCTAAAAATCCATGAATGAGAAAAAAAAATTGAGGTGTTTGAGATGATTTAAGAATTTGGTAGGGTAGATAAAGAAAAACAATACCCTCTGTTGGGAGAGTCCAGAAAAAGTGGGCATAAGCTTAAAATTAGAGTTAGCCCATTCGGTGGTGATGTCAAAAAGCAGTTCTTCACACAACAGGTAGTAGAATTTTGGAACTCTGTTCCTCCAAAAAGCTGTTGAGGCTTGGGGTCAACTGAAAATTTCAAAACTGGGATTGATAGATTTTTTTGTCGGTTAAGGGTATTGGGGGTGACAAAACCAAGGCAGATAAATGGAGTTAGGATACAGTTCAGCCATGAGCTAATTTAGTGGTGGAATAGGCTCAAGGGGCTGAATAGCCTCCAGCTGTTTCCTGTGTAAACTACCTCAGTCTGTACAAAGGATCAATTAGATGGCCTGCAAACAGAGCCAACTCTTTACCATGGCCATTCAAGTCTTTCATCCATCTTTACTGGACATTCCCATAGGTTTTTCTTTTATGGCAAACAGTTGGAAAATTAATTTTAAATCACACGCCCGCACCGTGCAGAGTAGCAAAATGGTGCTTGCTGATCTCGCCATACAGAGCATGAGTTACTGGCAGCAAATTCATCTCCAGAAAAATGGCAAATTTCACCACAAGCAGCAGCCAAGCACTTCCAGTACAAAGTGTGTGTTTAAGTCTCTCCCAGGAGTTAGCAGTGTTATTGATTTGCGAGGGTGGTGCACAAGGTTTTGGCGGTAAGGTGAGCATCGCAGGGCCTGGTTTATATCTTTTCTCGCCCTTTTTCTTGTATGTTTGTCTGCACCATTTCATACTAATGAATGGCTCTGCTCCTATAAGGGCAGCTCTTAGGCTGCCTGTCCTATATTTGCCTGCCTCCCCAACCTAGCAAACAATTAATGGATTTGTGTTAAATCTGAAATAATCCCCAAACCTTCAATGTTGCCAGCTAACTGCACCGATAGTGTCTGGAAGTTGCATTTTTCTTTTATCATTTCAGGTTTATATGCCAAGTTTCCAGGTGGCTTGTATTCAGAAGCTGGCCTGTGCCTTATCTACTTAATTGGAATATGCAATGACTGCAAATTATTCACAGATTATTCCTCAAATCCCACCTCGGGGCCACAATAAACAACCTGCTGTAACAGAGCATTTAAATTTGATATTTTGAATCACTTTAAAAAAAAAAAAAAAAAAATTTTTAAACCTGCAAGCCATCGGGTCTGTTTTTATCATCAAGTGGGTACAACAGTTTCCTGTAAAGGTTGTCGTGTGCTCCGTACTCAAGACTTATATTCAAGGCTTCAAGGCTGAGATCAATAGATTTTTGTACTCTAAAGGAATTGAACAATATGGGGATCGAGCAGAAGTGGAGTTGGGGTCAACGATCAGCTATAATTTTCTTAAATGGCAGAGCAAGCTCAACGGAGCCATATAGCCTACTCCTCCTCCTATTTCATATGTTGTTAGATCCCCTGAAGCCTTGCACAGAACTGCTTTATATTACTCTTTCCCCCATTTACAATTTGTGTCCTGATTCAGAACGTAATGCTGCACCCATTCCTGGGCACAAGGATGATGTCCAAGAGGGATTGGGATCCTAACCCAGGGGAATGGAGCAAAAAAGGAAGCAAAATGTAATGGGGGGGTGGGGTTAACCAGAATTGTCAACACTCAATTAGTGCACAATTTGGACAAGCCTGTTGTCTATATTGCATAAAGTTATATTGAAATTTTAACATGAAAACTAGCCACTTGGTTCAAGCACTCCTTGTTGGTCTTTATCCTCCACATGAATAGTGGTCCTAATCTCTGTTCCCATATCCTTTTAACCCCCTTTTCTTCATCCAGATGTATTATTATAAATTGGTAGCTTCTATGCTTAAAAAGGTTCCATTGATAGAACATGAACTTGTTTTGCATCACGTGACATTGGGTTTCAAATGTTTCGGGGACGGGGGTGGTTGAGTGACCTTGCTCAAAGTAAGTCAGCACTTTCATTATATGATACAGCACACACTGTACCTTTCTATTCTAGGATAGAGATGTATTTAATCTAGGCTGTTCCTTTAATGTCACAAAACTTCATAACTGTTGTAAATAGAGTTTATTGATGACAGCAATTTACAGATTGGAAGGTGCCTGTAAACCTCTGTCTCTGGGTCAAGAGAAATGAGCACAAAATGATTGCCTTTCTTTATCATACACTTCATATACTTTTGAAGCGTGACATCTAAAAGTCACAACTTTTACATAGATATCTATCAACAGATAGCCTGTGCCATGGGCTCAGTTGGATGTGATGGATTTAAATAAGGATGGGAGTGTTGCACTGTGTATTATTCTGCTAAGGTCGATCCGTATTGCTCTCTGGTCAAGTATTTCGTCAACTTTCTAATGTCTTTCTTTTTGGATCAGTGGTGATTTTTGCCTGATTCTGCTTATGTGGAGCACTTTAAGATGTTTTTCCAGGTTAAGGGTGCTATACAAATGCAAGTTGCTATTCTTGTGTGTTGTAATGATCCCTCTGCTTTAGCGCCATTTAAGTTGTTGTAGATTTTGTGAAGCACAAGGTTGTGTGTGAACCCCAATGTGTGCTCACCTTCACTGAGGTTGCAATAGGTGTGTTACTGTCGCCTCAGCATGCCTGGTAAAGGGAGCTGCAAAATCGGACAGGATTCCCACTTGGGGAGGGGGGAATGTTATACAGGATTCCCAGTCCCGATTGTTATCGAGTGACCTGAAAGTGAATACATGTGGATGGTGGGAATGGCTGCATTAGATTCAGTTGTGATGCCAGACAAGATTAAGCTAGCCAACAGTCACTGTCCATGGGGTATCTCTTGGGTGAGATATCAATAGCATCAGTGCCTTCAGTAGAGGAGGGAAAAAATTACAAAGCAGGCTATTTGTGAGATTCCATGTCTGTGGTTCTGTCCGGCAATGCTTTGCTTTTAAAATTCTCATCCTTGTTTTCCAATCGTTCCATGGCCTCGCCCTTCCTCCAACCTACAGCCTTCCCAGATCTCGGCAGTCATCTGATTCCAGCCTCTTGCGCATCCTGATTTTCATCACTCCACCAATGGTGGCCAAACCTTCAGCTGTCTAGGCCCTAACCTCGGGAATTCCCTCCCTAAACCCCTCTGCCTCACTACATCTCTCTGCCTCCTTTAAGACATGCCTTAAAATCTACCTCTTTGACCAAGCTCCTAATATCTTATGTGGCTTGGTGTCAAATTTTGTTTGACAGTGCTCTTATGAAGCGCCTTGGGATGTTTTGCTACATTAAAGGCGCTAGATAAATGCAAGTTGTGAATGCGTCTTTGTCCTTGTGCTTTTCTCGGTTCATTGCTTAGCTTTAAAGTGAGACTCTGATGCATTATAGCGCTGTTAATTGCTATTGAAGGTGGTTGGAATGAAGTTAATAAAAAGAAGCTGGGTCACAGATTAGTGAGAGTCTGGGTAACCAGCTGAAATAGCCATGGACTGGGATAAGAGAAGCGGAATAGGGATGGAGCTACAGGAACTGGAGAACAAGCTGAAGGCAGTACTCCGTATTCTAACGGGAAGATTTTGTTATTGAACTAAATGAATTTTACTCGAAGCTGAGTGAAATGAATGAAGGTTGTATGGTTGTTTTCAACTTGCCAGCTTGCCTCTCGGTGTGTATTGAAACTGGGAGATGCACCAAGGTGAGAAGTTAATTAAGGGTTGGAATCAGACAATTGGAGATTAAATTTAAATAAATCTGGTCAGCTGACACTAAATTTGATTATGATTTGGGAAATCTGAAGAACTACAGGAATAAGTTTTACACAGGAAATGCACACATTATGCAAGACTGTTAACATAAAGATAGCCAGCAAATGTCCTGTGCTTGCAACAGGTCAGAGGTTGCATCGTTTTATAGGGAGAGAACATTACACCATGTAAAACACGATGTATAGTTCTGTTGTCGCTGCACATCCCTTCGCAGCTACAAAGACTTATAAGTAAGTGAAAACTATGTGAGAGCATAAAGACATCAGTTCAGAGATTGCAGACATTCTGGCTCCAGTATTTTGTGTTCTAGAGAATTTCTTTATACTTTTCAACATTACAGATGGGAAATCTACACCAGACACACCATCGTATAATACTCGTCAACCTGTCATGGTCTGGCTCATGGTTAGTTTTTTTTTATCATTCATTCATGGGATGTCGTCTTTTCTGGCAAAGCCAGCATTTATTGCCCATCCCTAATAGTCCTTGGGAAGGTGGTGATGAGCTGTGTTCTTGAACTGCTGCAGTCCATATGGTGTAGGTACACCCACAGTGCTGTTAGGGAGGGAGTTCCAGGTTAAACGCAGCAACAGTGAATGAACAGCTGATATAATTCCAAGTCAGGCTGGTGTGTGGCTTGAAGGGGAGCCTACAGGTGGTGGCATTCCCATGTGTCTCCAGCCCTTGTTCTTCTAGGTGGTAAAGGTCACAGGTTTGGAAGATGCTGTCAAAGGAGCCTTTGGTGAGCTGCTGCAGTGCATCTTGTAAATGGTTAGTTGGAGGAAATGGTGTGTCTTTAATTGTACTTGTAACAGGCTGAGCAAGGCTACACTGTCACCTCTGGAGAATAACAGGCACTCTTGTAATATTGCTTTTTAAAGGTCATATCATCACCTCTGGAGCAATTAAGGACAACAGATGTCAATGATACGGTGTTGCCCATTTGATTTCAATGTACTGGAGGGAGTATGGTAATGTTTAATACATTATAGATAGATGATGATTATAGATATTCACTCAAGGTCTGAAATGGACTTTGCCAGTTTGCTAGGTTGTATAGCAGTTAATATATTCATCTGCCTTCCTGTCGTCTCAGGGCTGAGTCCAAGAGCTGCTTACACAAGAATACACCAGTCATATCTCTGATGAACATCATGATTTTAGCCAGGCTGAATATCTATTGATAATCAAGGGCCCTCATCTTGAGTTTTGAGTCTAACTGATGGAATGAGACGAAGGATTACTCCAGCTTGTTTGTGTCTACCCAATCTTTAGACATGTTCCAGGTTTCCCAACATTTGAAATGTACATAAAATCTGAACACTGCTGCAGCCCACTGAAAGCAAAATTTGACCAGGTTCGTGATTAATTGCCACGATCTGTCAATGTATAAACACAAGCAGCGACAAGACCCAATAAATGAATTAACAAAACACAGGAATCTGTTGGCAGCAAACCTGTAGCTACGCAACGATGGCAGGTTCTAAACATTGGCATTGATGGCTAGAAAGGGCAGTCGCTTGCGGACTTGAAGAACATGGTTTTTGATGAGTAAAATGTATCAAAATGCCATTTCTCGTCATATGTTGAGTATGTGGAACTCACTACCACGTGGAGTAGTTGAGGCAAATAGCATAGATCCGTTTAAGAAGCAGCTAGGCAAGTTATATGAGGGAGAAATGACTAGAAGCCTATGTTAATTGTGTGACGGAAATCCCACCTGCTAAAAGGAAATATTAATTTTGTCAGATGGAACACTACTTAAACCCTTTTACTGGACATTGCACAGAACTTGTTTAAAAAAGACCGGAGTTGGACAGATGAAACATGGCTGCACATTTGTTTTCTGAGACACAGTTGCAGAGAGAGACAATGCGAGTGCTCACTGGATTCAATTAACAAGATTGGTCTTAGCAATCATAATAATCAACCTTCTTTGTCTGTGTAAGAGCCAGAGCTCCACACCCCACTGAGTGTGACTGGAGAACTTTGAGAATCAAAAACACTCGCAGAAGATGCTGTTTCAAACAAAGAGCTGGTCACATGACTTACCTGCTGGCCAGCCTGGGAACTGTTTTTGAATTGTGCCTCACAGAAAGTTTGGACAGACTGCAATTTGAAGACAAAAGAGAAGGAAGGTCCTTGTCTCAAGCAAAGTCCCAGGGCCCCATGGAAGCAGCTTAAGCCTCAAGACAGAGGACCTTTTCAGTCTTCTGGTACCAGAGAAGCAAATTTGAAAGTGTGCTCTAGGCCCCAACGAGAACTGCAAGACCTCAACTCCAACCAACGACTTTACATCAAATCCGAACGACAGTAACTGAATTCTATTTATTGCCAACTCTACTTAAACCTCCCCCTCTGTATCTATTTGAGTGTGTGTTTATCTTGTATGCATGCTAGCATGGTTGCATCATGTATTTTTAGTAATTTTAACTGAGTTAGAGTGTTAAAGCTTCTAAACTTGCATCTTTCTTGTTTAAACCTAAGAAAACCTGTCTGGTTGGTTCATTTTGCAATTACAATTAGAGAGCAGTGAGCAAGGGCTCACTGAGGTGTTAAGCTAAAAACACTTTTAAAAGATAAACCCTGTTACGGCAAAACCAGGAAAAGGACAAGAGGGGAGCCTGAGACCCCTTCCTCACCTGGTTATAGTAATAGGATGAGATGAAGTAAGGGAGGAGGAGCCTCGTGCGGAGCATAAACACTAGTATGGACCCCTGAGACTTCAGTGAGAATGGTGATTAAAAACCTCTACCTACCCATAGTGCAAATTAAAAAGTGCAAAGAACATCTTAAAACTATGTACAGCAGCTCGAATGTCATTATTTCAGTCCAGTTTCTAATCCAAAAATCCACCTTTCTCCACATTCCTGGACCCTGGGAGACTTCTCCTCTTTGCCATATTTCTTGAGCTTCCCTCTCCCTCTGCTATTCTGCTGTAACCATTTACACTTCCTCTGGACTCTTTCTTTCCTCTTTCCTTTTTTCCTTCTTCCCTTCCTCCTTTACTTGTCCCATTACCATGCTCTTTTGCCCTGCACCATCTCTGTGTAAATGTGCCCAGCTTCCCTTGACAAAATTATTTGACCATGTAATCACTCCTTCCTTCGACCCTATTGCAGACTCCCCCCCCAACCCCAACCCCAACCCACTACTTTTCCCTGGCTCTGTACTTCCTGAAAAACCATTAAGTCTCCTATTGCCTTCTAATTCTAATGAAAGGTCATCAACCTGAAAGGTTAACTCGGTTTCTGTCCCCACAGAGCTACCTGACCTGCTGGGTGTTTCTCAGCAATTTCTAAGTTTTTTGTTTTCAGATTTTCAGCATCCGCAGTATTTTGCTTTCGACAGCCAGCATAGTCAGGTTGGGCCAAATGGCCTCTTTTCTGTGGTGTGAATTTCTCTGTAATCTTTGCTGCAGTGGAACAGTTTAGACATGAAAGTTGATCTTCCAATGCAATCCACTCTTTGCTCAGATCACTGGAGTTCCTGTGTTATTGTTTCTTCAGGGCTCAAGCTGACAAAGGCCATGGGAGCCATAAGTCCACGGCAGGAAATAGGCGGCCTGTATATATTAAAAAACATACTGCTTTGCTTCATTTCATGCAGCAACAGGGAACTGGAGGTTCAAGCTGTGCTTGGATGAAATTGAAAACTGCAACAATGCTGGATGCAATTTTGAAATAATTTTATTGCAGACTTGACTATCTGATGGAAAAATAAGTTGGAATGAATCACCTTTAATCTTAAACAATGGAACTTTCAAATCCCAATTAGAAACATGACTCAGGCCACATGTATGAATTTTGTAGAGTTTTGTAAAGATGACTGAGTTTCAGCAAGTGGAAGGGACTTGATTTTCAGGCACTGACGGGACAGGGTCGAAGGCTGGTGGGATTTTCCAGTCGGCCTGCAGGTTTCCACAGGTGGCAGGGGCCAGTGTAACTGCTTAGGGACTGGCCTCCCGGCAGCATAGCAGGGGCACCATCCTCAAGGAAGGCCTAGAAGCCATCCCTGCTTGCCTGAATGCTGCAGCAGCTGCAGGCCACCTTGTCGAGGAGCTCCCCCCACTACAAAGCACATTGTTCAATTTAAACTTTTTTAAAAAGTTGGAGAGGGGGTGCCTCCATTTTGAAGCATCCTTTCCTTTTACTTAACCTGCCAGCACAGCCTGCTGCTCCTTTCAGGCCCTCCAGCTTCCAGAGCCCACCTGTCATCCTTAATTGGATGGTGAGCCTGCCCTCTGGCCATTAATTGACCGCCCTGTGGAAAACCACAATGAATCACTGGCTCTGTTAATTAATGATGGTATTAGCACAATAGCGAGGGATGACCTAAGTTCAGGAAACCGGGATGTAGAAGTGGTTTGGCTAGAGATGAGAAATGATAAAGGCAAGAATCTATTCATGGGAGTGGTTACTAACAGTAACCATGCAGTAGGACAGCATATAAAAGAAGAAATAATGGGAGCTTGTCAGTAAGGTACGGTGATAATCATGGGGCATTTTAATCTACATATAGACTGGAAAAATCAGATGCGCAGAGGTAGCCTAGATGAGGAGTACATAGAATATTTTCAGGATAATTCCTTGGAACAATACATTCTGGAGCCAACCAGAGAGCAGACTATACTAGCCCTGGTCTTGTGCAACGAGATGGGATTAATTAATGACCTCATAGTTAAGGCACCCCTAGGTAGCAGCGATCATAATATGATTGACTTTTACATTCAGTTTGAGGGAGAGAAGAGTGGGTCCAAGGCTAGTAATTTAAACTTAAATAAGGGCAATTATGAGGGCATGAAAGCAGAGCTAGCTAAAGTGAACTGGCAAATCAGATTAAGGGATAGGTCAATAGAGATGCAGTGACATACATTTAAGGGGATATTTCAGAATACCCAGAATAGATGCATTCCAATGGGAAAGAAAAATTCCAAGGGGAGGACCCACCATCCATGGTTAAGTAAAAAAGTTAAAGATAGTATCAAACTTAAAGAAAAAGCATATAATTGTGCAAAGATGGAAGGCAGGTCAGAGATTGGATAGAATATAAAAAAACAGCAAAAAATGACTAAAAGATTGATAAGGAAAGTGAAATTAGTGTACAAGAGAAAGCTAGCTTGAAATATAAAGACAGATAGTAAGTGTTTCTATAGATATTTTAAAAAGAGTTAACAAAGTGAGCGTTGGTCCTATAGAAAGTGAGTCTGGGGAATAATGGATAATGAGATGGCAGATGAATTGAACAGGTATTTTGCATTAGTCTTCATTATAGAGGATAAAAATAACATCCCAGAAATAGCTGTAAATCAAGAAATGGAAAGGAGGGAGGAACTCAAGAAAATTACAATCAGCAGGGAAGTGGTACTGAACAAATTGTTGGAGCTGCGGGCTGACAAGCCCTCAGGTCCTGATGGACTTCATCCTCGGGTCTTAAAAGAAGTGGCTAGTGAGATAGTTAATGCGTTAGTTTTAATTTTCCCAAATTCAGGGAACGTACCATTAGATTGGAAAATAGCGATTGTAACTCCTTTATTCAAAAAGGGAGACAGAAAGCAGGAAACTTCAGGCCAGTTAGCTTAACATCTGTCATAGGGAAAATGTTAGAAGCTAACAATTAATACCATTATAACAGGGCACTTAGAAAAATTCAATGTAATCAGGCAGAGTCAACATGGTTTTGTGAAAAGGAAATCATGTCCAACCAATTTATTGGAGTTCTTTGAAGAAATAACATGTGCTGTGAATAAAGGGGAACCGGTGAATGTACTCTACTTAGATTTCCAGAAGGCATTTGATCAAAGGTTATTGCGGAAAGTAAAAGCTCATGGTGTAGGGGGTAACATATTGGCATGGATAGATGATTGGCTAGCTAACAGGAAACAGAGTAGGCATAAATGGGTCATTTTCTGGTTGGCAAGATGTAATGAGTGATGTGCCACAACGATCACTGCTGGGACCTCAACCTTTTACATAAATTAAATAAAAACAACAAATCATGGAAATACTCAGGTCTGGCAGCATCTGTGGAGAGAGAAACAGAGTTAACATTTCAGGTCAGTGACCCTTCTTCAGAAACCTGCTGAGTATTTCCAGCATTTCTTGTTTTTATTTTAGATTTCCAGCATCTGCAGTATTTAGCTTTTATTTTATATAAATGACTTGGATCAAGGGACCGAAGGTATGGTTGCTAAATTTGCTGATGACACAAAGATACGTATGAAAGTAAGTTATGAAGAGCACATAATCAGTCTACAAATTGATATAGATAGGTTCAGTGAGTAGGCAAAGATCTGGCAAATGGAGTATAATGTGAGAAAATGTGAAATTGTCCATTTTGGCAGGAAGAATAAAAAAGAAGCATATTATCTAAATGGTGAGAGACTGCAGAGCTCTGAGATGTAAAGGCATCTAGGTGGTCCTAGTGCATGAATCACAAAAGGTTAGTGTGCAGGTACAGCAAGTAATAAGGAAAGCTGATAGAATTTTATCATTTATTTTGAGGGGAAATAAATACAAAAGTAGGGAGGTTATGCTTCAGTTATGCAGGGCATTGGTGAGACCACATCTGGAGTATTGTGTACAGTATTTGGTCTCCTTATTTAAGGAAGGATGTAAATGCATTGGAAGCATTTCAGAGAAGGTTTACTAGACTAATACCTGGAATGAGTGGGTAGCCTTATGAGGAAAGGCTGGACAGACTAGGCTTTTATCCGCTAGAGTTCAGAAGAGTAAGAGGTGACTTGATTGAAACATATAATATTCTGATGGGAAGGGCAGTGGATGTTATCTATATGGACTTCAGTAAAGCCTTTGACAAGGTCCCTCATGGCAGACTGATACAAAAGGTGAAGTCACATGGGATCAGAGGGGAGCTGGCAAGATGGATACAGAACTGGCTTGGTCATAGAAGACAGAGGGTAGCAGTGGAAGGGTGCTTTTCTGAATGGAGGGCTGTGACTAGTGGTGTTCCGCAGGAATCAGTGCTGGGACCTTTGCTGTTTGCAGTATATATAAATGATTTGGAGGAAAATGTAGCTGGTCTGATTAGTAAGTTTGCGGACGACACAAAGGTTGGTGGAGTTGCGGATAGTGATGAGGATTGTCAGAGGAACAGCAGGATATAGATCGGTTGGAGACTTGGGCGGAGAAATGGCAGATGGAGTTTAATTCGGACAAATGTGAGGTAATGCATTTTGCAAGGTCTAATGCAGGTGGGAAGTATAAAGTAAATGGCAGAACCCTTAGGAGTATTGACAGGCAGAGAGATCTGGGTGTACAGGTCCACAGGTCACTGAAAGTGGCAACACAGGTGGAAAGGTAGTCAAGAAGACATACGGCATGCTTGCCTTCATCAGTCGGGGCATAGAGTATAAAAATAGGCAAGTCCTGCTGCAGCTGTACAGAACTTTAGTTAGGCCACACTTAGAATATTGTGTGCAATTCTGGTCGCCACACTACCAGAAGGACGTGGAGGCTTTGGAGAGGGTACAGAAGAGGTTTACCAGGATGTTGCCTGGTCTGGAGGGCATTAGCTATGAGGAGAGGTTGGATAAACTCGGATTGTTTTCACTGGAACGACGGAGGTGGAGGGGCGACATGATAGAGGTTTACAAAGTTATAAGCGGCATGGACAGACTGGATAGTCAGAAGCTTTTTCCCAGGGTGGAAGAGTCAGTTACTAGGGGACATAGGTTTAAGGTGAGAGGGGCAAAGTTTAGAGGGGATATGCGAGGCCAGTTCTTTACACAGAGGGTGGTGAGTGCCTGGAACTTGTTGCCGGGGGAGGTGGTGGAAGCAGGTACCATAGAGACGTTTAAGAGGCATCTTGACAAATACATGAATAGGATGGGAATAGAGGGATACGGACCCCGGAAGTGCAGAAGGTGTTAGTTTAGGCAGGCATCAAGATCGGCGCAGGTTTGGAGGGCCGAATGGCCTGTTCCTGTACTGTACTGTTCTTTGTTGTCTTGACAGGGTGGATGTGGAAAGGATGTTTTCTTTTCTGGGAGAATCTAGAACTAGGGGTCACTGTTTAAAAATAAGACCGAGATGAGGAGAATTTTTTTCTCTCGAGGGTCGTGGGCCTTTGGAACTCTCTTCCTCAAAAGGCGGTGGAAGCAGAGTCTTTGAATATTTTTAAGGGAGAGGTAAATAGATTCTTGATAAGCAAGGGAGTGAAAGGTTATTGGGGGTAGGCGGGAATGTGGAGTTGAGGTTACAATCCGATCAGCCATGATTTTGTCGAGGGGCTCGAGGGGCTGAGTGGCCTACTCCTGCTCCTAATTTGTGTGTTCGTATATATGTATGTTCGTATGTTCCCACACAGTGTGAGAGGCTGAAATACTGGTCAGAAAGACAGCAGGGTTCAGAGGCCCAAAGGAAAAATTCTGCCAAAGGTATCTCTACTCCTGAGAATGGGAAAGGTATTGTTACATGAATCCCTTGAGTTTAAAATCAAGTGTTAGGGCATTGATCAATCTTTGTGGAGACACTACAATCCTGTTTTCCCACCCAGTGCAGGTGAGTTGGCTGACGAGGGAAGCTTAGGACATTTACGCAGAGATGATGTTATCAAAGTGCAGTCCAGTGGTGGTGGGAGAAATTTTGATCTTCATGATAGGTTTCTGTATTCAAATTATCACATAATTTGTGAACCATAAATGCCTGTCTACATGTACTATGTTGGAGTCTGCTACTGATTTTCCACAGTTTTTAGGCTCCTATCAAGGAACGAAACTTTCCCACCGAAGTAAACCAGAAGATGCATCCAACAGCACAGTTCAACATCTAACGCTAAATGTTACAAGCAGTGCATATAAAGTGAGCAACAAGACAAAAATCCAGTTCAATTGGAAAAGATGTCTTGTTTATAGAACTGTAATAGGAAAGTTTGGAACATATAGAACAATGGTCAGGCTCCCAAGGTCATAATTTTCTCAGGAGAGGAATCCTGGCTAATCTTGAACCCCTTGTTGACCCAACAGTGCTCAGGTTAATTGTACCATCCCTGCTGCTGCTTTGGCAACATTCAGTTAACTCGCACCAGATTAGGGATCAAATCTTGTTTCTTCCTGATTTGTTAGGGAGCATAGTTCCCTATATTCCGCCCTGCGCCTTCTCTCTTGATGGTTGGTGACCAACACACCTCATGTTCTCAGGTCTCTGCAGAGAGAAATTATCAGACCCAGTCATGCCCGTATCATCATATCATGCTTTCCTTTAAACCTGCAAAATCAACTTTTCCATACTGTAATAATCCCAACAACCTTTTCCGGTTCCCAAATACTTCATATGTTTCTTGTATACAATCCATATCATAGAAATACTCAGAACCAGGGATGAACATTGCTGTCCATTTTGGTCAATCAAGAAGAAAAAGGCCATAGTAGAGCCTGTAAAATTATTCAGTTGCTTCTTCTGCCTTCAGAGGTATAATCACTTCAAGTTCAAAGATTTTCTCCTTTAGTCATTGTTTTTGCCCAGTTAATATTCAACACATGCCTATATCACCATGGAATTATGGTTCCAAAATTTCAAAATCACGAAGAATGATTTTTTAAAAAACATTTACGATGTGGCTGTACCAAATGCACAGAGGAAATCTTTCACATGAATTGCACCTATGTTATGTTGTTCATGTCTGACAATGCATTTAGAAACTGACCCACTGGAACATTTGCCTGAATATACACTTAAACAAATGAGCTTTCAACAGCACATATGATGCTGGCAGAATTTACCTGGACCATCTTGTCTCTTTGTTTCACTGTATTATTGAGACGTCGTCTTCTGGATTAGACATTAAACTAAGGCCCCTTCTGTTCTCTCAGATGGACGTAAAAGTTCCCAGGGCACTATTTCAAAGCAGAGCAGGGGAATTATCCCTGGTGCCCTGATCACTATTTATCCCTCAACCAACATCACTGGAACAGATTATCCAGTCATTATCACATTGCTGTTTGTGGGATCTTGCTGTGCATAAATTGGCTGCCGTGTTTCCTACATTGCAACTGTGACTACACTTCAAAAGTACTTCATTAGTTGCAAAGCGCTTTGGGGAATGTCCTGTGGTCATGAAAGGCGGGCTAGAAATGCAAGTCTTTTCTTTTACTCGTACAGAAAATTGTATTTAAACATTTACTGTTGCAGCATCTTTTCAGTCATGATGCCCACTGCATCCTTGGTGTCAGTTGTACTTGATCTTTTGCATCATACTGATGCCAAATATACAGTGTTTAAAAAAAAACAATTTCAGGAAAAAAAACTTGGAGGCAGTGATCTCGTCCTATACCATGTTTACATTTCTGCAAAGTGACAGGAATGTTCTGACTATCCCCATCAGCTCTTTTCGAACGGGACACCAATGAGCAAAGCCGCATGCACGTGCATTCGTTGTGGAGTTCTGCTTTTCCAAGGTTGAAAGATTGGAGTCTACTCAATCTGCCTTACAAACAATCCCATTATTGCACCACCTGGCTCAGTGAAACTGTAACTTTACTGAAGTATTTGTTCCAGAAAGGAAGGAGACACTCCAGCACAGGAGGCAGTGCAAAGTAGAGACGCAAGACTGATGGCGAATGCCAGGTCTGATTTATGAGGAAAAGCTTGGGCTTTCAGCCTGGAATTTAAGTGCCTGAGAGGTTATCTTAGAGACATATTAAATACATATTGCTTAGGCCATTTGTCCAACAGGTCCATGCTGAAGTCTATCCTCCCACCTCTCATCTAACCTCATCAATATATCCTTTTATTCCTTTCTCCCTCATGTTTATCTAGCTTCCCTTAAGTGCATCTATGCTAGTTGCCTCAACTACTTCCTGTGGTCATGAGTTCCACATTCTAACCACTCTCTGGGTGAACTAGCCCATAATTATGGCCCTGAGTTTTGAACCCTCCCACAAGTAGAAACCTCTACGTCTACCCTTTCATAATCTTAAAGACCTCTATTGGGTCACCATTCAGTCTTTGCTTCGAGTAAATAGCAATGAAAAGGTATATCCGGAATATTATTTTAAATTAAATTGAGAGAACAGGACAAGGGAAGAAATGTTCAAACTAGTAAACTTAGGTCTGATCATCAGGAAGTTTTTCCACACTCGGAAGAATTATCAACACTTGGAATTGATTCCCAGATAGAGCAGAGGCTGCAAAAACCCTGGAATCTTTTAAGTAACGCAATTTGGCGGGATGGGGAAAAGCACAGAGTCTTTTTGAATGGATGGATTAAGATGGGCTGAATGATTTTCCTCATTTGTAATTACCTGGGGATGTTTATTTCATCTGTAAATCCAAGTGTGTCTTTACATCACCCCTGACCCTCCTCCCTACACTCTGAAGCAATGTACTAAACTTGGAACTTGCCTAATTTTTAAATTTGAGCACACTATCCCAGAGTCGGAATGTCCTAATTTTCTTCTAACAAATACCACAAGATCAGTTAATTTGATTAGATGAAGTGAGCATAGTCATGAGACCATTAAAAAAAAAAGCAATTATTGTGTGAAAAGCGATGACTTGAGAAAGTGGTCCCTTGAGTTAAGTGACATTTTGTAAACTGAGCAACTTCACAAAGGCCACGACTACAAGTGTGTTTCAGATCGGCTGCACTCCCCAGGGCCGGTTCCATTTCCTGCGTCACTAACCTAACATTTCTTTTCAATGGCTGACAGCCAGAATCATCTAAGTACAGATTCTGCTGAGGGAAATTCTAGGGTCTGAGGAAAATTAGCTGCTTATGGAGGAAGTGTCATGCGAAAAAGGTCCTTGACAGTATAAAAATCCCATCTTTATCGTACACCATGCAAACAAACTGCCAATTCCACACAGATGTGCTGGGGGATGGTGAATTCCTTTTAGTGGTGCTATTTTTGAAATGTTTAATGACCACAATCTTCAGTATTTCAGATATAAGCTGTTTGAATAGTGCAAGCCTTGATTTGAATATCCCATTGTATAAATACTTCCCAGTGCCAAGGAATGAATTGCAGGGGCTCATTGCCTTCTCATATACTGGCAAACCCCAAACTATTGATTCATATTGAGTATACCACCATTCATGAGATGGCAGTCTACCTTTTAAGACAGCTTTGTCACAATTTCATTGAAGAGGACTACGCTAGCTTTCACAGTGTTTACTTTTTTGAGAAGACCGGCAGGAATTTAGTACTATATACTGTCTCCCTTCTGATAAATAAAATCAAGATTGATAAAGAGTTCAGCAGCTCACCTACATGAATTAAATTTGGGGATAATTGTCCCACAAAGAAAGTAATCTGTTGTTAATCTTCAGGCTGGCATTTCTCCAGGTGCTGTGAATGAAGTCTGTATATGGCCCTCTCAGTATGGAACATCACGACATTATACAAATCTCACTAAGGTCTGGTGTTTGTAAGTGTTCACTTTTCAAAGTGTTATCACACAGCACAGGCCAACACAAGGGAATTCAGTCAGCAGTTTTTTTTTTAAAAGAGTAAAATATACATAACATTCTTTTCCTCTCTGGGGCGACCGGTTTGGGTTTTATAACAGCTATATCAAAAGTGCACTGTCATTGCTGTCCTGTTTTCATAGAGTTGTATAGCACAGAAACAGGCCCTCCGCGACAGCCATCAAGCCTCTCTATTCTAATCCCATATTCCAGCACTTGGCCCGTAGCTTTGTATGCTATGGTGTTTCAAGTGCTCATGTAAATACTTCTTAGATGTTGTGAGGGTTCCTGCCTCTATCACCCCTTCAGGCAGTGCATTCCAGATTCGAACCAGTGAATCCTGATAGGAAAATCGAGATCATGTGATGTGAGTTTCCACGTGGAATGTTGGCCTTCACTTCAGCACTCCAGATGAGAGAAAACACATGCTGAGGGCTGATAAAATAGATCAGGAAATTCCCAAGTGACTAGAATATAGGTCTGCTTCTATTTATATACACAGCTGAAGTCGCACTCAATTATTTAGAACTCATCTTGGTCGCACTCTCCTCCTAGGTGAAACATTATGTCATAAAATTAAGATGAAGTATTAAAACGTGAATGTATCATCTCCGTTCCCATGTCATTCATGCAGTTCCCACCCCTGCCCCCTTTTCCCCACCCCACCCTTCCCCTTTTCCCCATCCCACCCTTCCCCTTTCGCTGTTGTGGACTGCATTATTTTTTTTTTAAAAGAAAACTTACAACCTAAGTAAAAATGTCAGATTTCCTTTCCTGCAAACTGAGCCCCACTCCAGCTGTCTTTAAAACCAAGGAGAGATTACAGCAGTCGAAAAAATAATTTATTTGGTGCTTATCAATTAATTTGTGTGAAGTCCCTCTTTATTTTCCAGTGTGAGGGATAATGGTTTAGCCATCTCTCAAATATTTTTCCTAGTTTTTTTTTAGGGTTTATCATTAAGTAAATGTTGTGCCTGAATGTTCTGTGGCATCTTTCTCCAAACTCACTTAGTTTCCAGCATGCTGTACTAATTTACAGTCCGATCTGGGGGAGGATCCTCGATTTTTAAAAAATTTTTTTTACACAGCGGTTTCCTGACGCTGGACAGTTCCATCTTCAGGGATGAACCAAGCGAAGTCTTTGGCAATTCCCTACACTGAGGAAGGAAGCATCGAAGGGCAAGTTACCAGCAGGTCACTCTTGCCTGCACCTCAAGAATGAGAAGGATCCAAATCTGGAAGCAGCTGCCTCTGTTGCTTTGCACTGGAAAACACTGTGGGATATAAGGGAACAGGATAATCTATCACTTGGAACTTGCCAGATCCTGTTTCCGACAGCCCAAACAGGATTTCAAACTTGATTTTAAAATTTAACTTTTGCCAAATTTGAGTGCATGCATGGGACAGGCGCGCAGATTTTGTTAGATGTAGCATCCAGATAACAGCTGAAAATGAGTGCTACATACGTGAAAATTGGGCGTTATTTATTTTTCTGAATAGCATTGCCCCTGAATTTCCTGTGTGGCTTTTCTGATAGCTGAAGGGGGCACAGAAATATAAATTACATGCAAATGAATGTCAGATGCCCCCTCACTTATATTTCCTGTAATAGCTCTGGGTGCAGTTCAAGGACAGACTGCTTCCAGGGAAACCCTTGACTGCTCCCTAGCTGTAGTTCTAGGGTTAGCTGTCTTTCTAGCTGGATGATATTCTTAGCATTTTGAATTTCAAGTGGTTTTGCTGCTCCAGAAGTGGTTGCAGAATGCTTTTGGTCTTTTTCATTTACTGATGGAAGCTGTGTTCCCTATTGTAGATCCCCCTCCTTTTGCAACATGCCTTATTTGGAAGCAGATGAGGAGCATTAACAACATGCTGCATTGACAGCTGCTCAAGAAATGACCTGGGCCTCTTCTGAGCAACTAACAACTGTTTCTCTCCTCCCCCAACTGTACATCTGTTTCACGCAACCTGGAATAACAAAAGAAACCTCACAGTCAAAACAGCTCCCTCCTCCTATTCCAGCACTATAATTTATCATAAGCGTGGGTATGTCCTCTCTTGCCCACATACTGCTTGGCACCATGGTGCTGCTTTCTTACCAGCAGTGCATGAGTACCTAAACTGCAGCTTGGGGGTGTTGCCCCTCTCAAGCTATGAAAAAAATGCTCCCGATCTTCCTGGTCCAGCAACACCTCAATTTTAAAATTTTCATCTTTGTTTTCAAAGCCCTCCTTATCTCCGTGAACCCACCTCCAACCCTACAACTCTCCCAGATCGTTGCCCTTCTCCAATTCTGGCCTCTTACGCACCCCCGATTTTCATCACTCCACCCCGGCTGTGCCTTCAGCCACTAAGTTCAGGAATTCCCTTCCTAAACCACTCCACCTCTCTACCCCTCTCCCCTGCTTTAAGATGCTCCTTTCAAAAGCTACCTTTTTGACCAAGCTTTGGTCGTCCATCCTAATGGCATTTATCCAACTTGTCCACATGGGCCAAGGAAATGAGGGTTCAATGGCAAACGGTATTATAGCCAAGCCTGCTGTTCATTACCCAACAGGGTTCACTGGGGATAGTAATCAGATGCAGTAACTGACTGTCCCCCTATTCTAGTGCAGGCTCATTAAGGCCAATTGAAACACTCTCACTGCCACCCCAGGTAAAATCAGCACAATTAGGATTCCAACCCGGGGGGACCTCCCTGGTCTGAAAGGCTCAGTGAGCACACTGAGCAGTGAATGTACCCATTAATCTATCGCTGGGCAATGTTCCATATAGCTCTGAGGTGCTTCGTTTTCTTGACTGAAGGAATTGTGCCACTCCAAAGTGGAGGATAAGTAAAGAATAAAATAAGAGGCTTTGACGTCATCATTGCATGAAGCTTCAAAGGTGCAACGTTTGTTCTCAACCTGGTATAAACTCCGCGCAGCTTAAAGTCTAAATAAAGGCAAAATAGACACAGCATTTTAAAATTTGATTTGTAATGGGAGATGGGCGAGTAATATAAAAGATCATTTTAGTAGTAGTTTTAATCCAAGGTTATGTGTATAACTAATTTGAAGACCGTATCACCCAGGTTTAAATGTTGTGTATCGTTCTGTTCAGGCTGTGGTCCTGTAGCAAATAAGTTGCAGTGCTCATTTTATTTGTGTTTTTGTGGAAACATTATGACCATCTGCTTTCATTACACACAGATTTTGGATCTGATCTGTAGGACAACACACATTGACATATTGAATGTGTTACTGCCTTGGAGCACATTCCTGCCACATTATTCGGTCCAACCCATAGCACCCTTGCTATTCCCTTTTATTAATGGCCTCCTCAAACTGGAATGATCTTGTCCATTGTTTTTCTTCCTGTGATGCTTTACCAGTCGACAAGTTGGCAAATGGTTGAGGCAGCCCATTTCCATTCAGCAGCTTTCAATAGGGCAGTGGGGGTGGGATGGGTGGGTGGATGGATGGAGAGTTGGTCAGCAGAGAAAACTCTGGGTGCCATCCGTGCCCCATCATTGCATCCTTTAGCCTATTGGAGAAATCCTGAAAGTAGCCCCAAGAGCAAGATATTGTTTGGTTTTATGACTTTCAACGAGATGTTAGTATAATATAATCATACAGCACAAAAGGAAGCCATTTGACCCATCATGCTTATGTCAGTTATTTAATTAGTCCCACTCTCCTGCTCCTTTCCCATAGTCCTGAAATGTTTCCATTTCAAGCATTTGTCCAACTTCTTTTTCAAAGTTAGTATTGAATCTATCTCCACCCCACCCCCTTTCAGGCAGTGGATTCCAGAAGTTAGTGAAAACCACTATACCATTTCCAGAAATATTGACAATTTCTTCTCATGTTGTGTTCAGTTTGGAGTCTTTCTGTGCCTTCTACAGACCCAGAAGCTTCAAGATTGCTCCCTAGTTTATACAGAGCCAGCTGATCTCAGTTAAGACCTCCCTGGAGATGCTGCAGTTAGCTTCAGCATCGCTAGGCTAGGAAGGGTAGGGAACAAATCAACAATAAACTTGCATTTGTATAGCACCTTTTGACATGTGAAACTTCCCCAAGGCAACATCATAACCGTATATATTAACATTAGGACAGGTGACCAAAACCTGGTGAAAGTTTTAAGGAGCATCTTAAAGGAGAGCGAGGCAGAGAGGTTCAGGGGTGGAATCCCAGAACTTTGGGTCTGGGCAGCTGAAGGTATGGCCACCAAAGGTGCAGCAAAGGATTCCTTCTGAGCATTATGCAGTGGTCTCCAGCTGGATAGTAGATGTGCAGCTGCCGAGTAAGGACCAGACTGGCCCTGTTTGTAACGCTGTACAATGTTCTATTCACCTGACAACACTTACTGCTTTGGCTGACACCTGAGGAAAGGAGACCTTTACCAATTATGGACTTGACCGTTGTCTGGGGAATCGATGGCATCAGCCCATATCTTCAGGAGAGGAAGTGAGAAAAATAACAGGCCCCAGAAAAAGGGAGAATACTGCCAAACTATCGCCATATAATAAACCCCGAGGCTGTAATTGGGAGGAGGCTGAGCATAGGATTGTGCAAGAAAATGGCCATTTTTTTTACTGTCAGTTGTAAGTCTGCATTTACTTCAATGGGATTAAGTGCAGCTGATGTTACAAAATGGACAGCTGCTGTGGAACAAAATTGCTTTCAACGTCAAATTACTTGGGATTTGAGTCAAGAAAAGACGATGTAACCCTAACCGAGTAAGGATTATACAGATTTTCATATAGTCACCATGGATATTGTAAGGAATAAAGAATAAACAGAAATGGCCTGATAAACAAAATTAAGAGTTTAAGTAAATATTATTTTTGTGCCAATATACATTGCTCAATCTTAGATTTGCGGGAACTTGAAAGTTACCTCAACAAAGGTTTTTTTTTTAAAGAAAAAAGCGTCTCGTAACCAGGGGTCACGTCCCTTAACCTTTGACATTTTCTGAAATTTTAGCAAGTATTAATCGGTTTAAGGCTGTATAGTAAGGTGCCATGTGCTGTACAGCAACACTCTGCTTTTATTTTGTGTGTGTGGGCAGAAATTAATTGGAGAAAGCTGTATGTAGCAGCCTCTGGATGAAGCATAGTTGTGGCTTTGTGGGTTTAGAAGCAAGATGGCTGTTGTCAGCTTCTAAGTTTATCCCTTCTTATAAAATGAATTTCTTCCACACTACACTGGGCTTGCCTGTGTTTTGTGCTTCGAGCTCCCTGAGTACTGGGTAAGCAGTAGCAGAGCCTGTACGACAGAGAAAACTCACTGGTTCCATCCAGCAAGGCTCCTTTTGCTTGTTCTGCTAGATGTTTAACTGGCTGCTTGTTCCTCAGCTTTCAGCTGAGTGGAATTGCACCGTTTGTCAATACTCCTTGTTAATATCAAAGGGTTAAGTCCAGATTCCTGGCCTTTTTAAAAAACTTATCAATACTATCACTGAAGCCATTTAAAGCTCTGTTTAACATGGCCCTTCACACAGGGCAGTTATTAAAGACACAGTCCACCTACTCCTTTGCCTCGCTACACTGTATTTAAAGGATTCAAGTCAATACTACAAAACCAAACTGCAGAATCTCCTACATTTTAAATCATTTTTCTTTTATTCATTCATGGGATGTGGGCGTCGCTGGCCAGGCCAGCATTTATTGCCCATCCCTAATTGCCCTTGAGAAGGTGGTGGTGAGCTGCCTTCTTGAACCACTGCAGTCCATGTGAGGTAGGTACACCCACAGTGCTGTTAGAAACGGAGTTCCAGGATTTTGACCCTGCGACAGTGAAGGAACAGCGATATAGTTCCAAGTGAGGATGGCATGTGACTTGGAGGGGAACCAGCAGGTGGTGGTGTTCTCATGTATTCGCTGCCCTTGTCCTTCTAGTTGGTAGAGGTCGCGGGTTTGGAAGGTGCTGTCTAAGGAGCCTTGGTGCATTACTGTAGTGCATCTTGTAGATGGTACACACTGCTGCCACTGTGCGTCGGTGGTGGAGGGAGTGAATGTTTGTAGATGGGGTGCCAATCAAGCGTGCTGCTTTGTCCTGGATGGTGTCGAGCTTCTTGAGTGTTGTTGGAGCTGCACCCATCCAGGCAAGTGGAGAGTATTCCATCACACTCCTGACTTGTGCCTTGTAGATGGTGGACAGGCTTTGGGGAGTCAGGAGGTGAGTTACTCGCCTCAGGATTCCTAGCCTCTGACCTGCTCTTGTAGCCACGGTATTTATATGGTTACTCCAGTTCAGTTTCTGGTCAATGGTAGCCCCTAGGATGTTGGTAGTGGGGGATTCAGCGATGGTAATGCTGTTGAATGTCAAGGGGAGATGGTTAGATGCTCTCTTGTTGGAGATGGTCATTGCCCGGCACTTGTGTGGTGTGAATGTTACTTGCCACTTATCAGCCCAAGCCTGGATAGTGTCCAGGTCTTGCTGCATTTCTACACGGACTGCTTCAGTATCTGAGGAGTCACGAATGGTGCTGAACATTGTGCAATCATCAGCGAACATCCCCACTTTTGACCTTATGATTGAAGGAAGGTCATTGCTGAAGCAGCTGAAGATGGTTGGGCCTAGGACACTACCCTGAGGAACTCCTGCAGTGATGTCCTGGAGCTCAGATGATTTGACCTCCAACAACCACAACCATCTTCCTTTGTGCTAGGTATGACTCTAGCCAGCGGAGGGTTTTCCCCCTGATTCCCATTGACCTCAGTTTTGCTAGGGCTCCTTGATGCCATACTCGGTCAAATGCTGCTTTGATGTCAAGGGCAGTCACTCTCGCCTCACCTCTGGAGTTCAGCTCTTATGTCCATGTTTGAACCAAGGCTGTAATGAGGTCAGGAGCTGAGTGGCCCTGGCGGAACCCAAACTGAGCGTCACTGAGCAGGTTGTTGCGAAGCAAGTGCCGCTTGATGGCACTGTTGATGACACCTTCCATCACTTTACTGATGATTGAGAGTAGGCTAATGGGGCGGTAGTTGGCCGGGTTGGACTTGTCCTGCTTTTTGTGAACAGGACATACCTGGGCAATTTTCCACATTGCAGGGTAGATGCCAGTGTTGTAGCTGTACTGGAACAGCTTGGCTAGGGGCGCGGCAAGCTCTGGAGCACAGGTCTTCAGTACTATTGCCGGAATATTGTCAGGGCCCATAGCTTTTGCAGTATCCAGTGCCTTCAGTCGTTTCTTGATATCACGCGGAGTGAATCGAATTGGCTAAAGTCTGGCATCTGTGATGCTGGGGACTTCAGGAGGAGGCCAAGATGAATCATCAACTCGGCACTTCTGGCTGAAGATTGTTGCAAATGCCTCAGCCTTATCTTTCGCACTGATGTGCTGGGCTCCCCCATCATTGAGGATGGGGATATTTGTGGAGCCACCTCCTCCAGTTAGTTGTTTAATTGTCCACCACCATTCACGGCTGGCTGTGGCAGGGCTGCAGAGCTTAGATCTGATCCATTGGTTATGCGATCGCTTGGCTCTGTCTATCGCATGCTGCTTATGCAGTTTGGCACGAAGATAGTCCTGTGTTGTAGCTTCACCAGGTTGACATCTCATTTTGAGGTATGCCTGGTGCCGCTCCTGGCATGCCCTCCTGCACACTTCATTGAACCAGGGTTGGTCTCCTGGCTTGATGGTAATGGTAGAGTAGGGGATATGCCAGGCCATGAGGTTACAGATTGTGGTTGAGTACAATTCTGCTGCTGCTGATGGCCCACAGCACCTCATGGATGCCCAGTTTTGCATTGCTAGTTCTGTTCAAAATCTATCCCATTTAGCACGGTGATAGTGCCACTCAACACGATGGACAGTATCCTCAATGTGAAGGCGGGACTTCGTCTCCACAAGGACTGTGCGGTGGTCACTCCTACCAATACTATCAGGGATAGATGCATCTGCGGCAGGCAGATTGGTGAGGACGAGGTCAAGTATGTTTTTCCCTCTTGTTGCTTCCCCCATCACCTGCCGCAGACCCAGTCTTGCAGCTATGGCCTTTAGGGCTCGGTCAGTAGTGGTGCTACCGAGCCACTCTTGGTGATGGACATTGAAGTCCCCCACCCAGAGTACATTTTGTGCCCTTGCCACCCTCAGTGCTTCCTCCAAGTGGTGTTCAACATGGTGGAGTACTGAGTCATCAGCTGAGGGAGGGCGGTAGGTGGTAATCAGTAGGAGGTTACCTTGCCCATGTTTGACCTGATGCCATGAAACATCATGGGGTCCAGAGTCAATGTTGAGGACTCCCAGGGCAACTCCCTCCCTACTGCCGGTGGGACAGGACATACCCGGGGATGGTGATGGCAGTGTTTAGGACATTGTCTGTAAGGTATGATTCCGTGAGTATGACTATGTCAGGCTGTTGCTTGACTAGTCTGTGGGACAGCTCTCCCAACTTTGGCACAAGCCCCCAGATGTTAATAAGGAGGACTTTGCAGGGTCGACAGGGCTGGGTTTGCCGTTGTCGTTTCCGGTGCCTAGGTCGATGCCGGGTGGTCCGTCCGGTTTTATTCCTTTTTATTGACTTTGTAGCAGTTAGGTACAACTGAGTGGCTTGCTCGGCCATTTCAGAGGGCATGTAAGAGTTAATCACATTACTGTGGGTCTAGAGTCACATGTAGGCCAGACCAGGTAAGGACAGCAGATTTCCTTCCCTAAAGGACATTAGTGAACCAGATGGGTTTTTACAACAATCGACAATGGTTTCATGGCCATCATTAGACTAGCTTTTAATTCCAGATTTATTAATTAAATTCAAATTCCACCTTCTGCTGTGGTGGGATTCGAACACATGTCCCCAGAGAAATACCCTGGGTCTCTGGGCTAGTAGTCCAGTGATAATAACACTACGCCACCGTTATCATCTCGTTATTTCCTGCATTTTGTTTTGAAACCTACAGGGTATATATATTTTTAAATTGCAGTAGTAGTTTGGTCACAATATGTTGACATACATTATTCACGATGTATATTGTACAGATGTGTTGCAGGGTTAAAGCACTTTTCAAAGATTCCTGCATGTAAACACATGGAGCCTCATTGTAAGTCGGAAATTACTGGGGAGAGAAGGTTCACAGTAGTTTGCTGCTCAGAGTATGGGAGTGGATTGCTGTGCTCTTGTACATTGATATTGGATTACGTTTATGACTTCACACCCCTAGTGGGGGGCTTATCCACCAGCGGCGAATATCAGAAATTTGGCCACATGTTGCTCATCGTTGTCCAACTATTAATGGTCAGAAAATCAGGCGCAGCACAGTGTGTTGTCTCAATAGATAAACTGGAGTTGCAAAGTTTAAGAATTAGCCCTGCATTATTAGAGTTTTATTTTGGAGTCTGATGTTGAATTTTTATGGGTGGAAAAACCCAGCCTTGATGTCATGCAGTTATTAAATTATGTGCGGCCGCACCCTGCTGTGTAATTAATTTCCACCATGTGGATATAAACTGAAAAGGAGTTGACTATTTTGAAGAGTGCGGTCTCATTTTTACTCTAATATTTCAGTTTCGGACTGTTGGAACAGTGTAGAATATCTGACCCCAGCCAGACTGTTATAGGAGCAGATCGGTATTTGTGAGGAAAAGAATGGTGGGGACGAGGAGAATGTAACTATAAATGTGACGGAAAATTGCCAAACAAAATCTGGGATGAATTTATGCAATAGGGCACAGTACTTTAGCGGTTACTGGACTCGTAACTTGTAAGTCATGAGTTCAAATCCCACAATGGTAATTTGTGAAATTAAACTCAATAAATCTCGTAATCTCTGGGATGGCACCAAAACAAGTGAGCATGGAATCTGTTGGATTGTTCATTAATATGCTAAGGGAAGCTGCTATCCCTTTCCATTCTGGCCAATACATGACTCCAATCACTTAATGCCTTGTAGAATGGCCTTGCAAGCCATTCAGTTGTAAACAGGGCATCTGGGGATGAGCAATTATTACCTTAATGGAAAGAGACTGGCCATTGTGGAAGAGCAAAGGGATTGGGGTGTCCAGATACACAAATAGCTAAAAGCTAGTCCAGAGTTACAAAAAGTAAACAAAAAGGTGAATGGAATATTGGCCTTTATCTCAAAGGGGATGGATTTTAAAAGGCTGGGTGGGGGCTTTATTTTTGGCAAAGGAGCTCCTTTATAAAGACCAAATTAAAGCCTCAATTTCATGTTTTCTAAACTGATGACCTATCTACGGATCTTGTTTTTCTATTTCCTTTCCTTCAACTTTTACTTTAGCTCTGAGATATTTCCGGCTGTTCGGCATAATCTTGCACCCATATTAGTGCCGATTTGTAATTGTATTTGTGCTAAACCATACATGAAGCTTGCTTTCACGTTCTTCCCCTTCTTCCCGAGAAAGGATTTATCAGTGTAGACGTTGGGCACAGCCGCCACTGTGCTGAGGAGCAGCAAAACCATGAATACGTCATTGCTATAGGTTTTTATTATTCATTCATGGAGTGTGGACATTTTAATCTTCATTGCCAATCCCTAGTTGCCCTTGAGAAGGTGGTGGTGAGCTGCCTTCTTGAACCACTGCCATCCGTATGGTGGAGGTACTCCCAAGGTGCCACTGTGGTGATTTTGAAGTTGTTGTGATTAAAGCCGATTTGTTATCATTGCTTTAAGCAGATAAAGAAATTGGGATCTCGTATCATTCCTGTATAAGCACTTAAGAATAGACCATGGTTTATGCTCATCACAGTAAGGAAGCTGTAGCAAAATAGCCCTTGATTCTCTGCCCCTCCCCCCCTGCGCCCAACTTTAGCCACTTGTTGGAGCATTACATCATTGGAATGGACTTTAACAATCTCATCATGGGACTCTGCTATGATGATGTAAAGATTGACTTCAACGCTGGTGTTTTTCCTACATTTGATTCTCTGCTTATAAAATTATATAAGTCATATAACAATGTTGTTTGCTCTTGTTTTCCCCTTTTCAAGTGGTTGTCCAGGATCCAGTCGCATTGTGTCCTTTCTGTTCTTCTGTTCATTTTCTCCCCCACCCGCACTTCCCCCTCAAAGACAGAAAGGGAAAAGCAAAAGAAGTGACCGAGGTGCAATGGTCTGATCGATCGAAGAGCCTTGGGTCAACAGAATGCATGTCGGGGCACTTGGAAAGATGAAAGGACCTAGACCATCCTACTGGCTGCTTGGGATATTTGCATAAGTTCAGTAACACTATCCTGGTGGTCTCACGCACTCTTGTTGCAAATTGCTATGAAGATCCTCCTTGTAATTGGTGACTCCAGGATATCGTCCTCCCATCAGCGAGAAATATACCTCACTCCCTGCTCGGTAAAATTCCACCTGATACCATCATTGGTTGAGCCCACTGTTGTCCATTACATGCTGTCCGTACCTTTGTTTCCAGGCACATGGGGGCATAAACAGATTGCAAAATTAGGAAGAAATCTGTTCTGCCAATTTCAGTTTCTCTCACATTTCTGGTTGGACCTGAAGCTTTAGAAACTCCCATCTGAAGGAGGCTGTAAGCTCCTATCAATGGCTGTTGTGATTTGCTTAACTAACCAGTCCGAGGAGGAGGTAACATTGCATCCCTAAGCCTAAACGGCATCAGTTTGAATATTCGTTGGAGATGCAAAGACTGACCATTGGATCTCAACTGCAGGCCTGTGTGATGCAGATACCCCTGAAGTTGCAACACTTTTCAAAGCAGGGTGCAAAGTTTCTGTACCATGCATCAGAACCCCAAACAGGCAAGTTTGTGAAATCCTCCACGCTGCAATAAAAGCTGCTGGGCATCTTCCCTGGCGACTCTCAACAATCAGTTGTATTCAAAAGCTTTGTTTTAAATGCTCATAGGTTGGAAACTCTGCTTTCATCAGCTGTGGGTAGCTATGTGATTCCCCTCTAACCAGCTGCTTGCTGCTTCTCCCTGTGCCAGTTCACCTGTCCTTGCTCATCTGTGCTATGGGTTTCATGCAGTGTACTTTCCTCAAACTCACTTGATAAATTTACAGCCACAGCCATGCTGCTGCTCACCAGGGTGTTGGCGGGATGTGCTGTGAGGTGCATGATTTCAGCTGGGTCGTGTTTGCCTGCCCTCCCTATCTCTGTAACCTCCTACAGCCTTCTGAGATCTCTGTGCTCCTCTCTTTCTGCCTTCTTGCACACCCCATTTTCTTTCACTTTCAGTTGCCTTGGCCCTAAGCTCTGGAATTCCCTCCATAAACCTCTCCATCTCTCCTCCTATAAGTCACACCTTAAAACCTACCTCTTTATCCAAGCTTTTGGTCGTCTGTCATCATATCTCCTTCTGCGGCTCAGTGTCGAATTTTGTATAATAACGCTCCTGGGATGTGCCTTGGAATGTTTTACTATGTTAAAGGTGCTAAACAAATGCAAGGTGCTATACAAATACAAGTTGTTGGTGGTCTGGTACATCAAAGAAGTTGTCAGCTGTTTGTACTGTTGAGATGACTGTTCAACTGAATTGTTGGTAAGTGTAAGGTGCAGGCTAATGGGCAAATATGGGAAGCTGGAGGAATAGTGAAAGTACTTAGGGTAGGAGGGAGCATGTTGTGGTTGTGATAACCATGACGGTACAGTCTGGTCTCTTACTATGCCACTCCTGATTAAGTTTTTTCCAGTACCGAACCAGGTCCTCTATGCAGTGCTGCTGGAACTTACTTTAATCAGCCAACACCTCCCCAAGCGGTCTGACCCACCCTTGGGCTGACCCGGCGACTATTGCACGGAAACCGGACGGTCTTGGTGAAGCGCAGTTGCTGGTAGTAAGATTTCAACTAGCTCCCCTCCTGGCAGGGTGTCCCACTAATGCTGTTGCTACTCTCGGCCATTGCCTTTGACTGCAGACACAGTAACCGCAGCTGCTATCCTGAAACGCACTTTCCTCTTTAAGTTGTGCCCATCAACTATTGCAGTGCCCCATACCTGAGGCAGTCGACCAACCCAGCACGGATGCACGACCTTTGTAATAACTGAACCTACAACTTTGGCCGGATTCATTGCAAAGCTTGTGCTAGGACATCTGGTCAGAATGAAAATCCGCCCCAATATGTCTACATGTTAGACCTTAACCAAACTCAAATTACCTTGCTTGGCAAGCCAAACAAAATGATGGCACAGCAGAGGCTAAAGTAAAAATGATTTTAGTCATGTAGAAACCCAGAACTTTATTCTCACCCTAATATTTCCTAGCCAGCTGCCTCTGCATTTATCAAGATTCCATGGTAATGCTTCTCAAAGGTGTATTTGTTTATGCATACCATGCTTTTTTTTTTAAGAAAATGTAGGCAAAAGGATGGTGATAGATCAAACAACTTTGTTTGACATCTCATTCTGCCTGCTTCTGAAAACACGCTGGCTTCTACGATTTCTAACAAATCAATTCAGTTCCTGTTTTGGCAGCCTGGTCACTGATGTGGTTCACATCTGGAAGCCATTAGTGTAAACAATGGAGTTGGAGGAGGGGATCCAACCCCCAACTTCATCTCCCGAGAGATGTTCCCACAGCAACATGCGAGCAGCAAGGATACATATACCATGTGGTCCTATTACATTCGACCTATGGCTTCCTTTTTTTCCCTTTTAATATTTTATTTGGCACGGTGGTACAGTTTCAAAAAGCTCTCCAGCAGCTCATGCGCCTTTCAATGAAAGACTTTTCTTGTTTAGTTTTGTAATGAGGCCTCCGTCTTAAAAGCTGCAGAAATGGTGCAGTCTATTTGTGCAAATCTCACTATTGGCCTGCTTTGAAAGGTCTGATGAAAGAACATGCAGGTTTTACTAAGCAGGGAGGTCACTGCCCATCGACTAGACGTTCTCATTAGTTTAAAAAAAAAACTGCAGATCCTTGCTTCTACATACAAACTTGATACTAGAACTTTCTGAGGGCCTTTTCCTGAGGCCCTTTCCTGTCTCTTAGTTGCTTGAATGGTCTCATTGTTTCCATCTGCCTGACAAGTACCAGTATGGCAGAATAATGCTGACATTTGTTCTGGCTTCAGCCTCACAGAGCAGGATTATTCTTGACCCACTCTGACTGGCTATAAAACAGTGCAACATTACAGCCAAGGGATGAGATTGCTTGTGTGGGGACAAGGAGCCTCCTTTTTAAGCTTTGGAAAGGGGTCCCAGAGACACTGGGGTCTGAACAGATTCGGGGGACAAAAACGCACTCGAGTGTGGTTCGGCGCCAAAGTTTCTCTCTCCACGGCACACCTGTTTGTATGTTTCTTCGGAGCACATTGCTATATCCAAGCACGTAAAAAGACAGCTGCAGTTCCCCAGACTGAAAAATAGATTGCTCTCACTCAATGGGAAGAAGAAATTTGGCAACCCTGGAATTCTGGAGCTTTCTTCATAGAATAATAAAGAAAACCAGTCGCATATATCAATTCCCCATTTCAGACTAAACACTTCTGACCTGGTATCGTGAATGCCTGCCAACAAAGTCAGTCCACATCGCCTACAGCCTGCTCTATTTCACTCTATACTTGTTAAGTCTCTACGACTACCTAAGTATTCACAGGTTTTTTTTCTATCCCACCAAAAGGCATTTTCAACCATTCATTTCAAGGGAAGTCTGCACAGTTACATTTACGAGAATAAAGACAACTTGTGTGTGAAAGACTTGCATTTATATCCTGCTTTTCAGGAAGTCCCAAAGTGCTTTACAGCCAATGAAGTACAACTTGAAGTGTAGTCACTGCTGTAATGTAGAAAATGCAGCAACCAATTTGCATACGGCAAGCTCCCAAACAATGTGATAATGGCCAGATAATTTTTTTTGTGATTAATGGATAAATATAGGTCAGAACAGTTCTCCTTTTCAAAATAGTATCATGGGAACTTTTACAGTACTGTAGAGAGCAGGCCAAATGTCTCATTCAAAAGACGACACCTCCGACAGTGCAGCACTCCCTCAGTACTGCACTGCAGTGTCAGCCTAGAATTTTGTGCACCAGTCTCTGGAGTGGAACATCAACCCACAACCTTTTACTGCAGAGGCATGAGTGTTGGCTGGCACAGGTTTAAAACCCATATGCTTAATGGACAACAATAACTTGCATTTCTGCAGCACCTTTAATATAGTAAAACGTCCCAAGGCACTTCACAGGAGTGTTGGTGTTCAGAATTTGACACTGAACCACGTAGGAAGATATTAAGAGAGGTGATTAAAATGGTGACCCAAAGCGGTAGCGTTTTAAGGAATGTCTTAAAGGTGGCGAGGTGGAGATGATTAGGGAGGGAGTCCTGGAGCTCGGGGACTAGGCAGCTGAAGCGTTGGCTGCCAATGATGGAGCGATGAGAGTCGGAGATGTGCAATAGGCAAGAATTAAAAGAGTGAAGCAATCTCGGAGGGGTGTAGGGTTGAACAAGATTACAGAGATAATGAGGGGCGAGGCCACAGAGGGGTTTGGAATCGAGGATAAGCATTTTAACATCATATAAAGCAATGGAATGGGCAAATTTTAAAATACTCATAACTCTGGGCTGTGTCCATACTTGACCTAAAATGTTCTACAACAATAAAAATACATTCCACCCCATCTTTGAATTCCACTCTGAAGTTTGACCCTTCTTTGCGTTAATAGACAGAATGTCAAATGCCAGGACTGTGTGCCAAATAGTCAGATTTGGTTTTAATGGATATAGAGAGACATAACATATGAAGCTCCTCATGGTGTTCACTACTGATTAGTCAAGGCTAAGGTAATTTAAGTAGGTACTAAAAATAGAAGTGAAGAAAATAGAAATAGAACTATGAAGAGGGTGACCTAAAGGTAGAGCAGGAAATGTACTCAAGTTATGACGTTTGCCTCTAGTTCAAATGGCTCTGGTTGAAACTATCTTCACAATGAAAGGTAGCAACTGCCAGGATAAAAATAACAGCAGAGGATAAATCTGGATGCATCAAGTGCAATTCCAAAAGATGATAACTTACTGCAGCAGTGAATTCCCACCTCTGCTGCTGTCAGCTGACCATTGCTAGTTTTACCCGAGCGTTGAGGTAAGGTAATTGTTAGGCTTGACATTTTCTACTGCAATGTGTTTTAAACCATCCTGCAGCTTGTATCACTATCGAAATACAACTTGTAGTTGATTGCCAGAAATGTTGACATTTTTAATGTCTCGTAGTGTTTATCAGTAAGGAGATTGGCCAGCTTCCATGGAACAAAGACGTCAAATGTCATGTGTTTAAGAGCACGGGGTTCTGATGTCGAATAAGGACAAGATGGTAAAATCTGCGGGGCACGGATGGGATGATAACAGAAAGGGGAAAAAAAAAATCACTAACTTAACACTGGAGACCCACCCGTTGTGATTTTCAAGCAGGCTTCAATTTAGGCAGCCTGTACTCTTGCCAGAAACAGGCAGTAACCAGAAATCAGGGTGCTCGCTCTGGCTTCTGACAACTGGGTGGCGGAGGGATGTGGTCAGGTCCGGAATGCAAGAGTGGGTCGCAAGTCAAAGGAAGAGATCCAGTCAGGTCCACTGACTGAGATCGGGCAGTGAAGGGAGACCAGCTAGAGTTGCATGTTGGCATAGGGAAGTGAGTGAAGATGAGAGCAAAAAAAAAACAATCACACAAACAACACGATATAGTGCCACCTACCCAGGAAAGACATCTTGAGAATTGGGTGGACTGAAAAGTAACTATATGGTAAATATATCGTAAACTAATTTCAATGGGCTGCTTACACGTGACAGCTAGGAGGAACAGAATAGTGTGATGTACGGGAAGTGTGTGCTATATACAAGGCTTATGCCATCTAGAAATGGAATCCTCCCCAACTAATTATTGCTCATTTTCAGCAACGTTCCTGTCGAAAATGGCAAACCCGCCCTCTGGAGGACAGCAGGCATGTTTTCCAAAGATTGGCATTCGCATCCAAAGTGTGCTCACCAGCAACCTCCATGCTCCAGTACCACCTAGTACCATCTTTAATAATGCAGTTTGTCAGCTTTCCTCTCCTCCCAGACCACAGTTCCGGGCATCCATGCTCAACCATGATGCCATCATGTTGGCACTTTCACCAGCACGATGGTCCGCAAATGGCTGACAGCGCTCTCCATTATATATGCACAAATGCCACCATAAGTGCAGGCAAGGGGTTGATGCACGATTGAATGCGAAAATTGGGAAGTTGCTGTTGGAAATACGCCACTCTGCTGCCGGCTTTGTGAAAGCGACATCTCGCTGCCTGATTCCCATTCAGATGCTTTGAGCGGTGTGAAGTCCCAGCACTCGTGTGGTAGATGCAAACTAAACTCGCCACAGAAAGTTTGAGCTTGTCCATTTCAGTTTAAGTACCCGTGTATTGATAAATGCTAATTACTGCCAATAAACCTCATTGGCACTGAAAATTGACTATTACAGATGTGAGCCTCATTCCTTCAGGTTTTAATTGTTGTTGGAGATTTTAAGAAAAATTTACTTTTACCTTAAATAAAAACAAAGTGCTAGAAATACTCCGCAAGTCTGGAAGCATCTGTGGCTGGAAAAAAAGTTGACGTTTCAGTTCTGATGAAAGGTCACAGTCCTGAAACATTAACTCTGTTTCTCTTGCCACAGATGCTGCCAGACCTGCTGAGTATTTCCAGCATTTTGTTTTTATTTCAGATTTCCAGCTTCCACAGTATTTTGCTTTTTACTTTACCTTGTCTTTTTTCTCTCTCAATCCAGTCTTTCTTTCCTTCTCGCTCTTTCCCTTTCTGTACCTGATCTGACATTGAATGCACCCATTCTCTAATTTACACTTCCTTGTTCAGCCCTTGTGCTGTTCAACTGTAGATGCACAGTTGGTGCCCTATTCACTCAGATATCCTGTAGAGGGCACCGTGCAGTTTCCATCTCTCACTTTCAGCAAGTTGCAAAGCAAAACATTGTTAACATTATACAGCCTGGAGCAAGTCTAACTAACAGCTGGTGCCATTTGTTGGTGCAAGAAAACCGTCTTCGGGCCAGTGCTTTCTTCTGGAAAACCCAAAAATGCAAATGACACTGTGCTGTTGACATCACACGGATGTGCGTACAGATAAACAAGCAAAATCAGAACGCAGAATCTTATCTGTCACGTCGGCAATGTTTAATCAGCAAAAGGAAATGGCATAGTCAAGTGTTAGACCATCATTAAACAGCAGCAGCAGTCTAATCACAAGGGATTCTGGGGAAATTAGGCAGTTTCCACAAAGATGTTTAGAGTTGTACCAGTTGGTATCCAATGGTTGGTTGCATTCCACTGAAATTAAACAGGAAAGCTGAAAAGGTAGTGGAAGCTGATTACATAGGTCATTTTAAAAGGGGGATTCAACAGGTATTTGAGGATGAGGACTTTACAAGGTTGCAGACAAAAAGCAGGGATATGGGGCTAAGCATGACTGCTCTATTAAATAGCCTGCACATGCACACTGGGCTGAATGGCCTCCATCTGTACTATAAGTTTCTCTGATTGAAAAGCTCCCTTCAGAAATAAAACTCTGCAATTCCACCACACACCACAATAAAAAATATCAATGGCTTATTAATCAGAAATTTCAGCTTCTTAATGACTCATTGGTATAACGGTAATGCCTGATCTCTGAAGCCTAGCAAGACCAGGAGGCTCCCAGGCTCGATCCCTGGAGTGCTGAGGTCAGCTGATCTTAGCTGGGGCAATGGGGGAAGTGCTACCATTGGTCTCTGAATCGCAGGTTTTGGGAGTGGAAAGTTAGACTGTGTTCTTGTTCATGTTAGCTATCCAATGATCTCGACTGGAAAGAGTAGGGTAAGGACTGCATCCGGCTGCACTTTGATATCCTCCAGTCGCAAACAGCCTGGTGCTGATTCCGAGGTCATTTCCCAATGTTGCAGTACTCACCAGAAGCCTTGCCACTAAGCACGCACAATAGGAGTTCGGGAAGTCAGGATGGGAGGCAATATGTACAATCTTGGGACTAATTAAAGCAATGGTGGGAAAATCCTGCAAAAGGAGCAGCAGAATTGCCAACGTGCCCTCTCAGCAGCCCAGGCTCCCTGCTAGAATTGTAAAGGCCAAATAATTCCAGCTTTACTATGCACACCCGTGCATAAAGTTTGGCCACTTTGCACCAAGTGCTGGACAGCTGTCTCTCTATTAGTCCCAAACACGAGCCCTTTATTCTGAAGAGGAAGGAGGAAAGTTGGAAGAAATGAAAACACATTGGTGTTCGCTTCACCACCGATGCACAGTGGCAGCAGTGTGTACTATCTACAAGATGCACTGCAGCAACTTGCCAAGGCTCCTTCAACAGAACCTTCCAAACCCACAACCTCTACCATCTAGAAGGATGAGGGCTTCTGGGAACACCACCACCTACAAGTTCCTGTCCAACCCACACACCATACTGATTTGGAACTATATCGTCGTTCCTTCACTGTTGTTGGGTCAAAATCCTGGAACTCCCTTCCTAACAGCACTGTGGGTATACCAACAGCACTGTGGGTATACCGACACCACACAGACTGCAGTGGTTCAAGAAGGCAGCTCACCACCAACTCCTCAAGGGCAATTAGGGATGGGCAATAAATTCTGGCTTTTTCAGTGATGCTCACATCCCATGAAAGAATTTTAAAAAACCTTATAGCTGCATCGATACCAAAAAAATGTTATTTTTGCAGTTGTCCTGAAACTTTTATAAAACGCCTGGTTAAGACAGTGGTGGTCCCTCAATGGCCTTAAAATTCTTCCCAAGATAATTTTAAACTGAAAGGAAATCAGTTCAATTACCAAGCTTCAGTAATTTATGGTTTCTTTTATTTATTTAACTTTCTCAAGCAGTAAGTCATGCGTGGGTGCAACAGAAGAGACGGGTTCCAGTTAGATATCTCCACACAGCCAATTTACAGTGGGATTTCAGATTTTCCTGTGTGACAGGGACCCATTGCTAGCATTAACACCCCCTCTTGTTCATATTCAGACACACACACTGCCCCACCCCCCAACCAAGGAAATCTTTACTGCTGAAAGGCAATGTTAGCTACCCAAAGAAAATGGTGCAATATTTGCAAAAAAAGGTTCTTTTTTTAAGTCATTGTTGAAAAGAACATTTGTTAACTTACTTGAATGTTATGCAGAGCTATACAAAAATCTGACAACAGACACAGATGAATCCTATCAACTCATGGGTTCCACTCATGGTCTGCCCAAGCTCTGGGGGCTCCGGTTTGAAAGCCTTTCACATAGGCCCATGACACGAGAGGGAACTCAGGAGGTGACGGAAGAACTTGATGGACATCCCATGAATTCTCCAGATTTGGAGTTACCGTGATTACATGAAGCCACGCAGGGCAGAGAATAAAGCCACAGCTTCCATTTCATGAGAGACTGGTTTGCTAATAGAAATTGTGGTATAACCGTGGACAAAAAATTTGTTCGGAAAAATTACCAACTCTGACAACCAACGTTTTTTTTTGTGAGGGTTGACACCCCTCTTTATTTTTTCTCCCCCTTTGATGCTTCAAGAAACAGTTCATTGAATCCAGTGTCGATTAGGGGGGGTTCTTAACACCATTTACAGTCTAACCATGACTGTATTTTCCTTGCACTGCCAAGGTTAGCTCGTGTGGGCAAATACTTAGATGCTGGGAGGTTGTTTCCCCGGCTGGAGAGTCTAGAATTAGTCATATTCTCCAGATAAGGAGTCAACCATTTTGGATTGAGATGAGAAGTTTCTTCATTCAGAGGATTGAGATTCTGTGCAATTCTCTACCCCAGAGAGCTGTGGATGCCCAGTTATGAGTATATTCAGGACTGAAATTGATTTTGGATACTAAAGGAATGGAGGCATAGGGCGGAAAGTGGAGCTGTTATTGAAGTTCAGCCATGATCTTATTGAACGGGCCTGATCAGCAATATGGCCTTCTACTCCTGGTCCTATTTCTTTATGTCGAAGCATATTTGCTGTCTTGATATTTAGGATCCCGTAAGGAGGACATGAAGCAGTCCAGAATTTAGTTTCTGGAGACAACAATAGGAACACAATATCTTGCTGGGCAATTGAATATTTATCCACTTTTAATAAACTGACACAGAATTAGAAAGATTAAATGAAGTGTAGAAAATGTCGAATTCCCCATTATTAATGCAGTAATGTGCATTAAGTCAAGCTGATTCCTACATTAACCTAATGGCATTGAGCTTTCTCACACTATCTGTGATGCTACACTGATCAGCAGGCTCATGCATACAGCAAATTGGATTTCATAAATTAGAACTGGATATAAAAACTTCTTTTACTGAGGTGATAAAGAGGATCTTTCTCTCATGAATCTGCTCTAGATTCAAATTCAGACCCAAGAGGTACATACAGTACGCTAATCAACTATACCAGCTAGAACCCCACAAATCTTCCTTTAGAAATGAAAACAATGCATTTATATTATTTTCCAATGTTGTTTTGAAGATCAGATATCCGTTCTAGCCAGGAATAAGTGCTTCCAAAAGAATGCAAATAGGATAAATAGTACAATTCATAGATGAGCATCCTACATGTTACAGCCCATACTTCTACACATTTCTAAAGCACAGGGGATGGAAATCAGTTGTGACATGCTTCAATATGATTCTAGTATTGTTTGCATGACAGTCTACATGTGGAGGATTAACATTACGTCTATCTATCAATATTTATATTTTTAAGTCTTGCGCATAGCACACACCTGCATATTGCTCCACAGATCAGGCTTCACTCGAGATACAACCAATTTTTTTTTGTTTTAAATAGGAATAAAACTGGTCATTCTCCCACAACCTGATATTTACAAAGCAGTTACAATCACCCTTTGAAAGAGATGAACATTTACAGTTATCTGATATCCTGGATCTCCCTATGTAGATAGAGCAGTAGCTTTAAAGGGACTGTCAAAGTCACAGCTAAAGATTAGAATCGTAGAGGCAACAGATTACCCATGTTTTAGTATATCTATATATTAAATGTTACATTTGCGTGCAATTCCTATCTACAACGCCATACTTTCTGTTGTCACTTTCCAGTCACACTTTTGTCTCATTTTGTTCTATTATAAAATCCCATGTTCACTGTTTTGATGTGAGCTGCCTATGTAAACTCGTCACATTAGTTTCATCCTCCCAGCAGTGGTGGCACTGTAGCACCTTGCTTTTATATTTCCCTGCTCTTTTGGCCTATCCAAGAGGTTGGCAACCTGTGGCTCTGGAGCCGCGTGAAGCTGTTTAACATCTCATTTTGCAGCCCCCAACCTTTTCCAGTTGGACTGCATTAACGTGAAAAAAGCCTAAAAAAAAAAATTAAGTCAAGAAACGTAAGAGCCGTGTTTTTATTATGTGGATAACAAGGCTAATCATTATGCTGCCCTTTACGGTTTCAAATGATTATTTTAGTGAGAAACATCATTGTGCTCTAAATAAACCTGCTCTAGTGGTATAGCTACACCATGGTCATAGATAATGCCTTTAGTTCAAGGAACAGGTTTTCTGGTTGCATCTATTATGGTTTCTGATCTAGCTTAAAAAGAAAGACTAGCATCTGTATAGCAGCTTTCATGACAACCGGATGTGTCAAAGTGCTTTACAACCGATGAAATACTCTTTGAAGTGTAGTCACTATTGTAATGCAGGAAGCGAGGCAGCCAGCACGTGTAGAGCAAGATCCCAAAAACAGCAATGTGATGACCAGATAAAGCTGAGACGGTAAGTTATTCTGGATTGTTTTTAGAGGCTTTTTTTTTTTAATCACGAGAATCAATAGCTAAAAAAGTTCTTAATTCTGGGCATCTTAAGTTACAGGTTGTTTTAAAGATGACTTTACCGACAAAATTATTGTAATGGTAAAACACAATAATTCAGTGTTAGGTCTATTTAAATTTAGATTTTTTTTTCTATTGATGCATAAATTCAATACATGCATTTTATTATGTATGCACATATTGCGGGTGGTAACGTTACTGGACTAGTAATCCAGAGACCCAGGCTAATGCCCTGGGGACACTGGTTTAAATCCCATCATGGCAGCTGATGGCATTTAAATTCAATTAATGGAATTGAAAGCTAGTGTCAGTAATGGCGCCATAAATCTATCATTGATTGTCGTAAAAACCCATCTGGTTTACGGACGGCCTTTAGGGAAGGAAATCTGCCGTCCTCACCTGGTCTGGCCTGCATGGGACTCCAGATCCACAGCAATGTGGTTGACTCTCTTTACTGCTCTCTGAAATGGCCTAGCAAGCCACTCGGTTGTCAAGGGCGTTACGTCCAGGTGAGAAAGGGGTCTAGGGGTTCCCTCTCAGCCTTTTCCTGGTTTGACCGTAACAGGGTTTAATTTTTAAAACACCGTGTTTTTAGCTTCCCCTCAGTGAATCCTTGTTCACTGCTCTCCAATTGTAATGGCAAAGAAATCAACCAGACAGGTTTTCTTAGATTTAAACAAGAAAGGTGTAGGTTTATTAATCTTAAAATTCTAATTTGGTTAAAGCTACTAAAATACGCGACGTGACCATGCTAGCATGCAGACGCGATAAACACACATGCAGATAGAGACAGAAGGGGAAAGATTTGAAGTAATAGCTGGAGTTCATTTACTGTCTTTTGATTGCAGTTCGATCTTGCTGTCTCTTCGGGGCCCAGTACACACTTTCAAACTTGTTTAGATGGTTTTCTGTCCTCTTGAAATCTAGTTGCAGTTTTCTCTTTGTGAGAGAGTGCGAGACATGGAGATGCTGTCTTCCTTCAAGTTCAGTTGCAGTCTGTCCTAAAACTGTTATGTGAACACAATTCAAACCACACCTGGGCCAGCAGGCCCATCATGTGACTAGCTCTTTTTCTCTGGACAACCTGCCCAGCAAGGTTTTGCTGATTCTTTCAATCTTAGTAGACATCCTCAGTAGGGGGCTGGAATACTGACTTTCACACATTCAGTGTCTGGTGATCAAAATCCATTTGGGTTAATTGAATCAGGGAGCAGTTCCATTGTCTTCTTCAGGCAACTCTCTCTTAGAATGCAAATGTTTCCAGCCACTGTCCTGTTAGAATGCAGGTGCAGCCATGATTTCAGTCCAGTAAGAGTTTAAAAGTAATATTCCATATGATGAAATTAATATGCCCCATTCTTGGCAGGCGTGGTTTTCATCACAAGGGCAATTAGGGATGGGCAACAAATGCTATCCTTGCTGGCAATGCCCACATCCCATGAAAGAATAAAAAAAAATGCATTCTACCAGAGACGTTTAGCAATTTGCCAAGTATTTAGCTGAGAAATGCTAAAATTTTGTCTTGTCTCCCAATAGTTTTTATTTTCTGCAGTTTTTTTTTAGAAAAGGCTCTTCACAAGTTTGTTGACCCCTGGCCTACACCGTAGAGAAAATCCTGCTGATAGAATGAATTCTGTACTCTTGAAATTGTCATGAGTTTTGCTATTTTGCCTACAAACAATATAACATTGAAGTATTGCATAAAATAAGGCCAGAATGTATGGCTTTGAAACGGAGAGCAAATTACCAAACCTGGGTACAGTGGCACCCTCTGTACAGTGACCCTGAATTATGTGATTGTCACTTTTTGTAAAAATGTCATAAATGGCTATTCCACTATTCAGATATGAGTGTTCGCAATTTGCAGTGAATTGGGCATTGTTAAAAAAAAAGCCCCCGAAAAGATAATTCCAGTAGCAGAATTTGTAAAATGTGCCTTGCTCTAACTTAATAGAGATTTTATTGCCATGTGAGTCATCCTGAATGTTTCTGTGAGGAGAAGGATATGTTGAGGGAGGGAGAAGGAATAGAGTGAGCCCAGTGCGATGATTTTTCAAGAAACAAACCGGGTGGTCAAGTCAGTTCTGTAGTTGTGGATTATTCACCACGCTTCATGCTGCACCCTGCCTGCAATAAAATTGCCGCATCCTGAAAGTCTTGCTTAATTTGAAACATGTCTTTCCCTGATGAGGCCAGGTCTTCCCTGGATTGTATCAGATACACGTTCATCTGCTTCTGATTTGGATGTTCTGCTGCAAGTGAAGGCCTCGTCCCAGCTGCAGCTGGTGACTAGGCTGCTGTGGTATTTGTCCAATTTGAGCGCTGTCACCATTAAGTAGGATACAAGCACGCAGCAGGCTTGATTGTCTTCCCGTGGGAGCACAGCTGGAATGGGTCATTTATTTTATGATTGCAATTGGAAAAATTAACGTCTTGAACTAAGGTACAACCTGCCAAACAGCGCGTTAACACTATAGTCACCCATTCCACAAAGCCGATAAAAGGCGTTTTGGCAGCACTGTTTAATCTTCTCCATGTAATCTCCCTTTAGCCTCTCTTGAAGTGACTGGAGGCTCACGTACTGAGCCAAATTAAACACAGTCTTGGGAGAGCAGGTGTCAGATGGATAGACCATTAGCACGTCCGACGGGCACTTTCACAAAGGTCCTTTTTATATGTTAGTTTACAGGAACCTGATCAATTCATCACAGTGCTATTTGTGTTTGCCAAGACCTTGCAGGCACCCATCAGGGTTAAACTTGGATACAGGTTTCTTCGAACTGCTTAGCAAAATGAAATCAGCAATTTGTACCTCCGTTCATTCAATCTGCAGATAAATCTGAATTGAAGCTGCCCTGAATATAGCTTGCATCAAGTATCGTTCATCTATCCATCACCCCTGCAATGGCTCCCAGTCTGCCAGTGCCTCAATTTTAAAATTCTCATCCTTATTTTCAAATCCCTACATGACCTCACCCCCTATCTATCTCTAACTTCCTCCAGCCCTCCATCCTTGCAAGCTGTCTGTGCTCCTCCGATTCTGGTCTCTTGCGCATCCCATGTATTTGATCCACGGTTGGCGGCCGTGCGTTCAGCTGCCGTGGCCATAAGCTCTCGAGGTCCCCCACAAACCTCTCCACCTCTCTGTACCTCTCGTCCTCCTTTTAAGATGGTCCTTAAAACATACTTCTTTGACTAAGTTTTTGTCACCTGCACTAATATCTCCTTACGTGGCTTGGTGTCAAATTTTGTTTAATGCCCCCCCCACCCTCCCCCATTCAAGGCAGTATATAAATGCAAGTTGTTGTAGAGTAAACATGCATTAAAGTAGTGTGTAGAGAGACTGCATTCAGTATATTTGTGGTTGTTACTGTAATAGGGAATCCCATTACTATTGTAACTCTTAATATGACAACTGGGGATGATTGTCAATTGACAACGGAGGCTGTCAGCCAATGTTTTGGCACTGGATGGTTTGGAACGCCTGCTAGACATCAGCTGGAAATCTAACTGGCTGAGTTGTGATGTGTCAAATGATCAAATAGACTAATTTCATTGATTAAATTCAACTCGTTTCCAACGATTTACAAAGTAACAAGATTTGCCTCACAATTTTGGCTCCGTATTGACAACTGAGTATAACCAAAATGAATTATGTAATTCTGTCGTCCGGGTAGTTTTAATACATCAAAGGTGCTATATCAATGCAAGTTATTATTGCTGTTGACATGAAGAATGCTCAGTTGGATGAGGTACTTCGGGCTGCCAGCCAATGCCTAACAGTATTCCACATGAGTTAGTGTTGAGCCAACTGTGCAACAGCCCCAACAAACAAATTTCTCTGCAGCACCTGTGGAAGAGCCTGTCACTCCAGAATTGGCCTTTATAGCCACTCCAGGCGCTGCTTCACAAACCACTGACCACCTCCAGGCGCGTATCCATTGTCTCTCGAGATAAGGAGGCCCAAAAGAAGAAAAGAAAGTGTTGTAATAGTCAGTAATGGTAGAAATGGTGTTTCGAGAATATATTAGGATTTCTGAATTCTATCCTAGTGAGAGATTGGTAATCTATGGATTTAATCTATTTAATCTACCATTTAATCTATGGTAATCTAAGCTTGGCTTAAGTATATAAGTGGACAGACAGGTTAAAACCAGTTGTATCAAAACGCAAGAGCAGAAAGAGTAAAAGTTCCAACTTACAGTCTCTGTATGGTTTATTAAAACATAACCATAAAACATACACTGGTTTGAGATATAATTAGCACCTTCAGGGAAATGGTGGAAAATCAAATTAATTTTTGAAAACTAGCTGCTGAAATATAATTTCCACACTTGAGTTGTTTAAATAATCCCATAGCACTACATCCTTGACAGTTTGTGTAGGAATTATTTTTAGGTTACATTCCCCCTCCTTCTCATAGCTCATAACTGAATGGTTATGTCACTCGCTAACAATCTAGGGAGAAGCAAGATATACATGTCAAACCATTCCGAAAGTCAATCACAAACAGAGCCCACAGCTCTTGATTCTGGAGGCAACACATTCTGTTACCTGGTAGCAGTTTGCCGAAAGAATGGCTTTAAAAAAAAAATACAGACCTCTGATACTGTTGGGAAAATCGAGGGTCTTCAGCAATGATGCTGCTAACTTGATCTGTCATTTTAAAACCGCTGCGCTATATTAGACAGCTGGATTTAGACAGCTGGTTATAGACTGTTGAGGTCAATTGTAATTGCTTGAAGTTTCAACCTCCAGTCCAATGACTGGCTCTCCTTTTTTTTAACTATTGTTTTGCATTTGTAACAAAGTTTGTCAGTTCGAAAAGCAGGGCCTGGAATTTGACTAAGGCAGCTAGACGCAGGAGGTCCATATGGATATGGAGGTGCTTGGACAGGTGACCAAATGCTTGGTCAAATAGGTACGTTTTAACGAGCGTCTTAAAGGAGGAGAAAGAGATGGAGAGGTTTAGAGGAGCAATTCCAGAGCTTAGGGCCGAGGCAACTGAAGGCACACAGTTAATGGAGAAGCAATGGAAATTGGGACTGTGCAAGAGGCCAAGACTGCGGAACGCAGAGATCTCCAAGGGTTGTAGAGCTGGAGGATACAGAGATAAGGAGGAGCTATGCTAGGGAGAAGTCTCAAAGCACTGTGTCGTCAAGGAGATAAGTACCTCCAAGAATGTTAGTAAGCTGAAACAGAAAGAAATTGTAATATTCCTTGGTCATGACAGAACTTCCAATTGAGGAGTTCCCTTCTCGTGTAGTTATTCCTACTCTTGATGGTTTTATGATGCTGTTTACTGTATGAGTCTGAGATTAGTTTGCTTACATATGAACAGTCAATGCACTTCAAACCCTTTCGAGTGCTATTTATTGAGTAATATTTTGAATCTGATCATCGAAGCTATGCAGAGAAGGACAAATCTCTAATGCTCAAGGACTGAATCATGAGCAAATGATAGAAAAATTCAGATTCTTCAACCTTGAAAGAAAACAACAGGGAACGTATTTTCTGGAAGATGCTAAGTGGAATGGAGACGTTTAACCCAGAGCACTACTTCCAGTTCAACCACAACTGGTGATAAATACAGACCAAAATCAGAAAGTCCTTTCTCATGCAAAGGACGACACAAATATCTGGCATTGTCTTCCAGATGGGGTAGTGAAGGCAACAATTTTGGAATCACTTAAGGAGCTAGTTAGATGCTGTCATGGTGGGAATGTAGGTTTCTGGATAGGCTGAATAGCGTTTTAAAGATTTGTTCGAGGGATAGAGGCACTACTGGCAAGGCAGTGTTTAGCAGGTTCGAGGGGCTGAGTGGCCTACTCCTGCTCCTAATTCATATGTTCGTATTGCCCATCTCAAGTTGCGTGGAGATCTACCACATCGTGTCAGACTGTCTCATCTGGGCCAGACTGGGTGTGGATAACCAGATGCCTTCCCTGAAAGGCAATCTGGCAGATTGCATGTTCATTTTCTGATGGAATAAATAACCAGATTTGTTGAATTCAGTTTTATAATTTGCCCAGGCTGGATTTGACCTTATGACCTTGGTTTCTAAGTCCATTATCATAACCACTAGCCCCCACATTCAAACCTCTTCACATTAATGTTTGTAATCATTGTGAAAATTAATTTGTTGTACAAAGTGCTTTCAGAATTTCAATGTAATTGAGCACCATAATCAATGAAATTTGTTACATTATTTCCTACTTCGTGATGTTTAGCCGACAATGGTGAGTTATGCTGAAAGTTCTGAATTTCGGTCTAGTCATGCAAATAGAACTCTGCTTATGTTCTGAGTCATGCCTGAACACTGCTCACATTGTTGATGTCAGAGCCAATGGCAGTTGATTGTTTCTGCTAACATTAAGAAAAGATAAAAATGAACTTTGAGAAGTTTGCTTCATGCAGAGCAGTAGTTCACAATTTACTTACAGGCAAATGTTAAGCTTCCTATTGCGATTCATTAATACTAGCAGAGACCTGCAAAAAAATATTTGCAGTGAAATTAGTATCTTATTACAACAGAACTTTCTAAAATGCAGAATTTCTGGATATTTTATTCACCAAAAACTTTTCCCTAATCAAAACTTCTCACTCTGGAAAAAGCTACATAAAGCTGCCCATGTGTAAAAACAGGCCTAGGAATACAAGTACAAATTTTGTCAAATGTCTGGCCGCCTGACTTGTTTATAGTTATAGAATATGAAAGGCTAACTGGGAACACTTTTCTCCTGAGTTGAAAAGACAGGTTTACATCTGATGGGCTCAATATTATTTGAGGAATAAAAATGCAATTTCCTCCAAATCTGCCTGTTATAATTTTAGCACCTATCATCAGAGAAAACAGTTTCCTCAATACCAAACTTTTTCCATTGCAAAGTCCTTGTTTAGGATTCAGATTTTATAGCAACATTATAACTGTTCCTTCCCTGGGCTGAATTTTGTTCTGCTCTTGGAGGCAAGGGGTGGGGGGGCACCATTCCCGTCTTAGCCGAGGACATCCTTCCAGCCCCAGGCCAATCGAGGTCCTTAAGTTGCCAATTAATGTTTTTACACAGTTTTTACACAATTAATGGCCACTTAATGGCGTCTTCCAGTCCCACCTCAGTTTTACTGAAGGCGGAGAGACCCAGCACCGCGGGGAGACACCGCCAGGTAAAGCCGGGGGACCCTCCTTTGGGGGCAATCCAGGCCGCCCACCGCCCCCCCCCCCCCAACAACCCGGGGAAGACCATCCCCCATCTATGCCTACCACCACCCCATCGCCAAGGCCTGCTGAAATGGCCCCGGCAACTCCGACCCTCTTCCCTCTCCTGGGGTCTTCACCTGTTCTCTCTTTGTAATGCAGGGTCTCCTGCAGTACTGGCAGTGGTCACTGCTCCCAGTGGCCCTGCTGCTACTGCAGAGCTGCTGGCCCACCGATTGGCTGGCAGCCCTTGACGCGGGAGCTCGTCCCTTAAAGGGACAGCATCCCCGGTATCAGTTAATTGGTTGCCCGCCGTTGAACAGCTATGGGGGTCCGATGGAGGGCCAAGGTGGGTTCTCCCACTGCCTTCCGGTCTGCTGCCGGGACCCCATCGCTAGAATAAAATCCAGCTCAGTTGAGCTTAGGTTTGTGCAGTGGCATGCCCAATGACGTTAGACTGTGTAAAAACTGGAAGGTACAGACTGTGATCATCATCATCTTCGCTTATAGAGTCAATGCTGATGTATTCTTTGAATTCATCTAACCGCTTTTCTAAAATATTTCCATTCAAATCTAGTGAATCTTCATTTTTAGCACAATTTATAGTGGGAATAATTTAAAGTGGTGGAGCACTGAAACACGGTGTTGAAGCATTTTGGGTTCCGTGCACGAAAGGCAGCATTGTTATAATAGTTCCATTTATATGAAAGAGCTATTTCAAAATTGCTGTAATATAACCTGGTTCCCACTGTGCTGAAATCACCCCATTTATACCGCCACAAAAGCAGAAAAAAGTTCTTGTGTAGAGTTGAGCAACATATCAAGCACATTTTTTGCGGGAATGGGCATTTAAATGGGCTAATGAGAGGAGACAAGGCAAATGATGTTTAGTAGTAACACTGTCCCTGCACTCAGGAGATGGTGAGTCTCCGGCAGGAGCTCGAAGGCTCTCGCTATGGCTACGGGAGGCTATAGGCCTACCCAAAGGTCAAATGCTCTTTTCTCCCTGGTGTCCTGGTCAATATTTACCCCTCAACTAGCATCATTGAAACAGGTTATCTGGTTATTATTACATTGCTATTTGTAGGACCTTGCTATGCCAAACTGCCTGCCACGTTTCCTACATTACAACAGTGACTACACTGCACGAGTACTTGATTTGGCTGTAAAGCACTTTGGAGCGTTCCAAGGTCATGAAAAGCACTATACAAATGCAGATCTTTCTTTTGTAGTTAGTTTGACTTTGGAAAAATTGAGACCTTTCACTTCGGCAAGGGTTGGGCAGTCACATCCAGTTTTGTTTGGGACTATAATCACACACGCTTCGAGGCTCTGTGGATTTTTACATATTTTTATTTAATCCTAATGCATTCCAGGTGCATTTGATTCCAGTTCAGAGGCTCCAGTTGGGATCCATTTAATTCCTTGCTAGTGCTTATAAGGTTAAACATGAGCTTGTATTCTAACTAAGAAGCCATTCTTCCTCTCTGCCTGCACAGGCCTGTATTTAAATTCAAATCTATTAAATGTCATGAAACACTCCCAACATTTTCAAAACTCCTACATAATTTCGAGAAGTTTAATTGTAACTGATAATAGGCCAGTCACATAGTCCTGGCTCATGCTCAGCAATATCCCAAGATCCTTGAGGCCGTTATTATATACTTAAATGTTAAAATAGCATAATTGCACCATAACTGGACCATTTTTTAAAAAGAGTATCTCCATCTGGGACAATGTCTCAGACACAAGCACCGGCAGGACAGACCCAGCAGAGATGGTGGCACAGTGGTATACAGTCGGGAAGGAGTTGCCCTGGGAGACCTCAACATCGACTCCGGACCCCATGACATCAGGTCAAACATGGGCAAGGAAACCCTAACCCTAACCCTAACCTACTGCCCTCCCTCAGCTGATGAGTCAGTACTCCTCCATGTTGAACACCACTTGGAGGAAGCACTGAGAGTGGCAAGGGCACAGAATGTACTCTGGATGGGGGACTTCAATGTCCATCACCAAGAGTGGCTCGGTAGCACCACTACTGACCGAGCTGGCCATGTCCTAAAGGACATAGCTGCTAGACTGGGTCTGCGGCAGGTGGTGAGGGAAGCAACAAGACGGAAAAGCATACTTGACCTCATCCTCACCAATCTGCCTGCCGCAGATGCATCTGTCCATGACAGTATTGGTAGGAGTGACCACTGCACTGTCCTTGTGGAGACAAGGTCCTGTCTTCACATTGAGGATACCCTCCAGCGTATTGTGTGGCACTACCACTGTGCTAAATGGGATAGATTTCGAACAGATCTAGCAATGCAAAACTGGGCATCCAGGAGGCGCTGTGGGCCATCAGCAGCAGCAAAATTGTACTCGACCACAATCTGTAACTTCGTGGCCCGGCATATCCTCCACTCTACCATTACCAACAAGCCGGGGGATCAACCCTGGTTCAAGGAAGCGTGCAGGAGGGCATGCCAGGAGCAGCACCAGGCATACATCAAAATGAGGTGTTAACCTGGTGAAGCTACAACACAGGACTATCTGCATGCCAAACAGCGTAAGCAGCATGCGATAGACAGAGCTAGGCGATCCCATAACCAATAGATCAGAACTAAGCTCTGCAGTCCTGCCACATCCAGTCGTGAATGATGATGGACAATTAAACAACTAACAGGAGGAGGTGGCTCCACAAATGTCCCCATCCTCAATAATGGGGGAGCCCAGCACATCAGTGCGAAAGATAAAGCTGAAGCATTTGCAACAGTCCTCAGCCAGAAGTGCCAAGTGGATGATCCATCTCGGCCTCCTCCTGAAGTCCCCAGCATCACAGATGTCAGTCCTCAGCCAATTCGATTCACTCCATGTGATTTTAAGAAATGGCTGAAGGCACTGGATACTGCAAAGGTTATGGGCCCTGACAACATTCCGGCAATAGTACTGATGACTTGTGCTCTAGAACTAGCCGCACCCCTAGCCAAGCTGTTCCAGTACAGCTACAACACTGGCATTTACACGGCAATGTGGAAAATTGCCCAGGTATGTTCTGTACACAAAGCGGGACAAATCCAGCCCGGCCAATTATCGTCCCATCAGTCTACTCTCAATTATCAGTATAGTGATGGAAGGTGTCATTGACAGTGTTGTCAAGTGGCACCTGCTTAGCAATAACCTGCTCAGCGACGCTCAGTTTGGGTTCCGACAGGGCCACTCAGCTCCTGACCTCTATTACAGCCTTGGTTCAAACATGGACAAAAGAGCTGAACTCCAGAGGTGAGGTGGGAGGGACTGCCCTTGACATTAAGGCAGCATTTGACTGAGTATGGCATCAAGGAGCCCTAGCAAAACTGCAGTCAACAGGAATCGGGGGGGAAAACTCTCTGCTGGTTGGAGTCGTACCTAGCACAAAGAAAGAGTTTTGTGGTTGTTGGTGGTCAATCATATCAGTTTCAGGGACATTGCTGCAGGAGTTCCTCAGGATAGTGTCCTAGGCCCAACCATCTTCAGCTGCTTCATTAATGACCTTCCTTCAATCATAAGGTCAGAAGTGGGGATGTTCACTGATGATTGCACAATGTTCAGCACCATTCGCAACTCCTCAGATACTGAAGCAGTCCGTGTAGAAATGCAACAAGACCTGGACAATATCCAGGCTTGGGCTGATAAGTGGCAAGTAACATTTGTGCCACACAAGTGCCAGGCAATGACCATCTCCAACGAGAGAGAATCTAACCATCTCCCCTTGACGTTCAGCGCATTACGATCTCTGAATCCCCCACTATCAACATGCTGGGGTTGTCATTGACCAGAATCTGAACTGGAGAAGCAATATAAATACCTTGGCTACAAGAGCAGGCCAGAGCCTAGGAATCCTGACTCCCCAAAGCCTGTCCACCATCTACAAGGCACAAGTCAGGAGTATGATGGAATACTCTCCACTTGCCTGGATGGGTGCAGCTCCAACAACATGAAAGAAACTCAACACCATCCAGGACAAAACAACCCGCTTGATTGACACCCCATGCACAACATTCACTCCCTCCACCACGGGTGCACAGTGGCAGCAGTGTGTACCATCTACAAGATGCACTGCAGTAACGCACCAAGGCTACTCAGGCAGCACCTTCCAAACCCGTGACCTCTACCACCTAGAAGGACAAGGGCAGCAGATGCATGGGAACACCACCACCTGCAAGTTCCCTTCCAAGCCACACAGCATCCTGACTTGGAACTATATCTCCGTTCCTTCACTGTTGCTGGGTCAAAATTCTGGAATTCCCTTTCTAACAGCACTGTGGATTTACCTACCCCAAATGGACTGCAGTGGTTCAAGAAGGCAGTTCAACACCACCTTCTCAAGGGCAATTAGGGATGGGCAATAAATGCTAGCTTAGCCAGCGATGCCCACATCCCATGAAATGAATAAAAAAAATAGTGAACTCATATTTGAAGTCTGCCACTGATCTGAGTTTTCCCTCCATCAGACCTTGCCATCCAAATGCTTCTTGTGTTCCAAAGGTATGCTGTAGTGAACATCCCTGTACAGCACGAAGCTGAATGTGAGATGGCCAAGAGAATTGTAGCGGAGGGTTATTGCACCTCTCAGCCTTCTCAGTAAAGACAAATGATCATTTATTGTGCGATATGCTGGTATTACCTGTGCTGTGTTATATGCACCAGGTTGCACAAAAACTATATAAGCACTGTCGGTTAGTGCTGCCTCACTAAATATCATCGGGCAATGAGAACTTTGTTTCATATAATTCCAGTTATCTTGGTTTTTGAAGAGGCAAAGCCAAACGCCAGAACTTTAAGACAACTCTAAAACTCAGGCCCCACACCTACAGCAACATCTCTATAAATTTATGACTTTTAGCTTGTAACTCCAATCTAATCTTAACTATGAAGCAGCCGTATAACAGTCAAATGTTTAGCAGATGAACATATACTAGATCATCAACAACAACTTGCATTTATATAGCTCCTTTTTAACATCATAGAACATCACAAGGTGCTTCACAGGATCATTATCGGACCACACGATTTACGTCGAGTTAAAGAAAGAGGCATTACGACAGAGGTAGGTTTTAAGGAGCAACTTATTGAGGGTGGAGATGGTTAGGGAAAGAATTCCAGAGCTTTGGACCATACCGGCATCACCGGATAACAATCAGAGGTGGGATCGCTGACCGATCTTTCTTCTAGATTGGGGCAATGAGGCTAATTGTAGCACGCCAACTGCTAGTAGCACAGGGGCGAGAACCTGGCCAGTCACCTCCTGTTAATTCTGACTCCGTTCTAAAATGCCCATTTCGTCCGTCTTGTAGACTACCTGCAACTTTTCATTCAAATTTAAATTGAAATGAATTTGGCAAGTTGCCAAAGGAATTGCTTAATAGCTGCACTCTTAGTAGGAAGAAGTTAGCTGATACATCACAGTGCACGCTGATGCTGCCCAAATTTGACTCTGCGATGGACTAGTGCTTTAGTTCATGATTATTCCTACTGAAGAAAATTTATCTTTCCTTTTTTGGATTAAAAAGGAAGATTTTCAAAATTAATTGTGCATGTCTACTTTGAGCAAGCAGCTTCTCTCTGCTATTTGTGATGGGAGGCTGCACATGTGGGGGAGGAGGGGAATCGATGTGTTTCGATGAACTGGTAGGCTGGCTGGGCTGACAGCACGGGTTACAGTTACGTGCTGCAATAAACCTATCATGTGCCAGGTGAGGCTTTCTGGCTGAGCAGCAAAATCAGTGCTGCCAGTTTGGTCAGGAGCGGATTAAGCATCATTGAAAGCTTGAGCTGGTACAATGCCCTCTTGACTTCTCCCAGTCTTCCTGCACTCGACAAGCAGGATTGTTTAGAAAGCAAAAAATACATTCACTCATTACAGAAATACATTTGTTTTTGAATCTTTCAAGTGGTAAGAACAGTTACTGCCCCTTCCTGGTGACTGGCTGAATAGGAACGCTGGTAGAGTCTCGGGGTGGGGGGGGGGGGTGGGGGGGGTACGATGGAGGGATGCTGTATGGTCTACCATCACCAGAGAGAGAGAGAGGGGAAATCGAAGTCACCAATGGCAATAAACAGAAATGGAGTATTTGGAGACGGGGGGGGGAAAAATGGAAGTCTGCTCTTTTTCAGAAGAATAGGAAGAAAAAATAAGATGAATAAGAGATGAAATAAAGTGGAATCCATTATATATACTCTAGCATTACCATGGTAACAGCAGACAGCAGCAACAATGATTGTAAAGAGTTTCCTCTGCAGGGCAACTCGGCACAGTACAGTGTGGCTTTATTCAGCTGTTTACAGCTTTTGCCTTCGGTCCTGTCGGCACTAACAATGCAACTTTTGTCAAGTATTTGATTCTTCTGTGCACGCCTGTTCTGATGTCATTTCTCCCGTCTAGCATCACCCACCCCGCCATCCCCCAGCTCAAACGACTACTAGGAGATTCCCACTTTTTTTTTTAAAACTCTATTTGGATGACTTGTCACTGCAGCCATCATTCTTCCTCCAAGCGTCAGGCGGTTGTGGGTTCAAGACCCACTCCAGCTCTTGCGCACATATGTAGGTTGACGCTGCTGTGTACTTGCATTACATTGCAGCGTATTTACAGCACAGGAACAGGCCATTCGGCCCAACTGATCCATGCTGGTGTTTATACCCCACACAAGCCTCCTCCCACCCTACTTCATCTCACCCTAACCTTCCATTTTCCTCTCCCACATTTGTTCATCTGGCTGTCCCTTAAATGCATCTATTCTGTTGGCCTCAACTACTTCATGTGATAGCAAGTTCCACGTTCCCACCACCCTCTGTGCAAAGAAGTTCCTCCTGAATTCTTTCTTGAATTTATTAGTAATTATTTAATATTGATATTTGTGTTAGCGCGTGAAGTTGTCAGGGTTTTTCAATGAATTGCGTTTTAATGCCATCGACTGGCTGATCACAAACAATGAATCAGAGGAGGCTGCGGAGACATGTATCCAGATGTATAGGTGGGTAGATAGAACAAAAAGTAAAAGCTTTAACTTGACTCATTTCCTACTTACAGTTCTGCACACAGTCAGTAAATTGATGGTATTTTCATGGATAAGCTTCTCGCTTCCGAAAGTAGCAGTTTTATCATTTCAGAAAAGGAACAATAATTAGAACCAGGCCCTGCCTGAAGAATCTGCATGAAATATTTTAACACAGAAGGAGGCCATTCAGCTCATTGAGCCCATGCCAGCTCTCTGTGAAGCTTCTCTCTTTTTTTTAAATGGACATAACTATTACAAGTCATTGTCAGGTTGGCAGCACTGTAAACTTAGGAGGTCGTAGCTTCAAGTCCCAAGGACTCAGGCTGATACATCAGTGCAGTACCAAGGGAGTGCTACACTGCTGGAGGTATTATGTTTCAGATGTAGATGTTAAACTGCATCTCCACCATTTCCCCCCCCCACCCACCCCTCTAACACCCCACCCCACTCCGGTCCCTCTGTTTGTTATGTTAGGCATAAAAAAAATCATGTGGCCCTTTTTTGAGAAGAGCCCAACTTTTGTCCCTCAACCAATACGATCTCAAACAAATTAATGATTATTTACCATCTGTGGGATCTTGCCATTTGTGAATGGGTTACATATAAAGCAACAATGCCTCTATTTCAAACGTAATTCATTAGCTGTAAAGTGCTTTCGGATGACCTGAGGATCTGAAAGGCACTATACAAATGCAAGGCTTACTTTTTATCACCAAGTTTGCCTAAATGTATCATGTTGTGGAAAGGAAGAACTGGAAAATTTACATTTTTGTCAGCCATTTCCCCCAAATCTCCATCTTTTATGCTTTTTTTCTTCAGCTGGAAAGAGGTCTGGTGTAGGTCCCACACTCTTCACGGATGTGCTCCAGACACTTTTGTCCGTTGGTCAGGTTTTCCTCCCACAGCGTTTTGCTGCCAACCTCGCGTAGCTCCATCCAGCATTCCTGCTGAGAATCAGTGGGAATCATTCATGGGATGGGATTGGGTGGGGGTGGAATGCCAAACCAAGCATCCGCACAAGAGTCCAAAGTGCTAATTAGGCCATGTTCCCAGGCTGCCACAGCAAGATTCCTAACAACACCAGCCTAAAATCACTTTGCGAGCCCTTTTTTTGTCGCGTTTATTTTTCTCTCCATTATTGTTAAATGTTCTCTGGCAAGGAATAAACATCTTATGTCATCTAGCTCAGCTCCGTTCTGCTTTTAACCCTCACCTCTGATGGTTTTTGTTGAGCAGATACTGAGAACAGGTCTGGTCAGTTCACCCACAAACGGTTAATTTTGCTAAAGCTCTGGCAGCCATTTTATTCACAAAATGTCTCATGCTTACTTATGCTGATAACTTCAAAGGGTGCTGTCTTTGTATACAAGTGTTTAGTAAAGTTTCTTCATTTATGTGAATTGCAATTGGAGAAGTCAGCCTTGGCTCATCACAATGAAAGTGATGCGTAATTCTCCTCCCATTTCTCCCAAATAATTGTTCACCAAAGACAATCTCAAATATTCCTTCAGCAGCATTTACTGCTGACTTAAATACCTGGGCATGCTGGTAAAAGGGTGATTGAGATAATTGTTTTAGAGGTGATTGTTAACTTGCATTTAGTCTGCAGATACCGCAGACCAAGAGCTACCATTTGGGCTTCAGTTAGGCAGTGTTCATTTTACCTTTTGTGGCTGAAATGTTAATTCTTGATGCCCAGAGTGCGTTCTGTGTATACACGGGTTGCAAACAAACACACAGCTCTTTTCCCAGCAGTTAAATATTAACTGTAGGTGGCATTGTGCGCACTGTCTAAACATTTGCATTTAAGCGTTGGTAATTTTTTTTTTAAAAAGGGTCGGCGTTCCAAGGAACCGCGCTGTCCACGTTTTACACTGGGTTTGGCCCTGCATTAGAGATACATCCCAGGCAGTGCCAGACCACAACAAAGTGAGAGTCCTTCTTCCAAGGACACTCTGCTCCAAATGGATGGAAAATGGTCGAGCTGTGGGCCTGACTTTTCAACGTGCATTCACAGTCGGCAAGGTTCGACACCCTGACAGCACATTCGGTGAAACCATTTGTACATCTTTAGCCCCAGTGCAATAAAAACGCCATCATTTTTGAATTCTCAGTCTTGACTTTTGATCTCCTCTATGGCTTACTAACATTTCTTGGTGGTATTTAGCTCCTTGGTGACACTGTACCTTTGAGACCTCTTCTTCTTGGCCTCCACTGAGAGCTCTGTGCTCTTCCAATTCTGGCTCTTGCACATTGTGAATTTCTTCACTCTACCAGTGGCGGCCGTGCATCCAGTCGCCGAGGCCCAAGCTTCAAATTCCTTCCCTAAATCTTTCTGCCTCTCCCTCCACCTTTAAAATGCTCCTTAAAAACCTACCTCTTTGATCCAGCTTTTGGTCAGCTGTCCCAGTATCTCCTTATATGGCTTAGTGTCAAAATTTGTTCTTGGGATGTTTTACTACTTTAAAGGTGCTATATAAATGCAAATTATTGAATTGTGAACATGTATTGTACAGAGGGACTGAAAGACTGCATTTGGCACGTTGTGGTGCATAGGGTAATCTCTGTGCTCTTGTAGCTATTACTATGACGAGTACAATTTCAAATATTTAAATAATTAGCTGGGTGCAATAATCTGAATGAGCTGGGGAGATATTGTTGGACTTCGTCAGAAATTGCATTAAACAAAGCGATAGCTAATCCGGCATTTTGTTATTGAGAAGCTGACAGTACAAGAACTGTAGGCCATAAGGATGAACTTACTGCATTCCTCACATGGGCTTTGTGAATACAAAATGGATAGATTTGCTGCCACAGAGTCCCGGAGCTGATGCAAATCTTCACAGGCATAACCAGCGCCTACAGATACAGAACACTGCCAAGGCCACATACATACATTTATATCATAAAACATCAATGAGAGGATGGTAGATGTATGAAAAATTCATTAACTCTTCTCATAGCTCAACTGGTTAAGATCTGAGACCACCAAAAATCTGTTGACACTGGGGGTCAATTAAAAATGTCAAAACTGAAATAGATTTTTGTTAGGCAAGGCTATTCAGAATTACAGAACCAAGGCAGGTAGATGGACTTAATATACATATCAGCCATGATCCAACTGAACTCAGAACAGGGTCAAGGGGAGGACTGGCTGACTCCTATTCCTATGTACATAAATCAGTGAGTAGCTGACCCAACACAGAACACAAAACTCCCAACTTTAATCCCTGGCCTGTACTGAACTTGCTTCATCACAATCAGGAAAGCTTGTATTTGGCCTCAGCGATCCTGAGTTGGAGAGGAAAAATAGTACATTGGTTCAAGTTCCCACTCCTGATTGCTACCCAGATAATTCCTGCTGACTGTAAATGGTGGACATGAGCGCCACAGAGCTTTATTTTGTTTTTTTTAAAAAGCCCACCAGCTCTCACTGTGCAGGCCCACCCGAGTCGAGGAAGCACCAGTTGAGTGAGGTAGTGGAGGGTGAGTGGTTTCTGTGAAAATGTACTCTAGCAAAGGAGCAAGGGGTGGGTTGAAATTTTGGCAGAAAAAAGTGGGGGGGGTGGTGGTGGAGATATGTATTCGGAACTTCGACAAATTATAGATTTTATAAGCAGTAAAACGCTACGTCTGTGCATTTTGTTCAAATGCTGTGTGCTTTTGAACTGCAGCCTGAAACTTGTCAGCACATTCCATTCTCCACAGTTCCATCACCCAACAACAGTTAAATGCTGAGTGACCACATCTTCAGTTTACTCAAACAATCAGACTTTGTGGCTCTCAACATTCTTTTTTTTTTATAAAGTAAGAAATTCAGCCTGATCCTTCGCCAAACCAAGCATTCATTTCAAGAATGCAAGGCAATTACGCACTGCAACCTTAAAGGTTCACTTATTTACACTTGTGCAGCTGAATATAAAACTTTGATTCTTATAAATACTGCTCCCTTTGACATAAGTACATAAGAAATAGAAGTAGGTCATACAGCCTCCATCATTCAACAACAACATGGCTGATCTTCCTTAACTCCACTTTCCCACCCTATCCCCAGATCTCTTAATGTGCTTAGAATCCAAAAATCAGTCAATCTCTGTCTTGAATAAACTCAACGATGGAGCATGCACAGCCCCCGGGGTTAGGGAATTCCAAAGATTCACAACTCTCTGAGTGAAGAAATTTCTCCAAATCTTAGTCCTGAATGGCTGTCCTTTTATCCTGAGACAATGACCCCTAGTTCTAGACACTCCAGTCAGAGGGAAAGAGCCTCTCAGCATCTACCCTGTTAAGGCCTCTTAAGAATTTTATACATTTCAATGAGATCACTTCTTATTCTTCGAAACTGCAGACAATATAGGCCCATTCTACTTAATCACTCCTCACAGGACAACTCATCCTAGGAATCAACTATTGGAGGTCCCATCTTTTAGGGGAGATGTTAACCTGAAGCTTCATCTGTCTCCTCAGGCAGACATAAAAGTTGCATTTATTTGAAGAACAGCTCTCCCTGGTGTCCTTACCAATATTTATTTTTTTTAACCAGCATCATTTATCTTTTAACTGGAACAGATGTCTGGTCATTTATCTCATTGTTGTTTGTAGGAGCTTGCTGTGCACACATTGGCTGCCGTGTTTCCAACATTACAACAGCGATGACACTTCAAAGGTACTTCATTGGCTGTAAAATGCTTTGGGAAGTGCGGAGGTCGTGAAAGGCGCTATATAAATGCAAGTCTTTCCATGTTAACTTGTACGGCTGCCTAATGGGGCTAGACTTTCGCTATTCTGGCTGGAATAATAATAATTCTACTGATATAATGTATAGAGAAAGGAAATAATATTGGGCAGCATAGAAATATCATATGCTAACAGTATCTACTTCTCTTAAAATAGTTGTTTAGAATTAGCTGTGAAATGATAGGCATTGGCTATTATGAGTGTTATAAAATGCTAGCAAGGGAAGAGTTGTAATGTACATGTCCATAACAGGCCTTAGAGCCATGAAGAACTATCCGATACAGATGTCCTTTTAAGGAAGGACTGTTTGGTGGTCGGCTGTATAAATTGTAACACCAATGTATTTTACTTCAGTTCACAGCGATTGCTAATACTCACTTGGCCTCAAAACCCTAAATATAATGAATGGTCAAATATTATCGTCCATGACCAATGATGAGATAATTGAGTTAATCTGTTGGTGCTGGTGTTGGTTGACAGGGGAATGTTGACCAGCCTAGTGGGAGAACTCTCTGCTCTTCTAATGGAATTTTTATGTCTACCTGAACAGGTAAGACAGGGCCTTGGTTTAACATCTTGTCCAAACACAACTGCGACAACAATGCAGCACACCCTTAATACTCCACTGAAATATCTGCCTAGGTTATGTGTGGAAGTGCTGGAGTGGGGCTTGCTACTGTAAAGTATCAGATTCATTGCTCTCCGCTACTTTGTTTTAAGATACCACAATTCTTTTTTATATCTCTGATCTCTGGTCGTGCCTTTTGTTTACAAGCAGAGGCAGAATGTCAATCACTAATAATAGTCTTCTAATCCTTGCTCTGGACCCCAGGATTGTCTGAGAAATGGAAGAAATCGAGGCCGAGGATGTCATGCACTGTGACGCCAAAGCATTTAGAAACATGAGCAAGGCTTCTGTTCCACCTGAATATTTCTGGGGTGGAAATTGATCTCAATGATATTTGTAACAAAAACGATATATAAAATTCCTCTGCTTGCCATTTTAATGTGTTCATTAAACCATCTAAAATATATAAGTTAACCAATGCCTTGAAAAAGCATGTGGAGGAATTTCATGGGAAATGCAATGGCACTTTTGTTACAGATGCCCCTCTGGGCAATTGCTTCCCATAAAATGTTATGCTTTAAATCTTTGTGCCTTTCTCCTCTCTTTTAATTTATCCATTTAACACCACCAATGCATTTCTCTAATTTTGTTGTTGTCTGATTCTTGCCCCGATGTGTCTCTCTTCAAAGGGAGTCTCCGGTTTTCCGTCCTGTTTCTATACACTTATATTGTCATCAATATTGTCACTAATATTGTCATATGCTGGATTCAGGAATTGTGCAATGTTGACCACTCGCCTTGAAGGAAGGAAAGAGGGATTTCATTTATATAGCACCTTTCACGACCTCGGGACATCTCAAAACGCTTTACAGCCAATGAAGTATTGCTTTTGAAGTGTAGTCCCTATCGTACCAGTGGAAATTATTTTAAAATGTTCTCTTGAAATGTTCTTTAAAAGGGACTCCGACTCCTCCACTATTTGGAGGGATTGCAATAATTGTATTGAGACCCACACTTAAATTTATATCTTAAAATACAGACTGGATTCACAGACACAGGATGCAGTCTGATGTATTTCGCCCACAAGAAAATATTGAGACACATTTTCTAACAACTGCTCAGAATAATTTTCATATTACAATGCTTGCATTAATCAGCTACACTCCTCTGTCCCACTGCCTAGTTGAAATATTAGCCAGAGTGATTGTATTGTTTGAACTGTGTATCTTCTCTCATACACTATAAATTAAACCCTTGTAACCTTGAGCCAAAAGACCAGATCTGGAATTTCTCTTAAATAGACACTTTCTTAGATTTATGCAGATTTGCAAACATTTACTGTGTACATAGATTCTTTTTTTTTTGAAAAGTCTTGCTAGCAGATCTTCCGCTGCTTACAGTAAATTGGAGGTTATCCTGCTTTATAATAATGGAAGCATAACATGTAACAGACAATGTATTACTCTGCTGCTGAGGTGAGGTCGCATTTAAACCTGGTCTCTGCCTTTAAAGCTTACAAAATGTAATTGATGTCAGGAGGAACAGCCTGTAGTTGATTAGATGCCAATTGATGTTACTGAAGAAAGTTGGGCTGTAGGTTGGCGGTTGCTGATAAATCCTGACTCCTATCCACTTTGATAGCGGTCAGGTTACCACAGTCAGAAAAAAGCAAAATGAACCAACAAGCGTTTCTTTTAATTAAGATCCTATTGATGGGGCTAACTATCTGCTAAGTTGTGTTTTATGCTGTTTCATGGTATTTGGACAAGTCTGACGCCGACTTTGAATATGTGACACTATCGAATCTGATGTGCATATTAGTCGTAAATTTTTTTTAGATAGATGATCATATGGCATCTTGTGAAGAAATCTTTATATTAAAAAATCTCATCCTACAGGTCATTAATAAAAGTCTGGCAGGTGATTTAGATGGAAATTGGTGAAAATATTTTAAAACGCACTAGCTTTCAGATTTGCAGAGTCCTTGCCTATCAAGCAAAGCCTTTTTAACATATACATTTGTGTCTGTTTGTTTGCCAGGCGCGCCCCAAGGGAGAAGGTCTGACCCCTTACCAGGGGAAGAAACGCTGCTTTGGTGAATACAAGTGCCCCAAGTGTAAAAGGAAATGGATGAGCGGCAATTCCTGGGCCAACATGGGCCAAGAATGCATCAAGTGTCACATCAATGTTTACCCCCACAAGCAGGTACTGTCCATCTCCGCATACAGCTCTTCACAGCCGTTAGATAGCACGAAACAGCTGGCACATTCATTGGCGGCCACACTCCCTTGCGGGGCATTAACACTGGTTGGGGTATTGAAGTTCTTCCCCCTGCTTGCTGAGATTTTATGCAGTTGAGTGGGCCAATTCACAGATGAGTAGGTTTTGGAAGAATTGTAGATGGGCAAATTGTTGTAGCCCCAGCATGCAGTCGCACAAAAGAGAGAAAGAATTTGCATTTCTATAGTGCCTTTCACAACCACAGGATATCCCAAAGCGCTTGACAGCCAATGAAGTACTTTCGAAGTGCAGTCACTGTCGTAATGTCGGAAACATGACAGCCAATTTGCACACACTGAAGTCCCACAATGAGATAAATGAGCAGATGATCTCTTTTAGTGATGTTGATTGAGGGATAAAAATTAGCCAGGACACCAGGAGAACTGCCTTGCTCTGTTTCGACTGATGTTAACGGATCTTTTATGTCCACCCGAGAGGACAGATGTGGCCTTGGTTTAATGTCTCCTTTGAAAGACGGCACCTCTAACTGTGCAGTGCTCCCTCAGTACTGCACTGGAGTGTCAGTCTAGATTATGTGCTTATGTCTCTGTAGTGGGAATTGAACCAACAACATTCTGACTTCGAGGCGAAAATGATACCCAGTGAGCCACAGCTGACAACTAGAGTGGAAGAGTGCAGGTAGTGTGGAAAAATGTAAAGGGGTGATTTGGCTAGATTTTTCAAGGAGTGGTCAGTTGAGGGGTATTGCCATTGCCACTAGCCAGATGAACTATTGAGTCGTTGCTGCTCCTGAACTTTGCTATGCGTAATCCTCAAAATGCTTTCCTCGTGGAATAAGGGTTCATCGAGGGTAGTAAGTTACTCGAGTTAGTCTGGCCCACTTTCCAGAATGCATTGGCAGAGATCTGGGACCAGGTGACTAGCCATCCCGGCTGCCGATGATCTAAGGCACAGCGAGAAGCAGAGGAAGCAACAATCTTTCGCAAAGATAAAACAGTAAACCCAGTCAAAGCAAAGCAATGAGGCAGGTTCACTGTCTGATTCTGACAATGTATTGATATCAAAAGCAAAGACCAAGTAACCAGTCACAAGCTGAGCCCATGGTGCAATCGTTTCAGGGTAGATTTTCAACCATCAGATACTGGAGGGTGACATATTTAATAAGTATGAGAGACATCTGGTGGTACAGAAACATATGACAATCTTTTTATTTAATTATTCTCCCCACACAGGAGCCAAACATTATCTGCAGGGAATTCTTTATGTATCCTATAATGCATTATATCACATGGAAAGGAATTGTGACTCAGTAGAAAATGTCCATGAGCTTTATAACAAAAGTGCTGCTATACTCAACATGCTAACAAGGTTATCCTCCTGTACAAATAGAGATCTTGACTGTGAAATAATCAATCTTTAAAAACAACAACTTGCACTTGTATAGTGATTTTAACAGATTAAAAATGTTCACAGGAGTGACAAAATGTGACACCAAGCCAGATAAAGAGAGATTAGAACAGGTGACCAACAGCTCGGTTCCCTAGGTAGATTTTAAGTAGCGTTTCATAGCAGGAGAGAGGTGGAGGGGTTTAGGGAGTGAATTCCAGAGCTTAGGACTTGAACCTTAGAAAGTTTTTCTACTGTTGAGGTCAGCGGACAAGCGGAGGACCTGGATGTTTTGTCGATATTGAATCTTCGTCGCACCCTCAGCATTTAGAAATAGCAGGGTGGATTTTCCGTGTCTTCATTTGTGGTGTGAAATCCTCCAAGGAAACTGTTGATGGGCTTCCCACAATTGTTTGTTCATGAATTTCAATGGGAAGAAAATCGTGGTAAAATCAATAGTTTTCTTTTAAGCCCTCAGTGAGTTAAGCAAGCACTCCAAATATCGACTCGAACAATGTAAACCTCAAGATTTAAAATTTTGGTTCAGTTTGAGAGAGCCAAACCAGAACATTGATCAGAGTTTATGCTCAACTCGTTAACTGAAGAAAGACTTGGTGGGGGGAGGGGGGTGGTGGTAAACACTCAAGTCACTCAATCTAAACTACCTGGCCAGCTCACTTAATAATAATAAAACACTCTTTTAGAGGAAGTTGGAATCACAAATAGAATTTTCTTGCATTTTATTTCCTGAGGCACTACTTTGTAGAAGATCAGCAGTTCTTCTGGTCAATGAGTAGTTGTTTATGGATGTCCCACAGTCTGTCGGAAGTGAAGAGGTGGGAGTGGGCTGGGCTGTGGCCATGAGGAAGCAATATCTCTCTCCACTGAGAGGCTTTCAAAAAACGTTTGAATGCAAACCGTCCAGAGATGATGAAGTAAATGTTTTTTGATTGCTTCCTGGAAAATAAATAATTAGTATTTTCCTTGCCAACTGTGAGCACACTCATAAATTTGTTCCCCTTACGTCCCACACTTGCATACATAAATAAATCAGTGAGCTATTAAACTCTCAGGTGGATGTACAAGATCCCACAGTGCTTTTCATAAAAGAGCAAGGGAGTTCTCCCCGGTGTCCTGGCCAATATTTATTCCTCAATCACTAAAACAGATGATCTGGCCATTATCACATTGCTGTTTGTGGGAGCTTGCTGTGCACAAAGTGGCTGTCGCATTTTATGCATCATCAGAACACAAGAAATAGGAGCAGAAGTAGACCATAAGGACCATCGAGCCTGCTCCACCATTCAATATGATCATGGCTGATCTTGGGCTTTAATTCCACTTTCCACTCCCCATATCCCTTGATTCCCTGAGAGACCAAAAATCTATCTATCCCTGCATTAAATGATGGAGCATCCACAACCCTCTGGGGTAGAGAATTCCAAAGATTCACAACCCTTTGAGTGAAGTAATTTCTCATCTCAGTCCTGAATGATTGACCCCTTATCCTGAGGCTGTGTCCCTGTGTTCTAGATTCCCTGACCAGTGAGAACAATCTCTCAGCTTCTACCCTATCAAGCCCTTTCAGAATTTTGTATGTTTCAATTAGATCACCTCTCATTCTTCTAAACTCCAGAGAATATAGGCCCAATTTACTCAGCCTCTCATCACAGGACAACCCCCTCATCCCAGGGACCAATTTACTAAATCTTTGCTGCACTGCCTCCAGTGCAAGTATATCCTTTCTTAAATGTGGAAACCAAAACTGCACCCAGTGTTCCAGGTGCGGTCTCACCAAAGCCCTGTACAATTTTAGTAAGACTTCTTTATTCCTGTACTCCAATCCCCTTGCAATAAAGGCAACATGCCATTTGCCTTCCTAATCGCCTGCTGCACCTGCATGTTAACTTTGTGTATCCCTTGTGTGAGTAACCCCAAGTCTCTCTGAACATCAACACTTACCAGTTTCACACCTTTTTAAAAAATATTCTGCTTTTCTATTTTTACGACCAAAGTGAACTACTTCACACTTCCCTACATTATACTCCATTTGCCATCTTGTTGCCCACTCACTTAATCTGTCTATATCTCTTTGCAGCCTCTCTACATCCTCCCCACAGCTTACCTTTTTTACTGAGCTTTGTATCATCAGCAAACTTAAGATACATTACTCTCTGTCTCTTCATCCAAGTCATTAATATAGATTGTAAATAGCTGAGGCCCCAGCACTGATCTTTGCGGCACCCCATTATTCACTGCCTGCCAACTTGAAAATGCCCCATTTATGCTCACTCTCTGCTTCCTGTCTGTTAACCAATCCTCTATCCATGCTAAAATGTTACCCCCAACACCATGAGCCCTTATCTTGCCTATTAATCTTTTATGTGGCACCTTATTGAATGCCTTTTGAAAATCCAGATATACTACATCTACTGGTTCCCCTTTATCTACCCTACTAGTTACATCCTCAAAAAACTCTAATAAATTTGTCAAACAGGATCTCCCTTTAGTAAAACCATGCTGACTTGTTCTAATCATACTGTGCTTTTCTAAGGACAATATTAAGACTTATTTAATAATAGTTTCCAGCATCTTCCCAATGACTGATGTTAGGCTAACTATCCTGTAGTTCCCTGTTTTCTCCCCGCCTCCTTTCTTGAAAAGCGGTGTAACATTTGCCAACTTTGAGACCTCCAGAGGTTGTAAAAAGTACTATATTCTTTTAGATGGGTGAGCAACCCTTCACCTTTTAAGGTATATAGGTTTTCACAGTGAACAGCACGCAGTGCATAACACTTAAGAAAAGATTAAATGCATTTTCATCTTTTGCTTTTTTTAATAAATACACCTGCAACAGTAAGAAAGAATTTGCAGTTTTGCAGCGCTTCTTAGCCAATGAAAAGTACATTTGAAGTGTAATCACTTATGTAATGTAGGGAAATGTGGCAGATTATTTGTGCACAGCAAGATTCCACAAGCAGCAATAAAATAAATTAGCAGATCATCTATTCTAATTTGTATTGAAATTAAGCCCATCAGATACATATTGCACAGTAATTTGAAAATGTAATGCCCCACTGTGATGGGGCAAAAATAACTGCTAGTTGGAAGACAGACCAATCCAGACATTCAGTCGCAGTTCACCCCTGTGATTTAGGGTGACTTTGTACCATTTTGCACGACAATCTTCACCACTCTCACTCGTGGTCATGATATCTGCAAATGTGCTTCTTTGTAAGAGGAAATCAGATCTTATTTAATATCTTACTTCAGTAATGTGGGCAGTTTAAAAAATAAAGACTTGCATTTATATAGCACCTTTCATGACTACTGGACATCTCAAAGTGCTTTAGAGCCAATTAAGTCACTTTTGAAGTGTAGTCACTGTTGTACTGCAGGAAACGTGGCAGCCAATTTGTGCAAAGCAAGCTCCCACAAACAGAAATGTGATAATGACCAGGTTGAGGGATAAGTATTGGCCAGGACACCGGGATTACTCCCCTGCTCTTCAAAATAGTGCCAAGGGATCTTTTACATCCATGTGAGAGAGCAGGTGGGACCTCTGTTAAACGTCTCATCCAAAAAACTGACAGTGCAGCACTCCCTCAGTATTTCACTGGAGTGTTGGCCTCAATTTTTGTGCTTGAGTCCTGGAGTGGGATTTGAACCCACAACCTTCTGACTTAGAGGTGAGAGTGCTACCAACTGAGCCATGGCTGCCACTCATTGACTCATTGTCAAATATCCAAGGCATTTGGTAGGTTGCTCCTATGCTGCATTAACATGCTCTATCCAAGAGAGTTTGTGATCATATAGTCATACAGCACAGAAGAAGGCCATTCAGTCCATCGTTCCTGTGCCGACTCATGCCTGTCCCTACATAGGTATCCAGTGTCAACACGGTAAATGGGGGTGGGTGGGGGGTGGCGGTTGGTTTGGTGAAGGTGGGTGAAAGTGAGAGAAGGAAAATGATGGTGGGCTCCACACAAGCAGAAGCCTGGGAATAGCTGACTTGCTCACAATTTCAATTATCCAGTAGTACATTTGGCAGGGGAGAGAGAATACACTTTAAAGTCTGGGTAAGTTCCCTTTTTTTGAGATTCAAAGTCCTATCTTTAATGGGTTTCCCCAATTCTGCAATGACTGGCATGGCACACCTAGCTTGCGCTCTCCGTGCATTGTGCCTTTTTTTTTTTGATTAGGATATGAATTCGTGCCTGCCGATCCCCAGATTTTTTGGATTTCAGCAGTCATTTGGGAGGAAGGGGAGGGGGGAACCTCTAAAAGGAGGCCAAGTATTTCCTGTGTAACAGAGGAGAGTGGACAGGAAGATCAACATCAGCCCACACTAAGCATCCTGTTACAAACTGCCATTGACAGCAGCCTAGAGACAGATCATCTGCCCTTTGACCTTAGTGCCTGTGTGTGTGGCATGGAGAAAGTAGTGGAGGTGAAAAATCAGCAACAAGGAGAAAGGCAAATACTACAGCAAGGTACCGAAAGTGCAAATCTGGGATCAATTAGCAACCATAAAAAGAATTGCAAGGAAAGGCAATTTGCAACAATTTACAGTCATTGTTGTTACGGTACGGGGAGAAAGCCCATGATAAAACGTGCACCATTATTGTAAAAATGGCATCATTACAATATGAAAGACAGTCTTGATTCAATGTGCTTAAATATAGTGGGAGAAACATTGCACAGCAACTTCACAGGGGCAGCCAAAGCTTTACAAATGCGAGAGAGCTTGGTTGTACTCTAATGGAATTGAATGTAATGGAGAAATATTTTAAACAAAGGTACTTGATGGTTTAATGAGCCAGTTCATTAGAACCCTTTAGAATAATTGAGTCTTATTTCCCAAAAGACTAATTTTATTTCTTAGTAGAACTTAGTTTTGTGCCTCTAGAAGAATCTTGCATGTATCTTATAAAAAGGCAGTGGTTTACAAATTTCTCACCATGAATTCACAAAACCAATAACACCGCCATCAGCAGCTTGTACTTTTGTACGACGACAACAGCATGCCATTATTTAGCCCCTTTTAGTAAAACATCCCAAGGTGTTTCACAGGAGCATTTAGATTAGATTAGATTAGAGATACAGCACTGAAACAGGCCCTTCGGCCCACCGAGTCTGTGCCGAACATCAACCACCCATTTATACTAATCCTACACTAATCCCATATTCCTACCAAACATCCCCACCTGTCCCTATATTTCCCTACCACCTACCTACGCTAGTGACAATTTATAACGGCCAATTTACCTATCAACCTGCAAGTCTTTTGGCTTGTGGGAGGAAACCGGAGCACCCGGAGAAAACCCACGCAGACACAGGGAGAACTTGCAAACTCCACACAGGCAGTACCTGGAATCGAACCCGGGTCCCTGGAGCTGTGAGGCTGCGGTGCTAACCACTGCGCCACTGTGCTGCCAAACAAAATTTAACATCGAGTCACGTCAAGAGATATTTGGACAGGTGACCAAAAGCTTGGTCAAGGAGGGAGGTTTTAAGAAGCATACCAAAGGGTGAGAGAGAGAGGCGGAGAGGTTTAGGGAAGGAATTCTAAGGGAATCAAAAAAAACTGTAATTGTGGTCATGTGATACAATGAGAGCCTCAGCAAATGGATAAAATGTTTGTAGTGTCTTTTCATGTAGCAAGAAGCGCAAAGAGCAGGACGATGGGTGGGAGGAGTTACGGGAGGTAAATGAAGAGATTGCCCAAGCAGTCGGTATTGAGGTTTTTAAAGGTAGGAAGAGATGTAGCAAGGCTGAGGGTTTTAGTAAGAGAATTTCAGAGTATACAGGGATGAAGGCTGGAGGTTCTAACAACTGTAACGAAATGGAGGGAAGGATGAAGAGAAGACAAATGGAGGGGGCATCCAGGGACATAGAGCTTTGCAGAGGTAAAGATGTGGGATGCCATGGAGTTGAAAAGGAGGAGTTTAAAGTCTCATTGTGGGATGGAGAGCCATTGAAAGTTTTCAAGGACAGAAGCGCAAGCCATGTTAGAATGACAGAGAGCTGGATTTTATGCAAGATGGAGCTCAGAAGCCCTCTGGAAAAATCATACCAGGGGGTGGGGAGGGTCACACATGGAGGAGGGTCTCAGCAGTGGGAGCAGATAGGGTGGACCAGTGATGATGTGACGGTGGAACTAAGTGGTATTGGTGGCCACTTGAGCTGGATGTACAATTTGAGGCTCAGCTCAAGGTCATACAGATTAGCCAGGTATTAAACAATCAGGTTCAGCATGAGTGAGTGGGCAGGGCTGCAGGAATCAGCAGGAGCTGAACAGGATGGCTTCAATCTTGCCAATACTGCACTGGAGAAAGTTCTGGCTCATTCACAGAATTGGAAAAGGGATAGAATTTGGGGCCCACCATTGCCAGCATCGTGAATCACTGGGTTTTCAAGATTGTGTGAAAATTGACAAAGACTCCATTGTAGAAACCAGCAAGCAAACAATCAAATCTTTATCTTGGTCCGCCTCAAATGAACACAACAGATCTTGTTGACAAGGCACAACTATGTTCCATCTGGCAGACAGTCCATTGTAAATAATAGTTTCATTCCCAATATACAGAAGTTCAACCATCAACAATCGACTGAGAAACAACACAACAACTTGCCTTTATATAGCACCCTTAATGTAGCAAAACATCATTCAGTACTTAACGGGGGCATTATCAAACAGAACTTAACTGTGAGCTACATAAGATATTAGGGCAGATGACCAAAACCTCGGTTAAACAGGAACGTTCTAAGGAGCTTCATAAAGGAGGAGAGAGGCAGTAAGGCAAAGAGTTTTAAGGAGGGAATTCTGGAACCTGGGGCCCAGGCAGTTGAAGGCCTGGCCACCAATAGTGGAGTAATAAAAATCACCGGATTTGCAAGAGGGCAGAATTGAAGGAGTACAGAGATCTTGGAGGGTTGTAGGGCTGGAGCAGATTTACAGAGCTAGGGAGAGGTGAAGCCAGAGAGGGATGAACAGAGAATTTATTAGAAATACTTGGTCAACTGGAAGAAATATTAGGGCATATTTTCCAGCCAGTGGACTGGTCCCATCTGTGTGGAACTTGTGGCTAGAAAATCTGCTGGGGCATGTCTTTTCTGGGATTCCTGCATTAGGCTTTCTTTAGAAGGACCTTTTCGGCTGACCCAGTGTGTTCTTAGATGAATACACCAGAGCTTTGTTTAAATATTAAAGTTGATGTAAATAAGGCAACAGCACATGTCTTTTTTTTAATTCATTCATGGGATGTGGGCGTCACTGGCCAGGCCAGCATTTATTGCCCTTGAGAAGGTGGCTGTGAGCTGCCTTCTGTTAAGTATGGGATTGTATTGTGTGGTCTGCTTGGAGTTGAAAGAGAAAGTCCATGTGTGGTGGAACTCTTAAAGGCATGGACACTTTCTGCAAAATTGTTTTTAATTTTCATTTTACTGGTACCTTTTCCCATTTCCCCTCCCCCTTTTTTCATTCTCTGTTGGTTCTTTATTATTTCGAATTTATTTTTAGATTTTATTTTGCATTGAAACAATTGAAAAGAGTGGAATATCCTTTAAACAACAAAAACTTATGTTTTTAAAGTGCCTTTAATGTAATAAAATGTCCGCAGGCAATTCACAGGAACATTATCAAACAAAATATGATACTGAACCACAAAAGGAGATATTAGGTCAGATGACCGAAAGCTTGGTCAAAGAGGTAGGTTTTAAGGAGTGTCTTAAAGGAGGAAAACGAGGTGGAGACAGGGAGAGGTATAGGGAGGGTATTCTAGAGCTCGAGGCCTAGGCAACTGAAGGCGTGGCCACCCATGGTGGAGTGATTAAAATCAGGGATGCACAAGAGGCCAGAATTAGAGGAGCGCAGATATCTCGGAGGCTGTGAGGCTGGAGGAGATTATAGAGATAGGGAGGAACGAGGCCATGGAGGGATTTGAAAACTAGGATGAGAATTTTAAAATCAAGACATTGCTTAACCGGGATCCAATGTAGGTCAGCGAGCACAGGTATGATGGGGAACGGGACTTGGTGTGAGTTAAGACCCAGGCTGCAGAGTTTTGGATGGCCTCAAGTTTACGGAGAGTAGAATGTGGGAGACCAGCCAGGAGTACATTGGAATAGTCAAGTCTCGAGGTAATGAAGGCATGAATGAGGGTTTCAACAGCAGATGAGCTGAGACGGGCGAAGTTGGGTGATGTTATGGAGGTAGAAATAATCTGTTTGAATGATACCAAGGTTGCGAACAGTTTGGTTTAATTGCAGACTGTTGCCAGGGAGAGAGATGGAGTTGATAGCTGGAGAATGGAGTTTGGAGCGGGGATCAAAAACAATGGCTTCACTTTTCCCAATATTTAATTGGAGGAAATTTCTGTTCATCCAGTACTGGATGTCGGATAAGCAGTCTGATAATTTAACAACAGTGAAGGAGTCGAGAGAGGTGGTGGTGAGGTAGAGTTGGGTGTCATTGGCATACATGAAAATTAACATGGGCTTACAGATGATGTTGCTGAGGGGCAGCATGTAGATGAGAACTAGGAGGGGGGCCAAGGACAGATCCTTGGGGGGCACCAGAGGTAACAGTGTGGGAGGCAGGAAGAGAAGCCATTGTAAGTGATTCTCTGGCTACAATTAAATAGATGAGAATGGAACCAGTTGAGAGCAGTCCCACCCAGCTGGATGATAGTGGAGAGGTGTTGGAGGAGATTGGTGTGGTCAACCATGTCAAAGGCTGCAGACAGGTCGAGAAGGATGAGGAGGGAAAGTTTACCTTTGTCACTGTCAGATAGGATGTAACTTGTGACTTTGATTAAGAAACCTGATTGGAGGGATTCAAACATTGAGTTCTGGGAAGGATGGGAATGGATTTGGAAGGCAACAACATGAGTGGAAAGGGAGGTTGGAGATGGGACGGTAGTTTGCAAGGATGGTGGGGTCAAGGGTTTTTTGAGGAGAAGAGTGATGACGTCACATTAAAGGAGAACACCTGAAGAGAGAGAACCATTTACAATATCAGCTAACCTGGAGACCAGGAGGGGAAATTGGGTGATTAGCAGTTTAGTGAAAATAGGATTGAGGGAACAGGAGTGGGGGTGGGGGGGGGGGTGGTGGGGTCTCATAGACAACATGAGATCAGAGAAGCACGAGGGGAGATGGTAGAGGAACTAGAACAAGATGCGAGTTCAGGGCTAGGGCAGGGGGAATCTTTAGAATAAGTTTGGCCCGGTGGGCTAGTGGAAGGGAGGGATTAGACGGAGGCAGCTAATCGGATGGTCTCGATCTTGGTGACAAAGAGGTCCGTGAGCTCCTTGCACTTGTTGTTGGAGGTGAGGGCGGAGGAGACAGGGGAGAGGGGTTTAAGAAGAGGGTTTGCAGTAGAGAAAAGAAGCCGGGGGTTATCTTTGTATTCCAGGATGATTCTGGAATAGTGAGCAGCTTCATCAGACGAGAGCAGGACTCTGTCGTGTTTTAAGTGGTCCAGCCAGATCTGGCGGTGGATGGCTAAACCAGTTGTCACCATATCCTTTTCAAGTCTGCATCTCTTGGACTTGAGTGAGCGGAGATGAGGGCCGTACCAGGGGGAACGGCCAAGGTCAGACAGACTGATCTTTTTATTGGAGATTAAATGCAGTTGAGTAGATCAGTAGCTGCAGAAATGTTGTGGCGAATGGAGGGCCAAAGGCTAGATAGTTGAGATTTTGAAAGTGCAGTTTTAAGTGAATTAGGGGATAGTTATTTTCCACTGACGGGTACAGAATGAGGTAGGGTTGGGGCATGGAAGGGGAATGGGAGTGGAGAGTGATACAAGGAAGTGATCAGACATGGCCTTATCTGTAATTGATACAATGGGACCAGCAAGACCACGTGAGATGGCAAGGTCAAGGGGTAGGCTATGAATATGTGTTGGGCAGTTTACATGCAGGGAGAGATTTAGGGAGGATGAGAGGGCAGTGAATTCAGAGGATAGGGAACATGAGGAGTTGAGATGGCGGCTGAAACCACCTGAGGATGAGAAGTTGCTCGGTACAGAGGCTGAGGGAGGAAAACGGTGAAGCTGGGAGGGTGTTAGAGAATGATGATTTTGAAAGAGAGGTGAGGGGGTGGAATAAGGTGAGATACTCAAAGGAGGAGAAAATGCCAGAGAAGTAGGGGGTCAGGCCAGTGTGTGATCTAGTGATAAGTGCCACACCACCACAGTGACTGTCTTGAATGGGCAAGTGATGGAAGATGTATCCAGGCGGGGAGGCTTCATGAAGTGACAAGGTGTCATCACTCCGTCAAGGCCATGATGTCAATAGATGGAGTAGACAGGAAGGACCTGTTTCCCCTAGCAGTGAGGTCAATTACTAGGGGGCACAGATTTAAGGTGATTGGTAGAAGGATTAGAGGGGACACGAGGAAAAACTGTCACCCAGCGGGTGGTTGGTGTCTGGAATTCACTGCCAGGAATGATGGAGGCAGAAGCTCTCAATTCTTTCAAAATGTATCTGGACATGCACCTGAAGTGCTGTAACCTGAAAGGCTATGGACCAGGTGCTGGAAGGTGGAATTTGATTGGGCGGCTAGTTTTTCAGCCGGCATGGACATGATGGGCTGAATGGCCTCCTTCTATGCTGTAATTTTTCTATGGTTCTAATACAATCATCCACAATAAGTTCATAGATGGCAAAGGCCTTGTTCGCAAGTGAACGGACATTCTGGAGGTGGGTGCCTAGAGGGGTGGTGAGGGCTGATCCACTGGCAGAGTCGCAGGGTCAGCAGTGGGAGGGGTGAGTTGGACAGGAAGATGATTGGCAAGATTAGCCCCCAGCAGGTACACAAGGTGAGAAGGTCAATGAGAGTGGGATGGGGTCATTGGGGTTGCTGCTCCTAATGAGCCCATTGGAGGATGTCAAGAGAGGCACAGAGGGAAACTGTAGACTTATCTGAAACGGCAGCAAGAGAGCAGGATGTTTGAGGAGTACTGAAGGGTGGGGGTAGGGAATAGGGAGGGCAGAGTGCCTGAGAGTGGAGAACAGTGACAATAGAAGAGAGTCTTGGAGGGGTAAAGAGAAAAGAAGTCAGAGAAAGAGCAAATGTTACAGGAAAGTTGCCTCTTACTTGAAGCATTTACAGTGGTGCAGGAACAGCTTGAAAAGAAAGGAAACCAATACAGGAACTCCTGCAATGTGAACCTTCATGAAGGCTCTGGGAATAACAAGAGATCCAAGAGAAGACTCCTGGTCTCCAAGTCAATTTGAAGGCTTGGTCTTAAAGCATACTGAGAATATTTCATCATTTAAATGCTACAAGATGAAAGCAGGTGTGAGTTGGAGATCAGCAGGCACCAGGGCATGTAATGGTAGGAAATGCAATGTGCCAAATGGCTGTCTTTAGTGCTGCATGAATCTAAGAGGAGAAAGCAACCCATTTCTACAGACCCCAGCTCATGTACTAGATGATGACCATGGATAACCACCTCACTGTAGAGATTATAGTATCTGATGCATGGGCACCTCCAAACAAGCTGGACCATAAGGCCAGTGGCAACTATCAGCATTTCCATCTGTGCAGTATTCAGGGGAATACTTTTAACCTCAAATCACGCCTCCGGCTTGTGAATTGTGTAGTAATGTCCTCCAGTTCCAAGCTCACGGCCAAGTTAAATAATCTGCAAGCTTTAAAAATTTTACCCTTGTTTTCAAGTCCCACCCCCAACCCCCATCTCTGTAACCACCTCCAAGATCTCTGCGCTTCTCCAATTCTGGCCCCTTGAATGTCACCCATTTTAATCGCTCCACCGTTAGCGACCCTGCCTTCAGCTGCCTAGGTCCAAAGCTCTGGAATTCCCTCCCTAAACCTCGCTGTCTCTCTCTCCTTTTCAGATGCTTGTTAAAGCCTATCTCTTTGACCAAGCTTTTTCACGTGTGTCCTCATATCTCCTTATGTGGCTCAGTGTCAAATATTGTATGATGATGCTCCTGTGAAGCACCTTGGGATGTTTTACTATATTCAAGGTGCTATATAAATGCAAGTTATTGTTATTGCTTCACCTTTCCAATTTACAGCCCAGTTTCTTTCCCCGTCCTTTCCTGTAGGTGGCACTGGAGCATAGGAACAGGAGTAGGCCATTCAGCCCCTCAAGCCTGTTCTGACCTGCAAGTAGATCATGACTGATCAGCGTTTTAACTCCAATTACCCACTTTGGTTCTGTATTGCCCTATCCAAACAGAAAACAGCAATCCCCCTTCCTCTTCCCTACAGCAGTTAACCCCCATCCTTCATTGCCCTTTTAAACATCTGGGAATGCTGTGAATCTCCCCCCTCGGAATTGGAGATGTTTTCTGACTAATATAAAATCAACAGCCAGTTTCCCTGGGAAACATGAAATTCTTCTTCGGACTGTGGCTGGGGAATAGCGGAGTTCCAGGGGCCCTGCTCCAGGTCTACAGCAAGAGGAAAATACAGCCTCAGCAAGACACTACAGCAAACCAGTGTTATAGTCGGCATTTAAATAGTCAGTTCGATGTACTCTGCTCAAACAGAAACTGGCTGTGTAAGTTTAAATGTGTTGTTGTACTTTAAAACAGTCAATGCTCCCATGCACATTTGGCAACCATTATTGGCCTAACAATTTGATACATCAGCCGTCACGGACTGTAAAAACACCTCATGACACCACTCACAAGCTGTTCGTAAGTTCAAGCAATGAGGGAAATTAAGAAAAAAATACGAAAACAGCTTAGCGACTAGGAAGTTTAACAACCTAACCTCTCATTGCAATTTAATTGGAAAACTGAATCACTTCCAGCTTTCATGTGACAGATCTGTATTCCAGGGTTATAGGACCTTTGTACCCACAATCCTCTTGAACAGCAAATTCCTGACTACTTGTAGCATTGTGGGGCGATGGTGAGGTCAGACATAAGGATGGAGAGATGATATCCCTGGGCACTTCTCATTCCAGCCCCTGGTGCCTGCTTTATAATAATAATTACACAGGCCTAGAAGAAGGCCATCTTTTCAGCCATAGCTAGTGTGAGGCACAGGGAGAGTTGGAAAGTACAATGAAGAGAATAAGTTTCGAAAGAATATCACCCACTCAAAAAAAAAAATCTTAAGTTTACCTGATGGGAAACACATGTTTTGAAAGTTATGATTAGGCTAAATTCTGTGCTCAAAGGAGCTGATTACCCAACTAGGAGCTTCTGGTGAGGAGCAGTGATGTCAGAAAGTACTGTGGGCTGCAGACGCACTACTCCAGCCATTAACTAGAAGCCAAGGACCGCTGATGCGTGATTTCTTGATTAGTGCCTCCCATGGGTACCTAGTTAAAGAATCAGCCTGAAGCCGAGAGATGTCACCTCAACAGTGATAATTGGAGAAGTCTTCATCTTTGCCCAGTGCCAGCCTTGAGAGTTCCCAGGTCAGATGTATGCCCCATACAGAATAAAGAATATTCTGCACTGTCTCCAGTGTAGCTGGCCTCAGCCCTCAGACAAGCGCTCACCAGTGCACCAGTGTGAATATTTTCACTTCCCTCTCTTGCTATCCTGTGGCGTTAGCATGAGATTGTGCCAGCTTCTTGGCACTTTTGTGCTGTGAGCCCAAGTTGACTAGAAACTGCCTGGAGCCTGCCCATACTCCATTCATGTCGCAAGCCTACAGCTGCCACCATAAGACACAGAGAGCTTTATACCCCATTGCACTGGATTGAAACCCAGGTTCTGTTGGTGAAAGGACAGCTCAGTGATACCATGCAGCCTTTGAGATCTGCACCTGCAATCATAGGGTACTCTCCAGGGTTAATGAGACATTATCCAAGCAGACAATGAATAAAGCTGGATAAGGGAAGCAAAAACCCATAATTGTGGTCACATAACAAGAGCTTTATCAAGTAGGTAAAGTGCCCACTTTAGCGACTGAAACAACCTGAATGACATCCATTTGTCGCTTAATGGCATCTCTTGAGAAAATCTCACCCTTTCAGGTCAACACAATGGGGGAGAAAATGCTTTTGCAATTTTTAAGCTCCCCAGTAATTTTACTTCAGGGTAATGTGACAAAGACCACGAATACTCACAGTTCTTAAGCCATGATCGAATGTCAATCAAGCTGTGGATTGTAAGGCTTTACTGGTAGCTAAATGATCATCAAAATGGATTTGAAGCAATTGCCAGTCTGGACTGCTAATGCCTTATTTCATTTTGGAAGGACTCCAGGCTTCAGCCATGTGACGTTTGCCAAGAGTAAATCCAACAGGAAATAAAGTAGACAGGCTTAAATTAATTATTGAGCAATTGACGTATTGGGCACCAGTGTGATGTGCAATGGACTGATGGGGTGTAAGGATTTATGCCTCACCATATTGTAAGTTTGCTATATCAGCTGTGCAATCTTCCACAGGGAGGAAAGGTCAAGGTATCAGGTTCAATCTCACTCACCGTCAAGCAGAACATCAATAGCAGAGCTTGTGTAATTGTGGCCCCTTAGTCATTTGATATGGCCCCGTGTTGGAATCTCTTCTTACAGAAACCTTGGGCGGGGTTTTCCCCTCAGGTTTCTGGGCTCTGACATCAGGGTCAAATGGGGTTCAGAGGCCCGCACTGTGTGTGGTCACCCGGCAGTGATTTTCCACGAATTGGCCAATTAATGCCAAAGGGTGGGTTTGCAGTCCAATTGAGGATGGTGGGCAGGCTCTTGAAACTGGAGGGCCAATAGGAGGCCCTGTAGCAATGAAGAAGCATCAGGTCGGGGAGAGAGAGAGGGTATCTCAAGATGGAGGTGCCCTCTCAGCAACTTTTGTATCTTGAAAATAAAAACTTACTGAGCAACTGGGCCATCATTCTGGAGGGAGATCCTCTCCACAGGGCAGCCTGCTGTTGCAGCTGAAGCCAGGCAGGGGGGGAGGGCCTCAAAGCCCTCCTGGAGTGCTGACTTTCCACCCCCCCCCACCACCCCCCTGCCCAGTCTGCCGCTGGGAGCCCCCTCCGGGCAGTTACACTGTGCCCCGACACCTCCGGGAATCCGGAGGCAGACTGGAAAATTCCAGTCGGCCTCTGACAATAAGCCTTTAACAAGTTCCATTGGCTATCCACCACTTGCCGATGGGTAGCCCTGCCACCCTCGCCATCCCGCATCTGGAATAATGATCTGGAGGCAGGATGCTGCTAGGAAACCCATATGCTGGCAGCAGCAGACATTTTCGCACCAGCACACCTCTGTGCTCACCCCCAATTGTTCTTCCTCCAGCTTCACCACTCCCTCCCTTCAAAAGCCTCTGCAAAAACATACCCCTTTGACCATGATTCCCAATAACTGTTTCCCAGTTTCTGTTGGAGCACTTCGCTATGTATAAATTTAAAAGGAAAACGGAAGTTGCTGGAAATGGCATCAGGTCACGCAGCATCTGTGGAGAGAAGTGACAAGTTAACATTTTGAGTGTGAACCCATCATCAGAACTGGAAGGTGCTACAGATAAACAGTGACTAAAAAGGACAGAACAAGGGGAAGGGAGGGAGCACTGATGCACAGACAGATGGAGACGCACAGAGACACACACACACACACACAGACACACACACACACACAGAAAAGGAATAGAAAAACCTGTACTGACGTGGCAGCCAGGCGATGGATAAATAGCAGAAGTAATATGAGCATGAGACAGTAGGAGGTACAACAAAAGACATCAATGACATTAATGAAACAGAGACTGTGTATGAATATATGAATAGCTAAAGGGGTGGGAGACAGGCTGCTGGCATGGGAAGCATAAAAAACTGGCAAAGTACAGCAGGCTCCAGAGGTTTAGGAGCTTGGTGGCAGAAAATAAAATGCCCTACCAAGGATGTAAAGCACTATTCAGCTTGGTGTTCCAACAGGTTAACTCTAAATACCAACCTGCTATTACCCCCCTCTTGGAAATTCTGGCACACCCAGCCAATATTGCCAGCACTTCCTGTGAGAGAGAAAATGCGAGCTATAGTCAAGGTCTGAAGAAGTTAAATTTAATACTAAGGCCTGTAGAGGGGTACTGCCAAGATCCTATTAGAAATAAATTGCTGTTCCTCCAGATTCTGTTGAGCTTTATTGGAATGGTGTAGAAAATCAAAGATACAGAGCTCCGAGGGGGAGTGGAACTGAGAATCAAAGTGGCAAACAACAGGATGTTCAGGGTGAACTTCCAGTTGGAACGAAAGTGTTTAGCAATCTGGTTACCATACCTAGTTTGTTTTCCCCAATGTGAAGGACATCACACTGAGAGTAGCAAATACTGTATGCTAGGCTGGAGGAAGTGCAGGTAAATTGCTGTCTCAGCTGGAAAGAGCATTTGAGATGCTGGGCCAGGGTGTGAGAAGAGGTGAATGGGCAGGTATAGCATCTCTTGCGCTTGCATGGGAAAGGAGAGCAGATGGTAGAGGTGATGAAAGTGTTCAGGATCTGTGTGGTTGGAGACTGTGGGAGGTTGACCTCCAGATCAGATGAGGTCATTAATTGTCTGGGAAATTATGGCCTGGTGTTCCGTAGTGGGTTTGTGGTTCAGGGGAGGTAGGAGGAGTGGCCAGAGTTGGCGTTCAGCCTCAGCGAGGTAGCACTCCTTCTGCCATAAAATAACATTGTCAGTGAGTTTGACAATGATATCCGGGTTGGACCAGAGAAAACGGAGGGAGATGGATTAGCATGAGTGCCAGAAGTAGATAAACTGACACACCTGACATCACTCCACCACTTCTCAATAAAATGATCGGGAAGGTAGGAAGCCAGAGGGGAGGGGTCCAGGTGGATTGGGAAGGATGGAAACAGGAGAAATGGTCAGATGCATGAGGGACAGGAAACCTTCAGCCAAAACAAATAGGCACAGAAGCGAAGGCAGCAGAATAAGAGATCAGCATCGTGGAATTTGTTGAGATGTAAATGCAAGTTGTTCTTTGGTCATGTTGGACAACTTAATTCTTTATGTGCGAATCCAAAGTTCCAATCTTTGTTTCTTGATGGTGCAAGTGACTTTATCAGCACTCTGCAGGTACTAACCAGTGCAACAGCTGCCCAAAATGCTTCGTGGGACTGTTTGATACACCGATTGCCAAATCAAAGAAAAACATTTCATTGCGCCAAGAAGCAAAGTTGTTGTTTTGACCTAACGTGCTTATTTCCCTCTTAGCAAAAACCTTGAATAATTTGAATTTGTCTTGGACTTCCTTCCTGAAGAAAGATAATTACCACAGGTGAAAATCCAGGAAACTGAAATTTGGCAAAACTTCTCACTGTTCCCAAAGGTCATTGAGCAGAAACTGACGGATAGCAACTTTTAACATAATAGGCTTCATTATTCAGCTGTGACGAGTTATATTCCACAGAAGACATTTCTGTTTCCCAAAAGTGCTTTGGCCACTGTGCTCCAAGGGGTAAATGATCCTCTATGGAGAGGAAATTGTCCTCTGTGCACTACAGGGAGCAAAATCATAAATACATTTTATAGAGGACCTTCAATCCTTTCCGTAATCTTCCAACTATTCATCCAGCTTTACTCTAGAACAGCTATTCAACATAGGACTAAACTGTGTTTCACAGGAGCCTACCCTTCCCCCCCCCCCCCCCCCCCCCCCCCACCCCACCCTGCGATTGTTATGGTGAAGCTTTGTGCTCATTAAAATGAGAGACAGCAGGGCTTGGAGTCTGGTCAACATTGAACATTCCCAGTTCAGGTATGGCACAGCTGAGCAAAGCCTTTTCTTTGCCTGAATTATACTTTTAACCACACTGTGAACGTGAGCCATTCCCAACCCCCCCCCCCCCCCCCCCCACCATTTCTGACACAATAATGACTGAAGTGCCATTGCAACTTTAAGGCTGGGGTACACTAAATTCAAATACAGACAGGTCAAATTCATTTCACACAGTATCTTCCCGTCAGTCTCAGTGGGACTTAACCCCAGTATCCTGAGGTGAAAGGAAAATTATTCTATTATTGTGTATGTTCCTTCCACTCTTTAGCATCACTTGAAGCTGCACAATTTTTTTTTATTGTTGTATAATATTTTGTCTATAGGAGTCTGAAATCTTGACTGTTCCATTATTTTCGATGTAAACTTGTCTAATGAATTCACATATTAACTGTTCAGCCTCACTTCTCCCTTTACACCTTCTCTCCTGAAGGTGGTCATTTCTCTCTGATACCTTGGACAATATCGGTTGTTTATGCTAGACCCTAACACTGTAAAATCATTGCCTTGTTTTTTTTTTATTCTTTCGTGGGATGTGGGCATCGCTGGCAAGGCCAGCATTTGTTGCCCATCTCTAATGGCCCTTGACAACTAAGTGGCTTGCTAGACCATTTCAGAGGGCAGTTAAGAGGCAACCACACTGCTGTTGGTCTGGAGTCACATGTAGGCCAGACCAGGTAAGGATGGAAGATTTCCTTCCCTCAAGGACATTAGTGAACCAGATGGTTCACTGATAGGATCCAAATGGTCACTCAGTGTTTGGAATTCATCCTCCGCAATAAGTTGATCCAATAAGTTATAGCACTAAGAACTGGAGTTTCAAAGTAGCAAAGGCTTCATAGGCGACAACCCATCCCGTTACAGACTGATTGTCGTGTTATGAAGCCATAACACAATTGAGGAATTCTAAAGGCATTGATCCAAAGAGCAAGCAGTTTAGATTGTCATCCGACCACTGCAAGCCATCAATAATCAAACCTTCTTGTTTCAAACAGCAGCAAAGATAGTTCTTATTGTGTGCTGCAGAAACTCAGGGGAGCCAAGCAAATTGGAAAAGCCAGACGCTGTAAAATTGAGTCAATGTATTAAATATGATAAGTTGGCATCTCTTGCCACCATTCAGCTGGATGCTCACCAGTTTAATCATCAAGCTGTTAATTTTGAGTGTGTTGGTGACCTCCCTCTAAGCTTCCCAGTCTGATGGGAATAAACTCTTCGTTCTGCCAGCTGTAAAGGACTTGAGTGAAGTAAACCCAGTGTCTACTGAGTGCAAACAGGCAACCCAGAAAGTTCATAATACGACACAAATAGAAGCTAATTTGGCAACCTCGCTCAAGAAGACTGAGATTTGAGTCAGTCTGGCAAATAGAACAATGCTGCAGCAGGATAGATGCTGTCCTGGGGTTGGAGAAGCAAAGAATTTTTAGGAACACGAAAAAGCTACTTCCCCTGAATTCCCCTTCTTCCAAATTTCTGGATTTTTGAAACAAGTGTCTCCTGATGTTTGGACCTTTCACCTTGGTGAACAGTCGCCTGAATCAACTCGGTCAATTCCAGCTTTATAATCTTGTAAACTTCAACTGGGAAATCCCCGTTCCTCCATAACTTTGTTTGGACGTATCCAGAGCCATCTCCTTTACTCACCTCTATATCCTCTCAAGGGCAGTAATATCCTTTAGAGATGCACAGCACTCCAAATTAATCCTTACCAGTGACTCAGATAGCAATAATAATGCATTCTTTTGATTGAAATGCTATCCTTCTGTTAATGCAATCTTATTTGTTTAGGGTATAAAGGGATATTAGAGGATGTTGTCTACTTTTAGTAACTGTGGTTACTATTTTCAGTGTCAGTCATGGCTCAGTGGTAATACTTTCACCTCTGACTCAGAAGGTTTTTGAGCTCGAGTCCCACTCCAGCAACTGAGAATAAAATCTAGGCTGATTGTCCAGTGCAGTACTGAGGGAGTGCTCCATTGTTGGAGATGTCGTGTTTCAGATTAGATTTCTTCCCTCTTGGGAATGTGTACAGATCCCATGGCACTATTTAGAAGAACAAGCCTCAACCAACGTCTTTTAAAGCAGAGTATTTGGTCATTATCACATTGCTATTTGTGGGATCTTGCTGTCCGCTTATTGACTTCCATGTTTCTTACAGTAACACAGTGGACTATACTCATTGGCTGTAAAGCACTTTGGGACATCCTGACGTTGTGAAAGGTGCTATGTTAATGCAAGTCTTTCTGTTTCTCATTCTGATGCAATCTAGTGTCTTATTTGCTTATTTAAACATGTTTTTATGCTTTTAGCAACTAGGATATTTTCTGTTTAATTACATTGAATAATTACTTCAGTTTTCCACTGGGTGAGTTCACTCGATGGATGCTAACCTTGCAGGCAGACACTTGGCTAATCAAAACCAGCAGTAATGCTCATTTTAACCTAATCGAGAAGCTTAACAGCCCCTTAACTAGTAAAGTAACAGCCAGAAAGATGAATTCTGCCCCGCAGGAGATTAAACTGAATAGTGAATTTATACTGCTCAGTTTACTGGGTTTTGGAGGATTCATTTATTCATCGGTGACATTGCAACCAATGTATTTTATATAAGATGAGTAACCAACCTCTGAATTATATTTAAATTAATTTAACATCTGCAACATGCACACATTGCTATTTTAATTGAAAATCTACTTAATTGGCTCATAGTCACATTTGCTGTCCAATTAGCACCAGCAGGAGTGGGGAAAAAAGGCAGGACATAGGAAGCAGTGGGCCCAATTTAAAGGACGAGTGGCAGCCATTGTTGTAGTTGCTATTTGCCTCAATGATGGAAGGAGGAGCTGAGCAAAGGGTAGAGGGTAGGGAGGGCTCCCATGCCAGGGCAGCCCATGTTTTTCTGATGCCTCACTCGAGGTGCTGTTGGAACAGAGTATGTCAGGTGGACACTCTGGAGCCTTGCATTTTTTGTTACTGTAAGTTTGCTGACATTTGTCCTTGACAGATGTTTGCTCTCACTCAGATGAAGGAGAACCTCCTCTCCAAATGACCTGCAGCCTGAGTGTCACTTGGGTGAAACGTGTCTGTATCAGAATGGCCCGAGCCCCTGCCATCTTGATGAGTGCTCCTCCTCCTGACCCTACCACGGCAACAGTCCTGCAAAGCATGGGGATCATTCTCCACTACTTCTTCAGCCTCCTCCTTTTCCTTGTCTGTTTCCTCCTCTTCCTCATCCTCCAAGGAGCTGTGCTGTTCCAGAGCTCTCCCTCTTCAAGGTTTACACCTCTCTGGAAGGCCATGCTATGGAGAGTGCAGCAGACCACCACAATGCACAGGACCCTTGAGGCAGTGTACTGGAGGGCGCCAGACAAGGTCAAAGCAGAGGAACCTCATCTTTATGAGGCCGATGTCCTGCTTAATGGTGACCCTTGTGCTCAGGTGGCATCAGTTGCAGTGTCTCCCAGCCTCCATGGCAGGATTACACACCGTGGCATCAGTCATCTCACGGGATAAGCCTTATCCGCTAACAGCCATCCATGGATTTCCGATGGCTCCGTGAAGAGCTGTGGCACCTGCCGGAGGATGAAGGCATTATAGCAGCTTCCAGATTAGTGTGCACATACCTGTATAAAGTGCTAGCTGTGATCGCATGCCAGCTGGATGTTTAGGGAGTGGAATTCCTTCCTATTGCAAAACCTCCCTAGCTGGTCAGTCGGTGCCTTGATGGTCACATGGGTGCACTTGATGATCCCCTGCACCTGAGGAAATCTGGTGATGGAGGCAAATCCCACTGCCCTTCGAGCTTGAGTGCTGCGATCCACCTGGGATTCAATGTAAACGCCTGGCCTCTCAAACAGAGCATCCGTTACCTCTGGGATGCAATGATGTGCTGCTGCCTGTGAGATGCCACCAATGGCTGCTGATGCTGCTTGGAAGGAACCGGTTGCTTGCCCCCTCTTCTGAGCCCTTGTGGCCCCTCCCCTGCATTCCATGCCGCACGGTACTCCCGCCTCCGGCCATCGCCAGCCGCGGTCCATCAGGGTCCGTCTCGTTGCCATCGGGATTCAACAGCTTGCTTTGTAACCCAGCAGACCCGCTCCTTCCCTCCTCTCTTTGGAACCTTTCCTAGGGCCAAACCCCTTCCCATTCACTTGCACTGTACACTATCCCAATGGACCCAAGCATCATTCCATTCAGTCCCATTGTACACAATCCCAATGGCTTAAACCCCTTCCCATACACTTTCACTCTATACATTCCCCTTGGACCAAAACCCTTCCCGTTCCTAGATCTGCGCCATCTTTGATGAAGGCAGCTGCCTAGGACGTCACTTGTTTTGATGTCACAGGCACTGTAAATACATGTGCGGCAAGTGTGTCCTCTGCCGTTGCGGCATCACCAAACTCAGCCTTTAAACTATGAGCGTGTCAGTTTTGCTTTGGGAAAACAATACACAGACCCGAGGGGCATGTTTAAGCGACTGACCGCCTCCGCTCCCACCCTCATTTAAATAAAAAATCTCGGCCATCATGTTGGACCAGATCATCTTTAATCTTTTACATTTAACTATAACACCATCTCTGAGAAGTTGCTGATTGTTGAACGCCATATAAAATCCCTATAATATATCCAACTGGGACGGGTGGGAACAGTTGGTTTATATGTGGTGGAGAATGGGAATGTGGGCAGTTTCTTACTACTGATAGGTCATTACATGTTCTTGTTCTTGCTGCTATTGGTCGGCTAATTATGTTCCATGATTGGCCGGTACATGCTATTATTGCTGCTGATTGGTCAGCGATTGTTTCTCGTGGTAAGTGGATATTTATGAGAACTTGTTTTCAGCAATGGTTGTATTCACCTAATATAACTTTCAAAAGTGCATTGGATAAATTCTTGAAGGGGAAAAATTTGCAGGGCTATGCGGAAAGAGCGGGGGAGTAGGACTAACTGGAATAGCTCTTTCAAAGAGCCAGCACAGGTGCAATGGACCAAATGGCCTCCTTCTGTGCTGTACCATTTTATGATTCTCTGAACTTTCAGTATAAAATTGAAATGTTGCAGTCTTGGATGTACATGGGCAACATTTGTACACACTCTGTTTAAGTCTAGGATATCAATAAAATGACATGGCCTTTTTGAGATCCACATATGGTTGGTTGGATGACTTAAACGTGAATCTGCTTCTGCAGCAATCCTGTTCCATCTATCTCTCTGCAATGTCAATTACACCTAGACTGTCCTTCAGCTCGGCTCCTGTGGATCATCAGGATTTGCTCTGTGTCTTCTGATTTATCTCACACAAGTACTTCTAAATTTATACTATAAGCATCCTTGAGATGCTCTTTCAAAGAGCTGGCACAGGCATGATGGGCCAAATGGTCTCCTTCCATACTGTAAGTCTCTATGGTTCTTTTTCTTATAGCTCAACATTGGGTGGCCCTGGATTAACATTCATGACCAACTTTTTTCTCGCCTGAGCTCCTTTCTCTGAACTTTTCAAAGCAAACTCCTTTCTCTGTTTTCTCCAGAGGGTGCTCTGCTCTTACTGTGCCTTTCAAAAGTGACAACAGTTTCAGCCGCCTTTACATCCCAAGATCAAAACAAAAGACTTCAGGCAATTTGAGCCATCAATCACGTGGTGGAATACTTCCTTTCCAATCCCACATCGAAACTCTTCACCCTTGAACATATGTGTTGTGATAGTGTCCTGGTGCCAATAGTCTAAGCCAGGGGTCATCCAGAAATGGTGTCTCCTTATAAGGATTTGCTGTCGACAGTTGTAAGCTCTTTCTTTGAGCTTTGGTTGTCAATATGGATTTCTCAGGAACCATTGCTATTTAGGTTTATCAGTTAGAAGATGTTTCCAAGGCTGGCACCTTAAACACAAACCTCCTCTTGTGTTCAAAAAGAATCTCTTGAGCATAAAATTAATTTAATCAGCGCCCTATCTCATCTAATTGGTTTCTTCCTATGTGATCACCACAGCCATTTTCTTGTCCGTTTCCCAATGTTTAAAAACTGATCCAAGTTGAGAAAACCCCCCCACTATTTTTTCCCAACTGCATTTCAGTCATGTTGTTTATTCTAACAGTAAGCTCCCTCTCAACAGGCATGACATGCTAAACAAATTCAGAAAGGTCCCCTGCTGAGAGAGGAGTGTGTACTTCTGAGGTAAACAGTTAGCCTGTGCCATGTTAAAGTTGGGAGGGTGTTGGATTCAGCATTGCTGCGTTGTATCAGAGTGCCACAACGTCCCAAAATGCAGCCACAAGCATCAATTAAAATCAGCCACACAAATCAGCAATTAACTTGCATTTATATATTGGCTGTCATGATCTCAGGATGTTGCAGTCTTTATGGTCAATTCAGTACTTTTTGAATTCTAGTCACTGTTGCTATGTAGGAAAGGCAGCAGCCAATTTGTGCACAGCAAGATCCACAAGCATCAATGTGATAAATGACCAGAATGTTTGTTGAGGGATAAATATTGGCCAGGACACTGGGGAGAACTCCTCAGCTTCTCTTCAAAATAGTGCCATGGGATATTTCTCTGAGCGGGCAGATGAGGCCTGTTTAACATCTCATCTGAAAGATGGCACTTCCAACAGTGCAGCACTCCCTCAGTACTGCACAAAATTGTGTTCAAGTCTCTGGACAGGGAGGTGAGAGTGCTTCCAATTGAGCTACAACTGACATGTTAATTACTGGACCATGTTATGGGCTGGGAAATTGGCCATTTTGCAATGGCTTAAGGGGGTCAGGAGGACGTTACAGGTGCAAACCATATTTCCATTGAATGTTTATTTAAATCAGGTCCCACATGGAATTTCACAATTCTAGGTGGGACTCCTCCTTTGGAACCAGGTGCAGAGTGGATTGGGTGACTAGATTAACTTAGCTGACTAACTTGCACCTGAGCTTTTACCAGAGGTATCCTTCAGCTCCAAATAAGACCACCCTCCTTTGGTGAATCTTCGGGAGTAGGATCTCTAATTCATCAGAATCTATAGGAGCCATTTTGCATACATTTTTTTTTCTTTTTTGCTATTCTGAACAATTGTTCAGCCATTTTGCTTTCGCCACAAGCTTCCTTTTAGTGCTGAGATGTGGCCTTGTTTGATTGTATACCCCCAGTCTGCTCTCTGGCCATGTTTCGCATGTGCTGGGACCAATGCAAATTAGGGTGAGGGGCTAACACGACAAAATTTGGCTTGCAAAATTGAGGCTTTGATATCTGGTGACAATAATCCTTGTACATAGCTCGTTCTGAGGTGAATCAGTGAGAAGGACAAAATGAGACTTTGTGAGCTTTCCCAAAGAATGGCATGAATTTCTGGTGGAAAGACCAGGAAATGGGTGTGAATTCGGGCAGTCACTTCAGACACATTGTGTCTCCACACCAATAATGGTAGGCTGGGAATTCCTTGGTGGCAGAAGTTTCAGCCATCCCATTGATGGGCTAATATCAAGAAAGGCGGTTTTTAATGGGTAACTTTGAAGCATCATACTCTCAGCAGGGGTCCTTGCCCACCGGGAGCACATATTGGAAACATCATGTTCTGTCCAACTTGTATGGAAAATTGCACACAACTTTTACCTAAATTTTTAATGTCTGTTCTAGTTGGACAAAAGCAATCCTTTTAGTGCCTTCATACAAAAGCAAAATACTGCAGATGCTGGGAATCTAAAATAAAAACGAAGTGCTGGAAATACTCAGCAGGTCAGGCATCTGTGGAGAGAGAAACAGAGTTAACATTTCAGGTCGATGACCCTTCATGCTTTACTAGAAACTCCATACCTTACTTTTTGTACAAGGGCTACAACCCACCGTCTAGAATAGACAAAGTATAAGTGGCAGAGAGTGGAGTACATGCTGGAGTATTGGAAAATGATCACGGCCTTTTTAGGAAACCATTTCTCTTTATGTACGTGCATAACATCTTAACAAAATAAGTTACTGAATAAAATTTATTGCTGCTTCTCCAAACCAGTGTTTTTCAATATTTGTGTGGTGTGATGAACACCAACAGGCCCTACTACAAATATTGGCAAACTCCCAGGAGCTCCCAGCACATATTAAGGCAATCCCACGGCACCCTTCAAAATATTGATACCGAGGGATCCTTTGTCCTAGTTTCAACAAAAGATAGCTTCAGTTACGTCGGAGAAAACAGTTCTTTTTTTTAGCCTACATCAATGGAAATAATGTGGGGTAATTTGAACCTAACTCTTTGGAAAGCACTACCTTATATGGTGGTGGAAGCAGATTCAGTAGTATCTTTCAAAAGGGAATTGGATGAATACTTCAAGGGGAAAAATTTGCAGGCAAATGAGGAGAGAGCAGAGTGAGAGAGACAGACTGGATTGCCCTTCAGCACAGATAGGTCAAATGACCACCACCTGTGCAATACAACTCTATGATTCTACTATTTTATAACTCTGCAGGCAGAGATGTCACGGAATCAGGTGGAATGATGGTTTTATACTCCATCCAATATGGCTCTTCGACTTCTGTGGAGAATAAAATCTGGCAGGGTGTAAAACCTGCATTGCACCCGATCCCACCTGTTTTCTAACAGATGAGTTCCCACTGTGTCAGTGAATAAAAACAAATTTGATGGCGGACAGAAATCTGGTAACACCAGGGCATTCCCTTGTAGACCTGCTCGCATCTGCAGATCCCTCTATGGAAACCTGTGCTCTAACTCCACATGGTATAAATAATCTTTTTAAAGATTTTTCTTCAAGGTTCCTGTGCTCCTGAAGGTGGAGTGTATGTTGGGGAATGGAATATTTTTAATTGCTTCCTGCCACATCAGCTTTGTTCAGTGAAAAGGGGATTAATGTTATGCAATGGACTGCCATTAGGTTATTTTGTTGAACAACTGATATCTCTTGTCAGTCATCAAAAATTTCCTGTAGGGTTTAAGTTTTTCTCCTCATTCTGAGTTTATCTTGCTTCTTTCCTCAAATCTGTAACTCCTGTGACAGTTTTTAATAATTAGGCACCAGCGAAATAATGGAAAAAGTTTTGTGTTGTCACTGTTAATTAGTTCATGTTCTTGGCTAGCATTATGTTTACTGTCATTTTGCATATAATTTATCATCTGCAAATAATTATGAGCAGTAGAAATATAACTGCCCTAAATACAGTCATAAGGCACTTATTCCACTACAAGAAAATGATGGGTCTGGTCCAGCTTTGGGGTCTGAAAGCTCTCCACGGTGAAATATTAGCCAAAATGAAAGGTGGTGAAAATTCTGCTAGCATTCGCGAGACAAGAACTGGCTCATTTGCGATTGGTGAACGCTGCTGATGAACAGAATGTAAAATTAAAAGCAGGCTACTAAGCATGAGATACAGTGAAGTGAATGTATTTTTCCTTGGGTCAAGAATTTTAATGAGAAGAGAACAATACCATAGTTATTACAATTAATGGGAGGTAACACCATGGAATGCAAGACTGAAATTAAAGATAGAGGCAGGAGGATGGGCAGCTGACTAAGGACACTAGACACCAATAGAAAAAAATGTTCTATAGATAATAGAAATGTACTTACTGGTCTATATTTATTATACCGAATAGACATCAATTCCACCAATATCCAAGAATGTTTGGAAAGGAGTGAAGAAATTAAATCATGATGGTGGGAACTGAGTGAGGTAATGGGTATTATCACAGTTCTTAATCCTGGGTTTGAACCATAGAATGATCTAGCAGAGAAAAAGGCCATTTGGCCCATTGTGCATGTGCTGGATCTTTGAAAGAAGTTCCTAATTAGTTCCATTCCTCTGCTCTTTCCCCATAGCCCTGCAAATTCTTTCTCTTCAAGTATTTATCCAGTTCCCTTTTGCAAGTTACTATTGAAACTGCTTCCACCGCCCTTTTCAGATCGTGCACTGTAGGTGACATCTCGCTGTGTGTCCAAAAAAAAAAAATTCTTCACTGCATCTCTGGTTCTTTTGCCATTCACCTTAAAATCTAGGTCAGGCTGGCAGAAGTGAAAGGTGTCTAATTGAGATGGGTGTGACTAGTCTTAGCACACTTGACTGTAATTGAAAGTCCACAGCAGAAAGCTGCTGTTGTATGCCTCATGCAGACTGAGGCACACACTATGAGGACAGCATTTGCACTCAATATGATGCTATTTTATGTAGTTTAAAGTTCTGAATTACTGAGAAACTTTTAAGAAGTGTATGTAAGGTGAGAGCTACAGTGACTGAACAAGTCAAGTTCCACTTTGGATGGGATTCTGCGATTTTTACCATGTTGCACCGTATTTACAGCCCAACAACAGGCCATTTGGCCCAACATGTCTGTACTGATGTTTATGCTGCACACGAGCGTCCTCCCACTCTACTTACTTTGTGTTCCCCTGTCTACATGTCCTTGTAATCTTCTTTCTCCCTCATGTGCTTATCTAGCTTTCCTTTAATGCATTTACGTTATTCACGTCAACCATCCTCTTAAGTAAAGAACTTGATCCTGAATTCCTTATTGCATTTATTAGTTATATTGTTCATCCCTAGTTTTGGACTTCCCCCAAAAGTGGGAACATCTCTACAGCTACCCTGTCAAACCCCTTCATAATTTTAAAGATAATTTTATCGGATCATCCTTCAGCCTTCTCTTTTCTAGAGAAAAGAGCCCCAGCTTTGTTGTACATTTATGTCATCTTGAATAAATAAAAGTATTTCCACCTTTACTGTTGTCATGTCACAAGTGTTAACCTGAAAGGTGATGCTAATGAATACAGGAAACTATCAAACTCACTGCCTAGTTTATATCTTCGAACCCCCATCCAAACCTTTAGCCCTGTGCAGATAGGCAACACCAACCTAATCCTCTCCAAGCTAATTTGAGGCATCATACTGAATGATTCCATCCTTTGATAAGTAAATCCATTGACTTGTAATGACCAAATAAGCCAAATCCCATGGTTTCCATGTTAGATTGCAGGATATTCTGGGATTTTCTTTGGTGTTTTGGGAGCAGGTTCCACAACGCCATCTCTTTTTTCCTTGAAACTCACAAGCCAGAGGCTTAGAATAAAGCTTTACAAATTTTTAAAAAGGGCCGAAAGCCAAACATTATAATTATGTTCATATTATGAATGACTTCTAAATGATGAACGACTTGAGTCTTTGCTGGTTTGTATTTGTTCACAAAGGGCACTAAACTTTTCCATCTGAAAGTCATCAGTTTAGTGTTTAATCTGAAAGATAGGAGCTGTGACATTGGAGTACTCCCTCAATAATATCTGGAGGCGTCAACCTCGCTCACTGTGAGCATGTACGTATCAAATTATCACGGGCTTAACCTACGCCCACGATTTTGCAATCAGTAAGTTTGCAATTACAGGTCATCTTATTAACGAAGTACTGTTTAATGTTTGTTTTTAATGGTATCCTTAGACTGGGATCAACTTTCTTACTTTTTTTTCAAAAAGATAGCAAGGACGAAACTCTGAATTCAGTATGCTAATTCCCAAATTCTCAAGTTACAGTAATGTTACTGATCTGGTAGAATAGATTAAAAGTTGGCAAGGTATTGTGGAAAAAATATAATCCATAGCATTCGCTTGTTGCTCTGAAAATTCTCAGCTGAAGAGAATTTGCAATAACACATGAAAAATGAGTAGATTAATGCCACTTGTGGAACAACTTTGAAGCAGACCAGGACCAAAGTCTGCACCGCTTTTGATGTACTGATTTATTTTTTTCCTTCATGGGATTTGAGCATCGCTGGCAAGGCCAGCATTTATTGCCCATCCCTAAGTGCCTTGAAAAGGTGGTAGTGAGCTACATTCTTGAACCATTGCAGTCCATCTGGTGAAGATACACCCACAGTGCTGTTAGGGAGGGAGTTCCAGGATTTTGACCCAGTGACAGTGAAGGAACGGCGATATAGTTCCAAGTCAGGATGTTGTGTGACTTGGAGGGGAAGTTGCAGGTGGCGCTGTTCATGTGTGTCTGTTGTCCTTGTCCTTCTAGATGGTAGAGGTCACAGGTTTGGAAGGTGCTGTCAAAGGAGCCTTGGTGAGTTGCTGCAGTGCTGTATATGGTACACACTGCTGTCACTGTGTGCTGGTGGTGGAGGGAGTGAATGTTTAAAGTGGTGGATGGGGTTCCGATCAAGTGAGCCGCTCGGTGGTGCTGGGCTTCTTGGGTGTTGTTGGAACTGCATTCATCCAGGCAAGTGGCAAGTATTCCATTATACTCCTGATTTGTGCCTTGTAGATGGTGGACAGACTTTGGGAGTCAGGAGGTGAGTTACTCACTGCAGAATTCCTAGCCTCTGACCTGCTCTTGTAGCCACAGTATTTACATAGCTGCTGCAGTTAAGTTTCTGGTCAATGGTAAACCCAGGATATTGATTACTGGCACCACTGTGGTGCAGAATTCTACTCCACCCAGTTAACACTGGTGTTTACAAAGTCAGTGTGCATCACTCCCAGCTTTCACCCGATCCCTGCAATTACAACAGTGACTATTCTTCAAAAGTACTTCATTGGCTGTAGAGCACTTTGGGATGTCATGGGCAGGTGCTATATAAATGCAAGCCTTTCTTTTCCTTCTTTCTTTCTTTTCCTTCTTTCTTTCTTTTCCTTCTTTCTTTCTTTTCCTTCTTTCTTTCTTTTCCTTCTTTCTTTCTTTTCCTTCTTTCTTTCTTTTCCTTCTTTCTTTCTTTTCCTTCTTTCTTTCTTTTGAAGCACTGGGATATCCTGAGATCCAGAAAGACATTATCTAAACGCAAGTTCATTTGCTTATTCTGACTTTTCCTTCTTAGTCACCAGGTTGACTAAATAACATGTATTTTCTTTAACCTTTTATTATCAAATTGGTTATTTCTGTTCATAACTGAGCCTAAAAGTCAGGAATTGTTGGATGTCACATTTATCCATTTATAATGCACACAACCAGCTGTATCACTTGGGGTTATTCACTTATGTTTATGTGTTGGATATATCCCACGTCCAGTAGGTATTAACATATTTGCTTCATGACACTGGTGAGGAAAATACATATCAACATAAAAATCCTACTAACAAAGGAACAACACAAAGCAACTTCAGTAAATTTTCCTTCATTAATCATGTGCAGAGTGGTCTCCTGGACTATTTTGATCGGCTAAGGTGATTTGGAGGGTCTAAATATTTCTTTTCCCCTAATTGCCTTGAGTTTTTATCTGGCATAGAGTCATAGAGAGATACAGCACTGAAACAGGCCCTTCGGCCCACCGAGTCTGTGCTGACCAACAATCACCCACTTATACTAATCCTACATTAATCCCATATTCTCAACCACATCTCCACCATTCTCCCACCACCCACCTACGCTAGGGGCAATTTACAATGGCCAATTTACCAATCAACCTGCAAGTCTTTGGCTGTGGGTGGAAACCGGAGCACCCGGCAGAAACCCACCCAGTCACAGGGAGAACTTGCAAACTCCGCACAGGCAGTACCCAGAACTGAACCTGGGTCGCTGGAGCTGTGAGGCTGCGGTGCTAACCACTGTGCTGCCCCGAAGATCACGTGGGTTCAGGGGGAGTGGTGGTGGGGGGGGGGAAAGAGTGTCTAATATGTATGCATATATATGTATGTACGTACGTGGGTGCACAAGACATCGCAGTTGTGTGGAACAAATAGACCAGAAGATCTTTTCCTGTCCATCGTTGTACGTATGTAACGGGACCAAATATACATAAATTACAGTATGTTTAACAAGAATTCCAGGAAAGTGAAACATTAGGTTCTTGAGGGCATATTTTCTAATTTGACTGTAAAAAATTGGATTTGTGTGGAGAGAACATTTTGAGCTTTTTAATTGGGGTGAAATACCGATAGTTACAGGCTCGTCACTGACAGCAGTTTAAGGAATATCACACAGGAACGATATAGACACAGCACTGAAGCGAGTAGATTGAGGTACCATCTCTTTTCCTGATGTATGGTGATACCAACCTATCTATCTATATGTTATTTGTACATATGTACTCATGGGTTTCCCAGGCCATTGGTCATGGTGAGTTGAGATTATGCCATTGCAAGGTAGGAGGATGCTGGTGTTTGACAATAGGGTAGGGGGTTGTTCATTGGCAAAGGATGTGGAAAGAAGTTTGTGAGAGCTGTGCTCAGAGACAGTAAAATAAACATATTTAATTCACCTGGATTGCCCATGAGCCACTCTGAGAGATCTGCTAGTGCTTTATAAGTATGTTTAGTGACAACACTAAATCCTTTTTTTTCCAGTTATAAAAACAAGTGGATGCATATGCTACAATAAGAATCTCTCCTCGTAAAGCTGACCCTCATCCATTGGTAATTCTGCCACTTATCAGCCTAAGATAGAATGGAACAAGAAAAAAATCATGAAGAAATCTGCTTGATCATTGACTCTCCCCAACCCAATAAATCTCCTAAGGAAAGTTTGGCATAACATAACTTGACCCCTGAGATACTCAAATAAAACTGAATTTTTATCCAACCCCAGCCAACTTTACGTGTAGAGGCTGTTATCAGGATGTCTATAAATCCCGACATGAATCCATTTGGACTAACTCTTTGCACAATGCATTCTGGAGGTACCAGCACTGCTGTAAACTCGATCAAATCCATTTACTTGGGGCAAATTCAAACTGGCCTTTTGGAAATGACAGCGTTCATTCAGATTCTCCATTGTTTAAATTTCATTTATTCATTTTTATATGAAAAACTTTTCACTTTAGAGTTCCCCTGCTTTATTTTCTTCTACGAGCTGTTTCAACTTTCATCTCAAGGAGACCGGATACTCTTTTTCAATTCTGAAACTCCACACCCATCACCTGATGCTGATCCAGGGTCCACCAGAACACACGCTGTACCTGGGCAAGGCTGAATAGGATTGGCAATTATTTTCCTTTCCTGGAGAAAAATTATGATGTTCTGCCACCAAGTAGCCTGCCTGAAAAGAGATCAGATTTCTGAGTGGCAGAGCCCCAAGACTCAAACCCAACACTTAGTGATTTACAAAGCTGACTTTCCATTTCCTACAGGCAATGGATTACATGCTGTTCAATATTGCATTAGTCTAAATAAGCTGCCCTTTTTGGATCTCATAATCTATTGTAAAGAAGCTTATTAGTACTTTTAGATGGTTACCCGCAAGATTGGCCATTTTCCACATTTCACCATGTGCTTTGTGTTCATTTGGATTTACCATAAGCTGAAATTAATGTTCTTAATGACTTAAAACAGTCAGGATTCAGATACAAGCCGGACTGCCACTGCCATTTGATTTAATACTGTACTGTATCAATGCCAAGAGTTATTTCCCAATATTTAAGCAAACTGCAGGCTTCAGCTTTCTCTGCAGAGGCAGGCTGGACCCTAATGGGGTCTCATTTTCAAATCAAATGGGTTTCTTTTCAAGAAACTTGGATGGGGTCCAGTGAGAGGCCGTAACCCCCAGGGCACAACTCAAGGAATTGGCCCTGCCAATTAAGGGAGATTTATTTCAATTGGAGTCCCTGTGGGCAATCTCTCAGTCACAGCAGCCGAAAAGCCCTCACTTGTCTTTTCAGTTTGAAGTGACAACCCTCTGGGATTTGGAAGGAAAGCTGATCCCCAGCTGTGTGAAAATGCACACGAGCTCTGGTGAAAACAGGCAAGGGGGCACTCTATCTTAAAACCTTAAGTGCAATTTATTGCTCACTGTTCACTATGCAGATCATTCCTCTTGACTTCTCAAATGCAAAAAGTAGCAAAAAAGAATCTTGGATTGGCTCTACCTACCCTCAGCTTTTCAATTCCTGCTAATTTCAAGATCGATCAGAGAATTCTTCTAAGGTAAACACTTCTCCACTGTTACTGATTTGCAGCTGCAGAAGAACAAATCATGAGAGCAACTGTTGTTTCTGACCTCTTTCCAGAAACCCTGACAGAACTTTCCAAAGCTCCTTTGCACACGTTCCAGAAAAAACGATTCCCAAAGCCTTGAATCAAGTTGCTACTTCTGTTTCATGTTAGTTTTCGTGATGGTTGTGTACATTTTCATTTGGCTGCAGTGTGTCCTTTTTGTAACGGATTACCTTCAATACTGTGGTATATTGTTCATTAAGCTCTGCTCCCAAGGACTTGCTTGCATTTGGGAGAGATTGGTTAACAATGGTAATATTTCTAACATCAGGTGTTAACCACAGAGTGAAAAACTTATTGTATGAGCAAGTGTTAGAGACATAAACATACTAATCCCAACCAAAGGGGTAATTTTCCAACTTTACATTCCTGGCAGGGAACCTAGACCTCCAGGACTTCAAACTGGAAATCCAGGCATGACTAGCATTTTCCAGAATTGTTGCAATGCATTCCAAGTGGGGCCTTTTCAAGAGCATGAAGTCCTAAAATTACCCTCCTTATCACAGTCAACATATAACCAGTAACAGTAGTGGTCAAAAGGCAATTAACTTTCACTAATGGTTTTACTATCGCCAGCAGACCTTCTGTGGAGTTACTCACTCGTAGCCTGGAGTGTACTTTGTGTTTCATTGTGGTCCCTGAGGCCCTGCATGGAAATTCAACCCCTTCTGCCACTACTGCACAGGGTTTGAGGGACTGACAGTCACCCTCTGCTGCTTCAGTGTCTTGTGTAGGGTGCACACTTGCTGTCCACAAATCTTACTTCATGTTTTCACAATTTTTGGTCACACTCCAACATTTAACACTCTAAATTTCCATGTCAAATTTTCCATTCAAGTTTAGTATGTCAACAGTCACAATGTAGTTGCAGACTCCGAACACTAGGTGGGTCTGTGGAGCACATCCCTAAAGTTTCTTTTGAATCCTCATTGCCACCTTAAAAGTTTTTTTTTAAAATAGCATGACCATGGGCAAACCCACAGGCAATTTACTGGTACTTTTATAAAATTTCTAACTGATTGAGAAAACCAGTCAGGAAGATGGAATTGAGGTAGAAGATCAGTCATGATCTTATTTAATAGTGCAGCAGGCTTGAGGGGCATTATGACAAAGCACTTCGGAAGATTGAATTTGTTGATGCTGCTGTCTATGAATACGTAAAATGCATCGGTAAACCAGTGAATCGAGGGATCTCGTTTAAGCAAAATGTAAACGTGTTTCCTCATAAGGTGACAAGGCCATAGTTGTACTTTTTGAAGGAAGGATCAGGCTGATACACTGCATAGACGTCAGTTCCGCCTTTCTACTTGAGTGTGACAAGAGGTTACAGAGGTACAGGATACAGCAGAGTTACAATGCCACCATTATAACTGCACAGGTATTGTCAATGTTAAACATTGACATGAATAGTGTGAACAAAATTGTGACAAAAAGAAAGGTAGTTTTTAAAAAGGAAGTGTGTGCATAGCAAGAGGGAGAGAAATATGTTAGACACATTTGTGTCTGCAAACCAGCTAGCAGTCTCTCTCTCTCTCTCTAACCATTTATCTATCTCTCTGGCTGGGATTTGCCTCATAACTGCTCCTGTCCAGTCACCATAACTATGTCAGAAACATGTTAGCAAGGTTTCCGTTGCTGTTCTGGTGAAGTTAAGTCAGCAAAGCAGGAGCAGCTCTGAAGAAATTTACAGTCTCTCTGTCTATCTCGCAATTCCACTTTTCACCAGATATTTCAAACGTTGACAATCCTGACATATTAGCTGTCTATGAATTATCCTCAATGCAACACATATTAAATGAGCCTGTATCCATCCCTGGCAATGATACTTTGCATGGACCATGGCCTGGCTTCCTTCTATTCCAATTCCCTGCAGATAGAATTTGGAATGGAGCATGCAAAAGGTTCTTTGGACAGATGTACATTGCAAGGGCATGAAGATTTTCTTTTGGCTGCCATTTTGTCATTCATAATCTGCTGATGATTCCAGTTTTCCCCCATTTATGAGATATTATTGTCTTGAGTAACAGCTACAAATGACGCCACGAACGTTGAGTGATTAGCTCGGAAACAACAATAGTGACTACCATGTTCTCTTGGTTGCCTGATCTTTACTGAAATGTTTCTATTTTTTGACTGTTGCTGCAGACACCCTTAGTACAACTATATAACAATGAGACAATGCAAATTATCCCATACAATTGCTTCATAATCTGAAAGCACTCAATAATGGATCTGTTAACATTATTTGCTCTGTAGTCTGTCGCCGTTAACTTAAAAATGTTTGACTGTACAAAAGGATCAATTGGAACAGTCTCGAGCTGGATGTTTTAATTGACCCAGTCATGTAGTCAACCTGTGTTGCGTTAAGACGAGCATCTCGCCTATCATTCAAAGATCAATGTAGGTTTCATCTGGGCATAGGTAAGCTGATTTATATTAAATGCAATATCCTATCCAAACTCCACATTTGCATTGTCTCTTTGTTACACAGTTGAACTAAGGATGTCTGCAGCAATAGTCAAAAAGTAGAAATGCTTCAGTAGATGGCAAAAATTGGGCAACCAATAGGACAAAGAAACTCTAATGTCCAGTCTGCCTATTGCAAAAAGAAGCGCCATCAGCCATACCTCTTTCGATAAGCCTGAGCTGTTGAACACATTTGCTGAAAAGTTACCCAAAATCCAAGGGCAAATCCCAAAGTTTAGGAACTTAATCAAGTAACCAATTCGAGATTAGGAAAATAAGCTCCTTACGAACATACAAATTCGGAACAGGAGTAGGCCACTCGGCCCCTCGAGCCTGCTCTGCCATTCAATAAGAGCATAGCTGATCTGATTGTAACCTCAACTCCACATTCCTGCCCACCCCCAATAACCTTTCACCCCCTTGCTTATCAAGAATCTATCTACCTCTGCCTTAAAAATATTCAAAGACTCTGCTTCCACGGCCTTTTGAGGAAGAGAGTTCCAAAGACTCACGACCCACTTGAGAGAGAAAATCTCTCCTCATCTCTGTCTTAAATGGACAACCCCTTATTTTTAAACAGTGACCCCTAGTTCTAGATTCTCCCACAAGAGGAAACATCCTTTCCACATCCACCCTGTCAAGACCCCTCAGAATCTTATATGTTTCAATCAAGTCGCTTCTTGCTCTCCTAAACTCCAGCAGATACAAGCCTAGCCTGTCCAACCTTCCCTCATAAGACAACCCGCCCATTCCAGGTATTAGTCTAGTAAACCTTCTCTGAACTGCTTCCAACACATTTACATCCTTCCTTAAATAAGGAGACCAAATACTGTGCACAGTACTCCAGATGTAGTCTCACCAATGCCCAGTATGACTGAAGCATAACCTCCCTACTTTTGTATTCAATTCGCCTCACGATAAACTGTAACATTCTATTGGCTTTCCTAATTACCTGCTGAACCTGCATGCTAACCTTTTGCGATTCGTGCACTAGGACACCCAGATCCCTCTGCATCTCAGAGCTCTGCAATCTCTCACCGTTTAGATAATATGCTTTTTTATTCTTCCTGCCAAAATGGACAATTTCACAATTCTAGCAAGCTGATCCCAAATTGGTCCTAGCATTGAGGGCCTAGACACTCAGTAGTAGGGGTCTAGCTAAAGAGCCAGCTACTCCCCTGTTTAATTTATTGAAAGGATCCTGTCAATCAGTGTGTTCTCACCTGAGTGAAAAGCAAACTTCATTCCTGGTACCCATCAGCCATCAACATTGCCAAGTGTGCAGTAGAACCTGGGCATCAAGCTACTCTCACAGACAATCTACAGATAGGCAACAGTCCCTACTGGGGCTTATTAGAGCTGGTTTCTCATTCAAATTGATTCAGTTTTTGTATGGAACAAAAACAAGACTTCTGCCTATTATATCAGCATTTAAGAAGCGATGGAGACTGAGCAGTGCAAGAGGATAGCAAACTCCTCATTTTTCTTGCTGACCTGAGTTCAGATTTTGTTGGATGATGGCCAAACCCCTCTGACAGCAACTGAAAAGCTGGAAACTAGATTCAATGAAATAGGAAACACTGAAAAAATATCCATGCAATTCAAAATGGCCCAGCAGTAACTACGGTTACAGCAACATGTTGTGGCTTAAACAAAAGCTGCATTTTAAGATGTGAGTGACGCTATTTTTAATTGATTTCAAATTTCAGCCTTTTACGGAAGCTCAGTCTTTAGCCAGGTTTTCGAAACCGAGTATTGTTGTTTTGTGAAGAGGTTCAGCTTGTGGCATTGCACTCTGTTAAGGGGGAGGCACAGAGGTGGCACGGTTTCACCTTTATTAAATATGCTCTGAGTAATATTCCATTCTCTGGTAACCTTTCCACTGAGGGCTCCAGAGTCTTGTTCATATTTTTTCACTGAATCTTCACGTTTATAAAATCTTGCAGCTGCATCATGACTTTTTTTTTGAAGTGAAACTTTTTCTGAGGGCTTCAGTTAACCCTGCACCGAGGAGGCCACTCTTCATGCGTGAGCCTCAACAGTGGGTGTCAGCGGGCTTCTCAACCACAGTGGCATCACAGGCCACCCTGATCCCAGCCTCATGTAAGCTGTGCACAAGTGCAATTCCAGCAAGTGACTTTAATTTACAGTCTGGAGTGGGGAGCCTATTTTCTCCACCCTAGGGCGCTAAGCATAATTTTAGTACCTCTTTAAATATAGCACCTTCCACAACCTCAGCATATCCCAAAGTGCCAATGAAATACTTTTTGAAGTGCAGTGACTGTTGTAACGTAGGAAACACAGCATTCAATTTGCGCACAGCAAGCTCCCACAAGCAGCAATCTGATAATGATAAAGACAAAATCTGTTCTGTTTTTAGTACTGTTGGCTAAATATTGGCCCGGACACCGGGGATAACTCCCCTGCTCTTCTTCAAAACAGCACGCTGGGATCTTTTACATCCACCTGAGAGGGTAGACAGGTCCCAGGCTTAATGTCTCATTCAAAGCATGGCACTGACCCATGTCCTGATATTGCTGCAGTTCAGAATGTTGAGGCACTCCCTTAAGCAAGAGGCTGATTGGGACAATGGCCCTTAACAAAAAGCTTCTGACTTCAATTAAGACTAACATGGTTAGTGATTTATACCATCAACTGTACTTGCGAGGGGTAATGACCTAAAATCTGAATTTGAGCTGCAAGTATGCTTTTGTTACTGAGGCCTAAATGGATTCATTGTGAAGCTGTCCAACATCCAGGCATCAGCAATTGTGTAACAGTGCTGAATAACAAAAGAATTGGTTTTAGTAAAACAGAACTTGAATGTGGAATACAAGTCTGGTGCTGAAGTTCCAAGTTTTCACACATTTTAAATGAAGAGTCGAGTTTAATTCCATTTGGAAATAGCAGTGGGACTGTCCATTAATACATGCCTCAGTAACAGCAGAGACTGAGTTCACATCCGGGCAGTTAATCTTCTACAAGCCAGTGGTTTATATTTGGCACCTGGGACAATAATGATGGGGACTGAGGTTAAATGAAATGGACAAGGAATTGAGTAGGGAATTGTCAGTCAGATGGAATTACACAAATACATGAGAGGAAGTGAGTTGAGTGGCCAAGAGACAATGCATGTAAATTACAGTAACAGACGTGGGATTTACCCTTGAACTTGATGCTAGTCCAGCTTGTTAAGGGGTTATAAATTTTAAGACATTGAAAAAATGGATTAATGGGGGCTGAAAAAGGTCAGTTAAGATTGGACTGGCATATGTGTTTATATTAGGCACAATCCAGTCCAATTTGGGGAGTATATACAAGGTACTGTTCTAAATAAAAGGGTCAATGGTAAACATGTTGCATTGGTTGTCGGATAAGAGTAGTTAAGTAGCCTTGTGTGTTTTTAATGGGAGGTTGCGGGTTTTTGTCTTTTCCCTGCTTGCTGTATTGTGAAGGCTTGGTTGTAGAGCTCTGATTTTAGCTGGCAGTGCAGTGAGGTGGTCTGGGCCCTTCTTCTTTTCTTCTCCTTCTGAGTGTTCTTCTCTCCTGCTCTCCTGAAGGAGCTGCCCGCTGGCTGGGCCACTGTTGCCATTGCACAGCTCGCCCTCTGGTACTCCACTGATGATGGGCTTTTCTCATGGGTGACCCTTGGCTGTAATCGATTTCAAGAGCATGACAGCACCAGGGCCAAGGCTGGTCCTGTCCAGACCCAATGTCTGCATGTGTGCACTTCCAGCAGGAAGCCTTATATAGGCATCAAATGTCCAAGTGCCTATTCATGGTCAGGGTCTCCTTATCTGAGGAAGGATGTTCTTGCCATGGAGGGAGTGCAAAGAAGATTTACTAGGCTGATTCCTGGGATGGCAGGATTGTCGTATGAGGAGAGATTAGGTCAACTAGGCCTATCTTCACTAGAGTTTAGAAGAATGAGAGGGGATCTCCTAGAAACCTGTAAAATTCTAACAAGACTAGACAGGCTAGATGCAGGGAGGATGTTCCCAATGGCTGGGGTGTCCAGAACCAGGGGTCACAGTCTCAGGATACGGGGTATGTCATTTAGAACCGAGATGAGGAGAAATTTCTTCACTGAGGTTGGTGAACCTGTGGAATTCTCTACCGCAGAAAGCAGTGGAGGCCAAGTCACTAAATATATTCAAGAGGATATATATATATTTCTTAATGCCAAAGGGATCAAGGGATATGGGGAGAAAGCGGGAACAAGGTACTGAATTAGACAATCAGCCATGATCTTTTTTAAATGGCGGAGCAGGCCTGAAGGGCCGAATGGCCTACTCCTCCTATTTTCTATGTTAAGCGCCCATTCTATGGCCCCCTGTCTAACCAATCTCTAACGCAGGCAGGTCAGGCTACTACTCCCAGCTACCTCAGTACTGACGGGGGAATTGGATCAAAGGCCTTCCTGAACCATATATTTCAGCTACTCCCTGTCTTAACCTGTTGAGCCATCGGAGATAGTGAAGCTTCCTTTTTTGAGGGATGGTAGTGACATTAAGATTAGCACTAACAAATCTCATTGTTTTGTTGCTCACACTAATTTCGGCACTGTGTTGTTTAATGAGGACCAGAGTATTATACTTTGAAATGCACAATGTATTACTGTGCTGATAAAGCTAGGCCTCTTTAAGGTCACAAAATCTAATTGCTGCTAAGTAAACAGTGGGTGAGGTCAGTCAGAGCTTAATTGCTGCTTGGTGAGCATGTTTGCTGATTGTACAGTTCTTGCAAATTTCCAGCTGTAGTCAATGACCAGCTTATTTCTTAAGCTTGTTTTCCATCTGGAACAGGGTGTGATATATGGAATGTGATATATGGAATGTGATACCTGCGGTGTGACAGATGTAGTTATGTAATATCACTCCACACACTTTGGGCTGGATTTTACCAGCCCTTGAGGGACAGGCTGGGAGGTGCTGGTGGGGAGGATGTAAAATGGCAGGGGTGGAGTTCCAGTCTCCTTCCTGACGCCATGAAATTTTAGCAGGGTCGAGGAGAGCCTTCCCTTCCTGCCCAAAGGTTGATCGGAGGCCCTTAAGTGGCTAATTAAGGGTTTCATCCAGGCCTGCTCCTTGCAGGCTCAGGGGGTGCCCTTCTGTTTGGGCATGGAGACCCGGCCCCTTGGAAATTCCCCCCCCTGCCCTTAATGACCCTCCACCCACCCCACTCTCCCCCTTGCCAGGGCCTGCCTGACTGGCCCCAGCAAGCCTGACCTGCCGCAGTACCAGCAGAGACCACCGCTTCCAGTAGCGCTGCTGGGACGGAGGGGCTGCCAGCCCTCTGATAGACCAGCAGCTCTTGGAGGTGGGCGCTCTGCTCTTAAAGGGAAGGGAGCCCTGACGGCAGGCAGTTAACTGCCAGCTGGCTATGTAATTGTGCTGAGGCTCCTGAAAATGGCAGCAGCGAGGTTTCCCCCCGGCATTCTGGTGCAGTGTTCTGCATCTGCTGCGGTCATTAAATTCAGCCCTTGATTGCAACAGCCCTCAAGACTTCTTGTATGTTATAAGGCCATGACACCACTCCGATTACACTTCTAGACTGTAATATGAAATGAAAATCAACAATAAACCGATCCAAGTATCCACATACTTGATGATCAAATGGTCTGTTGTACTGAAAAACACTCAAACATCTGGTCTTTCAGGCAAAGTTAAATCTGATTCTGGGAATTCTGAGCAGTGCTAGATGATTCATTACTGACTTTTACCACACATCTGTTGTAATTTGGAAGTTTGAGTTGTTCTGTGAAAGCTGTGGATGAATTCAGAACTGCCATCATGCAGAAAAGAAATTGTGTTTTTAAGACAAGTTTCCAAAAATGGACAAGTTTTTGCCACCATAAATAGTTTTCAGGGAGGCCCTAAATAGCAAATTATTTTCTGGACTGTTTCTAAAGGTGTTTTCTCCTCCAAAATGTAGTCACCGGCATCCACAGATACTGTTTCAGGAGTTCACTTGTGATGTTTTCATTTTTCATGGACATCCCCATGTGAGGTATCGGGGGTTGAACTGTGTAGGTATTTGCCTAAAAGTCACTTTATTGGTACATGACTATAGACAGTTAATAGCTGGCCATCTATAGAATGGGAGAGGATACCTAAGAATTGGAAAATTGACTGTTCTGGGTTTAACTCTCTTGCCTCTGTCCCTTGGGCCAATGGCAGTACTGTGTTTGGGAGAGGTCTAGATGTACAAATTCACTGCACTAACTAAAGTTTCACTTGTATGAGCAAAGTAAATCCAATCCATATCCAACATGACTCCATCTCACTATAAGGTAAACTCGCCTGTGCCTTGCTCAATGGTGGGGAGGGAGGACACACTGGGGAATTATCTGTAATTCTAGTCAATGCTGCAATCAGGCAAGACCTGCCAGTGAGAATCAGTGAAGTTATGCATATATTTCATACAAACTAGAATACTGGCCCATACAGATACAAAGGCTCATTAGGATAGCTTTACATAGAATTTACAACACAGACACAGGCCATTAGGCCCAATTTGTCCATGCAGCCTCACAGCTCCAGGGACCCGGGTTCAGTTCTGGGTGCTGCCTGTGCGGAGTTTGCAAGTTCTCCCTGTGACCGCGTGGGTTTCCGCCGGGTGCTCCGGTTTCCTCCCACAGCCAAAGACCTGCAGGTTGATAGGTAAATTGGCCATTGTAAATTGCCCCACGTGTAGGTAGGTGATAGAGAATATGGGGTTAATGTAGGATTAGCATAAAATGGGTGGTTGTTGGTCGGCACGGACTCAGTGGGCCGAAGGGCCTGTTTCAGTACTGTAACAATAAATAAATAAAAACTAGTGTTTAGGCCTCACATGAGCCTCTTCCCACTCCAATTCATCGAACCCCATCAGCTTATCCTTCTGTTCCTTTCTCCTTCATGTATTTATCTAGCTTCCCCTTACATGTATCAAATAGCTGCTTGGTACCAAGGCGAAAACCATAGAATCATAATACTGCCACTCCCCCCGCCCTCTCCCCACATCCCTGCACTTTCCTCCTCTTCAGATATTTAGAAAATGTAGAAAAATTTATGGCACAGAATGAGGCCACTCTGCCCATCGTGTCTGCGCCTACCATAAAACGAGCCACCCAGCCTAATCCCATTTTCCAGTACTTGGTCCATATACCCGGAGGTTACGGGACTTCAGGTGCATATCCAGACACGTTTTAAATGAGTTGAGGGTTTCTGCCTCTGAGTTATACAGCAAAACCTCCCTACTCTTATATTCTATACCTCGGCTAATAAAGGAAAGGATTCCATATGCCTTCTTAACCACCTTGTCGACCTGTCTTGCTACCTTCAGGGATCTGTGGAGATTCACTCCAAGGTCCCTTACTTCCTCTACACCTCTCAGTGTTCTCCCATTTATTGTGTATTCCTTTGCCTTGTTTGACCTCCCCAAATGCATCACCTCACACTTTTCTCTGGATTGAATTCCATTTGCCACATTGATTTCTTCCTGCAGTCTACATCTTCCGTCCTCACAATCAACCATTATGGCGTATATAATGAGAATATTGCTCCAGCATGCAATAGTTTAGTAGCTGCAGTGGTGGATCAGTGGATTCTCATTCACAAGAAAGGAAAGCTTGTGGGATTATGAGTAGCAATAGGGCATTGAAAGGGGGCAATTGGATTGAAAAAATAATCTAAGTAGAAAAAAAAGCAGTGCTGCATCTTTTAAACAGAAATACTTTCTAGATGGGCAATACACAAATATTCTTAGAAAAATGATCTCAAAAAAAAAAACATGTGACATGATGACCTGTTTCTGGGGTCACGGTGTAACTTGCGCATGTTTAGTTTTGAAAGCCAACATTCATTTGTTTAATTTGTACGTTATCCTCTCAATTCTTTTCCAGAGGCCCTTGGAGAAGCCTGATGGCCTGGACGTGTCAGATCAGAGCAAGGAACATCCTCAGCATCTGTGCGAGAAGTGCAAAGTTCTGGGCTATTACTGTCGCCGGGTGCAGTGAGTGGCATGCCGGTCCTTGTTGTCATCACCCCCACTGCCCACCTGCCTCCCTCTCCCGACACTGCTTAGACCACACACACAGCCGAAAGATGAATTCACCAAAATCTCGCTCTAGACGGAAAACTAATGGGCCTTAAATTGGTGGAATGTGACTCTTTCCTGTGTATGTGCATATTTCCAGGTTGTATTTATAGTATTAACTACCAGCAACAGTATTACCAATAGCAGTTAAAGTGGCACCTTAAATGGGGTGTCTTGCCTACTCTTTGTTTACAGAGACTTCGTACCAGGAGCAAGTGCGAGGGGGAGAACATGCTGGGCTGAAAAGGCTGACATTTTAAACCAAACCCCTCCTGTGCCATTACTAATACTTAAGCCAATAGTACAAGTCCATTTGCTGTGAAATATCCCCTAGCTCTTTGTTGTCATGAAAGCTGGCAAGCATCAGTATTTAGAGTAGTAAAAAATAAAATATGGTTATTGGCAAGTGATAATGATGATGACTGACAAATATGTGTCTGGTATTGTAGAGAATCGAGAGTAGATGGAATAGGGAATAGGGAAAGAGGCATGGTTAACTCTTCAGGTACTGAATAAAATTTTTGTACAATGCAGCACATCACAACTGGAGATAACTCCCTGGGCATCCCCATTAAAAAAAAAAATGAGGTTCCAGCAATGGCAAAGTACGATACTGTGAATTTCTGTAAGAACCTATAAATCCTTCTGATAATTCAATCGCAGAACACTAAGCGCCTTCGTAACTCATGCATTAACTTAATCTTTGGAGCTTAATTTTTTTTTGGTGTTATTTATCTTTCCCATCATTTAAAAAAAAAGTTTAGCTTTCCACATTTTGGGTGTCCCTTCCTTCCCATGAAATAAAAGTATATTTCATCCAAGCTAGAGTCTGGTTCTGCTCTGGGACTGGCTGCTAAGTGGTTCAAGGCAGCAATGCGGAGTGACTGCCTTGCTGATTCACCCTCTACCTGAGGAAATGCTTAATCTTTGCTCAAGTATCACTGCCCCGACTGCACAACTGAGATATATGGATTGGGCAAGGGCAAGAGGAGAATCAGCACAGATCTAGTGTTGTACCAAGGCATGTGGATCTACTAGTGCACTGCCTCTTCTTTAGTTAAGGTAGCGTCGTCTCGCCAAGTGATTAAGACAGCGAGGTACCACTGCATGCTCTTCTCCCCTTCCCCAAAGTATCAGCACTGTCCCAGATGTGTAGGAATGTAAAGTACTACAATAACATCAAGCCATGACTAACCACTGAGACCCTCAGAATATCTTGAAATTCAATATTAGTGCATGGCTTTGTAATGTAAAGAAATGTAGATGATCAGTTACCTGCAATGTTTTCTCCCCCTCCCCTAATGAGATACAAGGTTATTTATTAGATTTTTAAAATATATATATATATATGATATATATGTTTCGAGACATGTCCTTCACATTCCAGGTGTCTCACGTAAATTTCTGTCACATTCTTTCAAAAAGTAGTAGTTGAAAAATAAGGCAATCTGTGAAAAGCAGTCAGCCTTTAATTTACCTGAAGAAGGCACAACAACTTCACCTGTGACCTTAAAGGGACACACCAAGATTCCGCATAAATGTACATTACTGGCAGGACAGAAAGTGGGCGGCGCAGTGGTTAGCACCGCAGCCTCACAGCTCCAGCGACCCGGGTTCAGTTCTGGGTACTGTCTGTGCGGAGTTTGCAAGTTCTCCCTGTGTCTGCGTGGGTTTCCGCCGGGTGCTCCGGTTTCCTCGCTCAGCCAAAGACTTGCAGGTTGATGGGTAAATTGGCCATTGTAAATTGCCTCTAGTGTAGGTAGGTGGTAGGAGAATGGTGGGGATGTGGTAGAGAATATGGGGTTAATGGAGGATTAGTATAAATGGGTGGTTGTTGGTCGGCACAGACTTGGTGGGCCGAAGGGCCTGTTTCAGTGCTGTATCTCTAAATAAATAAACTGTAACGTGGATTTCATGGTCAATGGTGAACAAATGGCACTTGCTATTCATTCCACTTTTCCCACAGACTTTCTATGGACATTGGAATTTGCAATGATAAGAAATCCAAAACAGCACGCCACCCTGTACAGGAGATATGGGATCTCTGTGAACTGGACAAACAACTGTGTATCTCCTTAACCAATCAGATAGAAGAACTACTCTGTGTTCTGCCTATAGGAAGAACACAGACTCTGAACCAGTAAGTGTAAATTAGAATAGTTAATTCAATGTCCATCAGGTATAGAAAGTGAGATAGACAGAAGGAATGAAAGATGTGATTAAGAGAGAAAGGTAAAAGAGACAGAAACGAACATTAAAAAGCATGATTTAGATTTTCAGTTTTTCTAAAAACCCCAATACTAAAATCTGAAGGAATGAGACTCCACATTTGTAAACTTGAATGGACAAGCGCTAACTTTTTCTGGTGCATTTAGTATGTGTCTATCACGTAAGTGCTGCAACTTCATCCCTTCCATGTGTTTTCATGGCGAGTCTCTCAACGAGATACACAGATAGCTTGTGGAGGAACAGGGCAACTTGGACAGATTGTCAGGTATAACCATGCTTGTGTGGTCACTGGAGGTTGCCATCAAATTTGCTCTTGAATAACAGTGAATGCTGATAGGCTCACCATTACTTTTACCGCAAAATCCAAGCCGTTGTGTTTGACGTGGATTGACTTTTCTGCTCCTATAAAACAGCATTCCCTCTGACTGACTGTGAGCAGTTCACCATTGTACCTCCTACAGCAAGGTCAGAGAACTTAATTGCTAGGCAAATAGGACCACAGAACACCTGGCCAGCTCTTCCACTTTTTAAAAACATTTTTAATGTTTAAACTCCTCAGATAAATTTTAATTGTCACTGTTTAGATTGAAAGACCTTTCTTTTCTAATGCAATGTACCATTTCTTCAGCTTGCCATGCACTGTGATCTCTTCACACACTCTTATGATGCCTTACTGAGAGGTGCAGTTGCCTTAAAGTTCCTTACAAGCCATTGAAGTCATAAAATATAAAAGGAAAAACTGCTGGGAATGTTAATAATGCTAGAAATTCACTATAGATCTGTTGGCATCTGTAAAGAGAACCTGGTAATATAATATTTTGAGTCTGTTTTTACCTTTCCATTCCCTCCTCCTCCCACCTTTTCTCTCTACTGTTAAAAATGCCTCTTTATCTTCCAGACCAGTGCTGATCAGGACTGTGTATTCTCTGTACAGATGCTGACAGACCTGATGTGCATTTTGAGTGTTGATAATTTTTACACTATTCATCCTCTTGGATTAAACATACTGCTTTTGTTTGATGGTGGTGGAGGTCAGAGGTTTCATTTAGTTAATAAATTTTCCCCCCTCCCATCTCCTTGGAGCCACACACCATTCCTTTTGCTGAATGATTGAGTGGGACACTCGCCCCCTAGGCGTCTGCTAATGGCACTCTTGAGCGAGCTGCTGGTTGATGAGGGTGAGTTACTCAGCCAACAGCTGCCTGTAGGAAGATGCCCAGCCTCTGCCTCCTTGCTGCAACTCAAACTAACACTATGATTGAGATCTCAGCGATAAGGAATCACAAGTGCAGACCATCCGTCTGACCGTTCTCTACTGCCCAGGCAGTTCAGCATTTGCAAACGTCCTGCCATTCTTATCTGAAGCGTTGGCTAAAACTTTTTGCATACACAATACTGGGGCATATCTGTGCTCAAAGGGACTGTGATAATGCGGGTGAAGCAGACTTGACAAAGATTGACTATATTATTGATTTGTAGCTTTACTGTTGCTAACCAGACTCGAGATGAAATATTTATTTGCACACACACAAAAATGAGGCAATATAACATGCTCATGCAAAAGTCCATGACCCTCCACTCAGCCTCCCCCTCCTCCCTCAAAATGGGGGCAGGGGTGGGGCAATGTTAATGGTCGGAGTAAGTCACAGATGATCCAAAGCACCACTTCAGCCACAACCCTGAAACCTCGGTGCCTGTTCAGCCTAAAAAAAAAAAGTCGTACTTTGTTTCTTTGTAGGGAAATCGCAGTTCCAAATGATAGTGATGATCATTGGCCCACAGGAACCGGAGCAAACAGAAATCTGATTTTCAGGCACTTTATTCTCGGTCACCACTGTGAAACAGACTGCATGCACCAACGCGTGTTTGACGGAGGCAGGGAGATGGGAGGCGGAGTGTCCAATCCCCCACACCCAGAACTATTAACTCAGTACCCAAAGAGTTAACCAAGACAAACATGCCAGGAATCTGACAAGAAATTTATATGCTAAGTATGTGAGTATGAAAGTGAGGTTTTTAAGGGACAATCAAGAAGAAAAGCAGTGTGGAATTTTTAGCTATATTGGATATATTTACCCATATATGATGTATTCTGGATTCCGCTTGCAGATGTATTTATCTTAACTATTACTGACTATATAGTCTTTTTGTTTGGATTTTTATACTGTGTGTATTTTGGAAACCGTCTAGATGTTAAAAATTTTAATAACAAATATTTCTTATAAAGTCAAGTTCCTATCTCTCCAACTTCCTGTTTATCTTTGCAGTAACCTTTTTGTATATATTCAAGGGGCATGAATTTTAGGGTCCTGTTCTTTTGGGATTTTTTTTTCTTGAAATAACGTGGAATTTTTAAAAAAAATTTTTTCAAAAGATCTTTTCTACTAAATTACTAACACAACTGAGAGTTTTCTTGAATATTTTACAAACCAAGGTTATAGCCAGAAGAAAATATTATTTATCAGAGAAAATTCTCTTTTTCTACAAGTCATTGTCTGTATAAAGTATGCAACCAGAGTAATCTGATTAGGAAGGTAAATAATGATGTTTAAAACAGATGATTATTGTATGAAAGTTGGTACATAATTCTTGGGGGAAGTAAAAGTAAACCCTTACAATTCTTGAAGCCATATATAAAATTGGGATGAAAATATTATCAGTATTAATTAACCTGCATTTATTCCAATGTTTTAACTAATTCTAGTTTTATTCTATTAATACATTACAGTTTATATATGTGTATTTTGGGAAATAACTGCCATCTAAGCTAGCAGTGTTAGATTGTTCAAAATAACAAGTAACTATTGTGCATCTGTTACCAGGAAGACAAAATTACTGTTATGTAGAGGAATGTGCATATTAATGTTAAGAAAACGCGACCATTTATTTGATTGCTATTATATAGGCAAGAGACAAATTGGATGTTTTGTAAGCAAAACATTTTGCGCTACCAGAAGATATGAAACACTTTTTTTTGTAAAAGGAAGACTCCGAAAGGAGTCATTTTAGATATTTAATTGGTAGATGGAAATCCACCACTGTGCAACTATGAAACTGTGAGTTAGTCTCATACGCCTGGTCTACTGGTGTACATGAGAACCCTGTGCCACAGAACGGACAAGAAACAGATGCTGTAAATGGTCTTTCTCTTTGATTGATTGCTCAACAGCAGCTTTATCTGTGGGAACAACACAGGCTCAAATTCGAGAAAGCGTACAGGCGTGCGACTATACCATTTGAACACGTAATAGCGTAGACAATGCATGTACATTGCTAGGGCAGATATATGAGAGCATTTAAAGTCTTGTATTTTTATCATAGCCTTACTGCAACAGTTAGACGTTTATGAATGCTGAGGGAGTTTGCAGAACAAAAACGTACTTGAACTTAACTTGCTGAAGGATTCTTTAGGAAAAAAAACCTCTTCACTACATTTTTTTAATAGTTGTATTACACTGACTAATACTGTATCGAGCATTCTTCTGCTGCTTAAAGTTGTAGTCTCAAATGAAGAATAAGGTATTATATATATTTGGAACTTTCTGTAGACCGTTTATAACCAGCATGCCTTTCTCTGTTCGACTTGATGGGATTGTTTACTTATTGTTGCTAGATAACAGTGTTAAGACTTTTTTTGTACAGCTGTAATGTGTGGGCAGACTCAGAGAAACTGGTAATGGAAAAAAAAAGTCCTGTATATGAAGTGTTATGAACAGCCAGTTCAATGTGGACGGATGTTACCCTCTCTCATTAATGTCCATTACAATGGCATTCCATCACGTGCCTTATTTTATGCTGGATAGTATAAGCCTGCTTATAGAACTTTTAATAGTATTCTATTTGTGCATTAAAACAATGCAAAAAATACTAATTCTTTTGAGTTTTGTGTTTAATTCCCTGCACCTCATTTGCGTTAATACCACACCAAGCCTGTTCAGGTACATTTGTGACACAGTGCAGCCCCTATTTTATTAGAAATTCTTTGGGTCTGTATTGCAATCATTCCAATGCTTACGGTGGACAGATTTGCTACCAGATTTGTCCTCTGTCCTACTGGTAATGTCCAGGTACATATCAAAAGGGTTGGTGAGGCAGGATAGGGAATCTGCCATTGAACTGGGGAAGGGACAGCTTTGCACTTGGTGGATCTCAATGGTTGGAATTTTGTTTTTTAATTCATTCATGGGATGTGGGAGTCGCTGGCTAGGCCAGCGTTTATTGCCCATCCCTAATTGCCCTTCAACTGAGTGGCTTGCTAGGCCATTTCAGAGGGCATATAAGAGTCAACCACAGCATTGCTGTGGGTCTGGAGTCACATGTAGGCCAGACCAGGAAAAGACAGCAGATTTCCTTCCCTAAAGGACATTAGTGAACCAGATGGGTTTTTACAACAATCGACAATGGTTTCATGGTCATCATTAGACTAGCTTTTTTTTTTAAGTTCCAGATTTTTTAATTGATTCAAATTTCACCATGTGCCGTGGTGGGATTTGAACCCAAGTCCCCAGAGTTCTGGGACATGTAAGGAAATCCATCTTTGCACAAAAGGGTATTGGAAATCCAGAACACACTCCCTCAGAATACTTTCGAGGCTTGGGGTTCAATTGAAAAATGGAGAACTGACCGAGATTGTTTTTATAATGGATATGGAGCAAAGGGGCCTTGAAGCGGAGGTACAGATCAGCTATGATCTAATTAAGTTAGTCTCTAGGGGCTGTACAGCCTATCCCTGTGTTTTTATTTGACCAAAGTATTCTGCTCTTATTTGTAATTGTATTTTGGATATTTAATCCTCTGCCTGTCCCATCCACTGTCTGCCTGTTCAGGTGGATGTCAGTGATCCCAAGGCACTATTCGAAGAGCAGGAGAGTCCTCTCGGTGTCCTAGCCAACAATTATCCCTCAAGTAAGACCACCAAGAAAAGTGGATTAGCTGATCATTTACATCATTGCTGTTTGTGGCCCTTGTGCACGAAGTTGCTGTCGCATTTAACAACAGTGGCTACATGGTAAAAGCATGACCGGAAAGCATGTTGAAAGGTGTTTATTAATGCCAGATCTTCCTTTTTTCGAACAAATTGACGTTCATCCTCAATTGTTCATTGAGCAACGTTTAGCTTTGTCAATTATTTTGCAAACGTAGCAAACGTCAACTGTAAACGTAATGTTTTGGAAACCTTTGGAATGAATGAGAAAGTGTTCTGTTCAGCACTGGTTAAATCGTCCTCCTTTTCCCCATGCTGGTTCATGCACAACCCATTAGTGATGTGCTCTCAGAGAGAGACTCAGGCACCCAAGGATGACTCTCTCTCTCGCGCTCTTGCACTCTTGTCACTTGTGCTTGGTGCACCCATGTGCTTCACTATAATACATATCGGTGCTCATATCTCAGTCAGTTTAGTCAGCCTTAAACATAAAGGAACCTTAACCTTTCATAAAGTATTTGCATATTAGGTACTGCCTTTTCCATCAATGTATTCTTTCTAACCCAACACTCTATTAATCAAAACCTTTTTACCATTCCTTTCCCCTCCTGATGATGTTCGATGGTGCTGGGGTTTGGTTTCAGAGGCAGTAACAACTCTTTAGCACCTCACTCAGTCGCCATTCTGAATGTGAGAGTCGGGGCAGCGCATGGGGCGAGCAATTGAACTGTGGGCTTCAGACTCGAGCCACAGCCAATCATGTCAATCAACGTCTATAAATTTGTGTTTTCCAGCAGGGATCATAAGATTGGGATCAAGAGCAGGAGCCGAGGCCAGTTTTTCTCTTTTCTAGATGAGGTGTGTGGGAGCAACTGTAACGCGTCTACAACTAAGATCAGCTAACTTAGCAGAAGCCAGGGGTACAAAATAATACCTTGGTAGTCCAAACAGCTCAGTCAGTGCATTCACATACTGAGCAATTCAAGGAGCCTGTACGGAAAATAATTAAACAGGAAAAAAGCTCATTAATGGATTACTTTGTTTGACTTTCTCATTAGACACAGAAACAAATTGATGACTCCAAAGACCTCCCTATTAACAAACCTTGTGCCCAAGATTATGTTACAATGAACACTTGAAAGACCAAAAACTCTTCTCTCTGGCCACTGACTCCATCCTGGGGTGACGTGGCCAATTTTGTTGAAGTAAAAATGCAGAGGTCGATCTTTGTATTTTGCAAATGACAAGTCTATTCTTGGCATGAAAAAGCCAGACCACTTTCTCCCTGTGTGTACTTGTGCTTTTATCTCTCTCTATCCCAATGTATATTTTCTTGCTCTCTCTCTCCCCCTTGCTCTGATTGGCTGTATCTGTGGTTTTCTCTGTCTGACCCCTGATTTCATTCCACCATTTATGACAGATCCTTCAGCCACTTTGGCCCTACCCTGATCTCCTCTGTCTGTACATTTCACTCCACAGCTTGAAAAACCATCTCAAAACCCGTCTTTTTTTCAACCAGGTTTTCAGTTCTTTCTCTTAACTCTCGCACCAGAATTTCGCACTGGTTCCTTTTATTCCTTTTGTATTTTTTGACTCCTCTCTGAGTAAAGTGCTTTGGGACATCTTTGTGATGTTGAAGTTGCGCTGTAAGTTATTTTTGTGATGGAAAAAGCGATTCTGTAACATTCTCACCAATGGTTGTGATGTAACTGAAACAGTCCCTGGTTGAAGACATCACGTCAGAAACCAGATCTGTAACAGTTCTGTCTGATTTAAAGATTGCGTCTCCTTTTTAAAAAAAACTTTTTTTTTTCTAGAAGTAATGAACAATATTGATAATTCTCATGTTATGTAAAATATGCTGCATGTAATCTTTCTTTCTTTCTTTTGGGCCTCCTTATCTCGAGAGACAATGGATACGCGCCTGGAGGTGGTCAGTGGTCAGTGGTCAGTGCATGTAATATCCAATAAGTTATTCAAGAGAAACTTCCCATTAAACTTATCAGTGGCTGGTGACGGAGGTTACTGAAAGAAAAAGAGAGGCATTTCTGTAGCGCCGATCATGATATCAGGATGTCCCAAAGTGCTTTACAACCAAGTGTTGTAACTGTTGTAATGTAGGAAATGTGGCAGCCAATTTGTGCACAGCAAGCTCCCACAAACAGCAGAGTGATGATGACCAGATACTCTGTTTTATTGCTGTTGATTGAGGGATAAATATTGGCCAGGACACCAGGGGTAACTCCCCACTCTTCTTTAAAATAGTGCCATTGGATCTTGGGTGAGACATTAAACCAAGGTCCCGTCTGCCTCTAAGGTGGACAGTGTTAATCTCCAGGACTTCACTATTAAGGGAAATGAGACATTAAACCAAAAGACTGCACCTTCAAGTGCAGCACTTCCGCAGAACTGCACTGGACTGTCGGCTTTGATTTTTGTGTTCAAACCCTGGAGAGGGACTTGAACCCACAACCTTTCTGACTCAGGTCAGGGTGCTACCAACTGAGCCACGGTTGACACATTGGTCCCACAACCCAAGAGAAATGTCGCCTGAACATCACTGCTTGCAGGGGAAGACTCCTTCCCCCTTTCTCCACGCCCCCCCCCCTTCACCACCTCACCTGCCCCCTCACTCAACCCTTCCTCCAGGTTTTTTGCCAATATATGTTAGTAGTTATGCCTCGTTTACATAAAGCACTGATCCACACTGCAATTCCTGGCTCCTATTAAGCACACACACCTAAATGGTGTTTCTTCTGTAAAAGCAAAGTTAGTGAATCATCTTTTCTAGACCGAATGCACGATTGCTAAAATATTGCAAGGGAAGTTTAATTGTCTAGCTTGAGCACAGGGGAGGGGCATGTTCAGACACAGTGGATAGCAGACTATGAAACAGTTTCACGTTTTATAGCTAAACTAGGTTCTGTCTAAAGAGCTAGCTATGGATACAGACTGCGATGTGGCAATTTTGCTTCATTCTACAGCGCACTTGGCAATCCTTATGCATTTTATCTAAAACATTTATTTATTTTTTTCATCTGTGTTGAGGTGTATAGAAAGTTCTAAGTGATTCCTGGAACACCAGCTCAGGGGTAATCTGTTTACATTTTTTTTAAATTGATGGAAATTACCTGATTTATTTGCTAATTCAGAAACCACTGTAGTAGCTAGATAAGAATGTTATATGGGCTCCATTGACACGCGATCTCTGACATATGAGAAAAAATTAAGGGATCCATAGCACTAGTTGGACATTAACTTGCATATAATTCCTGCAAAGTCCCTTGTCAGAAATCTGAAAAATGTTGGTGCCTGAGTGATTTTTATCTCCACGATTGTCCATATTTTAAAACAAATCAGTAGTTATGGACAGCACAGCTATCATCAGAGAGATGGAACACTCACCATATGGTCCTGGGTAATTAGTCACCATACTAGAAGTGTGTTATCAAACCTCAGCAGCGCACACATTAAATGTCCATTTCTGACATCAGGATTCGATTATATTTCCCTTAATAGTGAAGCCGGGGCCTGCTTGAATTCAGATTAACCTTCTAAATCTTTCCCAGTTTTGAAACACCACCCCTGCCTTTTTAGTGACTAAGTGTGGTCTAAGTTCCATTACGTGCTTGCATTATCCCCAGGTTCAAAGCAAGACCACTTTTCCTAGCTTTGAAAGGGGCCTGGCACTGATCATTGTTTTTTTTTAAAGATTATGTGCTGGAAAACGTCCAGCTCCCCCGGCCTCTCTGTGCATCTTAAGAAGGTGACAAGAAGTGCCTGTCACGCCACACTGAGCTCACGTAAACAGCTGGGATCTCATCTGGAGAAAACCACATTAACCTTGATTGTTGCAGATTTAAAAAAAGTGAATGATCCTGCGGAAATATGAAGATCCTATGAAATTGCTTGAAAATTGCAAGAAATTAATATTGTCAAATAAGTAGGCATTTTATCTTGTGTTACAAACATACGTACAAATTGCACGTTCTAGAAATACACAGGGATAGGCACCTCAATCTGTTATAACTGATATAACCAGAATTTCAAATGCATTATTCAATGAGTTCCTGCCTTCAAAACAGACAGACAATTAATTGTTTTGCTTCTGGAGAATAGTGCGTTTTAATCACAATAAACACCCATAGGTATGTCATTGATTCATTCCAATATGTTTAAGGCTAGGTTAATTCCCCTTTCCTTTATTAGTGCCTGTTTAGTTTGTCCTCCTTAATTTAAAATGTTTTTGTCCATAAAGTTTTAGTTGGATTTTGTGCTGAGTTTAAAGTATTAGTGCTGACAAGGATTGAAACAATGCATTGCCAATGCAGGGCTGAGGATACACCCACTAGTGGAGATATCCAAACTGCAGGAGGGTTCTGCCACTGTGCGTACATTCCCTGTGAAACCAGCTCCAGAACAGATGACCAGATCTGACAAAAGGTCACCGGCCTGAAACAATGGGCTGAATTTTATGGACGCTGCTGGGATGGGAACGGAGGTGAGGGGGGGTCCCTCCTTTTGGAGCAGTCCAGGGCCCCAGAGTGCCCCCTCCCTGAGGTTGATTGTCACCTCCCGGGAAGAACTACCCCCCCACCCCTCACCTTCACTGACCTCCTCCCCCACCTCATTGCCGGGGCCTGCTTGAATGGCCCCAGCGACCCCAACCCCACTTACCTCTCCTGGGGTCTCCAACATCCTTGGTACTGCAGGACCGGCAGTGGCTACTGCTCCCAGCAGCGCAGCCAGGGTTGTTGGTCCTTCAAAGCGAAGATGACCACATCCATCATCTGTAGTGTTTTGGTAGGATTCGGTGGGTATGTACGTGACTGCTAAGGCCGATCTGCGCCCAAATGGTTCTGCTGCAAATAGGGCAGAATATCACAGATGATTGAGTTTCGGCTGAGTTGCTGGCTTGGGATTTCCTTGTGTTTTCCCTCTGCCTTTTATATGCACTTGCTATCGAAGGAGGCTGCACCCTTTCTTATTTGGTTGGGCCAGATGTAGCGATCCTGAGTGAGCTTTTCCCAGGACTCGGGTTCAACAACAAAACTCCTAAGCGAAGCCTTCAGAGTGTTCTTGCAACACTCCCTTTGACCGCCATGAGACGCTCTCCAGATTCTAGCTCTCCACAGAAGATTTGCTTCGGTGAGTAAGTGTCAGGCTTTCTGGCTACATGACCAGCCGAACTCAGTTGTGACAACTCAATATGGTGTGGATGCTTGGTATGCCAGTTCAGGTGAGCACCTCAGTGTCTGGTATTTTGTCCTGCCATCTGATCTCCAGAAGCTTCTGAGGGCAGCTCAAGTGAAAATGGTTGAGCTTCTTGGCATGACGCTGGTACACAGTCCAAGTCTCGCATGTGTAAAGCAGAGTGGGCAAGACTATTGCTCGATAGACTTTCAGTTTTTAGGCAGTCTTGTTCCTTTTCATTCCCAGACTGGTGCTCAAGGGTGCGTGTGCTGCCAAGATAAGTGAACTTATCCACTGTTGACAGGTTCTGGTCATGGATTGAAAACTTGAGCTCGAGATAGGGCTTTCCTGGAGCAGGCTTGTACATTACTTCAGTTTTCTGTGTGCTGATCATAAGGCCGAAGTTGTCACATGCATTGGAGAACAAGTCCATGCCACATTGCATGTCCAGCTCTGAACCAGAAACTAGTGAACATTCATCAGCAAAAAGGAAATCGCAAAGTATAGCCTTGGAGACCATGGATTTTTCCTGGCATCATCTCAGATTAAGCAGCTTCCCATCTGTGGGATATCTGATTTCGATGCCAGGATCACCATCATGGAAGGCGTCCGAGAGCATGGCAGAGAAAAACATGCTGAAGAGAGTTGGTACTAGCACGCAGCCCAGCTTAACTCCATTAGCGACTGAGAATGGGTCAGAAGACTCACCATCATCCAGGACACATGCGAGCATGCCGTCATAGAACTGTCGAACCACTGAGATGAATTTCTTCGGGCAGCAGAATTTCTCCATTACCTTCCAAAGGCCCTCATGACTGACTGTGTCGAAGGCCTTTGTCAGGTCAACAGACATGGTGTAGAGGTCCATGTTCTGTTCTTGGCATTTCCGCTGGAGCTGTCTAACTGCAAACACCATATCAGTGGTTTCTTGACCTGTTCTGAAACTGCACTGACTGTCTGCCGGCAGATCCTGGTCAAGATGTTGCACTAAGTAGTTCAGAAGGATTCTGGAGAAGGTTTTGCTGGTGATGGAGAGGTGCGATATTCCTCTCTCATTGTCACAAGATTGCAAGTTCCTTTCCATTTGTACAGGTGGACAATGGAGGTATCTTTGTATTCTTGCAGGATGGTTCCTTGCTCCCACATGGACTGAAGGAGTTCAGTGAGCTTCTTGACTAGGCATTGACCTCCAGCCTTGTAGACCTCAGCTGGGATCACATCAGCTCCTGCAGCTTTGCCGCTAGACAGGAGTTTCTTAGCTTTTGTCATTTCCAACAGCGTGGGAGAGTGATCAAGAGAACAGCTGATGGCAAACTGTGTCAGCCTGTTGATAGCTTCTTCATTGACGGTTGAAGGCCAATTGAAGACATGGTTAAAGTGCTCTGCCTGCATTTCTAGAATTTGGGCGTTTTCAGTGAGCAGTGTTGATCCTCCGATTGCCCCGCAGTTTTTGAAGGCGGGAGCAGTTAATTGCCTACCCGCTGTTAAATAAAATGGGGAGTCCAATGGAGGGTCAAGGTGGTTTCCCCCCCACCTTCTGGCCCCCCGCTGGAACCCCGAGTTCAGAACAAAATATAGCCCATTAACTCTGTTTCTCTCTCCACAGATGTTGCCTGGCCTGCTTAGTGTTTTTCAGCATTTTTTTTTTACATTCCAGACAATATGATCTGCACCAGAGCTGGAGTTATTTCATTGGTTCAGATTGGCAATGGGATGGTATATGTTGATCTGTCTCACATTAAAAGGAAAGACTTACATTTCTATAGCGTCTTTCACGACCACAGGAGGTTCTAAAACACATTGCAGCCAATGAAGTACTTTTGAACTGTGGTTGCTGTTGTAACATAGGAAAGGTGGCAGCCAATCTTCGAATAGCAAGCTCCCAGAAACAGCAACGTGAGAATGACCAGGTAATTTGTTTTTGTGATGTTGATTGAGGGATAAATATTGACATGACACAGGAAAGAAATCTCCTGCTCTCTTCGAAATAGCACCATGGGATCTTTTACATCCACCTGAGAGGGCAGACAGGGCCTCAGTTTAATATCTCATTCAAAAGGCAGCAACTCTAACAGTGCAGCACTCCCTCAGTATGGTACAGGAGTGTCAGCCTTGAGTTTTTGTGCTCAAGTCTTGGAGTGGGACTCAAACCCACAACCACTGAGTCAAAGTTCTACTCATTGAGCCATGGATGGTCTAGCATTGGGGTGAACTCTATCAGGGTTAGGGCAGAGGGGTGTAAAACACCTTCCCTGAGTTTTTAGATGGGTAAACTGTCTTCTTGTTTTACTTGTAAAAGTGAGTCCAATATGAAATCTTGGGCTTTCCCTCGCCATTCACTGCCTCTGACCCACTTTCTCCTCCCTCATGATAGCCAACACTTTAACATGAGCTCAGTCGTGTCACACAAGACTATGTTGTGACTTGTCAGCTATAAATGGGGCAAGTCTTAATTTTCAAAAGCATATAGAAAGAGTACAATGTGAGGATCATAGGAGATGAAAGGGGAGCTCACCGTCCATTCATAAGAACTACTGTTAAACTATGGGTAGGAATGAACATGTTACTGAATCCTCAAGTTGTTATTATATACAATGCAGAATAATCACCTGGTATTCAAGAGGCGCCTCAGTTGGTTTTGTACGCGGATATGAGACACCCACCCACGCATGTACATTTATTGTTTAAAACTCTGCAGATATAAGGAAATCCCTTTGGTCATTCTTATCTCTAAACCACTGAAAAAGGTACCAGAGACATTCTGGTAACTGTTCTGGTTGTGGTAATTGCTGATTGATTAGCCTTGTGTGCACTTTCATTAATTGGAGACAATCATCACAATGTCATTAAGGGGCCAACTCAGTAAAGTTCCCCAGAAATACATGGTTCTATGTGGTCTCTGCTCACAGACTGTAGGGTACTGCAATGTCTTCTCCTCTGTAATGCAAATCTCTCCATTTCTAATCATCTCATTTGCACAGTTAGAAACAAAGCCTATGTATCCAACTGACAGGGCTCTTAAATGATAAAAACCCTTTCCTGGCTGTATTTCCCATGTATGGGCTTAAAACTAATGCAGTCATAACTGTGCAAAGTTTCCACTTAAAAGTCTCTCAGCCAATAGTTTATGATGCAATCTTTCTATGCGCAGCCCACTTCTAAGGTGTTATGCTGCCATCCATAGACAGAGGACTTACCCAGACAAGCAATGGGTTTTCTCAGAAAGCTTTTAGCAGGGTTTTCCTGCATGCACAGGGACCCTGTGGTATGTGTCTGGGATTCCTACAATTAGCCTGACGGCCAGCATTAACTGCTTGAGAGAGTTTTAAGATGCTTTTATATTTTCTCTTCTCTTAAACATCAAGTTCTATGTTCATAGTGATCTCCGTGCGCTGCTTTCCCACTTTTGCACTCACATGGGTAGCTAGAGTTGCCATCTCTCCAGGGTTATTCTGGAGTCTCCAGGAATTAAAGATTAATCTCCTGGACACTGCTGCGAGTAACCGGTGAGAAAAATAATACCAGCATTAAAAGAAAACTGTGCGTGTTTTTTTTTTCATTTTCTTTCAATATATATTCGGTCTAAAAGTATTGGAGATGGGATAAACCGACAGATAGTTAGGCATGATCCAGTTGGGTAAAGAAGAGCCTGCTTTCCAATTGACCAGGGGAAAGCGGTGCAGTGCAAGGATGAACATGTTGGGCAAACAATGGCAGGAACGTGGGGGGAGGGGGGGAGGGTGGTGCAGTTGGAGGCAGGAGGTTGTGTGATGAAACCTCCAGGAATACATCCAACCAGAATTGGCAACTCTCTCAATAGCTGGTAAATAGCAACATGACCAGTTTCCCGTGTTTGGTTTGGCCCTTACTCCAATGCCGACATTGTCCACTCTCATTTTCATTGGTCTACATGCTATTGTTCCTGCAGCCTAGCACTGTATACACTGTGGAGTATAGTGAGTTGAAAGAGAGCCACATATCGGCAATCAGCTGCACTCCTGTCATGTAAAACCATCTTTAGTCTCCAGATCCCAGCCTTTTAAACTTCAGTCTGCTGTGTATCAAATGCACATAACACACAACAAGGTTTTCGTGTCTGCCATGTTAGCACTCTCACCTCTTCATGAGAAGCTCGTGGTTTCAGGTTGCACTCCAGAAACTTGAGTGCCTAGTCTGTGCTAACACTGCAGTGCAGTACTGAGGGTGTGCTGCACTGTCGGAGATGCCGTTTTTCGAATGAGACATTAAACCAAGGCCCTGTCTGCCCTCTCAGGTGGATCTGAAAGATCTCATGGCACTATTTCGAAGACAAGTAGGGGGTTCTTCCTGTTGTCCTAGCCAATATTTATCCATCAACCAACAGCACTAAAACAGATTATCAGGTCATTAATCTTATTGCTGTTTGTGGGAGCTTGCTGTGCACAAATAGGATGCCACATTTCCCCACATTACAACATTGACTGCACTCCAAAAGTACTTCATTGGCTGTAAAATGCTTTTGGATGACATGAATTTGAACGTCTATATTAATGCAAGTTAATATATATTGATAAATATTAATTAATATGTCATAGTTAATAATTAATAGTTTTTCTGTCTTTCCTACCTTTCTTCCTTCCCAGTATGAATGCTTTGATCATCTCAGTACATTGTTGAATTTCCTACAGAAGAAGTTTGGGATACGAAGTGGGGACAGTGAAATAAATGTCGGTAAAGTGTTTTTCACCGACAAAAGCTCGAAAAACTTTTGTGCAACAGACACATTTAAAGTGTGGCACGCGTACTAAAAAAAACAAGATGCAAATAATTCCTCAAGTGGTGCTGTTTTACTTTTGGAAGTTTATTTCTCCATTGCCTGACCCACATTTTCTCGTCTCCAAGTGTGATGCCCCATTTGTGGGCTTCCTATGGTTAAAGAATTCAGGGACAGAGCTTTGTCTCAGTAAAAAAAAAATCATTACTTACTCCAACCAAACTGATTGATCCTCTGCCTCAGTTTAAGTAGTAGATTGTTCAATAATAACATACTGGTCTGTGCAACAACATAATGTTAATGAGCTGCATTGCACTTGAGAGCAGTCATGTGTGAAGGAAGATTTTACTTTTTTAGTGATGAGCATTGATTTAGTGCCATTAATAAATTTAAGAAGTTTAATGCAGCATTGAGATAAGTAAAGACACACCTCCCTGCCACTCCAAATGTTTTCAGTTCAAACGCCTGACTACATTGAACAGTATCTGATTACCGTGAAACCTTAAAAATCCTCTATCCAGTTTCCCTGGATAGAAGGTTTGTTATTAACTGTTAAGTGAGCACTTTCAAGTCCAGACAGTTTGAGGGCATTTCTCATGATTTAATTGGAAATAAATTAATGCATCTCACAGATAAAAACATTTTTTAAAAATTCTCTTGTCCTGTAACTGTGTCTCCACCCCTAATTCTTAAAGGCAACCACAAAGGACCCCACGCAAGAAATGGGTGTAAATTTGGCAGAGAAAATCACAAAGTTTGAAGACAAAATAATAGATATTCATGATACTTTTAAAGGTGGGGAAAGAGATGGCAAGGCAGAAGGTTTGAGGTCGAAAGGCTGATAGCTGCACTGATGGTGGAAGCAAAGGACAGGAGGGGGGCACACACTTTACCAGAGGTTACATACTGAGATGCAGGACTGGAGAAGATTGATGAGGTAAAGTGAGGTGAGGGAGCAATGCCATGGATAGATGGAAGACATGGATTTATGCCATGGATGTGGGTGATGATGCAGCAATGGGGAAAGGTTGAATAGGCTGGGGTTGTTCTCCTTGGAACAGAGGAGGCTGAGGGGAGATATGATTGAAATGTACAACATTTTGAGGGGCCTGGATAGAGTGGCGGTGAAGGGTCTATTCAGCTTAGCAGAGAGGTCAGTGACTAGGGGGGCGTAGATTTAAAGTGATTGGTAGAAAGATTAGAGGGGAGATGAGGAAAAACCTTTTCACCCAGAGGGTGTGATGGTCTGGAACTCACTGCCTGAAAGGATAGTTGAGACAGAGATCCTCAACTCATTCAAAAGGAGTTTGGATATGCACCTCAAGTGCCGTAAACTGCAGGACTATGGACCAAATGCTGGAAGGTGGGATGAGAATAGGTGGATCGTTTTTTTTGTCCAGCACAGACATGATGGGCCAAGTGGCCTCTTTCTGTGCCTTAAACTTTCTCTGATTTTATGAGCCAGTGCAGGTCAATGAAGATAGGGATGATAGGTGAGCGACATGACAGAAGAGGCAGAGGAATGGATGAGTTAGATGGAACTCAAGGCTAGTTTCAACTTCGGTCCTCTTGTCCTATTCACAACTATTTTGATTCAAAGTTGTAATCCAATAAACCTCTTCCATGCTGTCAAAAAACTTATATGTCTCCACATGATCACATCTCAGATGGAGTTTGGACTGGAGTGGAGGGAACAGCTTTTAAAAAAAAATGGTTTCTGACAAGGGATGACAGAACTGTATCAGGAGCATAGTCCATTCTGAGAAGAGTCGCAATGGTTGGCCATTAAATCTTCTGATGCACTTATCCAAGAGTATGTACTTAAGAAATCGGTTGTAGCAATTACATTTAGTCATTGTCTCCCTCAGCCAGACTGATTTCTAAAAGTACTTGCATCTTCCTTGGAGGTCGCTGAGCACTCATGCAATGGCTGCACAAAGCAGAAATAAAACTCTTTCAGTCTTTGCTTAAAGGGAACATTTGCTGTATTTGTTTTCACGTAATACTTCATTTCTGCCAGTGAGATGTTTTCCCAGCATTTGTTTTAAAGCTTGTTTCACTGAGATATCTATTTCCTGTACCCCCGTTGCTAAGTGCTGACATCTGTTGCTATGTGATATCAGTGACTGGGGGCCCAAGACAGCAGCATCGTGTCTGTGCAGCAGGTCTGTGAAAGGTAAGTGGGAATATAATCCTCTTGACATGTTTTCAAGAGAGAAAATAGTTCAGAGTGGGAGAATACTGTCTCTTGGCAATTTCCCAAGCAAAAAAAAAACATATGAGCTAAAGATGTCTGCGTTACTGATAACAATCCACCCATCAGAACTGCTTTTAATTGACCACTTTGCACTCAGCTTTGCTCAGCAGTGTTTTCTTAGGGGGTCTTTCTGTTTAACCATTAGATGAAGCTCAATCGGTGGAGCAAAACGGCCAAAATGTGGCCCAGTTCAGCTGCAGATAAACATGTGCAGAAACATGTCACCATTTCCAAATTTAACACTTAAGGCCTTGAAGTTAATTGGCTCTGGCATAACGACACTCAAAGCCCTTGCTTTGAATTCTTCTCTAGTCTTGGTTTAAAATACTGAAGAGAGGAATTCCAGCCGAGTGCAATAAGAGTTCATGGAGTGTCAGCCCACTGCCTTACTTCCAGATTCCTTTCGAAAAATATTGCCTAATGCACCCATGCAAGATTCCACATGCAATCTTTTAACCCAGTCGTCAACACTTTTAAACTCAACAATAACTGCTAAAATAGAGGACAAAGGAATATTACGCCAACTCTAGCCAGTGCATCATCCATGAATATTAAACCCCCTAGAGTATATTTTCACCTTCATTATTGTAAGTGGGTAATTAAGGAAGTGCAATGTGGTTTAATATTGCCTAAAACTAAGAAAAACATTGCAAATACATGGTTCAATCTTGTAAGCTGGCACTCACAAAGATAAAACTTGTAGAGATGTTGCTCGCCTGAGTATGTATCACTGTACTTCCTCACACTGAGGACCCCAAACTATAAGTATTGACTCCAACCAAATTGCAGTGCGATGCAGCTTTTAGTTTTGATATCTTGTTACATGGTGAAATCCATCACTGTGTTTAACTTAATTATGTCAAACTGCTGAGAAATCCATGTGGGTAGAGTTTCTATTTACCTGGTGCACTTGCGCCCTGTAAGGGAGGCGTTTACCTTCCTAATTAAGCCCAGAAAACCTGGGAATGCAAGTTGGCAGGAGCCAAGGTTTAGGGGCCCACAAGGGTGTGCAAGGGTCCCTGTTATCCAAAGGTATAAGGGATGGGGGAACAAAGGCAAGTGTGTGGAGTTAGGTCTCAGATCAGCCATGATCTCACTGAATGACGGAAACCTGTCCCTCTGTTGCTATAAAACTTCTCCACACGACCAATGTACCAATTAGGGCATCACTTTGTTAAAAGAGCCTCCAGAGCATAATCTGGGGCGGCGCAGTGGTTAGCACTGCAGCCTCACAGCTCCAGCGACCCGGGTTCGGTTCTGGGTACTGCCTGTGCGGAGTTTGCAAGTTCTCCCTGTGTCTGCATGGGTTTCCTCCGGGTGCTCCGGTTTCCTCCCACATGCCAAAGACTTGCAGGTTGATGGGTTAATTGGCCATTATAAATTGTCACTAGTATAGGTAGGTGGTAGGGAAATATAGGGACAGGTGGGGATGTGGTAGGGATATGGGATTAGTGTAGGATTAGTACAAGTGGGTGGTTGATGGTCGGCACAGACTCGGTGGGCCGAAGGGCCTGTTTCAGTGCTGTATCTCTATAAAATAAAATTCAGATACAGGCAGTGGAATTAGCTCTAAATGGAGCCTTGATTCAGGATGAGGACATCTGACTTCTGTTTCAGATGCCACACACTGGCAGGTTGAAGTAAATGCAGCTCCGTGTTTCCAGGTACAGGTGAAGTTGCTACAGTGTGAAACTAATAAAGGCTCTGATTCAAGATTCCCGAGTTTGGTTTCACTGGCCTGAACAATGGCATTCTTAACCCTTCACTGTCAATTCAAATTTGAATCCAAATCTACCCAGTTGTGCTCCATTTTAGCCATCATCAAACTTCCAGAAATCAGCAGCGAGGTAAGTTAATCTGTTGGAAACAATATTTTTTGGATAAAGTCTAATTTATCATTTTAACATAGCTGTATTGTGGATTTCCACCTTTGACACTCCTTTGCACAAAATATTAGCCACCGTGTGTCTACTGCATTATGGTTTACGTTGCCTGGGATCACTTGGTAAATTATTTCTGAATAAGTTACAAATCTTGTCAAACCAGCTGCGCCACTGGGGTTGTCATATTTGAGGTTATTGTCTGTATTAACCACTAGGGGATGCTGTAACCCTTTAACATAGTGCTTGAGGCATGAACCAATCATGAAACCTTTGGTCATGTGTTTGTCACTTAAACAGATCATAATATAACTTTAACTTTTCAATACAAATTCACTTTTAACCACATATGCAAAATATTCAGTGTCGACCAGTTATCTTTATGCAGCAACCATCAGTGCTTCTACAAAGTGGGCGGCACAGTGGCGCAGTGGTTAGCACCGCAGCCTCACAGCTCCAGCGACCCGGGTTCAATTCTGGGTACTGCCTGTGTGGAGTTTGCAAGTTCTCCCTGTGTCTGCATGGGTTTCCTCCGGGTGCTCCGGTTTCCTCCCACAGCCAAAAGACTTGCAGGTTGATAGGTAAATTGGCCATTAGCAATTGCCCCTAGTATAGGTAGGTGGTCGGGAAATATAGGGACAGATGGGGATGTGGTAGGAATATGGAATTAGTGTAGAATTAGTATAAAATGGGTGGTTGATGGTCGGCACAGACTCGGTGGGCCGAAGGGCCTGTTTCAGTGCTGTATCTCTAAAACTAAAAAACTAAATTGATTTTGAATCTTGCACCTGTTGTGTGTTCATGTGTCCATATTATGAGTGTGTACGAAGAGACTTAGTAGTTGGCAGGAAAAAAGACAGAGGCGCAAGGGGAGAGCCAACTGTGCAACAGCCCCAACAAACAAATTTCTCTGCAGCACCTGTGGAAGAGCCTGTTACTCCAGAATTGGCCTTTATAGCCACTCCAGGCACTGCTTCACAAACCACTGACCACCTCCAGGCGCGTATCCATTGTCTCTCGAGATAAGGAGGCCCAAAAGAAAGAAAAGAAGAACAAAGAATAATGTGTTAACATTGATTTAGCTGTTCAGGTTGACAGTACATAACACAACAACTAATAGCACTTTTAATGCAGAAAAAAAGTCTCAAGGTGCTTCACAGAGCCACAGTAATCAGACAAAAAAAAATTAGACACTGAACCAAAGAGGAGATATTAGGGTGGGTCACTGAAAGCTTGGTCAAAGAGCTACATTTTAAGGAGGGCCTTAAAGCAGGAGAGGGAGATCGAGAAGCTGAGGGGTTTAAGAAAGGGAATTGCAGGACGTGGGGCCTAAGTGGCTGAAGGCATGGCTGCCAGTCGCGCAGTGAAAAGAGGAGATGTACAAGACGCCAGAGTCACAGGAATGAAGAGTTCTGGGCAGAGGGAGGCAGTGGCAGGAGGAAGGTGTAGAGCTTGAGTAGAGTATGGAGTTAAAAAGGGGCAAGGCCATGGAATGATATGGGCCAGGGGGTGCAGTGCAGATTTACCAGAATGATACTGGAACTAAACGCATTAAATTATAAGGACAGGTTGCACCTACTTCCAGTATAAAAGATTGGGGATGATCGAATTGAGATATTTCAGATGAGTAAACAATTTGATAGGGTAAATAGGGAGAAACTGTTTCCTCTGGTGGGAGAGTCCAGAACAAGAGGGCATAACCTTAAAATTACAGTTAGGCCATTCAGGGGTGATGTCAAGAAGCACTTCTTCATACTAAATGTAGTTGAAATCTGGAACTCTCTCCCCTAAAAACTGTTGAGGCTGGAGGTCAATTGAAAACATAGCATTACATAGGATATGTATACGCGACATGAAATCCTGTGACATTGATCACAAGTCGTGGGAGTCAGTTGCCAGCGTTCGCCAGAGCTGGCGGGCAGCCATAAAGACAGGGCTAAAATGTGGCGAGTCGAAGAGACTTAGTAGTTGGCAGGAAAAAAGACAGAGGCACAAGGGGAGAGCCAACTGTGCAACAGCCCCGACAAACAAATTTCTCTGCAGCACCTGTGGAACAGCCTGTCACTCTAGAATTGGCCTTTATAGCCACTCCAGGCATTGCTTCACAAACCACTGACCACCTCCAGGCGCGTATCCATTGTCTCTCGAGATAAGGAGGCCCAAAAGACATAGGATATACAACACAAAACAGGCCATTTGGCCCAATCACTCCCTGCTGGCATTTATGCTCCACTCACGCCTCCTCCCATCTTTCCTCATCCAAATTTATCATTGTAACTCTCTATTCCCTTCTCGCTGGTATGCTTGTCTAGCTTCCCCTTAAATGCATCTATACTATTGGTTTCAACCACTCCCCTGTGGTAGGGAGTTCCACATTCTCACCACTCTCTGGGTAAAGAAGTTTCTTCTGAATTCCCTACTGGATATCTTGGTGACTCTTATATTCGTGGCCTCTAGTTACGCTCTTCCCCACAAGTGGAAACATTCTCTTTGTATCCACTCGATCAAAACCTTTCATAATTTTAAAGAACTCTATTGGGCCACATCTCAGCCTTCTTTTTTCAAGAGAAAAGAAAACCAGCCTGTCCATCCTTTCCTGATATGGATACCCACGCATTTCTGGTATAATACTTGCAAAACTTCTCCTCAGACCCTCTCCAGTGCTTCTATACCCTTCCTATAATATGGCGACCAGAACTGCACACAGTACTCTGTGTGGTCTAACCAAGGTTCGATACAGGCTTGACATAACTTCCCCACTTTTCAATTCTATCTCTCTAGAAATAATGACTAGTGCTTGTTTTTTTTTAATGGCCTTGCTAACCTGCTGTGCAACTTTTACTAATTGGTGCATTTTGTACTCTGAGATCCCCTTGTTCCTCTACGCCACCTGGACTCCCACCTTCCAAGTAATAAGTGACCTCCTCATTCTTCCTACCAAAATGTACTACCTCATATTTATCTGTGTTGAACTTCATTTGCCAATTATTTGCCCATTCTGCAAGTTTATTTATGTTCTCCTGTAATTTGTTGCAGTCTTCCTCAGTATTGACCATCCCCCCAATTTGGTATCATCCTCCAATTTAAAAATTGTGTTTTTGATTCCAAAGCCCAAATCGTTACTGTAAATTGTGAACAGCAGTAGTCCCAGCACTGATCCTTGTGGAACACCACTTACTACCTTCTGCCACTCTGAATAACTACCAATTACACCCACTCTCTGCTTTCTGTCTTGAAGCCAGCTCACAATCCATTCTGCCACTTGTCCCCTGACACCGCATTCTCTGACCTTATTCATTCATCTATTATGGGGCACCTTATCCAAAGGCCTTTTGAAAATCCAGATAAATTACATCTACTACATTACCATTGTCTACTCTCTGTTACCTCCTCAAAAAAATCAATCAGGTTGGTCAACCAAGATTTTTCCCATTTAAAATCTATGCTGACAATTCATTATTGTATTTATCTTTTCTAGATATTCTTCTATTCGCTCTTTTAGTAGGGATTCCATTATTACTCTACCAGCAATGTTAAACTGGCCGCCGACAATACGCTGCCTGACCTGCTGAGTATTTCCAGCATTTTCTATTTCATGTCAGATTTCCAGCATCCGCAGTATTTTGCATTTATATTAGGAATTAAAGAAATCCTTTATTCATTCTTGCTGCAGCTGTAATACAGTCAGGGAATTCAAAATAATTCCATAAATTTATAAAGCCCTCTTAAGAAGTTACAGCAATAATCTAAACCTGAGTTTCAGAGTCCAAGTGTCATTTTTATAGATATTTTACAATTTACCTGATATTAGCTCACAACCTGATATTAGATCAGGTTTAGTGCTTGAGTAAAGCAAAGTTTGAACCCTGGGTATAATTGATCTAGAACCAAACGATCTAGATCAGTCAGCATCTCAAAATCATACATTCTGTCCATATTTTTATATTTCTATTATTAATTTCTTTATCCACATTTCTAATGGGAGCTACCCCTCGGGAGAAAGGGAGTTGGAGGAGTATATAGAGTATATAGCATGACAACTGTACAAAGCCAGTTTCTGTCATAAATGTGGGTATAGGAATTTGTAATGGGATAGAATATGACAGGAAGTGCGTGCAGATGTAAGATTTTTTTGTACATTTTAGTGCGTGCAATATGTTTTGTCAGTTCCGAAGAAGGGTCACTGACCCGAAACGTTAACTCTGCTTCTCTTTCCACAGATGCTGTCAGACCTGCTGAGTGGTTCCAGCATTTCTTGTTTTTAAATTCACAGCCTATGTGTTTGCTGCTTTTAGAACCTTTCCCAAGTCTGCGTTGTCTCATTTCTTCAGCTGTGGCAGGAAAAGTTTTTTAAGACGAAATCATTTTGGAAAGGCCACAATGAGTGGCTGTGAAATGTCATTAAATTAGATGCATCCTGAGGTCTTTTAAATCTGTTATTTAGAAAGCATTGTACAAACTGGAATTGGCAGCTTGCCCTTTGGTTCTGAGTTGAAGTAACAAACATTTGTTGTCATGAAAACCAGATGAAAATGGGACCTGGAGAATTATGTCAATGAGGCCTGCAGAAATATTTGGATTCTGGCAAATGAGATAGTAGCACAGACTATCTACTTATGCATAAACCTGGAAATCAGCTTTCACACACAAGACAGCATGCTTTGTAAAGAGCATCAAGAAGCTACAACTCAGATCTCTGTTATTAGGGTGCGTTTACAGAGTTAAGACTATTCACTTTGGACAAACAGAGACGTGGCGAAAATGCTTTGAGGTTTTGAAAATTATTGAACAATTGAATGGAATAAGTTATCCAAAATAGATCATTGCAGTCAGATAAAAGGACATGTCTGTAACAGACATTCATGACAAACGAGTCAGATTAGCTGACAATAGATGATTCTTTCCTCAGAAGGTTGTTGCCCTCTGGAACAGGTTACTCGTGGATTTGATAAATGCTGCCACTCTTTAATAAGGAGCTCAGTGTGCTCTAAGGAAGTAGGACATTGGAAGGCATTGGTGGTGTTTTGGTCGGTAATATATCTAGAAAGAAAAGGCTTTGGGGTAACTTGATAATGGTCTTTAAAATTCTAAAAGTGTTTGATTGGGTAGATATGGAGAAGATATTTCCACTTCTGGAGGGAGTCTAAACTGGAGATTATAAATATATGAGAGTCATTAATAAATCCAATAGAGAATTCAAGAGAAACTGACAATGAAACTTAGTTGACTCAATTTGGACCAAGCATTCAGCATGGAGACAAACAATTGGGGTTGGGAAGAGAAGGAGCTCGACCCTCTCTAATGGGAAATAGTAGGTTGACAGCAGGACTATGGGAAGAAACTGGAGAGGTAAAACATTTCTCTTCTTTAAATTGGCTCCAGCCTCCGTGGTGGACCTATATGTTGAACATACCAGGGAGTCTCTCGCTCAGTAAATGTGAACTACATGCTGGTTATTGCACAATGTTCAGTTCCATATTATGAAGCAGTCCGTGCCCGCATGCAGCAAGACCTGGAAAACATTCAGGCTTGGGCTGATAAGTGGCAAGTAATATTTGTGCCACACAAGTGCCATGCAATGACCAAAAAAGAGGGAGAATCTAACCACATCCCCTTGGCATTTACTGGCATTATCATCATTGAATTCTCCACCATTTACATCCTGGAGGTCACCATTGACCAGAAACTGAACTAAACATAAATTCTGTGGTTACAAGAGCAGATCAGAGGCTGGGAATTCTGCTCTTGAATCTACAAAGCCTGTCCACCATCTACAAGTCGGGAGTGTGATGGAATACGCTCCACTTGCCTGGATGGGTGCAGCTCCAACAACACTCAAGAGGCTCGACACCATTCAGGACAAAGCGGCCCGCTTTATTGGCACCCCGTCCACCACCTTAAACATTCACTCCCTCCACCACCAGCACACCGTGGCTGCAGTGTGTACCATCTACAAGATGCACTGCAGCAACTCACCAAGGCTTCTTCGACTGCACCTTCCAAAACTGCAACCTCTATCACTTCAAAGAACAAGGGCACGGGGACACCAACACCTGCAAGTTCCCTTCCAGGTCACACACCATCCCGACTTAGAAATATATCTCCATTCCCTCACTGTCGCTGGGTCAAAATCCTGGAACTCCCTTCCTAACAGCACTGTGGGTGTACCTTCACCACAAGGACTGCAGTGGCTCAAGGAGGCAGCTCACCACCACCTTCTCAAGGGCAATTTGGGATGGGCAATAAATGCTGGCCTCGCCAGTGCCATCCACATCCCAATAATTGATAAAATTAAAATAAAGTTATGTTGTTGCTGGTAAAAGCCACTCAAAGAGAAATAATGAAAATCTAATTATAGTGAGTGGATAAAGATGTAAATATTTCAATGTCGGACTTGAGTGCTACAAAGTTATTATTTCCATTTCTTTCATACAGACACTGAAGTGGGAGTTTAGTACTGATGGGTAATGATACAAATTCAATATCCTGAAACCACTGTCCCCTGTTACCAAGAACGAGTTTCACTGTATAAGGCTGAGTGGAATATCTGGCCTGGCACAGCAGTATCTGCTCCAAAATTCTACACTTTTAATTCGACAGGAAGAACGTGCTCTGTGGAAAAGCAAGCTCTGAAACTCACTGGAGAAAAAAATGTGGGGGTTAATGCTGAACAGGGGGCAATAGTTAGCAGTATTCCTGCAGCACAGGGAAAGGCAGCTGCAACAGAGGATTAAACAATTCTAATAGAGGTTTAAAACATGAATGATTAAAAAAATAATTAATATGGCAGGACAATAGAACACGAGTAATATAAATGTGTGTGTTTGTCTTGATTTAAGGGCTCTGTATATCAGCTTACATGTTCTCATAAACCAAAACTGATCGCAAAGCTTCAGCACCATCTAAATGATCTCTTTGATGTAAACCCCTTTAATTAATTTAAATAAAGCCTCTGCAGAATGACAACCAGTAATCTACTTTCTCAGTTTGATTATATTGTGTACCGTATGTAACCTTTACAAAAGAACTACTGAACAAGGATTAATTTGCACTTTGCAAATATTTGCATATCAATTTATTTCACATTCATAACGGCCAACATTTGGAGGGACTTGAAACCTGGAGTTAGGATTGAAAGAAAGCTGATGTCAGGGTCCTGATGGAGGATGGGAACATAGGAACAGGAATCAACCATTCAGCGCTCGAGCCTGTTGCACCATTCAATGAGATCATGACTGATCTGCAACCTAATTCCACATATCCACTGTTACCCCAGAATTCATCAACATTTTGGTTAACAAAAACCTATCAATCTCCATTTAAAAATTAACAATTGACCCAGTTACAACTGCCATTTGCGGAAGAGAGTTCCAAACTTTTACCACCTTCTACATCAAGAAGTGTTTGCGAATTGCATTCCTGAAAGATCTGTCTGTAATCTTTAGACTATGCCCCCTGGTCCTAAACTCCAGAGCCATTGGAAATAGTTTCTCTCTATGTAACCTTTCTGTTCCCCTCAGCACTGTTGGGAGGGACATGATTGGATAGCGATGCTGTAGGTACGGATGAGTCCAGATTTTTCTTGCAGAGTGTGAAGTTTTTTTTTTAAAGTTTTGGGGGCAGGGCGGGGGTGTGGAGGAAGAAAGAGCACACAACTTCAACTTTAGAAAGCCAGATATGAGGCAGTAATACAGGATTGAAAGCCAGTGCTGGAAGTTCCTTCAGAACTCAGTTACACTGAGCATCAGTGCAACCTTAGCAGTGCAGTTCTAGAGTAAGGTTCCAATCTAACTCCAGCACATAGTGATGTGAGAAAGTCATTTTCATTGTTTTGGGTTTCATATACTGTGGAGTACAATTTCACTGTCAGGATGGGTTTAAAAAGTACTTAAATTAGTTGAAAAGTAAAAGTCATCCTCTTTTGTCAGGTCTTCTGTTTTTGGCTTCACACCAAATGAGCAAAGTTTAGACTCTAGTGTTGTATTCACCACCCTCTCCTGTCCCTTCCAATAAATCTCAGGTGGCTGGTCAAACATGTTGCTGGCATTTTTAGTTTACAAGTGCTCTGTACTGTAGGATACAAATTTCTAATCCCTATTTCCACCCTGAGACACCACACTGGGAGACTGTGATTTCCCTTGGGTTATCAGATAACTTCATGAGTAAAATCAGAGGACATGAGTTCAGTACAGTGGTGTGGGACTCAGAGACAGCAGCTAGGGAATTGTTCACCTGGATTTTGAAAGATAGGAGAGTAACTAAATAAAGGGAGAGATAAAAAATACATTTCAATAACATATTTTTCCTTTATTGTTTCCCTAATTTCCTTCCATTCAGCTCTCTCGGCTGGGAGCAAAGAATGGTCACGGACTTTGTACCAATCCTTGATTGATATGACAGGAAGGTGCATTTTGGCAATACGGGGTTCCCTCTCCATTCTTCTGTTCCTGTGCCAAGGTGGCCAGTGTACAGCCATTGATAATTTACAGAGTCATAGAGTTATACAGCACAGAAACAGGCCCTTTGGCCCATCATGTCTGTGCAGGCCATAAAGCACCTAACTATTCTAATCCCATTTTCCAGCACTTGGCCCGTAGCCTTGTATGCTATGGCATTTCAAGTGCTCATCTAAATCCTTCATAAATGTTGTGAGGGTTCCTGCCTCTACCACCCCTGCAGGCAGTGCGTTCCAGATTCCAACCACCCTCTGAGTGAAATCTTTTTTCCTCAAATCCCCTCTAAACCTCCTTCCCTTTACCTTAAATCTATGCCCCCTGGTTATTGACCCCTCCGCTAAGGGAAAAAGTCTCTTCCTATCTAACCTATCAAGGCCCCTCATAATTTTGTACACCTCAATCATGTCCCCCTCATCCTTCTCTGTTCTAAGGAAAACAACCCTAGCCTTTTCAGTCTCTCTTCATAGCTGAAATGCTCCAGCCCAGGCAACACCCTGATGAATCTCCTCTGCACCCTCTTCAATGCAATTACATCCTTCCTATAGTGTGGTGCCCAGAACTGTACACAGTACTCCAGCTGTGACCTAACTAGTGTTTTATACAGCTCCATCATAACCTCCCTGCTCTTATATTCTATGCCTCGGCTAATAAAGGCAAGCATCCCATATGCCTTCTTAACCACCTTATCTACCTGTGCTGCTGCCTTCAGTGATCTATGGACAAGTACACCAAGGTCCCTCTGACCCTCTGTACTTCCTAGGGTCCTACCATCCATTGTATATTCCCTTGCCTTGTTAGTCCTCCCAAAATGCATCACCTCACACTTCTCAGGATTAAATTCCATTTGCCACTGCTCCGCCCATCTTATCAGCCCATCTGTAATCTAAGGCTTTCCTCCTCACTATTTACGACACCACCAATTTTCGTGTCATCTGCGAACTTACTGATCATACCTCCTATGTTCACATCTAAATCATTAATGTACACTACAAACAGCAAGGGTCCCAGCACCGATCCCTGTGGTACACCACTGGTCACAGGCTTCCACTCGCAAAAACAACCCTCGACCATCACCCTCTGCCTCCTGCCACTAAGCCAATTTTGGATTCAATTTGCCAAACTGCCCTGGATCCCATGGGCTCTTAACTTCTTAACCAATCTCCCATGTGGGACCTTATCAAAAGCCTTACTGAAGTCCAGATGGACTACATCAACTGTTTACCCTCATCTACATATCTAGTCACTGCCTCAAAAAATTCAATCAAGTTAGATGGACACGATCTCCCCCTGACAAAGCCATGCTGACTATCCCTGATTAATCCCTGCCTCTCCACGTGGGGATTAATCCTGTCCCTCAGAATTTTTTCCAATAGTTTCCCCATCACTGTTGTTAGACTCACCGGCCTGTAATTACCTGGTTTATCCCTGCTACCCTTCTTGAATAATGGTACCACATTCGCTGTCCTCCAATCTTCTGGTACCTCTCCTATGGCCAGAGAGGATTTGAAAATTTGTGTCAGAGCCCCTGCTATCTCCTCCCTTGCCTCACATAACAGCCTGGGATATATCTCATCTGGGCCTGGGGATTTGTCCACTAAAACAGCTAATACGTCCTCCATTTCAATGCTAATATGTTCAAGTATATCACAATCCCCTTCCATGATCACTACACCTATATCGTCCTTCTCCATAGTGAACACAGATGAAAAGTAATCATTTAAAACCTCACCTATGTCCTCCAGCTCCACACACACATTGCCATTTTGGTCCCTAATGGGCCCTACTCTTTCTCTGGTTAGCCTCTTCAATCTGCCATAAGCCTCCTTTTTTTCCCTGATCCAATCCTCTATATCCCTTGACATCCAGGGTTCCCTGGACTTGTTGGTCCTACCCTTCACCTTAATGGGTACATGTTGGCTCTGAACTCTTACTATTTCCTCTTTAAATGACTCCCACTGGTCTGATGTAGACTTTCCTACAAGTAGCTGCTCCCAGTCCACTTTGGCCAGATCCTGTTTTATCATATTGAAATCAGCCTTCTCCCAATTCAGTATCTTTATTTCGGGCCTATCTTTGTCCTTTTCCATAACTACCTTAAATCTTACAGAGTTATGGTCACTATCCCCGAAATGTTCCCCCACTGACACTTCTACCACTTGTCCAGCTTCATTCCCTAGGATTAGGTCAGTACTGCCCCTTCTTTTGTAGGACTTTCTACGTGCTGGCTCAAAAAGCTCTCCTGTATGCATTTTAAGATTTCTGCCCTTTTTAAGCCTTTTGCACTAAGACTATCCCAGTTGATATTGGGGAAGTTGAAATCCCCTACTATTATTACCCTATTAATTTTACACCTCTCTGAGATTTGCCTACATATCTGTTCCTCGATCTCTCTCTGACTGTTTGGAGGCCTGTAGTACACTCCCAGCCAAGTGATTCCCCTTTTTTCGTATTTAAGTTCTACCCATATGGCCTCATTTGAGGAACCTCTAAGATATCATCCCTCCTTATCGCAGTAATTGTCTCCTTGATCAACAGTGCAATGCCACCTCCTCTTTTACCCCCTCCCCTGTCTCGCCTGTAGATTCTATACCCTGGAATATTGACCTGCCAGTCCTGCCCCTCCCTCAACCATGTCTCTGTGATAGCAATAATAAATAATCCCATGTGGTAATCATCGCCCTCAATTCATCTGCCTTACTAGTAAGACTCCTTGCATTAAAATAGATGCAATCCAGCCTTGCATTTTTCTCTTGTGCCTTAATAGGTCTATATTTGCTCTGCCTTCCAGACTGACTCAGTTTCTCTTCTATATTTGACTGTGCATCACCCCCTACTGTACCTCCACTCTGTATCCCATCCCCCTGCCAAATTAGTTTAAACCCCCACCCCCACCCCCACCCGCCCCCCCCAAAACCCCGCCACAACACTAGCATACCTCCCAGCAAGGATGTTGGGCCCGTTTCGGTTCAGGTGCAACCCGTCCAACTTGTACAGGTTCCACCTTTGCCAGAAACAGACCCAGTGATCCAGGAAACTAAAGCCCTCCCTCCTGCACCATCTCCTCAGCCACGCATTCATCCACTCTATCCTCCTATTCCTATACTCACTAGCACGTGGCCTCTGATTAATGTCAAGGTGTGGCTATCAGTAATATCCCGGATTCAAACTCTGGTTCCAGGTGGGTGCATGGTTTTCCAGTGTTGTTGTTAATCGGCCACACATCCTAACACAGCCCAAACCCCACTTTGCCCCATCAAACAGCCACTGTGTTCAAGCCTGGGGAGGAAGAACAGTCAAGGTCATTCCATCACGATGATTCATTTCAATGCGTTTCAGGACTGTATCATATTATTGGGAAATGAAGAACGGTTTGACTGTGTTTATTTTTGGGACATTTCAGTGGTAATTCAATCATGTTGAAATCTTGTTCAGAAATGGTTTGCAAGTTGAGCACTATGAATTAGTGATATAATTATGTATGGTTTGAAGAATACTTCTTAATTACTGACCATCTGACAAGTTGGGGGCCATAGTCCTGGAAGTTCTCACCTGGGGACATAGTTGTTTGGGTCACTCTTTTCCTAGAGTTGAGCTCGTGATAGGTTGAGAAGAGTTAACTTAAAAAATAAATACTATTCCTTTAAATTTATTTTTCAGTAAATTCCTAGACTCCAACACATTATTGATACGTTCATGATATTTCAGTTGATGCAGCATTTTCCAGTATCCCTATCATGGGCTGGGATTCTTTGTGCATTGCAGGTGGATGATATGTCAGATGGGAATTTTTTTACCCAGACACCAATGGGCAATTTGTTAGCAATTTGGTTATTCAGCAGGCACTTCACACCATGGTGCTGGTAAACCTATCCGTTCTCTATTGACCTGTCAGAGGTCAGAGAGCTTATAAAAAGGACAACATGGACACCAAAAAGGCAGCGAAGCAACAGTAGGTTAGGCAAAGAGAGTCCCTCTGTCATAAATAAAAACAAGAAATGCTGGAAATACTCAGCAGGTAGCATCTGTGGAGAGAGAAGCAGGGTTAACGTTTCACGTCAGTGACCCTTCATCAGAACTGCAGTCCCTCTGTCGCTTGTCCTGTGCCCTACAGTGACTACAATTTAGAAAGTACTTCATTAGCTGTACAGCACATTGGGACATCCTGAGATTGTGAAAGGCACGATATAAATGCAAGTTCTTCCTTTTGATTTCACCCTCAATTACCATTGACAATCATCTTTCATGTCCTTATGTCTGCGACATTTTGTTGTCCTGATCCATGTCCTGGACAAGAAGTCAGAGTATCTCACATAATTGGAAAATTGGTGCAAGGTTATAACTGTTAGGTGATGGTTTTACGGATTGTATTACTATAATAACCCTGAAATAGCACTAATGATACACACAGCACTCAGAATGATGCACTCCTGGTGCTTATGAATGAAAGATCAGCAGGGAATATGAATGAGGTGGTGTCACTAAATACACATGGAATGGCAGCTTCTAACACTCACTGCAAAATGATTTCCATAAATAACTCTAAGGGTGTGGCAGCTTTGTCATGTAGAAAGAAATCTAAAAAATTCGAAAGGAGCCCTTACCTTTGTGAAAAAAAAGGCTCCATTTTACTTGTTTGGGGATACAAATATCTGTGCGTCATTTTCCTTACAATGACATCCATCACAAGTGATACATTCCACCCTTGTGACGTGTACTGTTGCAGAATCAGTCCAATGACCTCACTCTGCTTAAATAAAAGCAAAATACTGCGGATGCTGGAAATCTGAAACAAAAACAAGAAATGCTGGAATCACTCAGCAGGTCTGGCAGCATCTGTGGAAAGAGAAGCAGAGTTAACGTTTCGGGTCAGTGACCCTTCTTCGGAACTGACAAATATTAGAAAAGTCACAGATTATAAACAAGTGAGGTGGGGGTGGGGCAAGAGATAACAAAGGAGAAGGTGCAGATTGGACCAGGCCACATAGCTGACCAAAAGGTCACGGAGCAAAGGCAAACAATATGTTAATGGTGTGTTGAAAGACAAAGCATTAGTACAGATTAGGTGTGAATACACTGAATATTGAACAGCAGCAAGTGCAAACCTGAAAAAAAACCTGAAAAAAACAGTGGGTAAGCAAACTGAACAAACTAAGATGAAATGAAATAAATGCAAAAAAAGATAGTAAAAAATGTAAAAAAGATTGTAAAAAAAAGGAAGAAAAAATAACTAAAAATGAAAGTAAAATGGGGGGCTGTCATGCTCTGAAATTATTGAACTCAATGTTCAGTCCGGCAGGCTGTAGTGTGCCTAATCAGTAGATGAGATGCTGTTCCTTGAGCTTGCGTTGATGTTCACTGGAACACTGCAGCAATCCCAGGACAGAGATGTGAGCATGAGAGCAGGGGGGAGTGTTGAAATGGCAAGCAACCGGAAGCTCAGGGTCCTGCTTGCGGACTGAGCGGAGATGTTCCGCAAAGCGGTCACCCAGTCTGCGCTTGGTCTCCCCAATGTAGAGGAGACCACACTGTGAGCAGCGAATACAGTATACTACATTGAAAGAAGTACAAGTAAATCGCTGCTTCACCTGAAAGGAGTGTTTGGGGCCTGGGATAGTGAGGAGAGAGGAGGTAAATGGGCAGGTATTACACCTCCTGCGATTGCAGGGGAAGGTGCCATGGGACTGGGACGAGGTGGTGGGGGTAATGGAGGAGTGGACCAGGGTGTCGCGGAGGGAACGATTCCTTCGGAATGCTGACAGTGGAAGGGAGGGGAAGATGCAACTGGTAGTGGCATCACGCTGGAGGTGGCCTTCTCTCACCCTTCTCTCACCTTTACATGGTCCATCTCTGACACTTCCCTTCCCTTCCTCGACTTCTCTGTCTCCATCTCTGGGGATAGGTTGTCTACCAATATCCATTATAAGCCCACCGACTCCCACAGCTACCTCGACTACACTTCTTCACACCCTACCTCCTGTATGGACTCCATTCCATTCTCCCAGTTTCTCCGTCTCCGACGCATCTGCTCTGATGATGCTACCTTCCATGACGGTGCTTCTGATATGACCTCCTTTTTCCTCAACCGAGGATTTCCCCCCCACTGTGGTTGACAGGGCCCTCAACCGTGTCCGACCCATTCCCCGCACCTCTACCCTCACCCCTTCCCCTCCCTCCCAGAACCGTGAAAGGGTTCCCCTTGTCCTCACTTTTCATCCCACCAACCTCCATATCCAAAGGATCATCCTCCTCCATTTTCGCCACCTCCAGCGTGATGCCACTACCAGTCGCATCTTCCCCTCCCTTCCCCTGTCAGCATTCCGAAAGGATCGTTCCCTCCGCGACACCCTTGTCCACTCCTCCATTACCCCCACCACCTCGTCCCAGTCCCATGGCACCTTCCCCTGCAATCGCAGGTGGTGTAATACCTGCCCATTTACCTCCTCTTTCCTCACTATCCCAGGCCCCAAACACTCCTTTCAGGTGAAGCAGCGATTTACTTGTACTTCTTTCAATGTAGTATACTGTATTCGCTGCTCACAGTGTGGTCTCCTCTACATTGGGGAGACCAAGCGCAGACTGGGTGACCGCTTTGCGGAACATCTCCGCTCAGTCCGCAAGCAGGACCCTGAGCTTCCGGTTGCTTGCCATTTCAACACTCCCTCCCTGCTCTCATGCTCACATCTCTGTCCTAGGATTGCTGCAATGTTCCAGTGAACATCAACGCAAGCTCAAGGAACAGCATCTCATCTACCGATTAGGCACACTACAGCCTGCCGGACTGAACATTGAGTTCAATAATTTCAGAGCATGACAGCCCCCCATTTACTTTCATTTTTAGTTATTTTTTCTTCCTTTTTTTTACAATCTTTTTTACATTTTTTACTATCTTTTTTTGCATTTATTTCATTTCATCTTAGTTTGTTCAGTTTGCTTACCCACTGTTTTTTTCAGGTTTTTTTTCAGGTTTGCACTTGCTGCTGTTCAATATTCAGTGTATTCACACCTAATCTGTACTAATGCTTTGTCTTTCAACACACCATTAACATATTGTTTGCCTTTGCTCCGTGACCTTTTGGTCAGCTATGTGGCCTGGTCCAATCTGCACCTTCTCCTTTGTTATCTCTTGCCCCACCCCCACCTCACTTGTTTATAATCTGTGACTTTTCTAATATTTGTCAGTTCCGAAGAAGGGTCACTGACCCGAAACGTTAACTCTGCTTCTCTTTCCACAGATGCTGCCAGACCTGCTGAGTGATTCCAGCATTTCTTGTTTTTGTTTCAGATTTCCAGCATCCGCAGTATTTTGCTTTTATTTAAGCAGAGTGAGGTCATTGGACTGATTCTGCAACAGTACACGTCACAAGGGTGGAATGTATCACTTGTGATGGATGTCATTGTAAGGAAAATGACGCACAGATATTTGTATCCCCAAACAAGTAAAATGGAGCCTTTTTTTTCACAAAGGTAAGGGCTCCTTTCGAATTTTTTAGATTTCTTTCTACATGACAAAGCTGCCACACCCTTAGAGTTATTTATGGAAATCATTTTGCAGTGAGTGTTAGAAGCTGCCATTCCATGTGTATTTAGTGACACCACCTCATTCATATTCCCTGCTGATCTTTCATTCATAAGCACCAGGAGTGCATCATTCTGAGTGCTGTGTGTATCATTAGTGCTATTTCAGGGTTATTATAGTAATACAATCCGTAAAACCATCACCTAACAGTTATAACCTTGCACCAATTTTCCAATTATGTGAGATACTCTGACTTCTTGTCCAGGACATGGATCAGGACAACAAAATGTCGCAGACATAAGGACATGAAAGATGATTGTCAATGGTAATTGAGGGTGAAATCAAAAGGAAGAACTTGCATTTATATCGTGCCTTTCACAATCTCAGGATGTCCCAATGTGCTGTACAGCTAATGAAGTACTTTCTAAATTGTAGTCACTGTAGGGCACAGGACAAGCGACAGAGGGACTGCAGTTCTGATGAAGGGTCACTGACGTGAAACGTTAACCCTGCTTCTCTCTCCACAGATGCTACCTGCTGAGTATTTCCAGCATTTCTTGTTTTTATTTATGACAGAGGGACTCTCTTTGCCTAACCTACTGTTGCTTCGCTGCCTTTTTGGTGTCCATGTTGTCCTTTTTATAAGCTCTCTGACCTCTGACAGGTCAATAGAGAACGGATAGGTTTACCAGCACCATGGTGTGAAGTGCCTGCTGAATAACCAAATTGCTAACAAATTGCCCATTGGTGTCTGGGTAAAAAAATTCCCATCTGACATATCATCCACCTGCAATGCACAAAGAATCCCAGTCCATGATAGGGATACTGGAAAATGCTGCATCAACTGAAATATCATGAACGTATCAATAATGTGTTGGAGTCTAGGAATTTACTGAAAAATAAATTTAAAGGAATAGTATTTATTTTTTAAGTTAACTCTTCTCAACCTATCACGAGCTCAACTCTAGGAAAAGAGTGACCCAAACAACTATGTCCCCAGGTGAGAACTTCCAGGACTATGGCCCCCAACTTGTCAGATGGTCAGTAATTAAGAAGTATTCTTCAAACCATACATAATTATATCACTAATTCATAGTGCTCAACTTGCAAACCATTTCTGAACAAGATTTCAACATGATTGAATTACCACTGAAATGTCCCAAAAATAAACACAGTCAAACCGTTCTTCATTTCCCAATAATATGATACAGTCCTGAAACGCATTGAAATGAATCATCGTGATGGAATGACCTTGACTGTTCTTCCTCCCCAGGCTTGAACACAGTGGCTGTTTGATGGGGCAAAGTGGGGTTTGGGCTGTGTTAGGATGTGTGGCCGATTAACAACAACACTGGAAAACCATGCACCCACCTGGAACCAGAGTTTGAATCCGGGATATTACTGATAGCCACACCTTGACATTAATCAGAGGCCACGTGCTAGTGAGTATAGGAATAGGAGGATAGAGTGGATGAATGCGTGGCTGAGGAGATGGTGCAGGAGGGAGGGCTTTAGTTTCCTGGATCACTGGGTCTGTTTCTGGCAAAGGTGGAACCTGTACAAGTTGGACGGGTTGCACCTGAACCGAAACGGGCCCAACATCCTTGCTGGGAGGTATGCTAGTGTTGTGGCGGGGTTTTGGGGGGGGCGGGTGGGGGGGGGGTGGGGTTTTAAACTAATTTGGCAGGGGGATGGGATACAGAGTGGAGGTACAGTAGGGGGTGATGCACAGTCAAATATAGAAGAGAAACTGAGTCAGTCTGGAAGGCAGAGCAAATATAGACCTATTAAGGCACAAGAGAAAAATGCAAGGCTGGATTGCATCTATTTTAATGCAAGGAGTCTTACTAGTCAGGCAGATGAATTGAGGGCGATGATTACCACATGGGATTATTTATTATTGCTATCACAGAGATATGGTTGAGGGAGGGGCAGGACTGGCAGCTCAATATTCCAGGGTATAGAATCTACAGGCGAGACAGGGGAGGGGGTAAAAGAGGAGGTGGCATTGCACTGTTGATCAAGGAGACAATTACTGCGATAAGGAGGGATGATATCTTAGAGGTTCCTCAAATGAGGCCATATGGGTAGAACTTAAATACGAAAAAGGGGGAATCACTTGGCTGGGAGTGTACTACAGGCCTCCAAACAGTCAGAGAGAGATCGAGGAACAGATATGTAGGCAAATCTCAGAGAGGTGTAAAATTAATAGGGTAATAATAGTAGGGGATTTCAACTTCCCCAATATCAATTGGGATAGTCTTAGTGCAAAAGGCTTAAAGAGGGCAGAAATCTTAAAATGCATACAGGAGAGCTTTTTGAGCCAGCACATAGAAAGTCCTACAAAAGAAGGGGCAGTACTGACCTAATCCTAGGGAATGAAGCTGGACAAGTGGTAGAAGTGTCAGTGGGGGAGCATTTCGGGGATAGTGACCATAACTCTGTAAGATTTAAGGTAGTTATGGAAAAGGACAAAGATAGGCCTCTGCTTAAATCCAGATTCATCTCCGCCTCTGCCCCTCTGATTCATTCTTTCCTAAGAAGTCAAAAACTCTGAGGCTCTTTGTCTCCTTCAATCCTGCTGCCCTCCTACAATGCATAAGGTTTTAAAATCCAAACCTGGCATTGAATAATCCCAACAGGGTGGCACAGTGGCGCAGTGGTTAGCACCGCAGCCTCACAGCTCCAGCGACCTGGGTTCGATTCTGGGTACTGCCTGTGTGGAGTTTGCAAGTTCTCCCTGTGACCGTGTGGGTTTTCGTTGGGTGCTCCGGTTTCCTCCCACAGCCAAAGACTTGCAGTTTGATAGGTAAATTGATCATTTTAAATTGCCCTAGTATAGGTAGGTGGTAGAGGAATTGAGGGAAGGTAGGGATGTGAGAGGGTAATGGGATTAATGTAGGATTAGTATAAATGGGTGGTTGATGGCAGGCACAGACTCGGTGGGCCGAAGGGCCTGTTTCAGTGCTGTATCTCTAAATAAAATAAATTTTAAAAAACTTTCTGGTTTCTTCAGCCTTCTCTCCTACTCTTTTTAACATCAGATTGTTGTTAGGCAAGGGTATTAAGGGTTATAGAAATCATAGACACTTATAGTACAAAAGGCCATTTGGCCCATCAAGCCTGTGCCAGCTCAGTGAAACAATTCTTCCTCATCTCCCCTCTCTATCTTTTACAAATGATATTACGTCTATGACCTCTGGTTATTGACCCACTCGCTAAAGGGAATTGTTTTTCCCCATATTCTCTGACAAAACCTCTCATCAGCTTATTACGCAACCAAGGCGGGTAGATAGAGTTGAGATATGGGTCAGTCATAATCTAACTGAATGGAGAAACAGGGCTGTATGGTCTACCCCTGTTCCTATTCCTTCTGTTTTTATGTTCGTATATACACGAATCTGAAGACCAACCCCAAATAGCTTCAACTTATGGATTCCTTTGTTCGATACTGGAAGTTAATTTAGCAAGAGATTCACAAAGCATATTTTGTTGGATCTGTCCTTGTTAACACAAGGACAGATCCTGGTGTTAGTTGAATAGAGTGTGAAAGGGAAAGTGGGTATCTGAGCTCAACCTTTTGGGTAAATACTGGTTGAAGCAAACTACATCCTGGAAAATGGAAGTCCACACATTTGATTGCACTGTCACTGTGCTATTGTAATAAATCAGAATTTGCATGGGTGTGAACTAAATAGAACAGGTGGCTTTAAAGACAATGACACTGACCCATTGGGTGTTGTACAAATGCAAACAGAGACTAATGATGGAAAATGTTCACAGATAAATGATTAAACTAGCAGTAATTCTTTATTGACGTTTGGTACTGCCTCATCTCTACTTTCAAATTGCTTGACAGCTAATATTTGAGAAGCAGCCTAGAAACAATACAATGTAGTAGTTTCTTTTGTATTAGGAGTGGTAGGGTAGGAGTAAGGGTGGGAGTGAGAAGGGATTCCTCCCTAACATAATATGGGCCTATTTTTAGTTGCAGTTGTAGTTGCTGAACATAGTTAGCTCTTTTTAACCACTCACTCTGACGGCACAGTTTCGTTGAACCTTGGAGTTATTTATAGGAGATGTTTTTGGAATGGGTATTGGAAACTGTTATAGTTTGTGTGCCTTTCAGTGATACCAGAAGTCAGCCCTCTACAATGTTTCCCATTCACAAGACCCATGAACTCATTTTCTATGGGTTGTGTCTATATTTCAGGCACCAGACTGAATAACTTGTACTGCGTGGCTCCCAATTGGATTTTTGGACCTGTGGCAGAGAGCATCTCGCTTAAACATACACTGAACTCTGTTGCTAGGCATTACAGTTTGAGGGAGAGCCACTCTCTTTTAAAATATTACAAAAACTGGGTAAGTTATAAAGCACCCAGAAGGTTCACGGTACTCATTAAGCATGTTTGAAACATAATTTGACGCCAGAAGTTATACAACATGATGCGACTTTCTTCCTCAGTGGGTTTCACACTGCTCTATTCAGAACGCAAATCAAGATCCAGCTCTGAGTTATATGTTCACTTTTGCATAGCTATGGATACTATAGGGTAACAGCAGCAGTAAACCTCTGCTCTTCATGTATTGTATTAGTTTGTTGCTTCCACAGAACAAATAAATGAATGATGGACCAATTCCTCGTGGATGAAAAGGAATTTTTTTAAAAATCAGCATTACTTTCAATCCAGCTGAATCCCATGATGTGACACATATAGATTCTTTGACATTAATGTAAGCAACCAGAACCCATTGCAGGTAATTTCTACAATTAATTATTTAACTAACAACAAGGCTACTCCTTCAGGAAGGAAGTGGAGGATACATTAGTAAGGTTGCTTTTACGTTATTTGATCTGTTACAAAATTGATCTCTATTCCAGCCATCCGTACAATAATGTAAAATGCTGCAATTACTCAGCAGGCCAGGCAGCATATGTGGAGAGAGAAACAGAGTTAACGTTTCAGGCCAGTGACCTTTCACCAGAACTGCAAAATGTTGCAAATATAATGGCCGGGATTTTATGCTGGCAACAGGGGTCTTGGTGTCTGGAAAAAGCGATGCCAAGAGCCCCACATCGCCTCTTCTCCGGAAGGCCCATCGACTCTAGTGCCAATCAGGCACTTAAGTGAACAGCAGCGGGCCTTCCACAGGATCAAGGACCCTGTTGCTAGAAGTCCCAACTTCGGAGAGCTGCCGGCCAATCAGAGGTAGGTCAGGGCAGGAGGGGTCTTGTGGGGTGGGGGTCATGGAAAGGGGGCAGGGAGGGTGGTTAGTAGCAAGGGCAGGAGATTGGCTCTCAGCGGGCCCCCCCCCCCCAACTTTTCCAATGCTGAGGCCCTCATTCAGTCACTGTGCCTTTTAATGAGGATCCACCTCATTTAATGAGGCGACAAGGCCGCCTGCCACATGGCTAATTGTGGCGGTGATGGGATAAGGCCCTTAATTTGGGATTAATTGCCCAGTTAGGGGGCTCAATTGGTGGTGGGATGGGAAGGCCATTCACAAGCCTCCCTGTCCTGGACTAAATTTTGGTGGGAGGCGGAAAGGTGGTGGCCAACTCCCACCCCCTGCCACCATTCCACACCATTTTATGCTCTCCTGCCTCCAAACCCGCCACGGGGAAGAGCATAAAATTCCCCCCATCAAGTTTTAAGCAAGTACAGAAGCAGAGAAAGGGGAGAGGGAGGATAAAACAAAATGGAAGTTTGATGAAAAGGTGGAAGACAGAAATAATTTAATGAACAGCAGAATTATTACAAGCTGTCTGAAAAAAATGGGAGCAGAGGTTATGATCAGAAATTGTTGAACTCAATGTTGAGTCCAGAAGGCTGTAAAGTGCCCAGTCAAAAGAACAAAGCACAGTACAGCACAGGAACAGGCCATTCGGCCCTCCAAGCCTGCGCCGATCTTGATGCCTGCCGAAACTAACACCTTCTGCACTTCCGGGGCCCATATCCCTATATTCCCTTCCTATTCATATATTTGTCAAGATGTCTCTTGAACATCGCTATCGTATCTGCTTCCACCACCTCCCCTAGCAGCATGTTCCAGGCACTCACCACCCTCTGTGTAAAAAACTTGCCTCGCACATCCCCTCTAAACTTTGCCCTCGCACCTTAAACCTATGTCCCCTCGTAACTGACTCTTCCACCCTGGGAAAAAGCTTCTGACTATCCACTCTGTCCATGCCGCTCATAACTTTGTAAACCTCTATCATGTCGCCCCTCTACCTTCGTCGTTCCAGTGAAAACAATCCGAGTTTTTCCAACCTCTCCTCATAGCTAATGCCCTCCAGACCAGGCAACATCCTGGTAAACCTCCTCTGTACCCTCTCCAAAGCCTCCACATCCTTCTGGTAGTGTGGCGACCAGAATTGCACGCAATATTCTAAGTGTGGCATAACTAAAAAGATGAGATGCTGTTCCTCGAGCTTGTGTTGAACTTCATTGGAACAATGTAGGAGGCCGAGGAGAGAGAGATCAGAGCGGGAGTGGGACTGAGAATTAAAATGACAGGTGATCAGAAATTCGGGGCCAAGCCTGCAGACTGAATGGAGGTGTTGAGCAAAGTCATCACCCAAACACTGTTTGAAGTTCCCAATATAGAGAATATTACAATGTGAACAGTGAATATAATAGAATACATGGAAAAAGCACAAGTAAATTGTTGGTTTATCTGGACAGTGGGAAGGGAAGAAGTAAAAAAGCCAGTGTTACATTTCCTGTGCTTTCATGGAAAGGTGCTGTGGGAAGGGGAAGGGATGTTGAAATTGATATAAAAGTGGACCAGGAATAAAGCTTTCTTTATAAAGACTAAGCACGATGACGTTAGTGAATTTGTACTCTGTGTTTTGTGAATTCATACTGTGTGTTTTATGAACTTGTACTGTGTGTTCTACTTTGCATATGAATCATGGTTGTAGCTCTTTGGATGATGTTTTTCAATTTTGCATCAATTGGCAGTTTTATGCTGTTCATTACACCCATTAGGAATAAGGTTACTGCCTACAAAAATCTCACTGAGAAATCCTTACAGACTGGGCGCTGAGAGGAAACACTTTCATACCATAAATCTGCTCCTGCCCAGACCACTCACCTTCCTTGATAAAAATTAGTGGCTGTCCTGTAGCATTGCTCACTCTAAGTCAGATGATACACGGCCTTATTATATGGCAGGAGTATTATAGCATGTAACGCACAATGTTGTGTTCAGCTGCCAAGGATGGACCTGCGTTTAACATGGCCTTCCCTTTAAGGACACAAAATCACAAAATCTCATTTTTCTAAATATGCAGTGGTCATTTACAAGTTACTAATGTTGGGCGCTTATAAATTTCCAAGAGTAGATCAGAAGTAACAACTGAATGCCTTTTTAAAAAACGTATTAATATCTGAAGTGAAAAGCTGGTAGACCATGTTTATTCTATATCTCTAGTTGCCATGAGATGATGATGATGGGCTTTTTGAATGGCTGAAGTCCTTCTGATATTGTTGCTGGCACAATGATGTTAGATAGGGAATTGCAAGATTTTGACCCAATGACAAGGAAGTAATGACGAAATATGTTCATTTCAGGATGATGTGTCATTTGAAGAGAAACTTGAAGATAACAATGTTCCCATGATCTTGCTGCTGCTACTGTCCTTGTTGGTAGAGGCTGTGCAGCTGGGAGGAATTATCAAAGCAAGCTTGCTGAGTTGCAGTGCATGCTGTAGATGGTGCGTACTGCAATCACAGTGTGTCTCTGATGGAGTCCAGTGGTAAGGGAGACAATCCCTCTAAACAAGTGACGGATTACTTTGCAGTTTTCTCTGCTGGTGAGGGAAGTTCCCTGGCATTCTTTGAGACATAACATCTGGTTTGATCATTGAAGTTATGACGTGAGATTGACATGTCCCTGTACTCTGAAAGTCCAGGATGCCCACTTCTGCTATTGGGATCAGTTTTCACACATAAGGGTTCCCGAAATTTGAATTTGAACACCTGCTCTTGACTGAAAGGGAAATTATTTGGTCCCTGCTTTCTTTTTTGATCAGGTTTTGAACCAATGCACCAGCTTTGAGTGAGTTGTGTATCTAGAGACCAAAATCCATTTGCCCCTTTCATACATTCTAGTCTCTTGCTATTAAGATAATATTCCAAAGTGGATGACCTCTCAGTTTCCTACCTTGAACTCTATCTGCCACAGTTTTGCCCATTCATTCAGTCTATGTCCCTTTGTAATTTGTGCAGTACTGAGGGAGCGCTGCAGTGTCAGTAGTGCATCTTTCAGATGAGACGTTAAACTGAGGCCCTATCTTGATCTGTCAGGTGGACATAAAAGATCCCGTGGCACCATTTTGAAGAAGAGCAGGGGAGTTTTCTCCAGTGTCCTGGCCAATATTTATCCCTCAATCAACATCACAAAAACAGTTTAACTGGTCATTATCACATTGCTGTTAGTGGGATCTTGCTGTGCGCATGCTGGGTGCCACGTTTTCTATATTACAACAGTGACTACACTTAAAAACCATTCATTGGCTGTTAAATATTTTGGACGTCCTGTGGTCATGAAAGGCACTAAATAAATGCAAGTCTTTTCTTTCCTTCTCCCATCTATCATGGATACAACGAATGGCTTGCCTTAGGCAGCCGGACAAGATGTCAGGTGCCTCATCTATATTGCATCAACTTTTGTATTGATGCTTGTTACTTACACATTCTTTTATATTTAAATAAAAGCATGGAAGTGCCCTGCAGGCAAAATGAGCATTGCTGGCAACTGGATTTGTAACATTTTCCCCAATAATTACACAATTTATCTGAGATGACTCACCCGCATAAACTTTCAAAACAAGGTCCCTGAACTTGCTTGTGCCATTTTTACAATGTGGCGAATATAAAAAAATTGCATCTGAACAACTACAAACGATCCCATGTAAGGTTTTCCACCTTCTAATTTCGTGTGACGTTGTAAGTGGGCGGGTTGTATTGAGCAAGAGGTCAGCTAAACAGATACACGCCTACTTTTACCACGGAGAGAAAAACAGGGCGGATTAAGTAAAAGGAGGAAGGAGATTATTTCAGGACAGAGACGTTTGGTCGAGTATTTTTGCAGGTAGGTGAATCTGTTTTTCAGATCAAAGTCTGATCTTTCTAGAAACAGTGTATCGCTTGGTCTTTGATTCAATTGCAGATTTCAGGTCAGTTTCAGTTCCCCTTCTCCGCCATGAGACACCTTTAGGGGAACCGTGAAACTCCTTGTCCGAGTGTCTGAAATAGATTTTATTGTCACTGCGATGGGAATTAGGGGGGGGATTCTCTGCTCAGTTAGAGCCTTGTCTCTGGTTAAAGTGTATCCCAGGGATTGAAACCAACACGAAACTCACAAGGAGGAGAGAATGGGCAAGCTGCCAGATCTATACAGCCTCCTCGCCGCTTTTGTCATTGATTACATGAAGGTTTTTCTTTGCTATCCGGAGTTACTTGTACTTCTGTCTGTTTGGGAAGGGCGAGGTTTGCCTTCCACTGAATGCTGGGTTTGCATCTGGACAGCCAGGTGACAGCACAAACGAGAATACAGAGCCAGTTCAGTTAACATCCCTGCAGTCTGCCTAAATGTCCCACTGCAAGAGAGTGTATCTGGGCAAAAATCGCGCACCTTTTCATATGGCTTGCTCTCAAGCGTTTTGGCGCAAAAAAAAGTGTTTGGCGGGGAGGTGGCCAGCACTTTTTGGATAATTGCATTAGTTCATGAAATTTTTAGGGGAGAAGGGTAAAGGTCGGATTGGGGGTGTGCTGAATACAGGAGAGTTCAGTCAGCCTGTTTCAACACACATAACACCTCCAGGTTATTTGCGAACGTCCGAATTAGGAGCAGGAGTAGGCCATTCGACCCCTCGAGCTGATTACTCATGGCTGAACTGAGTACTCCACATTTCCACCTACCCCCAATAACCTACCACCCCCTTATCAAGAATCTATCTATCTCTGTCTTAAAAATATTCAAAGACACTGCTTTTTGAGGAAGAGAATTCCAAAGACTCACGACCCTCTGAGAGAAAACATTTCTCCTCATCTCTGTCTTAAATGGGCGACCTCACATTTTTAAATAGTAACCACCAGTTCTAGATTCTCCCACAAGGGTAAACATCCTTTCCACATCCACCCTGTCAAGACCCCTCAGGATCTAAGGCTGAGAACAGTTGGCCTTTTCACCATAATTTAATTAAACAGTTATACTTTTACTCGAATTATCAATTCCGTCTCATATGGGATATCATAGAGTCAGAGGATTATACAACACAGAAACAGGCCCTTTGGCCCATCATGAACCTTTAGAAAACATTGGTTCGGCCTCAACTGGAATATTCCCAATTCTGGTCACCGTGCTTTAGGAAGGATGCAAAGGCATTAGAGAGGGTGCAGAAAAGATTCCCAAGAATGGTCCCAGGGGCAAGGGACTTCAGTTACGTGGATAGATGGGAGAGCCTGGTGTTGGTCTCCTTCGAGCAGAGAAGGTCGAGAGGAGATTTGATAGAGGTGTTCAAAATGGTGAGGGGTCTGGACAGGGTAGATAGAGAGAAACTGTTGCCTTTGGCAGTAGGGGCGAGAATCAGAGAGCCCTGATTTTTAAAGTGAATGGCAAAAGAACCAAAGGCGACATGAAAAACTCTTTTTACGCAGTGAGTGGTTAGGATCAGGAATGCAGTGCCTCAGAGTGTGGTGGAGGCGGAGTCAATCATGGCTTCCAAAAGGGAATTGGATAAGCATCTGAAGGGGAAGAATTTACAGGGCTACAGGGAAAGGGTGGGAGAGTGCCAAGCCGAATGGCCCCCTCCTGTGCTGTTACCATTCTCTGATCAACTCTCTCTCACATGGGGTATCACTATTTTTTGAGGGGATGGTTTGTAATTTTTTTTAATACGATTTCAATAACTCTTGGGTCTGACCTAGAAAGTAGGTTCATTTCACACAATCTGTTCGAAAGACTGCTTGGGACTAGTAAAGCCTCCTCTGAACAGGTATGAACTAGTTCAAAGGCAAACTGCAATTGTTAAATTAATGATCTAAGAACCAATTGCCAGGTAGTCAATTCAGCATGTTTTTAGAATAAGTTTTGACAACTGCCAGTTTCAGTGTTGGGCCTCAGCTTTTAGTGCCTCATTAAATTGCAGAGCTGAACTTTAAACTCTGCAATTAAAGGTCCTCCTTTGTAGAAGCTGTTATTTTCGTAGATGCTGGTGTGAAGCTCTGAGCAGCAAATGTGCGACTTCAAACCTCATGAGGAACCGTTTATTAGGATTTACTTTTTGATAAGCCACAAATTATAGATATTGGACTGTGTGAGCAGCTCACAAACTCACAATGTGGCTAAGATTGGTAATTCCCTTTTCACAGGCTCATGATTTATAGCAGAAACTGTTAGTGTTTCTGCTGCATGGCATCAAATTTTCCTTTTTAGACAATTTTTGTCTGCTGAATAGGTTGGGCAAAAATGTATGAACTGGAACAGTTCAGTTGTTTTCAGAATTTTCTAAAGAAACGCAGTCATCACACCTAGTTAAAACTGGTGTCTCTTGCTAAGTTGGGGGCGGTGCAGTGGTTAGCACTGCAGCCTCACAGCTCCAGGGACCTGGGTTCAATTCTGGGTACTGCCTGTGCGGAGTTTGCAAGTTCTCCCTGTGACCGCGAGGGTTTCCGCTGGGTGCTCCGGTTTCCTTCCACCGCCAAAGACTTGCAGGTGATAGGTAAATTGGCCATTGTAAATTGCCCCTAGTGTAGGTAGGTGGTTGGGAATATGGGGTTACTGTAGGGTTAGTATAAATGGGTGGTTCTTGGTCGGCGCAGACTCGGTGGGCCGAAGGGCCTGTTTCATTGCTGTATCAATAAATAAATAAACAAATAAAGTTACGAGGGCCTCTTTTACACTAGGCCTCATAGATTGCATATTGTTGGTTTGGCTAGTTCACTTTCTACCTGCCCCTGTGCGCCATCTCCCACTCTCTCTTTTCCCCCCTTTCCCATCGCCCCCCCGCCCCCTCCCTCCTCAATCCCCATCTTTCATTACTAAAGTAGGGAGTAGCTGAGCTAAACAGATTCTGGGTGAAATTCCCAATTTGTGTGGAATTCCCTGATCTCTGCCAAAGTAACAACATGGATGTTACTAATGCTTGGCCTCTACTTCCTTGAGAAGGGAAAAACCAGTCTGGATGCCTGCTTTTTGTTCACTATCCAGTTACCCTGCTGGGAAGTATGGATATTGGGATGAGGACAGGATGTGCCTTAGCTGTGACCGCCCCCTCCACACCACCCCCCCACCGAACCCCCAATTGCTTGAATCACCTGTCAACGCTCGTGGTGAGATGGTGCGGCTGCTTGTGCAAGGTACCAAAGGAATCCTGGTGCACGTGGGGCCATTCCCATTAGAGATTGTTGTGTGTGGGAGGAAGTCGATGCTATATAATGAGCATGGGATATAATCCCATGAGCAACCTGACTTAATAACTCGCGTCCCTTCATAATTATAACAAAATTATGATCAACATGACTGTTTAGTTGTATGTTTTATCATTGCTCCTTATGTGATATTCTGTTTATGGCAATTTTTGAGTAAATAAAGATTGGATGTAAATATTAATTTTAAATGCAAGCTATTGGTTCCAGTTCTTGATTATAGTGTCTGTGTCATAAGACAATGAGCTGTTCACAAAGGGTTTCAACTGTATCTCAAGCATTCTGTATCATGCACCTTGTAACGTGCACTCTCAGATCGCTGCTAGCTGTTTTTCTTTTTCCCTCTTGCCACTTTTCACATCTCTCCTGAAGCTTACTGCTTGCAGAAATATGGGTGCTGAACACCTTCCAGAAAGTGGCAATTATTCATGTAAGGCTTGAAACTTGCTGATGTGCAAGGCGTGGCTATTAACTGGAATAACTCCCTGAGCCCCTAATTAGGCTGCTCCACCACCCAGTGTAAGTATAATGTGATACCCAAGGGTTGCCAACCCTCCAGGGTAGCCCTGGAGTCTCCAGGAATTGAAGATTGATCTCCTGTACACAGTAGGAAACTGAAGAGAAACGTCATAGGGGCATTGAAAAGGAATTGTTTTTTCCATTCTCTTTGAGCACTTTGCTTTATTTATTATAACAAAAAGTGGAGATGGGGAAAATCCGTTCAGTTAGATGGAAAATTGCCTTAGTGCAACGGGTCTCTTTTAGATGAATAATCCTGTGATCCTTGTTTGTGTTCAAAGTATTTGACAATAAGCCTCATAAGTTACATAATTTGGATTTGTATTTAAATAAAATGAAATCTGTCTCTGAAGCCAGTTTGATGGAAGGACCTGTTGGCAAACTACCTGAGGATGAGGAGTGCTGTGTGTTTGTGTTTAAAGTATCATTAAAAGTGAGTTAAGTTAAATGGCATGTTTAATTGTATTGTGATTTGTGCTTAAAATGGAGATGTTTTGGGTCTGTAGGAGTAACCATTTAACAAAATCTTCCTGTGTTGAGATTTGATTATGAATGAGAAGATAAATTCATGACATTTTTCCGCACAAAAAAATAATTTTATGGCCACTTTAAAATAAATGGACCCATTCAAAACATAAGACCAATGCTGAAATTATTATTTTTTGCTTAAGTGATTGACTTTTGATACACAGAATACAAAACTTTTAATAATATACACATAGGCTAACATTTAGCCCAGTCGGTAAAATGGCTGCGTCACAAGGTGGGGTACACAAATTCAAGAAATTCCAATCGTATCCCTCACTCCCATTTTAAATAGCTCAATAAATGGAGAAGGAGGTACAGGAACAGACAAGGATAAAGGACAGCTGATGTGTTTCATCCCAGCATTTCCACCATGTGAAAATCGACTCTCATCTTCCTGAAGTGACTTATTTTTCCCTCTGTTGAAATTCTTTCTTCACAAGGCTTTGATCTGCAGGGACATGGGAATGGCAGTAAACAAGATGCTAAATGAAGTGAAATCTTTCTCTCCTGTTGAGATAAGTAGGAACAGATGCTTTTAAAACATATTTTAGTTAAAGAAAAATAAGGTTTTTCTTTATTCTCTCTGGCCCTGACCAAGAACAAAATATTTCAGGAAGTCTGTGCTAACTGTTTCAGCCTGAGCAATGGCCTGTGGCAGAAAATGGAAATCTGAGAAGCGTATTTTTAATTTTAATGGGGGGAAAAATCATGTGCTTACCACTGGCCAATGAACTTGCTCGAAAGTGATGTGAACAGTGGAGCCAATAAATTTGCTAAGAGGCACTCCTAGCCAACCAAACCAGCTGGTTGCAACCAATTTCCCTCATAATACTAGTGCATGTTTCTTGGTGTTCAGGGTAAGTCAGAGGGTATCCTTCTTTAGAAGCACAGGGTGGGGTGTGGTTACACTCTGTGATTCACAGGTGAGCCATTTTTCACCTTCATCGCTCAGGTGGAGTGGGTTGCCGGTCCAGAATAGAAGTTCCCAATTTTCATTTCCATTCAAATTGTTGTTGTCCCTTGCAGTGTGGAAATTTTATACCAGAAAATTGCCACCATTTCAAACATGCCTTGAGACATTAGGTAAATCATGGAAGAACGTTGGGTTTTGTCCCAAATTGTTCCAAAGTAGCACCTCCGTCCATCAATTAATCCTGCTTTTATGCAAGTACTGAATAAAATGATTTTGTCGATTTAAATTTTTGGACTAAGGCTACATTATCCTGTAAATGAACTGAGCAATGTTTTCATGGAACACAAAGATGAGGAAAGTTCCAGGTTGTCCTGGCCTGTGCTGGTCTCAGCTGGGAATGGAATTGGATATATCACAGCTGACCTTGGTGTCTTTGAGCAGGAGAAGGGAAAAATCAGCCAGGACTTCACCGAGCCTCTAATCAAATTGAATTTTAACTCTTTCATTGACATTCATGCGAATCATTCTTGTATTATGTGAGCTTTGTGGAGAAACCAAATATTTTACAAGTCTGTTTCTCTAACTCTGGCCTCTCCCTTCCAACCCTCTATTGTTGATGATGCCCTTGGCCATCTGGGTCACGCACTCTGGAATTCCCTCATTCTTTAAGATCCTCTTTGGCTGTGCTTTTGGTCACCCCTCCTAATATTTTGTCCATTGACTCAGGGTCCTGTTTTCTAGCTCAAAGTTGCATCCAGTGAAGGATGTCTTCAGGGAGTTGGAGTGACCACAGCAGCACCTCCTACTGGCTACCAGCCTATTTTCGCTTTTGCTATTATGAAATACTGGCATGACACCATTTGGTTTAGCCAGGGTGACGCCAGGAAGCACTTTTCCACACAAAGGGTAGTGGAAATCTGAAATGCCCTCCCACCAAAAAGCTGTTGAGGCTGGATGAGGTAATTGAAAATCTCAAAACCATGATCAATAGATTTTTGTTGGGCGAGTATATTGAGCGATATGGAATCAAGGCAGGTAGATGGAATTAATATACAGATCAACCATAAACTAATTGAATGGCGGAACAGACTTGAGGGGCTGAATGGCCTGCATCTGTTCCTATATTCCTATGTGTGACACAGAAAGTGAAGTTAATATGCACAGGAAGTGTGTGCCATAGGCAAAACTTTTAATATAGATTGACTAGTTTTTTTTAAAGAAAATGAGCGATCCTCATTTTTATTGAGCATGTGCAAAATGCTTTGCACAGTGTGAAATTTTGCTTCTCATTTTTAATTCAGATGTTGTATTAGCAGAAGCTCATGCGTTTAAGTGCCTTGCATTGACTGAGTGCGGTGCATTAGTGAGACAGTCAATATAATTATATTTTTCTTAAACAGACCAAAATTAAAGCACTGTAGACCTGCCAAAATAGCCAAGCAATTTTCCGACACACCACAAGCTTGCAAGGGTGAGTGGAAACTTGAACAGATTGAGTCATTGAACGAGCTGTAGTTGTCAGACAAGTGCACATTCAGTCAACTAACCATTGAACACTGGTGTAATCCTTGTATGTTTACTTTTATATTGCAAGTGTGACTCCCGGCCAGTATCACATTCCAAATCTAAAAATGATTCTGGCTCCTGCATTATATACCCACTCCTTACACATTTCCTGAAAATATTTTCATGCACCCTCTCAAAGTCATGAGCAGTGAACAGGATTTATTCCATTTTGCCTACTATTGTGGTACCAAACTCTTCTGAACTTGACCCAGTTTTTGTTGGCGGGTCCGAAGGATTTGGTTGTGAACTCTACTGAGTCTTCAACTCTTGATCTAGGTTAGTGATTTTCAAATCTTTCTGTGCCAGGGATCCCGGGGAAATACTGAGGCAATTCCCGGGACCTCTGTCCCAAACCCTGAAAGATGACGTCAGCTGCCCAAAGGGAAACCTTGCTAGCTTTGCAGGAAGTGTCTTTTGCTCATATACAGGAACAGCAATAAGACACTAATAATTCAACAAATACAGGAAAAAATTATTGAATGCAGAGTTCTAGTCACTGTGCTTTTGATGTGTGGTTTACCCAGTAGTGGCATCATTGACACATTGGACATCCCTCCATGGCCCTGCAAGAGTCTGTAGACCCCAATTTTGAAAGCCTATGATCCCAGCTGACATTTCAGTGCAGTACTGGGGAAGTGCTGCACTATCCTCTTGACTTCGCTGGTAACTGAAGACTCTTCAGCCTTGTCTGATAGTTTAGGTGTCAGTTACGGATCTCCTGGCACTACTTTGTAATTCTCCCAGCGTCCTGGACAACAGATAGATTTTGACCAGATCCAGCAACTCCAAACTGGGTATCCACGAGGTGCTGTGGGCCATCAGCAGCAGCAGAATTGTATTCAACCACAATCTGTAACCTCATGGCCCGGCATATTCCCCACTCTACCATTACCATCAAGCCAGGGGACCAACCCTGGTTCAATGAAGAGTGCAGAAGGGTATGCCAGGAGCAGCACTAGGCATACCTCAAAATGAGGTGTCAACCTGCTGAAGCTACAACACAGGACTATCTGTGTGCCAAACAGCAGAAGCATGCAATAGGCAGGGCTAAGCGAGCCCACAACCAACGGATCAGATCTAAGGTCTGCAGTCCTGCCACATCCATTCATGTCGTGAATGGTGGTGGATAATTAAACAATTGGCGGCACAGTGGTTGGCACCGCAGACCCGCAGCTCCAGCGACCCAGGTTCGGTTCTGGGTACTGCCTGTGCGGAGTTTGCAAGTTCTCCCTGTGACCGCATGGGTTTCCACCGGGTGCTCCAGTTTCCTCCCACAGCCAAAGACTTGCAGGTTGATAGGTAAATTGGCCATTGTAAATTGCCCCTAGTGTAGGTGGGTGATAGGAGAATGGTGGGGATGTGGTAGGGAATATGGGATTAATGTAGGATTAGTATAAATGGGTGGTGGTTGGACGGCACAGACTCATTGGGCCGAAGGGCCTGTTTCAGTGCTGAATCTCTGTATGACTCTAACTGACAGGAGGAGGTGGCTGCACAAATATCCCCATCCTCAACGATGGGGGAGCCCAGCACATCAGTGCAAAAGACTAGACTGAAGCATTTGCATCCAGCTTCAGCCAGAAGTGCCGAGTGGATGATCCATCTCTGCCTCCTCCTGAAGTCCCCAGCATCACAGATGCCAGTCTTCAACCAATCCGATTCACTCCACGTGATATCAAGGCAAGGCTGAAGGCACTGGATACTGAAAAGGCTATGGGCCCTGACAACATTCTGGCAATAGAACTGAAGACTTGTTCTCCAGAACTAGCCATGCCCCTAGCCAAGTTCCAGTGCAGCTACAACGCCGGCATCTACCTGGAAATGTGAAAAATTTCCCTGGTATGTCCTGAGCACAAAAAGCAGGACAAATCCAACCCAGCCAATTACCGCCCCATCAATCTACCCTCGATCATCAGTAAAATGACAGAAAGGGTCGTCGACAGTGCTATCAAGCGGTACTTGCCCAACATAACATGCTCAGTGGTGCACAGTTTGGATTCTGCCAGGGCCACTCAGCTCCTGACCTCATTACAGCCTTGGTCCAAACATGGACAAAACAGCTGAACTCCAGAGGTGAGGTGAGAGGGACAGCCCTCGACATCAAGGCAGCATTTGACTGAGTATGGCATCAAGGAGCCCTAGCAAAACTGGAGTCAGTGGGATCAGGGGGAAAACTCTGCACTGGTTAGAGTCATACTTGGCACAAAGGAAAATGATTGTAGTTGTTGGAGGTCAATCATCTCAGTCCCAGGACATCACTGCAGGAGTTCCTCAAGGTAGTGTCCTGGGCCCAACCATCTTCAGCTACTTCATTGATGACCTTCCCTCCACCATAAGATCAGAAGTGGGGATGTTCGCTGATGATTGCACAATGTTCACCATTCACGACTCGTCAGATACTGAAGCAGTCCATGTCCATATGCAGCAAGACCTGGACAATATCCAGGCTTGGGCTGATAAGTGGCAAGTAACATTTGTGCCACAGAAGTGCCAGGCAATGACCATCTCAAACAAGAGAGAATCTAACCATCTCCCCTTGACGTTCAAAGGCATTATGATTGTTGAATCTCCCACTGTCAACATCCTGGGGGTCACCATAGACCAGAAACTGAACTGGACCAGCACATAAATACAGTGGCTACAAGAGCAGGTCAGTCTGGGAATTCCGCTGTGCGAAGTTCACCTCCTGACTCCCCAATGCCTGTCCACCATCTACAAGGCGCAAGTCAGGAGAGTGATGTAATACTCTTCACTTGCCTGGATGGGTGCAGCTTCAACAACACTCAAGAAGCTCGACACCATCCAGGACAAAGCAGCCTGCTTGATTGATTGGCACCCCATCCACCACCTTCAACATTCACTCCCTCCACCACCGACATACGGTGGCAGCAGTGTATACTGGATGCAAGATGCACTGCAGCAACTCACCAAGGCTGCTTCGACAGCATCTTCCAAACCCAGGACCTGTACCAACTAGAAGGACAAGGGCAGCAGATGCATGGGAACACCATCACCTGCAACTTCCCCTCCAAGCCACACACCATCCTAACTTGGAACTATATCACTGTTCCTTCACTGTCGCTGGATCAAAATCCTGGAACTCCCTCCCTAACAGCACCGTAGGTGTGCCTACACCACGTGGAGTGCAGTGGTTCAGGAAGGCAGCTCACCACCACCTTCTCAAGGGCAATTAGGAATGGGCTACAAATGCTGGCCTAGCCAGCGATGCCCACATCCCCCTGAGCAAATAAAAAGAAAAGTCCTCCTTCAACCAATACCACTGATAGATATACTGGTCATTCATCTCATGTTTATTGGTGGGATGAATGTCAGCCCTGACTCAGTAGGCAGCATAAATAAAAACAGAAAATGGTGGAAACTCTCAGGTCTGGCAGCATCTGTGGAGAGAGAAACACAGTTCACGTTTCAGGTCTGTCCTTTCGTCAGAGGATTCTGCTCTTGTATCAATAGATAGCATGTTTGCCTCGGTTTCATAAGCTTGTGAGTTCAAATCCCACTTCAGATACTTGAGTACACAATTCAGGCTGACACTTCAGTGCAGTACTGAGCGAGTGCCGCATTATCGGAGATGCCATCTTTCAGATGGGACATTAAACCGAGGCCCCGCTTGCCCCCTCGGGTGGATCCTGTGCCACTATTTGAAGAAGAGCAGGGGAGTTCCTGTCAATGTTTTGGCCAAAAATGTATCCCTCAACCAACATCACTAAAACAGATTATTTGGTTATTATTTAATTGCTGTTTTGTGGGAGCTTGCTGTGCACAAGTTGGCTGTCACATTTCACTACAATATAACCAGGGCTACACTTCAGAAGTACTTCACTGTTGCAAAGTGCTTTGCGATGTTTTGGCATCGTGAAAGATGTTATGGCTTTTTATAGAAACAAAAAATGCTGGAAATACTCAGCCAGTCAGGCAGCATCTGTGGAGAGAGAAACGGAGTTAACGTTTCAGTTTAATGACCCTTCGTCAGAAGTGGAAAATGTTCCTCACAAGATTCAGGAAATATGGGGGGTGGGGGAAGAGGATGAAAGAACAAAAGGGAAGTTCTGTGAAAGGGTGGAAAGCAGAAGTAATTTAATGAACATCAGAATCATTACTAGAACCCACTGTTTGAAAAAGTGAGAGCAGTGTTTATGATCGGAAACTGTTGAAGTTAAACTTGAGCCCAGAAGACTGTAAAGTGCCTAATCGAAAGATGAGGTCTTGTTCCTTCAGCTTCTGTTGAATTTCTTTGGAACAGTGCAGGAGGCCGAGGTCCGAGTGGGAGGGAGACGGAGAATTAAAATGAAAGGCAACTGAAAGATCAGGGTCATGTTTGTAGACTGAGCGGAGGTGCTCAGTAAAGTGGTCGAGCAATCTGCGTTTTGTTCTCCCCAATGTAGCGAAGACTGCATTGTGAGCAGCAAACACTGTGTACTAAATTGAAAGAAGTACAAGTAAATTGGTGTTACCTGGAAAGAGTGTTTTGGGGCCCTGGATGATGGGAAGTGGGGAGATAAAAGGGCAGGTGTTGCATTTTCTGCGCTTGCATGTAGAGGTGCCTTGGGAAGGGCAGTAGGTATTATAGGTGATGGGAGAGTGGATCAGGAGGGAACAGTCACTTCGAAATGCTGAAAGGGGAGTGAAGGGGAAGATGCATTTGGTGGTGACATCACGCTGGCACTGGAAATGGCGGAGGATAATTAGCTGAATGTGGAGGCTGGTGGGGTGGAGGTTTGAGGAACCCTATCATGGCTCTGGAAGGGAGGGGAAGGGGCGTGAAATAGAATGAACACATTGCGGGGGAATCTCGATTTGAGGAAAAAGGAAGAAGCGTCAGAAGCACTGGTATGGAAAGGGACATTATCAGAACAGATGCAATAAAAACAGAGAAACTAGAATGTAATAGAGGCCTTGCAGGAAGCAGGAGGAAGTAAAGTCAAGGTGGCTGTGGGAGTCAGGCCTTTTGTATATCTTGGTTGACAGCCTATCCACAGAAATGGAAATAGAGACGCCAAGGAAGAGAAGCGTCAGAGATGGACCAGGTAAAGGCGAAGGAGCTTTGGAAATTTGAAACAAATTTGGTGAAATTTTCCAGTTCAGGGCGAGAGCAGGACACCGATACAGTGATCATTATACTAGGAAAAGAGGTGAGGGAGGGAACCTGAGTAGGATTGGAACAAAATGTTCAAAGGCAGCCATAGCCCTGACCCATACTCGTTCCCATAGCAACACCTTTTATTTGGAGCAAGTGAGATGAGTCAAAGTGAGAATATGTTCAGCCAGGTGGAAGAGGGTTGTGGTGGATGGGGACTGGTTGGGGACTGTGCACAGAAGAAGCAGAGGGCCATTAGGTCATCCAGGTGGAGGATGGAGGTGTAGATGAACTGAATGTCTATAGTGAGGAAGAAACTGTTGGGGCCAGGAGACTGTTAAGGTGGCGGAGCGTGTCAGAAGAGTCGCAAATGTAGATGAGAAGAGACTGGACAACTGTAGAAAAATTAGTGTTGAGATAGGAAGAAATAACTTTCGCGGGGTAAGAATGGACTGAAACAATGGGTCTACCAGGCCAGTCCTGCTTGTGGAAGGAGGTTGAAATAGGCTGAGAGAGATTGTGGGACTGTGCGTTTGGTGACTGTGGCAGGGAAGATCTCCAGAGGAGCTGAGGCCAGTGACAATCTGGGACACTATGGCTTGATGTTCAGTGGTGAGGTCATGGCCCAGGTGGAGGGAGGAGGAAGTGTCCGAGAGTTGCTGTTCAGCCTCTGAAAGGTAGAGAATGGTTTGCCAGACAACAACAGTGCCTCCTTTGTCAACAGGTTCAATGACAATGTCTGGTTTGGACCTGACACAACAGAACGCTGCAGGTTCTGAATTTTTCTTCTGATCTTCAGAATTGCTGCCACATGACTTGAGTCGCTCCCCTTCAAATTCACTTAATCGCGTGAGGGACCCGAGACATTTTGATGAGGTCGGCCATGGATTAAAGCAAGTGCTTGTTAATAACTGTTACACGATGCTGCGAGATTTATATTGAGCGAGCCTCACACACAAAACCAGAACTTGCATCTCTTGCAACATATGCAGCAATATTTTGACAACATCCTCCATTTCCTGGTTACCTGCCCTGTGGGTGTGTGGTTTCTCAATGTAAGTAAGGTATCAGGTTTACATGGAAGGACCACACCTCTTCAAAGCAGCATTCCTGCAGAAATTGGTCTCTGGGAGCTTCTATTCCTAGCCTCAGGATTTTAGCAACAAACCATCAGTATAAAGCCGCTGTGTCTATATAACTGGCAGTTGCTACATTTACATCTAAATTTAACTTGATATTTAATTCCATCTTTCCTATCACTTCCCTTTTCAGATAATCGCATCTGCCATTTTCTAGGCAGCAATGCATCTGGGTCACTATGTCTTTGATGCTGATGTTTGTATCACTTGCTGCAGTTCATGGTTTGTAAATTCCCTTCTGGTTAAATGAATATTGACAAAATAGCAGCTTGTATTCGAGAGAAAAATTAATAGCCTTGCATTTATATGACACCTTTTGCTACCTCAGCAAAAACACGCCAGTGAAGTACTTTTGAAGTGTAGTCACTGTTGTAGGAAACGTGGCAGCCAATTTTTGCACAGCAAGCTCCCACAAGCAGCAAGGATAAAGAGAAATATATTTTCAATGAGGTGGGTGAGTTCTGGATTGGTTGAGGCATCGTTTGAAGTTAGGGTCTGCAGTCAAGTCCATTTCACTTTCCCAAATTGCTGCATATTAAGTTATTTAACTTTAAATATGTTTTATTATTAGGAAATAAATGTATGACTTCAAAATGGGAACTGATATTTGCCTGTATGCTGTGATCCAATTAGCCCTTTCTTTCCAATCCTTACTCTCCTTATGTAAAGCCAACTCACACTTGTGGAAATGTGTTTCAGCTTGAAGTCACTCTGCTCTCTGTGCTACGGGTTGGCCTGAAGCTGATGCCCAGATGAAATTGAGTCCTTTTGACCTTGCTTGGGGTTTTTTTGGTTACCAAATTAAAGTGAAAAGGAAATAAACTCTTTTGTGGTCTGTTTCTTTCTTTCCACATATGACCATGTTAACGAGGTCCTGAATCTCTCAACTCTGAGCTGTGAACCTTGCTGTACTCCATGGATACTGGTCAACAGTCTGTTTTGATTTAGATTTAGATTTGATTTAGAGATACAGCACTGAAACAGGCCCTTCGGCCCACCAAGTCTGTGCCGACCATTAACCACCCATTTATACTAATCCTACACTAATCTCACATTCCTATCACGTCCTCACCTGTCCCTACATTTCCCTACCACCGACCTATACTAGGGGAAATTTATAATGGCCAATTTACCTATCAACCAGGTCGCTGGAGCTGTGAGGCTGCAGTGCTAACCACTGCGCCACTGTGGATTCAGGATTAGAAAATAATTAACCTGTGTTGTAATAAAAGCTCACAAGTTGCATGGTGGGAGAAGCAGGTTGGAAGGGTGATTGCAGATAATGGTTCATCACTAACTGAAGCTGTCCTGCTGCCCTTTAAAGGCCTTAGAGCAGACAGAGACTCAGCTTAATGTCTATCAGGTGGACATAAAACATCCCATGACACTATTTTGAAGAAGAGTAGGGAACTTCTCCCCAGTGACCAGTGTCATGGTCCTGTAGTTTTTTTCTCTCCAGGAATATGTGGTGTACCTTTAAGGCTTGCAAAGGATCAGTACTGCTTTAAGAACCAACAGGCCTCTGGAGTTACCGAGAAGGAGCATTTTCATTGCCTTGGATACAGTCATTCGGAGACTGCGTTTCAAAGGATGCATTCTCGCTACCATGGATACAGCCACTGTGACTGAGTATCAAGCAATGCATTTGTTACAATTCAATTTTGAACTGGCTTTTTAGTTGGAGACAGTTTGTTCTAACAGAGAATACAGATGGACAGCTGGTGTTAGCACCTGAAATAAGAGCATTTAAACTGAAGGAAGAGAATTTTAGTCTGTTTTAACTTTTAGCTCTCAAAATTCCTAAAAAAAAATTCAAGCCAGAACACACATCTCTGGTAATTTAAACTGAAGGAAGGGAAATTAGACTGACAATCTTTTATCCCTCAAAAAAACTCAAAGTCAAATTGATTCATTTAAAATGTGTTTGCAAGGTGTTAATTGTTGAAATTTGCTGGAGAAGGAAAGCATCACTTACTGCTGGAATTAGACTACGGACTGTTCTACTTTGCAAGAACCTTTTTTCCCCCATCGGACAGCTGTGAGGAGTTCAAGCAACATTGGACTGTAAATTTGCAAGGACTCCAATTTTTTTTCTATTTTAAATGTTGTTTATGTCTCAGTATTTAAGAATTTAGTTTTTTAAATTAAACAGTTAATTTGTTGATTTAACGACATAGTACAATTTGGCTGGGTCTTTCTTTAATTTGGAAAGTTTAAAATGATGTGTTAGGCGATCTGTGGAGGGACAGGATTGAATTAACAGTGCGTTTCTCCCACCACAATCAGAATCGTATATTTTGATTGGGGGCTTTGTCTGGAGCAGTCGGTCGTAACAGCAGGACAATATTTATCACTCAACCAACATCACTTAAAAACAAATCATTTGGTCATACTTACATTGCTGCTTGCGGGGTCTTGCTGTGCACAAGTTGGCTGCCACGTTTCCTACATTGCAACAGTGGCTAAGCTTCGCAAGTACTTCATTGGCTGCAATGCGCTTTGAGACATCCTGAAGTCATGAAAGGCCCTTTAGAAATGCAAGTTCTTTCTTTCAGTTTTCTGCTGGTTGTGCAGGAGTAGAAGAGAGTCGGTCTGAGAGGGGAGTGCCGTAGCAGGATGAGGATAACTATCCAGGAAATGAAAACTGGGAAGTTACATTTACTAATCGATTGCATGGATAGTTTAGGGAGTGAGTGTTGGGTTTCCCATCGTCTCTTTTCAGCTGGACTTTTTTGAAAACTCTATTTTGAACATTTGGACAAGTTTATTTCTGACCATCTGTGGAGATGACAGAATAAGACCCCCTTGTTTTTAAGGGAACTCTGGCTGTCTATGTTTCATGGTTTGAAATACCACCATGCACAACTGTGCTTCTTCCTAGCCCAGGCCACCAGCTGCTGTGTTGCTTCAAAGCAAGTTATGGCTGAGACATCGACTTGCTCATCACACCTTGTACTTGTTAACCTAGACTGGCTTCGGATCCATCATCAACATTTTTATTATTCGCATCCTCGTGTTCAAAACCCTTCATGGCCTCACCTTGCCCTATCTCTGTAACCTCCAGTCTTCCAACATCAGAGAACCCTGTCTTCCTCCAACTCTGGTATTATGTGCATGGCCCACTTCCTTTAACCCACCATTGGCAGCTGTGCCTTCAGTTGTCTAGGCTCTAAACGCTGGAATTCCCTGCCTAAACCTCTCCTCCTTTAAAATACTTCCTTAAACCTACCTCTTTGTCCAAGCTTTTAGCAAACTGTAAACTCTTGGGAAGCTTGAAAGCATCTTTCAGATCCATGATGAAAAGCGATCGTGTACATTGTCCAAAAAACTGAGCAGTTGAGTTAACTCCTTTCAACTGAAATACCTGGGTTAAATGAACAAACATCAGTTTCAGGTTGGCAATCAGATGATCGTACGTTCAGTTTGAAAATGTTTAGTTTCTTTTTATATATGTTTCTTTTTATGTATGTATTCCAGAATGTTTCCTCATAGTTTGAAGGTGAATTATGTGGAGAGACACTTGGAGCATTTATGTTATTTTGGACAATAGATTTTGTATGGTTAATTCTCTGGTAATGCATATCGTCCTTGGCAAAAGTAAATGTCCAGTACAAGAAAGGATCCCATTTTGTGAATAGGTCTTCTTGATAGAGGCTGTAAAAGATTTGGGAAGTATCAAGGATAACAGCCTAAAAATATCCTGTAAGAGAGGCATTTAATTACAAGTCGGAACAAGTTATGCAGATCAATGGGGAGGTCAATTCTGCCATATCCTATTCAATTTTTAAACCTGTATCTTTTAAAAAGGGCATTGATATGTTGGCAAGTTTTCCAAAGCGAGTGATCAGGATGGAGTACGGACCCTGTGGAAATAAATTATAAAGAATGGTGCAAGCATCAACTTATTTTTATTGGCTGTAAAACTGAGGAGATACAGAAGGATCAATTAAAACAATAAAAGGTATAGATAAGATTGAAGTAAACAAGCTATTGGACTTGGTCCAAAGGACACGGGTAAAATATTTTCAGGCTTTAAACAAAGATAGAGGTTAAACTATACTTTACCCCCACAGATTAGTGGACATGTGAAACAATATCCCAGAGACAGTAGTTGATGCAAAGACGTGACATTTTAAAAGGTAACTGGATTGATAGGCTGTGAAGAGGGCAATTGTTATGGATTTATTAATGGAATGGAACTTACTGCTTTTTTTTTAGGGGAGGCAAGTGAAGGGAATGAGGAGATTGTGGTAGGGGAAAGAAGGTTCTTCTGACAGGTAAACCTGCCAGGTGTTCGAGGACTGTCTTAGTCTAGAAACTGTGGGGCAGGGTTTCCGCATTGGGCCAAATTGGGAAATTTGTGCCACTGACGTTAGCCTTCAACTTGCTGCTAAAATTGATTTGCATAACCACAAGCTTATTTTTGCTGAGGAAAATTGCATGAGTACACATTGTTGTTGTTTTTCCATGATCAACTGGGCTATCAGGTTCTGACACATTGTACAAATCAAGGTCGGTTTCTTTTGGGTTAGTAAAGTTTTATTTCAGTTTTGCAGTGGCCAGCTTAATTGATTCTGATTACTTTTCCCGGTGACCATCCTAATGACAAATGCTCCTCAACAAATAATAACAAAATAGTATTCATCGCTGTCCCCCCCCCTCCTCCTCTCACCATCTTCCACTCCCCCCTCTCTCTTTGCCCCACCGACCCCATCCTCCCCCACCCTCACACACAGCTCTCCGGAGGAATTAAATCATTTTTCTGAGGAATTTCTGTGACGTTTAAATTCTCTCGAACCATGAGGATTGCAGTGCCCTTCATGAGGCTGTGAGTTTTCGATGTGTTGTCAGATTTCAGTGATACGTTTCTTGTAAAAGATCTCTATACTTACATTAGGACCTGTTTTAAACACATCGCCATGTCCAATTGAGGAAAAAGAATTGACAAAAGGAATTGGAACAGATTTGACTCCTTTGCATTCCCGGCACTTGCTGCAAATAATACTCAAAATGCAGAGAAATCTTCATTTTGAATCATTAGAATAATACAGAACAGAAGGAGGCCTTTCAGCCCATTAAATCCACACCATCTTTTTTAAAGAGCAATCCAGTTAGTCCCACTCGCCTGCTGTTTCTCAATATCCCAGCAATTTTTTCTCCTTCAATTACCTTTCGAAGGCTACTATTGAATTTGTATCCACTGCCCTATTAGGCAGTGCATTCCAAATCCTAACTACTTGATTAGGTTAGTGCAGGATCAGTTAAACCTATTGGTAATTATTGGCGAATGAAACCACGAGTACGTTGGAACCAGTTAAACAGGTTATGGTGATCCTTCCCCCATCACCCACTAATGTTCAGATGAATGCAAAGCTCCCATTTGCACTTGCATTCTTTTATTTTCTTGACCTGTACACTTGTTTTGCCGTGGTCGTAACCTGCCTTTGGCACACTCTTGTGTTTTGTTAAGTGGTAGATGAGCATTAAGATGAGTTTGATTCGCAACTCAGTAATTTCTGCACTGGAGCCCTGGGTCGTACACAGTCCTCTCACCGATAATGTGTCTTGTTGTTTGAGTCTCACCCGTACTTATGGGATGGGAGTCTCTCTTCCTGCTGGCTATTCAAGAGTTCTGCTTGAGGTGACTTTGAGCTACATTCAATCCATCCCTAGTCAAGAAAGAAAGATTTGCAGTTATATAGCACCTTTTAGGACCTTGGGATGTCCCAAAGTGCTTTACAGCCAATTAAGTACTTTTGAAGTGTGGTCACATTTGTAATGTAGGAAACATGGCAGCCAAATTGTATAAAGCAAAATCCCACAACAACAACGTGATAATGGCCAGGTTATCTGTTTTTAGGTATTAGTACAAGATTAAATCATCTTGAGACAAATTGGTACTAAAGTGGCAATCTACAGTTTTTGGGCAGACTAAAGGGAGCTTCAAGTATAATAAACAACATGTTAGCCAGAGCAGCAGTCACATATATAGATTTAGGGTTGAACATCAGGAGATACTTGAAGTCGGTACAAAGAAGGCCAACACATGCCAAATCGAATTGGGCGATGGCATGGTATGTGTTCTCTTCATTCTAATCTCTTCACTGCATTACCCCCCCCCCCTCCCCCACTCCCCCGCACCACCATATTTAGGGCTGTGATCTCAACATGGTCTCTGGGGCTGGTATTTTCATTGCTGTTGGCAGTTAGAGATCGATCCAGTGTTTTTTTTAAAAAAAAGCTTAATTTATCTTAACGTTATCGTTGTGTATACATTGTAATCTTGCAGTTCCTGTCTGTTATTTGGTTTCGCTGTTCGGGATCCCACATTGAAGAAATGTTCTTTGCGTCAAATAAACAGTTGTCTCGGCATTTTTGTCCTGCATTTAATCAAGATTCCCCCAATCCCCTTCCTCCAACTTTGTGGGAAAATCTAGAGGTTTGGCTTGTTGCCAAGTTTCCAATCCTAAGGTTATTGGTAAAATAAAATCCAGACTGTAATCCGAGCACAGAAAATGGATTTCTATAGATCACAGCCTCTGCTTCACTCCACTCTGCCTCCAACTTGGGCCCAGATCTAGCTGAATTGCAGTTCTTGCTGAAGTGAACCAAATTGAATAACCATTCAGTTGTGCAAAATGGCACAATTCTTGATCCTGTGTGACTTCTTTAGGGCCTGCATTTTGTTTAGGGCTAAGCCTGGGTATGACACTAGGAATATTTAGACAGCAGACATAGGAATTTTACTGAAGTACCTTGTGATCAATTAGCCAACAACAGCTTGCATTTATATAACTCCTTTTAATGTGGTAAATGTCCCAAAGTGCTTCACAGGACTGTAATCAAAGAAAATATGTCACCGAGCTAGATTAGGAGATACTGAGGCAGGTGACCAAAAGCTTGGACAAAGAGGTAGGTTTTAAGAAATGTATTAAAGGCGGAGAGACAAGTAGAGAGGTGGAAAGGTTTAGGGAGGGTACTGTAGAGCTTGGGGCCTAAGCAGCTGAAGACAAGCTACTATTTTGAAGAACAGTGGGAATCTCCCTGCTGTCCAGCCCAGTATTAGTCCTTCAATCAACATCACTTAAACAGATTATTTGATAATTGTTTGTTTGTGGCAGCTTGCTGTGCACAGATTTCCTGCATTGCAACAGTAAATGTTATTTATTGTTTGTAAAGCGCTTTGGAACAGCTTGCAAGGTTGTGAAAGGTGCCATATAAGTGAAAGTTCTTTTTTTTTCCCCAACCGTTACTGTAGACAACTGCATTGCCAGGTTGATTTTTAAAAATCTAAATTTTACTTTTCTTCTCAGATTTAGAAGATGAGCTATCCAGGTTATCCCCCAGCACCAGGGGGCTATCCCCCAGCACCAGGGGGCTATCCCCCAGCACCAGGAGGATATCCACCAGCACCAGGTACTGTTACGGTTGGCATGACTCGAATATTTCATGGTTTCCTGTGGGCTTTGATAGGGGCTTGAGAGGGGCACCCTGTTCAAAAACCTCTCCAGGGTGCAGATTTTGAAGAAATTACAAGTCAAGTAGACTGTTCCCGAAATATCTTCAGCCACTCCACAAAGAGCACTGCATACCAACCAGCTGGACACTGTGATTCATCACACCTGAATTAGTTATTCCCTTGTTCATTCAAATTACAGTTCTAAATCAAACCATGAGATGATTTGCTCTTAAACGTTTTACTGAAATAGATGTAAATCCTAAGAGAAAAGGCTGGGGACCGTGTGATCAGTTCCTCCTGCACTGTATCCCTAAGGCACTCTTTAATTGACTTGTAGTTTTGATTGAATGCTTCAAGAGCATTTTCTTTTTGTATTAATACAATAGACTAATTTTAGTTCTATATTTCCATTGGCTCTTTTTTTTTTTTGAAACAAAAATCAATGAGCACTGGTGACATCTTTGAGACGTGCAGTTCTAGTTTGGATGAGTTGCTGAATCTGATGTTTACACCATTAAAGTGTCATACTCTCAAAAGGACCCAGGGATTATGAGTGCCGTTTTTCTGCCAATTCAGCATGTTCATAACTTCAGTTAAGTTTACTATCCATTCGGTATTTTAAAAGATCAAAATTCAAGAGCTCAGCACTTCTTGTGCAAATCCTTTCAGGATGAATTCTGCCTTGCCAACATTGAGACCATCCTGGTCATAGTCACCACAGAACTCATTTGTGACTATGCAGTGTGCTATCACTCCTTTATCCTATTTAATCTCTCTCCATGATTTTCATATAATTGGCCATTTCATTCACCACCTTCGTTGTTTTGGATTTGTGTTTGAATTCATAGTCTTGGCATTCCCAGTCTCAGCATCTCCTCCAGCCATACATCCCAACACACCCATCATTTGTATTCTAATTAGGAAGGCAAATGGTATGTTGGCCTTTATTGTAAGAGGATTTGAGTACAGGAGTAAAGAAGTCTTGCTGCAATTGTATAGAGCCTTGGTGAGACCGCACCTGCAGTATTGTGTACAATTTTGATCTCTTTACCTAAGGAAAGATATAATTGCCATAGAGGGAGTGCAACAGAGGTTCACCAGACTGACCCCTGGGATGGTGGGATTGTCCTATGAGGGGAGATTGAGGAGACTAGACTTGCATTCTCTAGAGTTTAGAAGAATGAGAGGTGATCACATTTAAATATACAAAGTTCTTACAGGGCTTGACAGGTTGGATGCAGGAAGGATGTTTCCCCTGGCTTGTGGGGGAGGGGGGGAGGTTCTCGAACCAGAGGACAGTCTCAGAATAAGGGGCAGGCCATTTAGGACTGAGCTGAGGAGGAATTTCTTCACTCAGAGGATGTCGAATCTTTGGAATTCTCTACCCCAGAGGGCAGTGGATGCTCAGTCATTGAGTATGTTCAAGACAGAGATCGATAGATTTCTACATATTAAAGATATCAAGGGATATAGTGGTGTTGAGGTAGAAGATCAGCCATGATCTAGTTGAATAGCAGGGCAGTTTCGAGGGGCTGAATGGCCTACTCCTGCTCCTATTTGCTATGTTCTAATCTTCTTTTCCATTCTCCCCTCCCAGTTCCACACATGGTACCAGAGTCTTGCTTGTCTTGTCATTGAAGCCTGGAGCCCTCTCACTAAACCCTTCAGCCTCAAAGCCTACCTCTTTGATTGTGCCTTTGGTCACTTTCCCCAGCAGCACAACTCAACAATCCTTTATTGCCTCTGTGAAGAGCTTTAAGATGAGTTACCACACTAAAGATGGTACATAAATGCAGATTGTTATCATGCAAAATGTTGTTTAATTCATACATGGGGATCTTCAACATTCACTGAAGCAGTCAGGGAGGAGCCTCAGTCTTATCCAAGGGGTGACACTCCCAACAATGCAGCACTCCATCAGTATTGCACTATGTGCCCAGGTCCGAGAGTGGGGCTTGAACCCACAGCTTTCTGACTCTGAAGTGCGAATACTCCCAAATGAGCCAAGTTAGTTACACTGATATCTCCAGAAAGAATCTGTAACCCTGTTCTTATGGCTACTGCAATTTTGAGCAGTATTCCCTTAGATTGCAGAGTGTAAATGATCTAAGGTCATGACTCCTGTGGGTGGGGTGAAGTAACAGTTCCCACCTCTTTGCATCAGAATTAGACTTGGAATTTGGTAGTGACTAACTTATTGGAATAAATGAGCTGTATGAATTTTTCATTTGTTTCATTTGTCAGGCTGTTCAGGTAATACTGCCCAGCAAGGAGGCCGAGTCTGGGTGGCCAATGGGGAAGCATGTGGTATGCTTCAGTTAGTTTTGATTTGAATGTGATATAAACTGGGTGTACACAGACTTGCTAACTGCCATTGATTAATTTATATCCATCTCCTTGAAACTTATATTCTAGAGCCAGATGTTGTCCAATCTATGATCCCATCCAGACTTTGAGTCAGTGTTGGCAAGTGTGAAATCTTGGACACTATAATGATCTGCTTTCTGTTCTATGACATTTCTTGTGGCCTTTTTCTCAATTTCAGGTAGTAATCCATGGGGTGCCAATCAAACCCCACCTATTGGACTGGATGTTTTTGGAAACTTGCCTTCACATATCAATCCCTCCTACTTGGCAGGAGTGGTAAGTGCCACTTTTAAACCTACAGATGAATGTGTCTTTAGTTTTCTGATATAAACCCAGAACAGCTAAAATAAAACTCAAGTGCTGGAAATACTCAACAGGTCTGGCAGCATTTCTGCAGCGAGAAAGCACCTCCCCACCTCCGCCCCCTCCCGATCCTGGATTTTTAGCATTGGGAGGTAATCTCATTAATTTCCCTTGTTCTAGAATGTTCGAATTGCAATCTTTAACACAAGGGGCTGTGTTTCCCCTAACGGGGGAAGGGGAGGGGTGGTGGCGGTGTGCGCGGGAAACAAAAATTGAGACAGTTTCCTGGTGCTGAACCCGCCCCCAGGGGTAAACAGTCACTCATTGGGATTTTCATAGGAACACCCCCTTAATTGGCATGGAGATGGGTTCCCTGTCCAATTAAGGGCGGCAGGTGGGCTCCCTAAGCTTGAGAGCCAATCGGAGGCCTTCCAGCTTGAGAGGAGCAGCAGGTTGTGATGGCAGGTAAGTAACAGAGAGGGTGCTTCAACATGGAGGCACCCTTTCATCAACCTCTTTAAAATTTTAATCAAAAAATGGTTCTTGCTGCCAGGCCACCACTGTGGGGTGGTGCCCCTCTACAGGGTGGGATGTGGCTAATCTCGCACCCAGGCAGGCAGGGAGGCTCTCCAGGCCTGCCTGGAGTGCTGGCACACCAGCCTCCTTTAATTGCAGTTAATAAGGCTGTTAACGAGCCCTGCTGGCCCGTACCAACCTCCGCAAAAATGGCTGGTGCCGGGATCGGCACTGGAAACCAGCATACCAGCTAGCGCTGGTATTTTTGGGGCCCAAACATCTCCGTTCAGTATCCTGGCAGGGCCCAAATGTTCAGCCCAAGATGTTTTCTACTCTTATTTAAAGGTCTGTAGTGATTCCACACTCACTGCATTTTTTGGCAATCTATTCCAGATGTGGAGACTCACCTGTAAAAAGAAATACTTCCTGGCATCTAAACTAACTTGATGCTTTTGTAGCCCCTAATAATGCTCCCTAGTTCGCCCCACCCTATCTAGCTGTAATAACCTGCCCAGTTGGGCAAAGTATGATCTCTTCATTATTTAAATGACCACAAATATTTGAGATGGGGTGCACAGGGATAGCATTTACAGTTGGAGTATGCATAGGAAATAGCACAAGATGGCACGATGCAACTGGGATCTCTTTGAACCAGTCAAAAACACCATGCTGACAAATAGTACCACTCAGGCTAAACTATCGAACAGATTTATTCAGAAATAAAAGTATACTGAAGCAACAGTAGAACCATAGATTAGGTATCCTATAGTGTTACACTTTGCAACATCTGTTCCAAGACAGCAAAAGTTCCTAAGTCTTCGCAGTTTTGTAGTTTGGATCATGGCTCCACATTTAAAAGCTTTACATGAGAAATGAGCGTCATGAACTCCCTCATTGCATCTCCAGCATGTATGGTGGTTCAGTGAAAAATTAAGGTGAGCACTAAACTGGTTATGTGCCTCTTCCAAGCTGGTACAAAGGAAGATAAAAAATATATCCCTCACAATCAACACAAAATGTCAATCAAAAAGGATTTCCAAGACTCAGCAGACCATCGGAGATCACGGCTACCGATCCCAGCAGAAGCCCCCTGATGAGACAACATTCACAAATCATTTGTTGACATCTACCAGCTTGCATTCTTTTGACATGTTTGATAGGAATTCCCAAACGGAAACATCCAGTGCACTGAAAAGGATACTCAACTTGCTTAGCAGAATTCAATGGGCAACTGGGCATCCAACCAGATGACCCAGCTTTGCATTCCAGGCTAAAAGCCATTTTAAGAATTTCAAGTCATTGACCTGGTTAAAATTGCATTTAAAATATACAATATAGACACTCATGATCTAAAACACAGCTAGCGTTCCTCCTCTTCACATCACAAACACATTTGCAAAGTGTTTACACATAGTGACCAGAAGTATTCTTGACCACAGGCCTGATGAGTGCCTAGAATAATCAAAGGCCCAAAGTGATGAGTTCTATTATCCATGTCTATCGAACAAGGTAAGTTCAATAGCTGAACTTTGAATCAGCAGGTTTGCAGTTCCAAAGGCAGCCTTCAAGGAGAAATCCTAACCCTAATGTTGGTTTTCAGCTGTGATTCCTAGCAGATGATGAAGGTACCAATGTAATTTCACATGGCTGTTTATCTCCCTGTACTTGACCTTGCCTGATCACAATGGCTAGCAAGATGTTATCTGAGAGAGAACTGTACTAGGAAGTTTCTTATTTCATTTTTTTGTTACTGAACCTCAAATCGTGAAAGGATTTGCAAATAGATTGAACTCAAATATGGAGGATAGATACTATTTACGCTAAATGACTTATTATCTGATATAAATAAGTTCATAAATATATTGAAAAATAAATTCTAGCCACCTATATGTAATTGATCTATTATATCAAAGTTCCACCTGTGAGCATTTAGTGTCCACTTTTTCCATTATTAATTCCCAAGTCCACTTTTCTAACAGAAAATGTCTATGTAACAGTGCCACAACTGGCTGGAGGGTATAATTACAGTGTGATGAGTTTAGAGGCAGCCTCCATTATAAATATTAAAACAGGAATTTATAATGGTAATACTAAATATATGACTTTAAATTGGGGATTGAATTGCTCTGCACACCTTGGTCCAGCATCACTCCCCCACCCCTAGCTCCAACCCTGATTTCCACTAACGACAACACTGCTTGATTTTTGACTTCCGCTCCCAACTCAGTGTGTGACACCATGAGAGATTGACAAGTTAGAAATGAAGCTGATGGCATTTAGATTTACTTGAGCAAAATTGGAATGAAATGAGAATCAAAATTGTGCTTTACCAACCGCAAATCTTAATGCCGTTGTCTTCTGTTCTGCTATTGTTACAGGCTGAAAGCATGTCGGGTGTTCTCGGACCTCCCAATCCTGGTTTTGGAGGGTTTGGAGCACCTCCCAACCAGCAGCCAACACCTCAATATGGAATGTATCCACAAGGCCAAGGCAGTCAGCCTGGTGCTCCCTCATACAATCCAGGATATCCTGGCTCTAACCCAGGATATCCAACAACCTCAGGCCCGACTCCAGGTTACCCCTCAGGCCCGACTCCAGGTTACCCCTCAGGCCCGACTCCAGGTTACCCCTCAGGCCCGACTCCAGGTTACCCCTCAGGCCCGACTCCAGGTTACTCCTCAGGCCCGACTCCAGGTTACGGAGCTAATCCATCAGGCCCGACTCCAGGTTACGGAGCTAATCCATCCCAAGGCTACTCATCAAATTCTGCTTCATTTGGTGCAACTGTGACCCCCTCTGCAGCACCACTAAAGGTATGGAAGACCGTTCAGTTCATGAATTATAGTGAACAAGCTTTAAGGGTGAAGGTTAAAATTTGCTTAATTTATTGCTTGCTTACTTCCAGGTTTTGTGACTGGACAGTTAAAACTAAAGTGATTCACCAAACAGTTTTTAGCAAAGACATTCGGGAGTAGTCAAAGGGGTCCAAAAATACTAAGTAACTGTAGGCAAGACAGTACTGGAGAGGCGGAGGGAAGGGAGGTGCAAGCAGGCAGGGGTTGAATGTGTGTGGAGGATGTGGATGTGTGGCATGTCAGGGGCAGTGTCAGTGTCCATGTCAAGGCTCTTATCCAGCCTTGGGTTGCTGTGGCAGAATCCAAATTCAAGAACAGGTTTCAGGAGAAAGGTTTCAGGAGAAAGTTTCCAGACTCAGACGAAGGAAACGGATTATTTTATGAATGGGCTGCTCCCTGTCATCTAGGTATCCTTGCTGCCCTTTCAGAAGAAGTCAAAAGTAGTGCTTTTTTTTTTCCAGATCTATGACAATCAAACATTTTATTTCATTCGCAAACCTTTATTGTTGTCCCTGATGCAATGTTCCTGAGGTGACACACAAAAACCTTTATGTATTCTTAGTGCATGCCTCTATTCTGTTTCACACTTGTGATTTAACAGGGCTGTTGTGAATGTACTTACTTGTGTTATTTAAGAAAATGGCTGCTTTCTACATGAAACTGCAGGTTGCTTAAGGAATTGGAAAAGATCCTAATTTTCTATTTTAAAATGTTGTTTTGGCATTTTATACCCAGGTTGTCCCAGAATTCGAGGTAAATTTTCTTGATGTGCTTTTTGGAGTTGTTTCCCTCTGATAACTGCATGTGATGCTGTGTTAGATTAATGACCTTTATTGATTATCTCTGTAGATCAATGCATTAATCTCTGGAAGGTTCTTTTCAACTAAGACAAAAGCAAAATACTGTAAATGCTGAAAATCTGAAATAAACCTTTCAATACAACGACATAGGCATCGTCTACCAGGTTAATTGAAAAGAGGAGATAAGAGCAGAAAATGGTGACGTACTCAGCAGGTCGGGTAGCATCTGTGGAGAAAGAACTTAATGTTTCAGATTGACCTTTCATCAAGAAGAGAATCTGTTTTGCTGCATATGGTTCTAGAACATTCTTATTGAGGCATCTGTGTGAAAAGCATTCAGATTTAGTCTTTTTTTTAAAGTATAATTATGTATATTTATATATAGATTCAGGTGATGGAAATCAGATTTGATTCTCTTTTTATATCGCTGAATCTAAACTTGTTGAGCTTAGCTAAACTTTTGTTACATGATGGAAAAACCTGAGTTTAGCCAATTGGAGTTGAAATCATTTCAGAGCTTATCCGTCTTGTTGGAGAATGTGGGCATCTTGATGTCCCCAGAGAATGGGGTCGAACCCCTAAACCTGGATGTGCCCACATAGGTTTATTCAGTGAGTAATTCAGACATACAGACCAGAAAGGTTCCGTGCTCTATGTTAGGTTTACTGAACTCAGGCAGGGTGGCCATTGGTGGGAGGTGAGGCAATGGGCCTCCCTCCTCCTTTGGTACAAAAGAGGCAAAGTGAGCAGGCTTTCCTTGTTGCTCATCCCTATCTGGAGATCTCCGCTGGAAGTGTGCATGTGCAGATGTCATACGAGAACAGAATTGGACTAGGCTGCAATGCCAATGGTTTTATCATTGTCTTACTGTTGAGTTCCTAATAGTTATTTGGGGGACATAGTGAATGGCACATGTGGAACTGTCCTCTGGGATGGAGTAAGTGCTTTCAGGAGAGGATAAAATTGGCAGAGGTGAAAAACTCTAAACTGACAGTGCCATCAACATGTGTTTACAAGCAGGCAATAAACTTCCCACCCTTTTTTAAACAAAAAAGTGTTTAAGTATTGTTGTTTTTAGTTATTAGTTGACGATACTTAAGCAAAAATAAGACATTTAGCTGCATGTTATACTGATGTGTGGTGTCCTGGCTTACTGTGGCACTGCTGCTTTGTGCATGTTGGCTCTCAGCAGCACATACGCTGCTATCAATCAGTGCACGCCTGAGTAAACACAGCATTTATTGAGTATAATGTTTCAGGTGCCCCTAAAATAATCTTGATTTACCTTTTGAAAATTGGTGGGGGGCAAAAATTTCTGAATGAGTGTGTGGGAAACATGATTCCACGTGGATTGTCCCTCATTGTCCCCTCTTACATTTCTGCATTCTTTTTACACTCTTTGTAATGTTTTTCTTCCCCGACTATATAAGCAAATTTAAATCAATCCCACCATTGTGCCAACACTAGGGAACATAAGAACAGGAGGGAAACCATTTAGCCCCTCGAGCCTGTTCTGCCATTCAATATGATCATAGCTGATTTGCGACCTAACACCATCTACCTGTCTTTACTCCATATTCCTTCATCCCTTTTGGCTAATAAAAAATCTATCCATCTCAGATTTAAAATTAACAATTGATCTGGCATCAATTGCTGTTTGTGGAAGAGAGTTCCAAACTCCTACTGTGAAGGAGTGTCTCCCAGTTTCACTCCTGAAAGGTCTGGCTGTGGGGGACATGACTGAGGTATACAAAATTATGAGGGGCATTGATAGGTTAGATAGGAAGAAACATTTTCCCTTAGCGGACGGGTCAATAACCAGGGGGCATAGATTTAAGGTAAGGTGCAGGAGGTTTAGAGGGGATTTGAGGAAAAAAAATTTCAGCCAGAGGGTGGTTGGAATCTGGAACGCACTGCCTGAAGAGGTAGTAGAGGCAGGAACCCTCACAACATTTAAGAAGTATTTAGATGAGCACTCGAAATGCTATAGCATACAAGGCTACAGGCCAAGTGCTGGAAAATGGGATTAGAATAGTTAGGTGCTTGATGTCCAGCACAGACACGATGGGCTGAAGGACCTGTGCTGTATAACTCTGACTCTGATTTTTAGCCCAAAACCCCTAGTCCTGGATGCCCCAACTAGCAGAAATTGTTTCTCTCAATCTACCCTATTTGTTCTCCTTAATATCTTGAAAACTTCAATCAAATCACCCCTTAACTTTATAAAGTCCAGGAAACACAACCCTAGTTTGTTTAATCTCTCCTTGTAATTTAACCCTTGGAGTCCAGGGTATCATTCCAGTAAATCTACACTGCACTCCCCACCCACCCCCAAAGGCCAGTATATCCTTCCTAAGGTGTGGTGCCCAGAACTGCTCACAGTACTCCAGATGTGGTCTGAAGAAGGAAGATTATGGTTGTCACATGATGATCACATAAGCTGTATGTTTAGGTACAGAACTAAATTAAGTAAATCTTTGGTTAGAGAGTGGATGCTTTAATCTGCTTAAATTCCTCAAGTTGAATTGGAATGTAGATTCATGGCTGTTGATGAGTGACTTGACGATGCAACCTCATAAATTTGAGAAATTTAACCCGTAGTACACCAGGTGATAGTGAAGTGATGCAAACAGCACTTATCCACCACGTTGTCATTGGGTTGCCTGCCCACCATCTTAGCTGGAAAAACAATTGGTACATGACCGAGGGGAATAATCCTGTCCTGCTTTTGAACAGTTTAACTGACGCAAACATCTTGTCTTTAGCCTGTGAACAGGGGGACGGTGAGAGATGCTGCAGGATTCGATGCCCTGAGGGATGCTGAAGTTCTAAGGAAAGCTATGAAAGGATTTGGTGAGTGAATCTGAAGTGTACTGCTTTTCTTTTTATTAAGTTTTCTCATTCTGACAGAGGCTGAGAGACTGACTGCTCAGCATTTGCATTCGTGGCTCTGGGCTGGGAGGAGAAGGCGTTCGACATGGTGGTTCCTCCTACTCATTGCCTTTTAATGATCCCTGCTGTAAAGTGCACATGTGTGGACATTGGGTTAGTTATGAAGCGTTCCATGGTTGAACAACTGTTTATAATTCTCATCCTTGTCTTCAAATCCCTCCAGGGCCTTGCCCTACCTTATGTCTGTACTCTCCTCTAGCCCCACAACCCTCCAAAAGTGCTTCTCCAATTCTGGCTTCCTGGGCACCCCTGATTTTAATTGCTCCACCATTGGTGTCCAAGCCTTCAGTTGCGTAGGCTCTAAAAGCCAGAGTCAGTTACGGCATAGAAGAAGGCCGTTCAGCCCGTCAAGTCCATGCCGGCTTTCCGTGGAGTAATCCAGTCTGTCCCACTGCCCAGCTCAATCCCTGTAACGCTGCATGTTTATTTCCTTCAAGTGCCCATCCAATTTCCTTTGGAAATGATTGTCTTCACTTTCACCTCCGTCCTCACGTTCCCCCTGCATCGCTTGCCCAAAACCTTCAATCTGTGTCCCCTAGTCCTTGTACCATCGGTTAATGGAACAGTTTTTCCTTGTCTAACTTATGTAAGCCTGTCATAATCTTGTACACCTCTATCAATCAGTCTCCTTTGCTGCAGGGAGAACAACCCCAGCTTTTCCAACCGAACCTTGTAACTAAAATCTTCCATCCCTGGAACCATTCTGGTAAATGTCTGCACCCTCTCAAGGACCCTCACATTCTTCCTAAAGTGTGGTGACTAGAATTGGAGACAGTACTCTAGCTGTGGAATTCCCTACCTTCACCTCTCTGCCTTTCCACTTTGCTTTCCTCCTTTAAGACACTCTCAAAACCTCCTCCTTTGACCAAGCTTTTGGTTATCTGACCTTGTATCTCCTTTTGTGGCTCATGTCATACTTTGTTTTATAACATCCAGTGAAGCTCCTTGGGACATTTAATTATGTTAAAGGTGCTATATAAGTTGTTCTTATTCCTGTTTAACAAAGAACTTACATTTATAATGTGCATTATTATGTCTCTCTTGTTCCAAGTCACTCTAGCTATAGTGATTTGCTTTGAAGTGCACACACCATTGTTACATAGTTCAACAAGCCAGCCATTTTGTGTTTAGCAATGTCCCACAACAAGAGGTGTGATGGTACATTTTTTTTTGGTGGTGGTGTTTGAGGGGGAAAGTGTTAGCCAGGACATTGGGGAAAACTCTTTGTTCTTTCGAGAAGATATTTCCACCACATGGTTCAGGCTTGATGGGCCAACTGGCTTCCTCTGTATCGTTATGACTCTCTAGCACTTGACAAGACACTTTCCTGCATGCATCACCTAGTTCCTTTTTACTGTTTGACTGATTTGGAAATCCTACCTGGACATCTAAGTGGGTTTTAACTGGACGGTAGATAACTTCTTTCAGTAGAAGTATTCCACGTGCCCCTTGATCAAACATCTTTACAAGACTCTTATTGTGTCAAAAACTAAGGCGGACTGCTTGCTTAATAAGGAAGAAACTACACAGCACAAAAGCAGCTTTGTCTCCCATTTGAGCTACATAAAAATGATGTCAATAACCTTCCCTATCATCACCTTTTACAGATTTAATCAAGGGTTTTTTTTTTTTTGGAAGTGTTTGGACTTCTAATTTTTTTTTTTAGTGTTTTGAGTTATTTAGTGTTTTTTGTGGAGATCGAGGTAACAAATTCGTGCTGAGGAATGGAACATATTCACCTCTGACACCAAAGCATTGAAACAATGCCATGGTTAGCATGAGTCCCTGAAGTTCCTTTCCTTCCTATTTTAACAAAGTCTATTAAAACTAATCTCAAGTTTACGCATTCTTACATTTGTCATGTTCTGACACAACATGATTTCAAGGCACATGTATCAGCATCAAACAAGTGCTCCCCGGGTCAGTGCTGGTTAGAAGCAGTGCCAAGCTTCCTGCTGGCCTGTTCTGACAACATGCCTTAACGCCGGCCTCAGAAAAATATCACTTCCTGTTGATATGTGATATAATTCCATTCCACCCCCCACCCCTGACTGACCATACTTGTGTATCTTCCAGGTAATGTCAACAATTTGTTCTGAATCATGGGCAGTTTCAGGATTTGTCCCTGTTGAGAGTGTGTAAACTCAATTGACAATATATGCTAAACAGCCAGCAAGGAGAGATGGGGCTTCATCCTGTCAGATTAGACTGAATTTGAACCCAGGGCCTAGAGATGAGATGATGCTGAGGTTGGCCACGGTCCCACATTCCCCTTATTTTAGCATTATAAAGAATTATCAGCACAGAAACAGGCCACTCTCCTAACAGATCCGTGCGAGGTTTATGCTCCAAGCGAGCCTCATCTCATCATATTGGCATCTAACCCCATCAACATATCCTTCCATTCGTTTCTCCTCATGTCTTTAACTAGCTTCTCCTTCAAGCATCTATACTATTCATTTCACCCACTCCCTGTGGTAGTGAGTTCCACATTCTCACTATTCTCTGGGTAAAGAAGATTCTCCTAAATTCCCTATTGAATTTATTAACGACTGTCTTATATTCGAGGCTCCAAGTTCCAGTCTCGCCCACAAGCGGAAACTTTTTCTCCACACCTATCCTATCAAACCTTTTCATACTCTTAAAGACCTCTATTAGGTCACTACTCAACCTTTTAGAGACAAGAGCCCAGCCTGTTCAATCTTCTCTGATAGCAGAACCTAAATGTTTTATGCACCTTCTCCAGTGCCTCTATCTTTTTTATAATATGGCAACCAGAACGTTTCAGTTTTCCAAGTGCTGCCTAACTAATGTTCTATACAGTTGAAAATAGTTTCTCTATTTTTTCAGTTCTATCCCTCTAGAAAGGAACCCCAGTGTTTTTTTTTATGGCCTTCGTAATCTCCATTGCTACTTTTAGTGATCTGTAACCCCAGATTCTTCTACTTCATTTAGACACTTATTTTCCAAGGAGCATATGGCCTCCTTATACTTTCTACCAAAATGTGTTACCTCAAACTTATCTATATTGAAATTCATTTACCAATTACACACCCATTCCGCAAGTTTAGTAATGTCTTCCTGCATTTATTGCAATCCTCTTCCATATTAACAGCTCTCCCCCAGTTTGGTGCTTTCCGCAAATTTTTAAATTGTTCTTCTGATTCCTGAGAGAAAATTATTTACATAAATTGTGAACAACAGGAGTCCCAGCAATGGAACACCACTCCCCATCATTTGCCACTCCAAGTAACTACCTTTAACCCTACTCTCTGTTTTCTTTTTTGTAGCCATTGTCGTCCATTCTGCTACTCGTCCTCTGACTTCACATGTTCTACTCTTAGTCATGAATCTATTATTTTTCTTGTTTAAAACTAAATGAACAAAACTATTTGGAATTGGCCAAATGGAGGCCATATTTGTGTTTTACGTTTCCAGTATTTGAGTTTTAAAATTTATTATTTATCCACAATGTTATCACAAGCAAATTATTTGACAGTAGTCATTTTAGTGTGACAGAGAGTAGAGAAGTGATTGTGAGATCATTCCAGGAAAGGACCACCTCCTTCATGAGAAGACATTCTGTAGTGAAATATAAACTGAATATGCAGGAAAATACTGAGCAGGTGAAGCAGCATTTATGGAGAGAGAAACGGAGTGAAAAGTATCAGGTCAATGACCTTTCCTCAGAGCTCTCCAGTATTTTTTCTTTATCCAGTATCGGCATTTTTCAGTATTTCAAATTGCCAAAATCAGCAGTATTTTGCTTTTTGAGCTACATCATAATATTACTATCTCAAAAGCACTGAAACAAAGCTGGTGAATGTAAACGTTTCTGCAAATTACAAGGCTATATTTGAGTGGTTTCACAGTGTCAGCTCCACCCCAAGATTGGATAACTGAAAATCATTGAGAGTGTTGGGAATTGGTGACCTTTTATTGTATTACACTGGGTCAGTTTTGTGAGGCCCAGAGCTTGCTACCAGTGCTTATAGGAAAATTGCCAGCTGTACAAGTTTTATGATTGCCATTGAAGAGTTATTTGCATTTTGCATGGACTGCATGACACAAGCAGCTCACTATTATCAGTGTGGCAGAGTCAACGGATATTTCTGATGGGTGATTCACCTGGGATTGTATATTGTGGAGTAACTACGATATGCAATTCGATGGTGTTGTTACTGCAGGACCCACTTTTGATTTTGAACTATTCTGTTCCTAGGCACGAATGAACAAGCCATCATTGATGTTGTTGCTCATCGTTCAAATAAACAGAGGCAGCAGATTGTCCTGTCCTTTAAAACAGCCTATGGAAAGGCAAGTATTGTGACGATTAATGGGTGGGTGAAACCCAAGATCTTTGTTTTATCTTTTCTTGCTTTTGAGGGGATCTCCATCCTGAAAACTCACTGTTTCCCATGGTAGAGGCCGAAGGTAAGACTACCTTCAGTGCTGCATTGGATCTCCTCGAGTAGATATTTATTCCCCGTGGCACTATTTCAAAAAAGAGCCAGGGAGTTCACCCTGATATCCTGGCTAATATTTATCTCCCAACCAACATTACTAAAACAGATTATCTGGTCATCATCACATTACTGCTTGTGGGACAAATTGGCTGCCATGTTTCCTACATAGCAACAGTGACTACACTTCAAAAGTATGTCATTGGCTGTAAAGTGCTTTGGAACATCCTGCACTCGTGAAAGGTGCTATATAAATGGAAAAAGCAGTCTTTATACATGAATAATAAAAGCAGAACACGCTGGAAATACTCAGAAGGTCTGGCAGCATCAACACAGTTAATGTTTCAGGTCGATGACCTTTCATCAGAACATTGGTACATTGTCTTGTATCTCTCAAAATCCTTCACATGCAATGACTGTTGTGTTCTACAAAGCAAATAAGGTTTTTGCTTTGAGTAAATGTCATTATTTAGATTATGATGGCTCTCAAAAGGTAACCTAATTTCCACATGAGACAATTTCATAGTTCTAGGGGTAGGGTGGGTAAGCAGTGAATGCAGAGAAAGGGCCTTGTAGTATGCTTTTGTCTCTCCATATAGGCCCCAATTACTAGCCTTGTTTTATTCCTCCGATTTAGCTGCCTCCTCTTGGGTTCTCCAGCCCTCTTATATCTCTTCCTCCTCTTCAGGTGTAGGAGTTGTCTCATTGCAACGCTGACTGAATTTTCCTGGTTGGGGACAGTGGGCACCCTCTCAATGACTGGGAGTGGCTATTTGTCGGGGTTCCTAACCGGAGCAAAACCCTACATATGTGATGAGACTGGACCAGTGTAAGCAGTCTTATCCAGTCAAGAGGAAGCAGCAAGTTGCCTGTACCTTCAGTTGCTGCACTGTTGCTGAGCATTTGACATTTGTCCTTTTTCTGCTGCAGGATTTGATTAAGGAGCTGAAGTCTGAGCTGTCGGGCAATTTTGAGAAGGCGGTTCTGGCATTGCTGAAGTCCTCCACGCTTTATGATGCAACTGAAATGAAAGAAGCAATCAAGGTTAGTGATGAGCTGGCATGTAGATCCACAGGGCTGCTGACCGGTACAGCAGCAGGCATGTTTTACATAGAACTACATAGAATTAACAAAGAATCTGGCCATTCGGCCCAATTTATGCTCTACACGAGCCTCCTCCCACCTTAATTCACCTAAACCCATCAACATATCCTTCTATCTCTTTCTCCCTCACGTATGTATCTAGTTTCCCCTTAAGTGCACTGATGCTAATCGTCTCAACTACTCCATGTGGTAGCAAGTTCCACTTTCTGGGTAAAGAAGTTTCTCCTGAATTCACTATCCGATTTATTGGTGCTATTATATATTTATAGCCCCGAGTTTTGGTCTCTCTCACAAGTGGAAATATCTGCTCTACCTTTACCCTATTGAGCCCCTTCATAATTTTAAAGACCTCTATCAAGACACCCCTCAGCTGCCTTGTTTCTAGGTCAGCGATGCACTGGAAGGATCAATGCAAAATCGACCTCATAAGTTTTCCTTTTGATCTCTCCTTCCTGTTTGAAGTCAATGTGCTTAAAGTGAGCAGATTGCACTGTTCGAACTGGGCTGCAAAACAATTGAATGCTGGCTTGTTTTTGGCTGTGTTCCCAGGTCACCTTTACTGTATTCAGCCACCCAATGATCTTTTAGCCAAGGTTGGCATCTTATGAAGGAAAGCACTTGTTAGGTCTGCTTTGCAAATACTCAAATACTATTTTTAATGTTGAGAGAACTTTCCAGTGTTTTTTTAAACACACACATGTAAATAAACTCAGGTTTCCAGTGTTTCTTAACGCCCTCCACCCCTCCAATTATTTCTGGTGTTGTAGCCATTAGGTGTTCATTAACATTGGTAAAAACCTGTTCCAATCTATTAGTGAGTTGACAAAGTACTACAGAAGAATGTTGGATACCAGGGTCTTCGATGGTCTGAGAAGAAGTTTTACTTGTAACATTTATTAAACATCCAGAAAGAGATTTTTTTTCTCCCTCCTCCCAACACTTTATGAAGCATTTCTCCCTCTCTGTGGCATATCTTTCAAGATGATCTTCTGAGGCTAACCAGGGTCAGTCATTAAATGGGGCCTTACCAGCATCACCCGCATCCCGAGAACAATTTAAATTAAACCCCAGATTTCTCCATCAGCTCTGAGGCCTTATGATGTGCGCATGCAGGTCAGCTAACTGCTGAGCTGCTGTCGAACCAAGTGATCTTGTCCTGTACAAGGGACACACTCGGGATGGGTTAGGGAAGGGTTGAGAGTGTTGGGGAAATCTTAAACCCCCCTCGTTTCTTGCTATCCACACACATTCTCACAGATATTTGATCCCACTGTATTTTTTTTTATAAAAGGAAAGCATTTTGACCATTTTCCTTTTTGTCTGCAGGGAGCTGGTACGGATGAACAGTGTCTGATCGAGATCCTGGCGTCTCGCTCCAATGCAGAAATCCACGCTATTAACAAGGCCTACAAAACAGGTGAGATGTGGCCAGCCCTGTGCCCGACTTGCCTCTTGCCAGAGTTAGTGACAAAAACAAGGTGTTTTCGTAGATTATTTGTTCATCTGCAGCAGCTATGGTGGTGAGTCTTTCCTCGGGATGGGGTGGGGCTGCTTTAATTTTTTGGGACAATTCTTCAGAAGGATTCATTTCAAACGGGCAGCATTATCATGCTTTATACGGCACTTTGTTCTGGGAATCATAAGTCTCACATCAAGCACTGTGAGCTTGATACAAAAAAAAAATTGAAAATATTTGTGATGTGGGGGCTTTCCTGGTGTCTCGTTGGCTAAATGCACTGCCCAGTGTGATGCTCAATCATACAGACAAGAAAGATCCTTACTTAGTGCTGATTCCAGTTGTGATTGCAGTAAGACTGTTCCAGTTCTCCACAGTGTCTCCAGATTAGGTGGTGGATCCACATTTCAGATTCCTGGAAGCTTTGCTGGAAATTCTGGTGCGTTGGACATCAAATAAGGAGAGGATCAAGCGGCACCATCCAATAGCTTGTTGGGTTGTACTGTACCTGAAGGAGGACCACAGAGATATGATACCAAAGGACAGATGGCACCAGTGAATCCAAGATTCCTACATGGGGAATGTACCATTTTGGGAACTGAGCCTACCTTGCAACTCCCTGCACAATGGCATTCTCTTTCAAAAGACAGACTTGCGTTGATAGAATACTGTGGGCTGAATTTTTGTTGCACGCCGTGCTCCTCGACGACACACTTTCAACTCGGCGGCCTTCCGACGCGGTAGTGCTGCCGGGGAGCCCCCGCGATATTGCGCGTGGGGGCTCATTTAAATAGTGGGGGTGGCGAGTCCGGCCCCAATGACATAGAGGGGTGGCCGCAGTGTCCCTGGCAACGGCGTCTGACACAGTACGTGTCACATAAAAGCACCATTTCCACCCCCAATGATCACACAATAAATTTATTTCTCTCTCTTTCACACCACACCCACCCCCCACCCCCCCCCCCCCACAAACCATTCTTGACAGTCCCGATCTTTAAACCCCAAACCTTGCACTCTTTGCCCTTCAACCCCTTTCCACCGTCTCCACAGCCAATGAAAAATGTTTTCCCTGCTCCTCCACCCCTCCCGCCCTGATAATGTTATTCCTCCCCCCCCCCCCCTCTCCCCCCCCACCCTCCACCAGGTTCCTGTCTCGGAACTCCGCCACCAGGTAGGTTTATTTGCATCTTGCTCAGGTTCATTTGATTATGCAGATGAAGGTCCCACCCCCCCCCCCACCGCCAGTAATATGCATTGGGTCCTTCTCGACATCGGGGGTCAAGGCGGGCCTCTCCCCGCAAAATTTTACCAGCCCCCCGTGCCGCAACACTAGCGTCGAGGGGCCAGTAAAACTCAGCTCTATATTTCACGTCTTGCTGATTTTCCCAAAGCGTTGGGGCATCAGAGTACTTTCTGCTCTGCTTCAAATTTGCCCAAACCACTGAAAAAGGCAGATGGCCTCGGTTTAGCATCTCTTCCAAAAGACAGCGCCTCTAACAACACAGCACTTCCTCAGTACTGTACTGGTGTGTCAGCCTAGAATAAAAGACACCTATTGGAGGGAGAGTTCAAACTTAATGTCGTGGTGAATATTCTGACACACTATGCGGAATCCTCCCTAAGTTAAACTATGAAAGACTACCTTTATTCAGTAATAATAACCTTGAACTGTGGCTCACTTTTGGCTTTGCTTGCTAAAGGAACAGTTCCTGTGACATTCGAGGTTACTGAGTTGCATCTACTTAGCAGACTTTAAATAGACGCAGTGACACGTACAAGAAAAGTGTCTTCTGCTGAACAAACAGACTCGTGTTTGCTCATTGCCTGGGACGGCCCTGGCTGTTTCCACAGCAACTACAATATCATCTCCTTTCCCTCCCACCCACTTCCTCCATCACCTTCACCACCAGAGCTGTAAAGGGGACTGCACAGCTGGTAACTGAATGAATAACTATGGCTTCAGAACAAATCATTAACTGAGGAGATTGATTATGAAGTGCCGACACTTGTAAAGCTCTGGAGTACGGGATAGTTATCCTGTCTTAATTTATTTTTGTTTTTGAATGACTTACTGGTGGGTAGAAGAACTACTATAATAAGTGAGATAGAGGTACCCGCTAATGGTACAATGCAGGTAGTCATTCTGTTCAGTTCAGAGCCCTGTTGCCATGATCGCACAGAAAAGATCTGCTGTCTGATTGCAGGCGCTTGTGGAGGGAGCCATTGGTGTCTGTGAATATGATATTAGGCTGAGATTGTATTGTAGATACGAATCTCCATATCCATTCGCAGTCTGCAATACCTTTATACTTCCTGACTGCGAATGTAACTCTTGTGGGTAGGGAGCAAACATCACACTCTGCTCCCAAATACCTGTTTCTTTTTTTTAAAGGAACTTAGTCACGAGCATTCTCTTTTTTTTTTCCAGCATGTTTAATTAAGCTCTGGTTATGTCCATCAAGTGCCCAGGAGCTTCAACATCTCCTTTGGTCACTATTTATTATTAAAGTTAGCTTGACAACACGTGCAATTATATGTGGCTCGCCCCCGAAGGGGCCGCTTTGTTGAGCAATCAGATCCAATACTGGAGTTAAACTCTAAAATAAAAGCAAAATACTGCAGATGCTGGAAATTTGAAATAAGAAATGCTGAAAATACTCAGCAAGTCTGGCAGCATCTGTGTAGAGAGAAGCAGAGTTAATGATTCAGGTCACTGACCCTTCATCAGAACTGGCAAATATTAGAAATGTAAAAGGTTTTAAGCAAGTAAAGCGGGGGTGGGGCAAGTGATAACAAAAGAGAAGGTGTTGATAGGACAAGATCACAGAGAATAACTGACCGGTTACAGGCCTTTGCTCCATGACCTTCTGGTCAGTTATTCTCTGTGATCTTGTCCTATCAACACCTTCTCTTTTGTTATCACTTGCCCCACCCCCGCTTTACTTGCTTAAAACATTTTACATTTCTAATATCTGCCAGTTCTGATAAAGGGTCACTGACCTGAAACGTTAACTTTGCTTCTCTCTCCACAGATGCTGCCAGACCTGCTGAGTATTTCCAGCATATCTTGTTTGTGTTTCAGATTTCCAGCATCTGCAGTACTTTGCTTTTAATCTATCTGAAAATGCTTTACAAAATGTTTTTTAAAAATCCTACTCGTTATCCCTGCATGTCTTCCCCACACCAGCCAACAGTTACATTGACAATTAGTGTCAGTCTTGCAATGTGAATCCAGCCTTACTGAAAACCGAGTTACCAAGAGCCCAGGGCCATTGTATCTAGGCTGGATTAAAGCCCAGGTTCCAAAGGCAAACAACCAACGCCTAACACATTGCCCAAACTGGCTCTCCACCTCTCGCATTTCAAAAACTCTGCTGTCTGAGTAGATATAAGTCCCCAAAATTGCATCTAAAATAGGTAATGTGGAGTACTCCCATCTCAATGGTTCTCACTCATTCCCTTGTGTTGATGAATCCCACTCTTTTTAAATAAGGCAGTAGGACAGACCCCATTGCACAACACCATAAGGCGATTCAGTAGCAACTTTTAAAGTGAATTGGATAAATATGCAGGGCTATGGGGAAAGAGCAGGGGAATGGGACTAATTGGTAACTTTTTCAGAGAGTCAGCACAAGTAGGATGGGCCGAATGTGCTGTATGATTCGATCTGCTAATACTGTTTGGTGCCGTGCCCCTTTTTAGGTACAACGTAAACCAGCAGCACTACTGAACGACACACTGAACGATGCTGTTTCTTTATTCGGCTGTACAATTAATGATGCGAACAGTTAACGTGAGACACATCTATCTGATCTTCCTCTACAAACTGTTCCCTCAGCGATTGCTGAGTAAATCCATATTGCTCTTTGGCTCAGTCGCTGCTGTCTCCTGTAGATCAAAAGCACTCCCTCAGGTCTGACACTGACCTCAAGAAGGAGTGCGCGACGTCATTGGTAATACAAGCCTGACTGGTTCGGGTATCTGGTTATCAAGTCTGTTACAGAGCGTTGACTTGTGCCCAAGGTTCTGCTGCCAGGTGTGTCACCTTTAGAAATAAAAACAAAGTGCTGGAAATACTCAGCAAGTCAGGCAGCATCTGTGGAGAGAGAAACGGAGTTAACATTTCAGATTGGTGACCCCTCGTCTGTGAAGGTTGGTGGCCTTCTGACAAAAGGTCATTGATCTGAAACGTTAAATCCTGTCTGGTCAAAGGCTACACGCCACGGTCCAGTACTCTGTTAATTCTGACCATGATTGTTTTTGTAGAGTTTAAGACAACTGTGGAACAGGACGTCAAGAGTGACACATCTGGACACTTTGAGAGGCTGCTGGTCTCCCTTATTCAGGTAATTTAGAGAAAATTCTGAAGGATGATGAAATAGTTCTGTTCTTTGATTTCTCGCTGCGTCCATCCTTCAAACCAAGCATGCTTATTTACATCAACATCAGCTTAGGTTTATATAGCACCTTTTTAATGCAGTAAAATATCCCAAGGGGCTTCACAGGAATGTTATCAGACAAAATTTAACACCAAGCCATGTAAGGCGATATTAGGACATGTGACCAAATGGAACAAAATCCTTTTCATCAACCAGTTAATCAGCTGTGCATAGGACCCGCCTTCTCCGTTTTACTCAGAATGTAACTGCATTAAAGCCTCTCCCAGTAAAATGATGTATTTTTGGACTCTGTTGTAATTGTCACACTGGCAGTAACTCTCTTTATCCTCCAACTTCCTTTAGTTTAGTTTAGAGATACAGCACTGAAACAGGCCCTTCGGCCCACCGAGTCTGTGCCGACCATCAACCACCCATTTATATGAATCCTACACTTATCCCATATTCCTACCACATCCCCACCTGTCCCTATATTTCCCTACCACCTACCTATACTAGTGGCAATTTATAATGGCCAATTTACCTACCAACCTGCAAGTCTTTTGGCTTGTGGGAGGAAACCGGAGCACCCGGAGAAAACCCACGCAGACACAGGGAGAACTTGCAAACTCCACACAGGCAGTACCCAGAATTGAACCCAGGTCGCTGGAGCTGTGAGGCTGCGGTGCTAACCACTGCGCCACTGTGCCGCCCTTCCAATTCCCTTCCAATTTTTCCTTTTTCAGCACCCTCCCTGGTTGCTGGGTCCTACCATAGATGTTGCATGTCTCATTCATTTCAACAGTCTTTCTGACTGAGCCGATATCATGCATCACTGACAATTTAACTGGAACTGATAAATTACGTTCCACGAATATAACCAGCATCATGATTATAACCTTTGGATGAGCAAGACATGGCTTAAGGATCATTACTTTTTACCTGGAGATTTGTAAAATCCCCATTGTTTCTGATCAGATACAGAAAGATATATCACTGTAAAGAGGTAAGAAAAACAGTGGGCAGGGAGGAGGAACCAGAAAGGGGGGCAGAGGAGAAGTGGGTGTCCGTCACAGTTAAAAGCAGACTTGCATTTATATAGTGCCTTGCATGACGTCAAGACATTCTGAAGTGCATTACAGCCAATTAAGCTCTTGTAAAGTGTAGTCACTGTCGTAATGACGGAAACGCGGCAGCCAATTTGTGCACAGCAAGCTCCCACAAACATGTGATGACCAAATAGTATGTTTTTAATTATGTTGGTTGAAGAATAAATATTGGCCAGGATACTGGGAAGAATTCCTCTTCAAAATAGTGCCATGGGATCTTTTATGTCCACCTGAGAGAGCAGTCGGAGTTTCAGTTTGACGTCTCATCCAAAAGATGGCATCTCCAACGATGCAGCACTCCCTCAATACTGCACTGGAATGTCAGCCCAGATTTTTTTGTGCTTAACTCTCTAGCATGGGACTTGAACCCACAACCTTTTGGCTCAGCAGTAAAAGTGTTACCAACTGAGCCATGGCTGACGAGGGTTGAGATATGAGGAGTTTAAACTGGACCATACTAATTAAGATGAAGCGTCTAAAAGCAAGGAGAGAGGTGGCAGGATGGACATCATTTGAGTGAAGCAGAGGGAACAGGAAAGCTAACATTTGAACTGGATTATAATTATGCTCACAGGATCCTGTCCTCTTCAAAATTTCAGACATAAAAATGCTTACAAAAAGAACCGTCAAGTATTATTTGAAGAAAAATGTTAACTTTGGGCCAAATGTCAACCATCTCTCCGAGGAGCAATTTACTTGGAATTATTTTGAGACCCGGCAGACTATAGTTCAGTGAGTCCCTTTTAGTTGTTGCTATATGAAGCAAATGGCTACCGGCCTTCACTAGGTTGCTCTCTCCACCAAAGGGTCAACGAGATCCACGACGGAAGCCAGAGACGGCTCTAAACAGACGTGTCTTGTAACATGTGCATGAATAAAAAGTAAGCCTGTATTTTTGGATAACTATTGATTTTCTCTTTCCTCCTGGTCTCCAGGGTAACCGAGATGAAAGCCAAAATGTGGATATAACAGTGGTTAAACAGGATGCTCAGGTAAGTCGCAAGATATACTGGTATCCATCACCTTGCCAAATTGCTAATTGGAGTGGGCAATAGTGGGATGCTCACAGCAGCTTGGATCCACTGGGACTGTTGCCATGATGATAGCACACAGCAACGAGCCCAGCCCCCACATTTTCGAATTCCATCGCCTCACTCAGCTCCATGCATGATAGCCATACTCGAGTCCTGAGAAACTGCTTGTGCTGCCTATTTTGGAGTTTAAGACGTTTGATTTTTATATCGAGACTGAAGAGGCAGTGAACTGTGCAAGGGAAGCAAAGTTGGGCAACCTCCATTTAGTTTGTAGCGGACTCAGTACAAAACTGATCAATAATTCCGCAACAGTTGTCAGTTTAGCTCCGAGGCCATGAAGGCCAGTGTGGAGAACAGTTGCACAGGGGGCCAAGTGCATAAGACATAGGCGCAGGAGTGGGCTAGAGCGCTATCACACCTGCTCCACTACTCAGTAAGATCTTGGCTGAACTTCTGTATCAACTTCACCTTCTCGCTCTGGCCCCACAATCCCTCGATTCCCTTAGTGCTCAAAAATAAATCTGTCCTACATTCTGCAATACCGTTCTTGGTGAGGAAGCATTGAATATGGGCAAAGGATGGTTTATTCCCAAAACTTCCTCAACTTGATGGAAACAAATAAAATGAACCATGAAAAGAAAAAGATGGTCAACTTTTTATTGTCCTCTCTAGTACGGAGAAGCAGCTTTGTACAATTTGAAGTGATAAAATTACAAGATTGTTAATGGGAAGATCTCCGTCTACATGTGTTGATTCTTTACTCTCCTTCACCAAGCAACGGTTAATCTGTTAATGATCTTTGAGTTAATTTGCAACTATTTGACCATAAAGGGACCTTAAGCACACTTCCAGTTTAGCAGAATGCATTCAATTCTATTCTATTCTATTCTAAATGGTTTGATGTTCTTGTCATTGTAAAGCACCATCTCCTCAGAGTTATCAGGAGCAGCTCCAGGATGATCTGTTTGTGTGTGTAATATCCGCCAACTTCCCTCACTGACTGCAGCCGAACTCAAATGAGACTTTGTGGCCTTGGAGATAAGCCAAGCTAACACAAATCCACCATAGCAACAGAAGAATTTATTGTGTGTCATTATATAACACCACTCCCATTGTAAAATGGCAGACCCTCTGATGTAACCCTGAGCATCGCCATGGGAAATCGGCTTGCAATATTTTAAGCAGATTGAAGGCTCAAACATTTTAAATACCATGTTTAATTATTTTTGTAAGTGAAAAGTCCCAGCTAGCAAACTGGCATTCATCAGAAACTACTTTGCATTTTTCAAATAGAAACCTTTTCAAAGCAACGATAAGGAATATAGAAGCTTATTTGAAATGCTGCCAAGTATATCTTTGGCTGCCACCATAGTATGTTTACAGTATGTGTCTTCAAGACCATTCTAAGACTGGCTCATTTGATTGCTATGGAGAAAGTGTCTTTGGCTTTAGTAATGCCTATATATTTAAACACTTTTGAGTGCTTTATAATCATCAAAAATGTTCTAGGCCGCTGCAGTCAGAATGAGAACACAAATGTGCAGCCTGCTTTCTGGAAAGACTGACTAACCTCAAGGGCGAAAGCAAGCATTGGAACAGGAAATGTGGCAGTGAATCAAGTCAGCCACTCCCACCCTAAGAATGTAGCTAGGGCTTCTGATCCTAGTTCGAATGCACGGATCTGCATCAGTTTATTCCATCCCCAGCTTTTGTTCTGGGGGGGTGGAGTGTGTTTTTTTGAAAAAAAAAGGCATTTCCAGAAACTACAGCCATACTTGATAGACCTGACTAAAAAAAAAACTTTCTTTTTAAACCAGCAGAGCTTTGTTTTAACAAGGCTGGTATTTTATTCAGCAGAATCCCCTGGTTAAATGTAGAGTGTCAATTCTAAGTTGTCACACTATATATGTGAAGTAAAACCACACCCCAATAATTGAAGAAGATGCAGTTGATGTATGTTTTTTTCCCTTGGCAGTAGAATTGAATGCTTTCATTAATGAATGCATTATTCAAAGAATACTACAAGCTGCACTTCTATGTTTTAATAACTAACTAGAAGGCTTATGTCTGTGTGTTTTGGCATAAATGTTTCACACTGTAAGATGTGCAGTGGTGCCCTGCAACTTTTGTCTCTGCTAATCCAGAGCCTAAGAAGTAATTGCTGGCATTTTGAGGGAGGCAATTCAGGCACATGATAACAAGTGTTAAAGCAATTCCGTGCCATCCTGTTGAAATCCCTTCCATATGTTGCCCATTGCCAGTTGCCCTGAGTTTGATACAACTGGACAGTTACGAGGCATCCGCATTGATGTGGCACTTGAGCCCCACGTCTGCCAGACTGGATAAGGACGGCAGGTTTCCTTCCCTAAAGGACAATCCTAACTGGTTAAATTCATTGTCTGCTGTAACATTTTTCCCAGTGATTGACGTGGTTTGGCAATGCAACATAAGTGTTGCCAAAGTTTAAACTTTGAGATGAAAGGGAATTCAGAAAGCAAAGACCTGCACAGTGGCGCAGTGGTTAGCACCGCAGCCTCACAGCTCCAGTGGCCCGGGTTCAATTCTGGGTTCAATGTGGAGTTTGCAAGTTCTCCCTGTGTCTGCATGGGTTTCCTCCGGGTGCTCCGGTTTCCTCCCACATGCCAAAGACTTGCAGGTTGATAGGTAAATTGGCCATTATAATTTGCCCCTAGTATAGGTAGGTGGTAGGGAAATATAGGGACAGGTGGGGATGTGGTAGGAATATGGAATTAGTGTGTAGGATTAGTATAAATGGGTGGTTGATGGTCGGCACAGACTCGGTGGGCCGAAGGGCCTGTTTCAGTGCTGTATCTCTAAATAAAATAAATAAATAAAAAAATTTGAATGGTGAAGTGGTTTATCACTTTGAAGGTTGACTAGGATTTTCTCTGCTTGTCCTCAGGCTTTATATAATGCAGGAGAAGGGCGTATGGGAACAGATGAGTCGAAGTTTAATGCCATCCTCTGTGCAAGGAACAGACCCCACCTGAAAGCAGGTAATTGTGTAGTTCTGACATTGCCATGAAAAATAACATCCTGTGAAAACCGTAATTAAAATTAAAGAGTATCCTGAAATTCATTTGCAGTCCCATGCAGCAGTAGGTAATTCAGTCCCTCGAGCCTGCTCCGCCAATCAATACCATCATGGTTGACCTTCTGCCTCAACTCCACTTTCCTGCCCGCTTCCCATATCCCTTGATTTCCTCAAAGATTAAAAACCTTTCTATCTCAGCTTTGCACATACTCAATGCTTGAGCATCCATAACGCCCTGGGTTCGAGAATTCCAAAGATTTACAACCCTTTGCAGAAATTTCTCCTCATCCCAGTCCTAAATGATTGATTGACTTCTTTCCCTGAGGCTGTGCTCTTGTGTTCTAGATTCCACAACCAGAGGAAACAACCTCTCAGTGTCTACCCTGTCAAGTCCCTTCAGAATCTTGTATGTTTCATCATATGTGTCATCAGTCATTACGAAAGCCAATGGTTGTCCTTGAGAAATAGAATATTAAGACGTTTTATGGCTAAAGCTCTGTTTCCTATTTCAGTGTTTGAGGAGTATCGGCAGGTTTGTAAACACGATATTGAGAAGTCCATCAGCCGGGAGATGTCTGGAAACCTGGAGAGGGGCATGCTAGCAGTAGGTGAGACATCCCCAGTCTAATGTTGATGTATCACACGTCACCTTCCTTGGTTAACATGGCATTCCCTTGATATACACTTACAGGTTAATCAGGTGAAGAAGGAAGATCTTCGATAACAGGACTGTGACAATAACTTTTACTGTGTTTGTCCAGGGTTCAGAACTGCTGTCATTTTAGGTTGGGAGGAGGGGAGAAAGGCTTAAGTACAGGGTGTTCTGTTTTGTTGAGGTGGTTTCTCCTAAAAGGAGAAAGAGGAAAAGCAAAAGGAAATATTGCTTGAATGTACGGAAACTATTAGTCACGTTGATGAAGTGGGATGGAACTCTCAATTGATCATACGGGCCTTCCTGGTGCAGCCATTAATGTGCCACAGATGTGTAAGAATTTGAAAGAAGACATCTCAATGCTCTTCACGGCCAAGGAGTTACTTACAAAGTGTTCAGCATTGTTATGTTGGCAGATTAGGCAGCCAACTTGCAAACAGCAAGGTCACGCAAACAAGATTGCTAAATGACAGGGCAATTTGTTTTGAGCAGAGTTGGCTGAGGAATATATGCTGGCCAAGGTATATGGAATTAGGTCACAGATCAGCCATTTCACTGAATGGTGGAGGGATTAAATGGCCTACTCCTAGTCTTATCTTCCTAAGACACATCCCCTGCTCCTCTTCAAATAGCCGCATGGGTACCTTTTACATCACTCTCTGACGAGGCAGACAGTTTTAACATCTCCTCTGAAAGATCTCTGAGAAGACAGCACTCTCTCAGTACTGCATTGAAGGGTCTGGCCAGACATGCTGAAGTCATGGATTGGAACCCATGGTTCAGAGGTGAGAGTGCTATTGCTGAGCCAAGCTGACACTTGCTGAAACACAGCCAGAATTTTTCATTTTTTCATAGCGAGACCCTGCTGAAAGTACGTGGGCTAGCGGATTCTGTTTTTGAGACTGATAAAGACTCCATAATCCCATTTTGGAATAGAGACTGTGGACAGCACCATTCTCTGGATAAAGAAAGGGAAAGTTATCAAGGGAGCAGAGTATGTCAAAATGTTATATATCGATGTGCACGTAATGCTTTTCCTCATGTGTTTCCTTCTCTGCTTCCGGATTCTCAGTTTGTGGGTTAGTACAGTGAAGTTTGGTTCAGTTGTCTGTGCATGTGTGCTTTGAGTGTATGTGCAGTAGGCAGATTGAGAGGGCCATTCCCCTTGCGAAACAGTGTTTGCTAAATACAGCACATGAGTAATTTATGGTTGAAACATAGTGTGCATTTGCATATCTGGTTTGTTACTGCCTGGGCAAGACTCCCTGTCGCCAGCACAGAATCATTTAATTCCACCCTCCACACCCCCACCCCGCCCCCCAAACAAGGTGCAATGGCCTAAATTTCACCAAGTTACAGACATGTCGTCACACTAAAGACTGTCCCTCTTCCTCTGCCAAAAACAGATGTTTTTTCACAAATATCCCACCGTTTGGCTTCCCCTATTAAAACACGTGGTGGTTTATCAATCCCACTCAATACAGGGTTTCTTTCCTTGTCTTGAAGTGGTCTGCATGCTACTTCTGCAGCTAGTTTCCAGTCTCCGAGCTGCATGTGTTTTATATTCCGAGTTGCTGTTCCGTGGTCTGCCCAAGTTCTTGTTCCACACTGAATTGTATCATTTCCATCAAAGGATTCTTTCAGTTGCCTGACCTAGCAGCAAGGCTAAAGCTTGTTGTCAGTGATATTTTAACATTCAACACACTCTTATCTCTGAGTGGGTTAGCCCCTCTGAAATGCCAGCAGGGAAAGGACTTTGATATGAGTGTGTTCATGAGATAACCCTGCCAATAGTACTTTGTAGCTGTAGTTTAGCGTAAGGTTTGGAACGTAGATTCATTTGATGCAGACGAGTATCACCATATCTTTGCAGATGAAAGGAAGCCTGTGATGATGAAGGTTTTATACCACGGTTCTGCAGGGCCTGTGCTCATGCAGCAATGCTCGTGAGTCTCGCACCTGGCTTGCTGAGCTAGCTTGTGATGATGTGCTGTCCTTATCTCTGCAGGAAGTGGGCAGACCGTGCATCAGTGGAGCCTGCTATCACGTGGTCTGGTTAAAGCAGACAGCATTGATGCATTTTAAGGGGCGGCTGGATGAACGGAAAGGGACTAGAGGGATTTGGAAAGAAGGTTGGGAAGCAGTAATTCGAGTAGGAGCAGGCTTGTTTGTAGTATCGAGATGAGTTGGGTCAACCAGCCTGTATATATACTGTAGATTCCATGTAATTCCATACAGTCACTTAGTCACTGTAGCAAGCTGCTAATGGAAGAGCACAGAGAAAAACAGGGTTAAGGGAATTGTCTGCTGCTGGCTTCTCCAGAAATTTCAGCAATTCTATTCTCTCTGCGCCAGAAATAAGTTTTCCCTCTGCTCTGTTATTCTCCCTTTTATTATGATGTCCTGCCCAGGTAAGCTGCTCCATCTAGTGGTATGCCCTAAAATCACCATTTCTTTTCAAAAAACCAGTGGAGGTGACAATTGAGTGTTGCGCACCCTTGTGCACAATCCCATTACATATCACATCAAAATAAAGCTGCTTTACTGTCTGATATTGGGTTCTCTGGAACTTCAGGTGTCTTCAACTAAATTACTCTTGGCCTCTCTCTTTCTTCAACTGCTCACTCCCCTGCTCTGCTCACTGAGGTCTTCATTACAGAAAGATTTGCATTTCTATAGTGCTTTTCACAACCTCAGGACATCCCGATGTGCTTTACAGCCAATGAAGCACTTTTTAAAGTGTGGTTACTGTTGTAGTGTAGGAAACGTTGCAATTATCGAACAGCAAGATTACACAAACGCAACGATTATGAAAATGGACTGCAGCGGTTCATGAAGGCAGCTCACCACCACCTTCTCAAGGGCAATTAGGGATGGGCAATAAATGCTGGCCTGGCCAGTGATACCCACATCCCATGAATGAATTTTTTAAAAAAAAGAACCGTGAAACTGTTTTAGTGTAATCCTGTAATGTGATAGCTTTAGACCATCTCAGCTGCTGGAGCTAAACTGTGTAAGCCCAGACTGAGAAAGACAGAATGTTGTGTTCCTACTCAAGATAGTTTCTACCTAGTGAGCTGTCATCTCATGTATCACTTATAACATGGCAAAGTACCCTAGCGGACTTCACTAAACAGGAGTGAGGAGGTGGCTGAAAGCACAGCTGGAAAACCGGTCTTTGGAGATGGGGAGAGATGTAGTAAGTCGGTGGGATCTTGTGATAGAATGTCAGTGTACAGAGACAAGATGGCTGAAGGCTTTGTCCCTGACAGTGCAGGGAAGGGTGGGGACGCATACTGTAGACCAGAGTCTCAGACGCCAGGGTGTAGAGATGGGGTGCAGTGAGGCTGTGACTGGGTTTGTAAATGAGAACAATGATTTCTGTGTTAGGAGCCTCGTAATAGTCTGTTTGAAGGAATAGCCTAGACCTCTATGTTAATAACAACAGAAAAGGCACTCGGGTTTACCATGATTAGCACTGAGAGTTCTTTTGCATGGTTGAATGAGAGATGATATTGAAACACAAGATTCTGAGGGGGCTTAACAGGGTAGATGCTGAGAAGATGTTTCCCTTCAAGGGGGTGTCTAGAACGAGGGGGTACAGTTTCAAAATAAGGGGTCTCCCTTTTTAAGACTGAGATGAAGAGGAATTTCTTCTTAGAGGGTCATTAATCTTTGGAATTCTCTTCTCCAGAGAGCAGTGGAGGCTGGGTCATTGAATATGTTCAAGGCTGAGTTAGACAGATTCTTTGATCTACAAGGGAGTCGAGGTTTACGGGGACGGGCAGGAAAGTAGAGTTCAGGCCACAGTCAAATCAGCCATGAAATTATTGAATGGTGGAGCAGGCTCGAGGGGCTGAATGGCCTACTCCTGCTCCTATTTTTTCTGATCTTGTGTTAAGACTGGGAACAGACTGTGTGCATGGGGGTGAATATTTAATCCCCAGGTTGCAATAATCTAACGTGATTATAGGCTTCCTGTATTCACGTGCCAGCTGAACCCCCTCAGCCCTGACTGATGATTCACTTCTCTCCAAGTATTACTGGAGCTTGACAACAGATGTTGGAGATTTCGGGAATTCTCTGCATCCACCCTAGAATAATCCCTCAATCTCTTCTGCATGTCCCCCTAGTGTTTTAGTCTGTACCACTTTAGGGAGGGGCTAATGTATTATAGTGTCAATGACCAGCATTACAAAAGTTATACATTAACTCCTGGTTGCTGTTGAGAATCTTGGTTTCTATCTTGAATTGTGTTTTGTATGTGCGTACACGCGCGTGTATGTGTGTCTATATATTTTTTTTATATATATATATATATATATATATATATATATATATATATATATATATATAATGTGTGTGTGTATATGTATATATAAATATGTGTGCATATTTATATATAGCCTGCTGTAGTATGATCTATATACTGGCAATGATTAATATGTAATATTCATTTCACAGTGAAATGTCTGCGAAATACTCCGGCCTTTTTTGCTGAAAGATTGTACAAGTCCATGAAGGTAAATCTTAATGTTATTCATTTTGCTTGGTTGGATGGGGTACTTTTTATAACATCCATACTCATTGGACTCTTTACCACCCCGCCCCCACCCCCCTCCCTCACCCCACAGTTTTGTTCAGTTTTCCCTGTTATTCTGCCAGCTGTAAGTTAATATAACTGGAAGTTCTGAAGAAGGGTCACTGACCTGAAACGTTAACTCTGTTTCCCTCTCTACAGATGCTGCCAGACCTGCTGAGAGTTTCCAGCACTTTGTTTTTATTTAATATGACAGGGGTTGGACATGGCAAATCGAGCCAATTGTTCTAGCCTGTTTTAATGATGGCCTACACTGTTCAGTTTAAACAGTAGGCTAATGAAGATGTAGCCCTCTGTACGTGAATCCCAATGTAATCAGTGCTGAAACTGGGTTAGGTCTTTGACAGGCAGTGCAGAGTGGAAGCTCTGCTTCTCTGTACAGGGAAGGACGGAGGAAAAATTAGCTGCCGAGTTTCTCTTCTCTTGTGCACCTCTCAACAGGTTTCAGCGCAGATTCAGCTGAGGCCTAAGAAACACAGCGACTACCGATCCTCTCAACCAGAGAAGGGTGCTTGGATCAAGCATTCTTGAAGTTTGAGAGGGAAAAGAAGTAGAACCAAAAGTTGTACCAAAAAACTTTGAAAAATCATGCATTTTCTTTACTCAAATTTAAAATTCTCCCCCATGTGTTTAAATCCCTGCCTTACATCTCCAACCTCCTTCAGCCCTATAACCCTCCAAGAACCCTGGGTGCCTCCAACTCTGGCTGCTTGTAGCTGGCTCCAAGCTCTGGAATTCCCTCCCAAGTTAGTTACTGACCAGTGGAAAGAAATTTGTCCCAATTTACTTGAGCATTTGTAAAGGGTAAAGACACGTTAATATTTTGTATAATGCTTAGTGAACCAATTCACAATTGTTACTTTGTGGAATTAAAAGAGAAAATACTGGAAACACAAGGCAGGCCTTGACAGCATGTTTAAAGAGAAAAAGGTTAGCGTTTGGGCTTTTATTCTCCGTTTCTCTCTGCCTCCTCAGTATAATGTCTGACTAGTTTGAGCAATATTAATGAGCTACCCAATGTCAGGCGGATTTTCTGATTATTATTTTGAGGTTTAACCTTGTCTGATGTCATTCACCTTGTGATTTAGATAAGGAAATTGTAGAGGAGGAAAAGCTGCTATTGCCTATATTAAATCAATTGAATAGCGTACCACAACCTGCCCTGGTCCCGACTTTCCCATTATTGGAAAATGGAGGAACTCAATAACTGTGATGGGGATTGAGAATCAAACAGCAAAGGGTTAGGAATGCAGTTGATGCAGGCATTCAGGATGGTGTGATTAGTAAGGAAGGAAGGGTTCTTGTATAATCACCTGTTCAAGTGTCTCTCTTCCTCCTTTTTTTCCATATAGGGTTTGGGAACAGATGACAAAACCCTGATTCGCATCATGGTGTCTCGCTGTGAGGTCGACATGTTAGATATCCGGGCCGAGTTCAAGAGGATGTACGGGAAGTCGCTGTACTCATTCATATCGGTAACTATCCCACGTCACCGCTTACCATTAATGCATGCTCAGACAGCAAGTGAAGGAATTGAGCTGATTTCTCCAGTTCTGTGTTCATTTCACAAAGCTACTCTCAACAATTAACCTGGGATGGGGAAGACCGGGGGAGGTACTGGAGGACAGATGTGACTATGGAACCATAGTCCAGCACTTTCATGAGAGGAAAAAAAGAGAATGCTGAGGGGTGACCTGATAAAGGTCTTCAGGATTATGCAAAGGTTTATAGGGTAGATGTAGAGAAGATGTTTCCACTTTTTTTTTTTCTTCATTCATGTGATGTGGGCGTCACTGGCAAGGCCAGCATTTATTGTCTATATCTAATTGCTCTTGAATGTGATGGAGGTGAGCTGCCTCCTTGAACCGCTGTGGTCCTTGTGGTGTAGTTACACCCACAGTGCTGTTGGGGAGATGTATTTCCAAGTCTGGATGGTGTGTGACTTGGAGTAGAACTTGTTCCCATGCGCCTGCAGGGAACTTTTGGGTCGGCGGGGGAGACCAGTTGCCAGAAATATAAGATAGTCACTAATAAATAACCGATTACGCCCGGCGAAGCAACCAAAACTTACCTTAACTCCCGGCTCCATGTCTTCCTCTGCGGTTGGCTGGGCTGTGGTCCCAGCAGTGGCCACCACTCTCGATGGCGCTGCTGAGACTAAGAGCTGCAGGCCCGCTGATTGGCCAACAGTTCAATGAGGCGGGACTTCGTCCCTCAAGTGGGTGGAAGTCCCACCTTGGAACAAATAAAGTCTGGGGACCTGTTAAATACGGAACGGATCCCCAGGCAAGGCTGAAGCGGGTTCGCCACCGACTTTTAAGTCGGTGGCCAGCTCCCGTCTGCCCAACGTAAAATCCTGGTCATCGTGTCTGTGCCGGCTGAAAAACGATCCACCTATTCTAATCCCACCTTCCAACATTTGGTCCGTAGCCCTGCAGATTACGGCACTTGAGGTGCATATCCAGACTCTTTTTTGAATGAGTTGAGGGTTTCTGCCTCAACTACCCTTTTAGACGGTGAGTTTCAGATCCCTGCTATTCTGCAGTCCTGGCAATATCCTTATAAATCTCCTCCTTACTAAAGGGAGGTACTAAGAGATTAACCTATGTACTCCACATGAGGGAGAAAGGAATAGAAGGAGACACTGATGGGGTGGGAGCAGGCTCGATGGAGCACAAACCATAGACCAGTTGGGCTGAATGGCCTGTTTCTGTGCTGTATATTTTATGAAACAAATACAAGAGCTTTGGTGAGTTTTGGCAGTCTAGTCATTGTGGAGGGTGGAGGGTCAGCATTACAACCAAGTCCAATCATGTCCTTGTGCAAAGTCCACATGTGGACCACCCATTGGACAATCGTGTGGGAACCCTGGCCTACTATTGACTCGGGCACTGAGGCCAATTGTGCTTTATGGAGTTGGGTTACAGATCAGTCATGATCTCATTGAATGAGAAGGCTCAAGGGGCAAAATGGCCGCCTCTAGTTCCTATGTCCAGCGCTGTTCCTTCTGAAATCTGCTAACTCGGCAGAGTCAGGGATTGAAACTGGTGCTGCGTGGCTCTGGATAGCCCAACTAGCCATAGGATTAACTCCGAGTCTTCCATTCAATATAAAACAGCAGCGATAAAATAGGGCAATCTCTTGTGGCACCTTAAATGTAGATAGAGGTGCAGGGTTGGTATATTGTGCTTTGCTGTTCAGCTCAATCATCCAATCTTTCCTTATCAGCGGTCTCTTTTTCTTCTGTTGCTAGGATGACACCTCTGGAGATTACAAGAAGCTCCTTCTGCAGCTGTGTGGCTCAAATGACTAAGAAGGAAATAAACAGTTGAGGTGGCGGAGAGTTTGATGCAGGTTCTCCAAAAACAGCACGACCCGTCATATCGTGAAAGCTTCCTTGTCTTTCTTGTATTGATTTATTGTATCGGCTTGTAAATGTAATCCATTTTTATCAGCGAATTCAAGTATGTTTGTTCAACTGATGTTTGAGTAAGTGCATTTTCACTTTCCAGAGCATTTTATGACTATCGGGACAGTTATTACCACCTCCATTTACACCTTTGAGTTTCTAAATAATTAAAATGCTCTAGCTGTCAAAAATCGCAAGTGTGTAGTTGGCTAGGAGAAACTGAACTCAACTAACTGCTTTAAGGCAGCTAAATGGTCTGTATTTTTATATATGCTTTTTGTAAAGGTGCCTGGCACTGCTGATGCAGATTAAACTGTGTCCTCCTTGGGCTGCGGCCTTCAAGGGTTCTAAATGTAACAGACGGCAGGAAGTTCCTGATGCAAGCAGTTTCGTAACTGTCTTCAATCAAAAGAGATTAACCTATGTCAAGTGCGCAAGGATGTTTTTTTATTAATTTGAAAAACTATTGAATGGATGTCTGCAGAATTGGAACACACACCAAGAACGTCACATCCTGAGTTTCATTGTCACCTTTCGTGATTGAGCCAATATCAACCCGTTCTTTCAATCCAGGGAGCGGCATGCTGTATGAAGCATCATTTATCTACCTGGAATCAAGAGTTTGCAGCAGTGGCATGCAGCCCATGCTTGCCTGTAAGGGTTCAGGTGCCAACAGTAATGAGCCAAAGAATCTACCAATGACCCGTCATCCTGCTGGGGTTTTTTCGGAATGCAGCAGGAACACCAGAGAAAGGAGGTAGTGTGTTGGGTGTCTCAGAATTAGCAGAGAGTTCAGAGTTACACAGACCTGGCTGGCTCAGTAGCTTTTATTACTGATGGAGAAAGAGGTTGTCTGAAAGCGAGAGCCCAAGAAAGAAGGGGTAACGTGTAATGTGCTAACAAAACATGTAAATGAAATAAAAATCAATACTATGCAATCAATTCAAACCGTGTTTGACCAAATCATTCCTGATTCATCTCTATCAGTTAATCTTAGTATGTGTCTTTCTTCTAAGTCGGAGGGGTTAGTACTTTGCCTTGCCATGGTGATCCTGAATTCAATGTGAACACAATGAAGATCCACTCCATATTTCAGAATACCTCTCGCTGATTGTGTCATTATACTTGGGGATTGTACCATGTGGGTCCCATTACAGAACATCGTCAACAATGCTGCCATAATGGTTTACTTCCTTTCTAACCACTTGGAGAGTCTCTCTCTATATTTTCTGTAACTCTTTATCATCTATCACTTCATCATGCCCTGGGTTTATCAATACAAATCAGCGGGAAGCAGTGTCCCTCTGGTGACTGAGACTTCAAACAGAGGAGCAACAATCAAGACACAACTTCCAGGTCAGTACTGTGCTATTCCAAGGCTGTAACATCTTGCAGGGACAGAAAGCAGGTGGTTATGCATGGCTGCCACTTGCTGTGCTTAGCCAGACTGTTTCCCTCATTGAATAATACAGTAAGTTTCACTTGTACAAATGTATTTTTGCTACGTGTACAAACATGAACATTTCACATTTGATCATGTGCTAGCATGCTCACCTTTGTACCTATCTTAATAAATTAATCTTCAGCTGCTTTATCAATGATCTCCCTCCAACATAAGATCAGAAGTGGGGATGTTTGCTGATGATTTTACAGTGCTCAGTGCTATACATAAATCCCTCAGATACTAAAGCAGTCTGTGCCCACATGCAGCAAGACCTGGACAACATTCAGGTCTGGCTAATAAGTGGCAAGTAACATTTGTGCCACACAAGTGCCAGGCAATGACCATCTCCAACAAGAGAGAATCTAACCATCCCCCTTTGACATTCAACAACACTACCATTGTTGAATCCCCACCATAAACATCCTGGGGGTTATCACTGACCAGAAACTGAATTGGACCAGCCATATAAATACTGTGGTGAAAAGAGCCGGTCAGAGGCTAGGAATTCTGCTGCAATTAACTCACTTCCTGACTTCCAGAAGCCTGTCTGCCATAAACAAGGCACAAGTCAGGACTTTGATAGAATACCTTAAACATTCACTCCCTCCACCACTGACACACAGTGGCAGCAATGTGTACTATCTACAAGATGCACTGCAGCAACTTGCCAAGCCTCCTTTGACAGCACCTTCCAAACCCATGACTACCTCCGCCTAGAAAGACAAAGGCAGCAGACGCATGGGAACACCATCATCTGCAAGTTATCTCCAAGTCCTTCACCATCCTGACTTGGAACTACATCGCTGTACCTTTGCTGTCACTGGGTCAAAATCCTGGGGCTTCCTAACAATAGTGTGGGTATACCTGCACCAAATGGACTTTTTTTAAATTCATTCATGGGATGTGGGTGTCGCGGGCTAGCCCAGCATTTATTGCCCATCCCTAATTGCCCTTGAGAAGGTGGTGGTGAGCTGCCTTCTTGAACCGCTGCAGTCCATATGGGGTAGGTACACCCACAGTGCTGTTAGGAAGGGAGTTCCAGGATTTTGACCCAATGACAGTGAAGGAACGGCGATATAGTTCCAAGTCAGGATGGTGTGTGACTTGGAGGGGAACTTGCAGGTGGTGTTCCTATGTATTTGCTGCCCTTGTCCTTCTAGTTGGTAGAGGTCGCGGGTTTAGAAGTGCTGTGTAAGGAGCCTTGGTGTGTTGCTGCAGTGCATCTTGTAGATGGTACACACTGCTGCCACTGTGCATCAGTGGTGGAGGGAGTGAATGTTTGCAGATGGGGTGCCAATCAAGCGGGCTGCTTTGTCCTGGATAGTGTCGAGTCCAGGCAAGTGGCGAGTATTCCATCACACTCCTGACTTGTGCCTTGTAATTGATGGACAGGCGTTGGGCAGTCAGGAGGTGAGTTACTCGTCGCAGGATTCCTAGCTGCTGACCTTCTCTTGGGGCCATGGTATTTATATGGCTACTCAAGTTCAGTTTCTGGTCAATGGTAGCCCCTAGGATGTTGATCGTGGGGGATTCAGCAATGGTAATGCCATTGAATTTCAAGGGGAGATGGTTATATTCTCTCTTGTTCGAGATGGTCATTGCCTGGCACTTGTGTGGCGCGAATGTTACTTGCCATTTATCAGCCCAAGCCTGGATATTGTCCAAGTCTTGCTGCATTTCTACACGGACTGCTTCAGTATCTGAGGAGTCACGAATGGTGCTGAACATTGTGCAATCATCAGCAAACATCCCCACTTCTGACCTTATGATTGAAGGAGGGTCATTGAGGAAGCAGCTGAAGATGGTTGGGCCTAGGCGACTACCCTGAGGAACGCCTGCAGTGATGTCCTGGAGCTCAGATGATTGACCTCCAACAACCACAACCATCTTCCTTTGCACTAAGTATGACTCCAGCCAGCAGAGGGTTTTCCCCCTGATTCCCATTGACCTCAGTTTTGTTAGGGCTCCTTGATGCCATACTCGGTCAAATGCTGCCTTGATGTCAAGGGCAGTCACTCTCACCTCACCTCTTGAGTTCAGCTCTTTTGTCCACATTTGAACCAAGGCTGTAATCAGGTCTGGAGCTGAGTGGCCCTGGTGGAACCCAAACTGAGCGTCACTGAGCAGGTTATTGCTCAGCAAGTGCCGCTTGATGGCACTGTTGATGAAACCTTCCATCACTTTACTGATGATTGAGAGTAGGCTGATGGGGCGGTAAATGGCCGGGTTGGACTTGTCCTACTTTTTGTGTACAGGACATACCTGGGCAATTTTCCACATTGCAGGGTTGATGCCAGTGTTGTAGCTGTACTGGCACAGCTTGGCTAGGGGTGCGGCATGCTCTGGAGCACAGGTCTTCAGTACTATTGCCGGATAATCGTCAGGGCCCATAGGCTTTGCAGTATCCAGTGCCTTCAGTTGTTTCTTAATATCACGCGGAGTGAATCAAATTGGCTGAATCTGGCATCTGGGGACTTCAGGAGGAGGCCGAGATGGATCATCAACTCGGCACTTCTGACTGAAGATTGTTGCAAATGCTTCAGCCTTATCTTACACTGATGTGCTGAGCTCCCCCAACATTGAGGATGGGGATATTTGTGGAGCCACCTCCTCCAGTTAGTTGTTTAATTGTCCACCACCATTCACGGCTGGATGTGACAGGACTGCAGAGCTTAGATCTGATCCGTTTGTTATGGGACCGCTTAGCTCTATTGCATGCTGCTTACACAGTTTGGCATGCAGATAGTCCTGTAGCTTCACTAGGTTGACACAGTGGTTCGCCAGGACTGCAGTGGTTCAAGAAGGCAGCTCACCACCACCTTCTCGAGGGCAATTAGGGATGGGTAACCCTTGCCAGTGACACCCACATCCCATGAAAGAATTTTTAAAAGCTACAATATAGTTCCATGGGATTTCTCATGTCCACTTGAAAAGGCAGATGAATCCTTGGTATCAAGTCTTATCTTACTTTAATACTGTGACTACACTTCATTGGCTGTAAAGTGCTTTGAGATATCCTGTAGTAAAAAGCACTATATAAATGCAAGTATTTCTGTAATGTTTTTATAATACAACAGGAGTTTCAGAACTTTTAAAACTTTGTGCATGTTCTTGTTTGGTATCATAGGGTTAGAATTCTGTCTCACTGCCTGGCTGGTAATCTGGTGGGAGGTTAGCAGAGCCTTTCTAGAACCTCTTTGATCTACATTCTATTGAAATCAATGAATGAAAGTCAAGCAGGCTCTATAAAGAGCTGGTATTCTACTGATCTAGGCAACAAAGATGAAAATCTACCCCATGCTCTCCTTGTCAGCTAATCAGTTGGTATTAGACCAGCCCTGCTCTAAAATTGCAATATTACTTTTCACAAGTTCTTATGTTAATCTGGTATGAGTCTACTCCAAAAAAATCGTAACACTGTTCCTTTAAAAGTGATAAGCTTTGAGATTGAGATAGCGTTACTAAGGCATTGAAGCTTTAGTGTTATACATTTGTGCTTTTGTTGGGTTTTGATCTCAGACTCCTTCCATGGTGTGTGTTTATTAAAAGGCTACCAGCTTTTGTGCAATGTTAAGTGCTAAAGCCATTTGCAAATCACAGGCCTGCCAAAGCATGTATACTGTGTTCTCATTGTCCTGCAACACAAGAAATGGCAGCAACTCTGAAGGGGATAAGTCCTTCAACAGTTCATATTTCCAGCGTGACACTCAAAGTGGGGAGAATTCTAACTTCTCCTCTCAACAGGAGATAGCTATAATGGAATAGGAGACTCACCTGCTGGTTTCCTGGCTTGATCTGGATGGCTTGCACCCCAGGTGGGGATGGAAATAACGGAAGGGCTTGCCATAATCTTCCAATCATCCCTGGATACAGGGGAGATGCTGGAGGATTGGAGTGTGGCAAATGTGACACCCTTATTCAAGAAAGGATGTAAAGACAGTCCGAGCAACTACAGGGCAGTTAGTTTAACATCAGTGATGGGTAAGTTTTTAGAAACTATAATCAGGAAAAATATCAATGGACACTTAGTGAGGTTCAAGTTAATTAAGGATAGTCAGCATGGATTTGTAAAAGGCAGATCATGCTTGACTAATCTAATTGAATGTTTTGAAGAAAACAAGGTAATGAAGGGAATGCAGTGGATGCTATTTATATGGTTTTTAAGAAAGCATTTGATAAGGTACCATATAAAAGGGTGGTTAAGAAAATTGAAGCTCATGGAAAAGGAGGGTCAGTGTTTAACTGGATAAAAGATTGGCTTATAGACAGAAAACAGCGAGTTGTAGTAAATGGTTGCTTTTCAGACTGGAGGATGGTAGACAGTGATGTTTCCCAAGGGTCAGTGCTGGAAGCACTGCTTTTTTGATATATATATATATATATATATAAAATGACGTGGATCTTGGAATACAGAGTAGAATCTCAAAATTTGCAGATGACACCAAACGTGGAGGTGCAGCAAACAGTGAGGATGATATGAAGCACCAGCAACAGGACATAGATAGGCTAGTGGTGGGCAGAGAGCAGGCAGATGGAATTTAATGCTGACAAGTGTGAGGTAATGCATTTTGACAGGAATAGGGAGAGGCAATATATTAATGACACAGTTCTAAGGAGTGTGCAGGAACAGAGGGACCCGGGGGTGCATGTGCATAGATCTTTGAAGGCGGCAGGACTATTGAGAGAGAGAGTGGTTAGTAAAGCACATGGGATTTGGGCTTCATAAATAGAGGCATTGAGTACAAAAGCAGGGAAGTTATACTGAACCTTTATAAAGCTGGAGCATTGCATCCAGCTCTGGTCACCACACTTCAGGAAGGATGTGAGGGTCCTTGAGAGGGTGCAGAGGAGATTTAACAGAATGGTTCCAGGGATGGGGGACTTTAGTTACAAGATTAGGTTGGATAAATTGGTTTTGTTCTCCTTAGAACAAAGGAGATTGAGGGGAGATTTAATTGAAATGTACAAGATTATGACAGGCTTAGATAAGTTAGACGAGGAAAAGCTGTTCACATTGACAAATGGTACAAGGACTAGGGGACACAGATTGAAAATGTTGGGCAAAAGATGCAGGGGGAAATGAGGAAGTACTTTTTTTACACACTGGGTGATGATGACCTGGAACTCGCTGCCCACAAGGGTGATGGAAGCGGAGATGATCAATGACAGCAGGAGGACGTTGGATGGCCTACTGAGAGAAATAGACTTGCAGGGCTACGGGGATTGAACTGTGGAGTGGAACTGACAGCATAGCTCCGTGGAGAGGCAGCATAGACTCAATGGGCCAAATGGCCTCCTTCTGTGCCACAAATGACTCTGAGTCTATGATCCCGATGACTATAATTTTAAATTATACCAAGGATACCTGCCTGAAGCCAGTGGGTGCAGGAAAAACTTCCTCCTCTTTGGCCCTCCATTATTCACAACACTCCTGTCTCATTCAGCCTGCTCAGCAGAAACCTTGTTTCTCTCTTTGACGGTTTTTGTCACCACCAAGTCACTCGTCGTCTCCCAACCTCTGTCATCTCCTGGTACAGTTCCCACCTCTGTTTGAGGATCACAGAAGACACCTGACATCCACCACTAATCCCCTCACATTCTAACTCCTGGACAAACAACCTTTTATATTTATGTATATTCTCTGGCTGTGGACAACTCTGTGAAAATATTTAATCCCCACCCAGAGACGGTGGTGATTGGGGGGGGGAGGGGGTGCTTTATTTAACTGCTGGAGTTCTTAGTGATGGTGTTTTGTCGTGACTGAATGGCTTGCTAGGCCAATTCAAAGGACATTAAAGGTCCATAAGCTCATTCAACTTTATGTGCTAGCTCTGATCTCCTGTACAACCTGTCTTTTCTGTTTCCCTTACTTGCTGGATAAGCTTCCGGCCATCTATCCTCTAGAGCTTATTCTTAAGCCTTTGCTACTTCCCTCCCAAGGCCATGATTTTTGCCAGAGACCAAATTCTTCAACTTCAGCTCAGCGTATTCTCTGCTTTATAAACACCACGTGGTTGTTGGGAAGGCTAAAGTTAGGGCTGATATCAAGGAGTGTTCATAGCGAAGATGATCATAGTTGGGAACAAGTTGCCAGAAGAGGGTTGAGGCCAGAACACTGGATTTGCTTAATAAGAAGATAGTGGTGGGAAGATGACAGTGTTGGAAGGATGAGGTTAATGGCCTATTCCACCTACACATACCTTGTCATGTTTATATTTTTGGTGCATGTAGGAGCCTCAGCTTCATCTGAAAATCTCACACCTAGGATTTGTACAGCATTGACACTTCTGATAAAAAAAGGTTTGATACTGCAAAACAAAGACAGCCTGTTGGCACTAGCGATCATAGAATCATTCATATAGAGGCCATTCAGCCCAATGTCTCTCTTTGTAAGGGCTATTCAGTTAGGCCCTCCCCTATGGCCCTAAAAATGTTGACTTTTCAAGTCTATGTTAAATTCCCTTTGGAAAGTTAGTATTGAATCTGCAGTCAGCACTCTTTCAGGCAGTGCATGCCAGTTCATGACAGCCAGGTAACATTGCTGCCACTAGTTGCGAAGCCGCGCAGTCTGCAGGAGGAGGAGCCACTGGTGCCTGCGGGTGGCGCTGCTGAGGGAGGGCGGCGGAAAGGTCAGCAGCGCCGGCGCCGGGTCTCGAGCCGTGGCCATTAGAGCGGCCGGAGAGCGGGGAGCGTCAGTTTGCTCCTGTCCGAGCCGCCATCATGGTGAAGGAACAGTTCAGGGAGACAGATGTGGCCAAGAAAATGTGAGTTGGGGGTTCATTGCCGGCCGAGGTCGCCTCAGGGAGCGTCACATGCGGGGTGGGGAGGGTCAGAGTTGTGAGGGGGGAATGGGGAGTAGGGCGAGGGGGGAATGGGGAGTAGGGCGAGGGGGGAATGGGGAGTAGGGCGAGGGGGATTGGGGGGAGTAGGGCGAGGGGGGAATGGGGGGGAGTAGGGCGAGGGGGATTGGGGGGGAGTAGGGCGAGGGGGATTGGGGGGGAGTAGGGCGAGGGGGGAATGGGGGGGAGTAGGGCGAGGGGGATTGGGGGGGAGTAGGGCGAGGGGGATTGGGGGGGAGTAGGGCGAGGGGGATTGGGGGGGAGTAGGGCGAGGGGGATTGGGGGGGAGTAGGGTGAGCGGGAATGGGGAGGAGGGGGATTGGGGAGTAGGGTGAGGGGGAATGGGGAGGGAATGGGGAGTAGGGCGAGGGGGAATGGGGAGTAGGGCGAGGGGGAATGGGGAGTAGGGCGAGGGGGAATGGGGAGTAGGGCGAGGGGGAATGGGGAGTAGGGCGAGGGGGATTGGGGGGGGAGTAGGGCGAGGGGGAATGGGGGGGGAATGGGGAGTAGGGCGAGGGGGATTGGGGGGGGATTGGGGAGTAGGGCGAGGGGGATTGGGGGGGAGTAGGGCGAGGGGGATTGGGGGGGGAGTAGGGAGGGGGGGAATGGGGAGTAGGGCGGGGGAATGGGGAGTAGGGCGAGGGGGATTGGGGGGGAATGGGGAGTAGGGTGAGGGGCTTGGGGGAGAGGATGAAGGGATTGGGAAGGGTGGGGGGTAATGGGGGAGAGTCAGAGTAGCGAGGGGGGGAATGGGGAGTAGGGTGAGGGGGAGGATTGGGGAGTAGAGTGAGGGGTTTTGAGGGGGAGGATTGGGGGGGAATGGGGAGTAGAGTGAGGGGGGTTGTGGGGGAGGATTGGGGGGGGAATGGGGAGTAGGGAGAGGGGGATTGAGGGAGAGGATGAAGGGGATTGGGAAGGGTGGGGGGTAATGGAGGGTCAGAGTAGTGAGGGGGGATTGGGAATGGGGAGTAGGACGAGGTGGATTGAGGGGGAGGAATGGGGAGTAGGGTGACGGGGATTGCGGGAGAGGATGAAAGGGATTGGGGGAGGGTGGGGGGTAATGGGAGAGGGTCAGAGTAGTGAGGGGGAATGGGGAGTAGGGTGAGGGGGAGGAATGGGGGAGGGTGGGGAGGGGAGTAGGGACCGAGAGGTGACGTGGGGAGTAGAAAGAGTGGGATCGGGAGATTCAGGGAGTTGGGGTTCAGGGAATAGGGGACGGGGAGTGGGTTCATGGAGTGGGGGATGGGGGTGTCGGACTGGGGGCAGGAGAGGACAAGGAATGGGAGATGGGGAGGGGATCAGGGAGTGGGGGACTTGGGAGAGCTATCAGGGAGTGGGGGATGGGGACGGGATCAGGGAGTGGGGGATGGGGACGGGATCAGGGAGTGGGGGACGGGATCAGGGAGTGGGGGACTTGGGAGAGCTATCAGGGAGTGGGGGACTTGGGAGAGCTATCAGGGTGGGGGATGAGGGTGATCAGGGACGGGGGAAAATCAGTGAGTGGGGGACAGGTGGGGTCAGGGAGTGGGGGAGCGCGATGGATCAGGGAGTGGGGGGCGGGTGCGGTCAGGGAGATGGAGGGTGGAGGGGGCTCGGAGAGGGGGACGGGGTCGGGGAGCATGGTGAGGTGGGCAGGAAAAGGGGGGTGGCAGGTAGGGAGAGGTTGGTGGGGTTGGGGGCAGTGTGTAGTGTTAGGTGGGGTAGGGGATGGGAGCTGTGGAGTGGGGGCAGGGAGAGGCTGGGTAGGGTACGTCTGTCGGAGTAGGGAGAAGATGATGGGGTGGGGGATGTGTGTGTTGGGAGGGTTGGATAGGGGGAATAGCGGATGGGGTTGGGGAGCAGGAAATGTGTGGGGGCTGGGAAGGTTGGTATGGGGGTGTGAGCTGTTAGAGGGAGAATAGTGGGGTAGGGAGAGGAGGGGTGGGGGCGGGTTGGGGTAGTTGGGGGTGGAAGTAGCAGGTGAGGGGATTTGGTTGAGGTGATGAGGGAGGGTACTGCAGGTATCTATAGCAGAAGTATGTCATTGGTCTATGAACTATTACGGCCAGGAAAACATTCATGTCTGCACTGAACTCCTGATCTGGGAACGGCAGGTCCAGGTGTAGACGTCCATAATATTGAATTTACGTCTGGGTGACTCCATCAATCATTTTGCAGCCAAAACCTGTACCCTCGGAGTGGGGTTGTGAGTTTGGGGAGGAGGGCGAATGGGGTAATGAGCTTTTAGTTTTGTAGAGAACTGGGGAGTGGGAAGAGCTGCAGTTCGAGCTTTTGTTTAAGTGGGGGTTAGGGCTGGGTTGCTGGGGAGTTTAAGATTGAGAGCTGGGAGATAGTACAATTGTGAATTTGGGTTGCTAGCAGGAATGTATGGATTTCTGAGACAGGCTTCTAAAAGCGTTCATTTGGACTTACGTATTTTTAAAATCTCATTCTGGAAAGTAAACATTGCTTTATATGTTGCTCCCTTCCTATCTTGAACATATTTCATTGAGCTGGTGCTTCTGCTGAAGTGTTAGCAAAGTATCTCCCAGCCTCAATAACTTGCCCTCTTGGAGGCAGCACTGGAAGCACCAGGATATTTTGTACGTTGGTCAGAGTGCTGGGTTTGGTCATTTGAGTTTTGTAGGCTTGAAGATCAGTCCTCACTGTTTTCTTATTGGTGGAATAAGGGGCAAGCACTGTTGGGCTTGCAAAATTCAAACAGGAAAACAGGGCAGTCCTTACTAGCATAAGAAACTTCATTGCATGCTCAGAGCCTCCAGGAGGATGAGTCATTGACATTTGGGTGGTCTTCGTTCAGTGTTCAGTTAGATGCGTTGAGGTCTTGCAACTCTGGGGCTATCAGACTTCTGAGCTGTTAGGTACTGTTTGGAATTAATTTGATAGAACCATAGAAAAATTCCGGCACAGAAGGAAGCCATTCACCCCATCGTGTCCATGCCAGCCGAAAAAACTAGCCGCCCAGTTTAATCCCGCTTTCCAGCACCTGGTCCATAGCCTTGTAGGATGCATCATTTCAGGTACCTTTTAAAAGAATTCAGGGTTTCGACCACCGTTCCTGGCATTCCAGACACCCACCACCCTCTGGGAGAAAAAGTTTTTCCTCATGTCTCCTCTAATCCTTCCACCAATCACCTTAAATCTGTGCCCCCTGGTAATTTGACCTCTCTACTAGAGGAAACATCCTTCCTGTCTACTCTATCTAGGTCCCTCAATAATTTGTACACCTCAATTAAGTAACCCCTCAGCCTCCTCTGTTCTAAGGAAAAAACCCTTGCCTATCCAATCTTTCCTCATAGCTGCAACTTTCAAGCCTTGGCAACATTCTTGTAAATCTCCTTTGTACTCTCTCCAGAGCAATTATGTCCTTCCTGTAATGCAGTGACCAGAACTGTACGCAATTCTGTGGTCTAACCAGCGTTTCATACAGTTCCAGCATTACATCCCTGCTTTTGTATTCTATACCTCGGCCAATAAAGGAAAGCATTCCATATGCCTTCTTCACTCTATCTACCTGTCCTGCCACCTTCAGGGACCTGTGGACATGCACTACAAGGTCTCTCACTTCTTCTACTCCTCTCAATATCTTCCCTTTTATTGTGTATTCCCTCGCTTTGTTTGCCCTTCCCAAATGCATTACCTCACACTTCTCTGGATTGAATTCCATTTGCCACTTTTCCGCCCACTCAATCAAACCATTGATGATATTCTGGAGTCTACAGCTATCCTCTTCGCTATCAACTACACGGCCAATTTTTGTGTTGTCAGCAAATTTCCCAATCATGCCTCCCACATTTAAGTCCAAATCATTAATATATACCACAAACAGTAAGGGACCCAACACTGAGCCTTGTGGAACGCCACTGGAAACCATTTTCCATTTGCAAAAACATCCGTCTGCTACTACCCTTTGTTTCTTGTCACTGAGCCAATTTTGGATCCAACTTGCCACATTCCCCTGAATCCCACGGGCTTTCATTTTACTGACCAGTCCACCATGTGGGACCTTGTCAAATGCCTTACTAAAATCCATGTGGACCACATCCATTGCACTACTGTCATCAATCCTCCTTGTTACTTCCTCAGAAAACTCAATCAAGTTAGTAAGACATGACCTTTCCTTAACAAATCCATGCTGACTATCCCTGATTAATCCGTGCCCTTCTAAGTGGCAGTTTATCCTGTGCCTCAGAATTGACTAATAATTTACCCACCACCGAGGTCAGACTGACTGGCCTATAATTATTTGGCCTATCCCTTGCACTGTTCTTAAGGTTGGTTAGGGTAAGGTTCCACTGCAATGTGCCTGGTGACATGAATTAACCTGCAGCGTTCATACTGTTTCCTCATATGCATTAAAAGTTCACAAAAAAACACTTACAATAATCTCCTTTTGTAAGGAAATCATAGTTGAGGGCAGGGGGATTGTGTTAAATAATACGTTGGAATATTTTAAAACTAGACTGAGAAAAATTGTGGTGGCTGACTTCAACTGAAGAAGTTTTTCAAAACTTCTGGAGGTAATACTCAACTTCATTGATTTAAATAATCAGCTGGATAATCAGTTGCATGATAGGTGTTGTTAACTTGTATTTAGAGTTTGCCAAGTTAAAATGGACTTAAAGATTTTTGGAGAAGAACTGTCTATTTTTTATGAGTAAAAATATGCTAATCACTTTTTCATTCCAGAGCATAAGAAATAGGAGCAGGAATCGGAGATACAGCTCCATGAGCCGTCTCCACCAGTCAGTAAGATCATGGCTGACCTCCAACCTCAATTCTGCCTTCCCCCATAATCCGTTGATTCCCTTAGTGTCCAAAAATCGATTAATCTCTTCTTGAATTCCAAAGATTCAGAACACTTGAAATAAAGTAATTCCTCCTCATTTCAGTCCTAAATGACCAACTTCTTATTCTGAGATTGTGACCTGTAGTTCTGGACTCTCCCCAGCCAGGGGAAACATCGTCCCAGCCCCTTAGAATTTTAAGTTTCAATGAGATCACCACTAATTCTTTTAAACTCCAGAGAACATAGGACTAATCTACTCAATCTCCCCTCGTAGGACAATCCCCACGTCCCAGGGATCAGTCCAGTAAAGCCACATTGCACTCCATTTAAGGCAAATATATCCTTCCTTAGATAAGGAGACAAAAACTACACAGTACTCCAGGTGTGGTCTCACATCGTCGTCTTCTTCTTTGGCCTCCTTGTCTCGAGAGACAATGGGTAAGCGCCTAGAGGTGGTCAGTGGTTTGTGGAGCATGCCTGGAGTGGCTATAAAGGCCAATTCTAGAGTGACAGACTCTTCCACAGGCGCTGCAGATAAAATTGGTTGTCGGGGCTGTTACACAGTTGGTTCTCTCCTTGCACTTCTGTCTTTTTTCCTGCCAACTGCTAAGTCTCTTCGACTCGCCACACTTTAGCCCTGCCTTTATGGCTGTCCGCCAGCTCTGGCGATCACTGGCAACTGACTCCCACAACTTGTGGTCAATGTCACAGGACTTCATGTTGCGTTTGCAGATGTCTTTAAAGCGGAGACATGGACGGCTGGTGGGTCTGATACCAGTGAGGAGCTCACTGTACTATGCATCTTTGGGGATCCTGCCATCTTCCATGCGACTCACATGGCTACGTCGTCTCAAGCACCGCTGGCTCAATGGGGTGTATATGCTGGGGATGTTTGCCGCCTCGAGGACTTCTGCATTGGAGATATGGTCCTGCCACCTGATGCCAAGGATTCTCTGGAGGCAGCGAAGCTGGAATGAGTTGAGGCGTCGCTCTTGGCTGACGTATGTTGTCCAGGCCTCGCTGCCATAGAGCAAGGTACTGAGGACACAGGCTGAAACACTCGGACTTTTGTGTTCTGTGTCATTGCACCATTTTCCCACGCCCTCTTGGCCAGTCTGGACATAGCAGCGGACACCTTTCCCATGCGAGAGTGCCAAGCCTGCTATACTCTCAGCACTCTATGAACTGCTTTGCCTGTGCTGGGGTGAGGGAGCAGTACTACAGGACATGCGCGATGCCAATATCATCACCCTCTATAAGAACAAGGGTGACTGCGGTGACTGCAACAACTACGTGGAATCTCCCTGCTCAGCACAGTGGGGAAAGTCTTCGCTCGAGTTATTTTAAACAGACTCCAGAAGCTGGCTGAGCGTTTCTACCCTGAGGCACAATGCGGCTTTCGAGCAGCGAGATCCATCATTGACATGCTGTTCTCCCTTCGCCAGCTACAGGAGAAATGCCACAAACAACAGATGCCCCTCTACGTTGTGGTCTCACTAAGGTCCTAAATAATTGTAGCCTTTATTACAATGGGATTAGAGTGTAACATACCATTTGTTTTCCTAATTTCTTGCTGTACTTGCACGTTAACTTTCTATGATTCACGTATAAGTACACCCAGGTCCCTCTGAGTACATACTCCTTGTGATGTGCATTCATCTATGTGACCATAGTTTTGATGACTGCATTTAGTAACAATACAAGTTGTAAAATTAAGATAAACAGCATGGCCCATAATTGGCAAGCTGCTGATCGATGACCTTTATAGAAACAAAATATGCTTATTTTGCCTTGTGCGCATGTATAGGTGGTTGTCGAAGGTACTTTGTGATCTTGTTCATCAAGCTTCTTATGTTCAGGAATGTAGTGTATGTTCAGTGTGCAGCTTGAAATGATCTGATTATCTAGCATTCATCCAAACCAAACTTTCCTTTGTGTGACTTGTCATTAAAATGGACATTTATGATTATACAGGAGGGTTTTTTTTAACTTTTCACGACTGTAGTCTACCACGGTTTAGTTTGTTTTCACTGTTTTGTTGTCAGAAGTGTCTTCTTGAAGCCACTTGGCTCCAAAAAGACTCTAGTACTTTCTGTTTCCCTCCCCCCCCACCACCCCACCCAAGGAGCATAGTCATTTAAGAAAGTATGTAATGGGGAACTTAGCCCTGGGCTATCTTCCATTAAATTCTCATTATTTGGTGAGCTGGAAACTGTACGTGGCCACTCATGGTTAATTTCAGTATCTTAGGACTTGACTTTCTTTTTAAAGTAAATTTATGGTGGCATTATCTTTGTATGAAATCCTGAATTTATGCCAAATTAAAAGTGCCCACAGATTTTCTGTTGGCAAAAAATGTCAATTTAAAAATGATGTACATTCCCCTATGAAAAGTTGATTAATTTGCAATGATATTTATATTTTCAATGCTTGAAATTTCACTGTTTTACTAGGCAAATTGATTCAGCAATGGATCATTAGCTGTTCTGAACCACTAAGTGTATTCCAATCTCTGAGACACAGTTGTCTCCTGCACTACACTATACCACATGCACGAAACCTCTTAGACATACTGACTAAAGTATACCTCCAACAACTCCTAGACTAGATATCGATTTGTCAGTGCAACCCGAACTAACGACAAAGCTAAGTGAGACTCTCTTTTCCTGAATGTATGTCTCTCCCTCTCCCTCTTTCTCGTTCTCTCGCTACTAACCAATCAGGGTATCGTGAGGTGTTCTTTAAACGTTTCCCCCTTTACTGATGGTTTTTGACTTTAGGATTTTATAAAGGACAAAGGTTGGGCTGAAACACAAACTTGTTTATTAAAACCCTCCTAACACCCTGATGCTCACTCTCGCTCTCCACTTTGTTACATTATCAACACCTTTGTAATGAAAACTTATCATGTAAGACGATAGTGGTCCTTTAGTACCTTAGCATCTGAGCTCTGGAGCATCTCCCAGCTCAAGAGTCTGTTCTGCAGAGGAACTGCTTTATCCAATCAGCGCTGCTTCCCAAAACTGTTGTAAGTTTTGCTCTGAAACCAGATCTCGGTTATGTTTATGAAATCATTTTCCACACTGCTACAGCTGTAGTTGAGATGTACTCTGACAGTCCTTTTACTTTGCATACATTTTTGCATTTTAGTGCAAGTGTTTGTAGCTTCTTTCAATGGTTGGAAAAATAAAAACATCAAATTACGACAGTCGTAACTAAGAAATTTATTGAAAGCCAGCTTCTCAGTTGGAAAGTTTCTTTCATGGAATACTATTTTGAATTGGTGTGAAGCCTTTTCCTATCATTTTGAATAGGTTAATGGTGATTGTTTTACAAGCGTTTTGTTTTTAAAAAGAAAGCTTCGAATTCTGAGTGTTTAAAAAAGACTGAGAAAAGGATTTATTTTGCTCAGTGGTCACTGACCTGCAAATAGTTGGAATTCCAGCAATGTTTTGAAAGGAAGCCATAACAAAAGTTGAACTTTATGGGTGCTTTGAAAGGAAGTTGAACTTGTACAAGAACAGAAAAGCCAGCAATTTCAAGGAAACCACAGGAGTTTGACCTTTCTTCAGAGCAGCTTTTGAGTGACAGGGGGAGGCACTGTGTCTGGACAATGACCATGTTCAGGACGGTTCTTTTTTCACCTTGGACTATTTAAAAGCCTGTGAATTGGACAAAAGGCAGACATTTGAAATCTTTGCTTTGACTTGCCTGGGGCAAGAGAGAAGAAACCCAAAAAGTGTTAACTCTCTCTGTAAAGGAGATTTGCATCTCTTGAAAAGGAATCCAGTCGCTGAAGAATTCCTACATCCAGTGAGATTCCTGCTGCCTCATGTGTTGTAAGAAATCCTGAAGTCTGAAGAATTCTTCTACTGCTCGACTGCTGCTTCAAAACCCAAGCAGACCTGTGGCTACACCCCTGATGGAAGGCCTATGTGAGGCCTGCTGCAGTTAAATTGCCATGAACACCTACCCATCACGGACTGTTCATCAACCTCGCCTGGAGAGACTTTGAGTGGCATCCGATTCTGGGACACCTCACCGTACCGTAAACATCCTACCAGAATGTGATGAACTCAATTTTTTTTTATTATTCCTTCTATTCCTAAGAAACAACTGTAAACCAAAAATCCTTTTTCCCTGCTTAACCATTTTTTTTAATGTATGTGTTTGTGTGCATGAGGGTTAAGGAAATAAGGGGTTTTTCATATATAGATTTATCTCATTAGTAGTTAAGACCGATTATTTCTTTTCTAGTAGTTAATGTTGTTTAAAGAAACCTGGTTTGATGTTGGTTATTTTGGGAGGGAAGTACTGTGTTTAATTTGGCTATTCTTCGGTAGGTGGGAAACTTTATTTGATATGCTATGACCTGTGGAGTAGTGGGACTGAATTAACAGTGCATTACTCCTGCCTTGGTCGTTACAACTATCTCCACAGTAAAGTATGGACTTCTGAAGCTCAGCCTTTAAATATTTTCTTGTGTTGAGCTATTCTTCTGGATTCTACTTTGTCTGACCTCTTGGATTTTATATGCCAAGGAACAAACATGGAGGACTGTGCTGAAACATAATATGTGAAATTCCTGGATGAAGTATTATATAAAATGTTGCATATGATTCATACGATTTCCCCCAACAACATTTTACACCTTCTGCTGCATAAAAATGTTTTCCACCTGTAGGATTGCTATATTTCTGTTTCAATAAATTTCATCCATTTTTGATGTAAAATGTGATGGTTTGTAAACCGTACAGTCTTGAAGATCAACAAATGTTGGGTACCTGATGAAGAACGTACTTGACGTCCCAGGTGTGATTCTGGGGCAATAAGTGATCTGTTGACAACAGTGCTGTGTGCAGAAAATTAAACCAGTGTTTGTCATAAGGATATAATAGACCAGTAGAAATTTTAAAATGGATATTGTACTGCTTATATCTTTTTCCTTCAGGTTAATCTGTGTCCTTGTTAAATGAAATACACAAGATCATAATGACCTTTGGTTTGCTTCCTCTTATAGAAGCCACATCTGTTTCGGAATGAAGTCTGCAGAGCAGATTCGGCAGCAAGCACACATCCAGGTAGTTAGCAAGAACCTGTATAGTCAGGATAACAGCCATACTCCTTTGTCTCATGGTGTACTGGACCATCGCATGGTAAGCTCAGAATCCGTTCACACTAACATTGTGGCAAAGGCAGTTTTACCTGAAGTGGGATAAAATAACTAAATCTATAGGGATTGCAGAGACTATGCTTGATTTTCAAATGAAAATATTAAGTAATGTTGCTAATTAACTCAATTATAGCCTGTATTTCTCCTTTCTGAAGTTATATGGAAGAAGTTTAATTTTCTAAAGTGCCAATTGTAAATTGTTGAGTGCATCTTCTACCCATTGTGTCCCACTTCCCTCTATTGTGATAACACCAAACAATAAGGAGTTTACTGTGTACCCAGAAGAAAAATACATTTAAATGTGTTTTAGCAAATTTTCCTATTCAAGTGATCCAGAAGCTTGTTTTGTAACTCCATTGTTCTGTCCCTGAGCAGCTCCAGCAAAATATTCTTAAAGTTAATCGATCATGACTTTTGTACCTCAATAGGGAACCAGTGAGAAAGATCGTCCTTGTGAGACATGTGGGAAGAATTTGGCTGACTGCATTGGACACTATGGTTACATTGATTTGGAGTTGCCATGTTTCCATGTTGGTTATTTTAAAGCGATTATTGGAATCTTGCAGGTAAGGAGAAGTAACATACAGTTGTTGTGAATGTACTGATTCTGCAAACAATGACCACTATGCAGTCCTTACTGGTCAGCCGTCTATGGGATGCAGATTGGTTCATTGAATGTTCTTGATTCGGTGTAGATAAAATATGCATTTAGATAAATATTCTGTAATGTATTAGTGGTTATAGTAGATGGAAGATTTAATGTCTGTACATAAGCAAGCTATATTCCCTGCATTATCAGTGGTTGCCTTAAATGTGGCAATTTCACTGTTAGGTTTATATGCCCCAGAAGGTTATGTTCAACAGGTCTTTAAAAACGCTCCCACAAGTTTTGTCCCTGTTGCTACTGTATAATCTCTTAAATGGCCTAGCATTGTAACCAGATGTCAGATATTTCACCTTTACCTGGCTTTAATTGTACAAATTTGGTACTGCAATACAATTGACTTTCCAGACTTCACTCTGTGAGATTTTGTGTGGGGTGCTGATAAGGGATGAGCTGTTGAATCCCTTATCAGTGGAACACCAAACTCTGGATGGTGAGGTCTTGCTGCCCAAACAAAAATTCACTGTGTAGCCACTGTGATCCAACTCAAGCAGCTTCCTGTCTATACTCTGCAACTCACTATTCTGAATTTCTTACGTAGGAGAGCTTTGAGTTAAAATTTCAGTGTGGTAATGATCAGCTGCAACACATGAGAAATCATTTGAAGGAAAGCAAAATAACAGGGTTTGGAATAGTGTATTGTGCATGGCTGATCCATGTCAGATTTTGGTGTGATTACTGTGGAGTTTTTTTTAAAAACTATTTTAGAGAAATGTATTAATAGTAAATACAAACCTTGAACATTATAATCAGAGCAATTTTCATTTATGTAGAACCTCTAATGTAGAAAAACAGCCCATGACAGTTCCAACAGGAGAAAAAGGAGCCAGTGCTGCATTCTTATTGGAAGGTTAGGATAGATGAAGAAAAGCCTACTGGAAGAGATGTGTTTTTAATAAGGCCTTTTAAGATGCAAAATGAGGTGGAGAGACAGTCTTCTGGTGCAAGAGTTTGACAGAGTAGACTTGGGACAGCCAAAGACTCAAAAGGTGGAATGGATGCATGGGCGCACAGAGGGTTAGGCTACGGGAGAGGAAGTAACACTAGAAAAGATTGCAGAGGTAGGCTGGGATCAGGCCATGAAGGAATTTGTAGAAGAAAATTTTATATTTCATCCATTGGGGCATGGAGATACTGGACAAGCCGGGTTTACTGTGAGACAGAATATGTATGGTGGACTCTTTGACAATCTGGAGCTCTTGGAGGATGGCATTCAGGAAGCCGGGATGGAGAGCATTGGCAAAGCCGATGATAAACTAGGCGCAAACTTAAAACTCTTATAGGCATAGAAGAAACTTTTGTTCTATAAACTGCCTTAATAAGTTGACTAGATGTTAACACATATTTACAATATTTGAAGGGGACTTAATAGTATCATGTCAAAGCATATTTTGGGGCACTGTATTTGACTCAAATCCTGACTAAACAAAGGTCACTTGTTTAGCTGTTGGATGACATGCTGTCCTGTGTTCTGAAACTAGTTTCCACTTGACTGCGTTAGAATTATTTTTTTCATTATTGGGGTTAAGGAAAGAATTGGAAAATGGGAATGTCAGGGCAGCAGGGAGCTCTGTGAACTATGGGTTGAACTTTGTGGATTGGACCACCTGTGATACAGTGATGTAAACCAGCATGGGAGTGTTTGATGCTGTCACTGCATGGCAAAAAGGCAGAGGTTATCAAAGTTTTCACTATTATTCATTGATGGATGTATCTGTATTTGAGCCAAAACAAAACCATGTGCCTTAATTGCAGGCGTCCTTATCTTCAAAATGGTCATTTTATGTACTGTAAAAACTTTCCCAGCAATCTTGAAGAACCAGCTGAAATTATGATTAGCACATAATCAGCTGCAGCATTGCCAGGAATCCCCCTCCCACAAACCAGCATTCAGCTTTGTTCACTTAAGTTTTGCAATCTAAATTTCCATTTGATTTCAAGCTGTTCTCACTTGGAGCAGAGAGTAACTTCAGTAATGTACTGGGCGTCTCAGTTCTACTTAACCAGCATTAGGGCAGTCACAGGGCCAAAAAGGGGGAAATTGAAGCTTCCAAAGGCAAGCTTTTGAATGGATTGAGAACGTGTGGAAGGGAAAACACAACAAATCACATGCGTAGGAGCGAAGCTCCAGTTTTCTGGTTGAGAAGAGAGTCTGCAGGAAGACTGATTGCTAGCTAGGCCTCACAAGCCTGTTCATAACACTCTAGAGCAGCAGAGAGACCCAGGATAGCCATCCACCAAGCACCTTCACTCCCCAAAACCAAAACTCCCCAAAGAAACCAATCCGCCATCATAAACCGAGGGAAGGAAAGCAATGGCAGGGAGAGAGAAGCTGCGAGCAGCCACTGAAAGTGTGCATGCACGCAGTGGTTGAGGAAAGGATGACCCCTCTTGCTATTTGAAGCACCTTACTTGATTCTGGAGGCTGGTGAGGTCAGTGTGAGCGACATTGTGTTTTGTGAAAGATGCGGGTTTGTCGAATGGCAAGTTATTTAGCTCATGACAGGAAAACTGCTCTATCCCTGTGATGAGTTGTGCAAACGTTCAATCCCAGAGGTAGAGTAGTTTCTCAGTGGTTATGGATGCTGTTTCTTACGCAAAACCCCCTGCAGCCTGCGTGTCCTATGTTTTAAGTTGTAAAAGCTCTTAGTGCATTGAAGACTAGTTATTTTATAATTTGCAAGTGTCCATGATAACAGTGTTTTTTATATTTCACTATGTAAGTTATTTGGGACTCAGTAAGTGCCTTTTTGAGGTCAGCTTATACAGATTTACCTGTGTCTTGGTTAACCTGAAAGCAGCTGTCCGGAAGGCTAATGATTCGGGCTACTCATGCTTTGCTATGTTTTCTTTTTTCAGATGATCTGTAAAGTCTGTTCTCATATTATGTTGTCTCAAGAAGAAAAGAAGCTGTTCTTAGATACTTTAAAAAGGCCTGGCTTAACCTATCTTCAGAAGCGAGGCCTGAAAAAGAAAGTCTCTGAAAAATGTCGGAAAAGGACCTTTTGTCTATATTGTGGATCCTTCAATGGTAGGAGCCCATTGTAAAAATACTGCTGATAGTCAATATTCAATAGGAAAAATATATAATTTCCAAGTTACTGTATCTGTCATGAGTTTTTCTGTATGCATCAGGTCAGAAGTGATTGTCTATTACTGACTTTTTAAAAAATCACATTTGTAAACTGAGATATAGCTGTGTGATGCACTCCGCATTCCATTATTTACTTGTGAGCTACACTGGAATTCAACACAGTCTACGACAATTTAAAGTTTCAGCCCAGTTCTTAACAGAAGATTCCATAGCACAAACCTTACATAATTCTGCATTGTTTAGATAGTTGGTATGTGAGGTTGATTAACACTTTTGAATTACATAGCGGAAGCCTCCGTGCTTGAACCCCATACGCAATCAGACTAAATGTTTGTGTTTTGAACACAAGTTCACTGCATGCTATGATACCTTTTAAGTATTCAGTTTTGTGTCCTGTTTGGGGATAAGCTGACCAACAAAAGAACATCAACTAAGAGCTGTCAAATTAGAGATTGCTGTCACAGTAATTCTGATTTTGATACCAAAAATTTTGGGTAGATGGACATGGAAATTGGGAAGAACATCAGGAGGAATGGATGAATGCAGCAACATCAAAACGTAGTAATGACTAGTGTTGGCAACAGGCATTTGGGCAGGGCACAGATGAGTTTTATTGACGAGTAATTTTTTATTTTAAAAGATTTACTTTTACTTGCAAATAGCATCCTATAGGAAACCTTTTATGTATTGGCAAAGCCTTGCATCAATGCTACGCTTTTTAAAGTTCAAATTAAGACAAGTAATATATGGAGGTAATTTAAATGAGGTGTTCTTGTTTTGTTAACAGGGCCCCATGCTCTGCATATGAAAAATAAGTCAATTTTATTATCATTGACTTTTTATGAAGTGTCAGCTTGGCTCAGTAGGTAGCATTTGCCTCTGAGCCAGAAGACCATGGGTTCAAGTTCCACGTTGAGACTTGAACACACAATCTCAGTTAACACTCCAGTGCTAAGGGAGGGCAGCATTCCCAAAGGTACTATCCTTTGGATGAGACATGAAACCCATGCCTGTTTACCTGTTCTAGTAGCTCATTCAGAGGTTTAAATTTCTATAGTCAAAGATTAATTCCCATGTCTGTATTCGATGACGAACAGGTTGTCCTGTTTAACATTCCTCCCTCACTCAATGCCACCAAAAAACAGATTAACTGTTCATTCATCACATTGTTCTTTGTAGGGCCTTGCTGTTTAAAAGCTCCATATAGTAAGTGTACAATGTAATTCATTCAAGATGGAGTGTTTTGGGGCACTTCTGAAATGTGATAAGCACTATATAAATAACTACTTAAAAATTGTCATGCCCTTATCTCAAAATGGTCAGCTTTTTATATTTCAATGTAGTTGGTTGTTCTATCAGGTTAAAAATGTTGGCGTTTTGTTTTAAATAGGTCCTGTGAAAAAATGTGGATTATTGAAAATTATTCATGAAAAGTACAAGACAAATAAGAAAGTGATTGATCCTGTGGTATCAAATTTTCTACAGTCTTTTGATATAGCCATAGAACATAATAAAGAGGTCGAGGCATTGCTTGGAAGAGCTCAAGTTAGTATTGTGTATATTCAAATTATGTACTTTATTAGCAAAATTAACTTTTCTGGATCATTTTATTTATTAGCTTTATGGATTGGTACGATTGTTTCATTAAATAATGTGAGATGTGCGTTTGTGAAGCTGCCCTGCAATTAATGTAACAGCTCATTAAGGAGAAGAGTATCAACTCTGCAATAAAATTAACCTTAATGTCCTAATTTTAATAAATCTATTAAAATTTTGATGTTTGCAGTTTAGGTTGGGTATTCATTTCAATAGATTTTCACAAAGCTAATATTTGTTTATCTTGAATGTGTCTTGTGAAAGATATTTACAATGTATGGAGCACAACTGTCTTGGATATATATTTTAATCTGTACTTCATTGCAGTACATCCCTTAAAAGTCAGGGAAGTTTGTCTGCACAGTGTATAATTTCTGAATGCAGCATTGAGTATATATCCCTGCAGTCCAATAAAAGGTTTATTTTATATGTACAACTTGCTATCTCTTCATCTTTCAGGAGAATCTAAATCCCCTTGTGGTCTTAAACATATTTAAAAGAATTCCCTCAGAAGATGTCCCACTGCTTCTTATGAACCTGGAAGCAGGGAAGCCTGCAGACTTGGTCCTTACTCGGTTACTAGTTCCTCCACTTTGTATCAGGCCTTCAGTGGTCAGCGACCTGAAATCGGGGACTAATGAAGACGACCTAACCATGAAGCTGACAGAAATTATCTTCCTAAATGATGTAATTAAAAAGGTCAGGCAATATTTCTAGTATTTACATTTTATACAGCATTATAATGCAATATTCCTCGATGAGCATGCACTGTTTAATATGTAGAATGGAAGTGGACTGAGTGCTACTGTCTATTAATAATTAAATACGGTTTTGGACTTTTAACATGGTTCTACAATAAGTAATATTGATCCTAAATAATGTAATTGAGATTTTAGACTTTTTAAAGACATTCTCTAAGTGTAAAACAGTAGCTAAGATCAACCTAAGCAGGTGTTTATTTGTTCCATAACTACCTTTTTGTTTTATATTTAAGACTGATCTTAAATGTGCTCACTGTAGCCCAAAATGTGTAACATTTAATATAGATGTTAACCATCACCTCTTTCCTCGGTGCCGTTAGTAAGTGAGAGATAAATTAACCAGGGTTCCCACTCCTTGCTACCCAGCAGCCATTACACCCTGTGTGTTCACAGGAAAGGAGACACTTTGCAAGAATGGTCAGTGGCAGGATTTAAGACAAATAGATCAAATGTAGGAGTGCGCAATCAAATTAAATAACGTATCTTGTAATTTGAATTCTTTGAGTATTAGGATTTATTTGACTTATAAGAGAATTGCCTGACCTGTGCTTCCTCTAAGATGGTACATCATTCAAGTAACTGATTTTTGCAATTTTATGTATAATGTTTAAAAGCTATCTCTCAGATTTGAGATATTGTACTTAAACTACAAATTTTACTTGAATACAAATTCCTTATGCACTAAAATATAAAGGAAACTCATAATTCCAAGGAAGCTTAGCACCAGAGGGGGTAAAGTCGGCTTTGCCGTAGGATGTCTGTTTAAGAACATTAAAAGGACAGACCAAATTGCACATGAAGAGAGATTGGGGAAACTGGGCCTGTATTCTCTAGAGGTTTGAAGAATGAGAGGTGACCTTATTGAAACCTACAAAATACTTAAAGGGATAGACAGGGTAGATGCAGCTAAGATGTTTCCCCTGGTTGGGGAGTCTAGAACCAGGGGACACAAGTTCAAAATGAGGGGAAGCCACTTAGGACCAAGATGAGAAATTTCTTTACTCAGAGGATTGTGCATCTTTGGAAATCTCTACCCTGGAAGACAGTGAAAGCTCAGTCATTGAGTATGTTTAAAGCGAAGATTGACAGATTTCTAAATACAATTGACATAAGGAGATATGAGGATAGTGTGGGAAAAAGGCATTGAAGTGGAAGATCAGCCATGATCGTATTGAATGGCGGAGCAGACTTGATGGGTTGAATGGCCTACTCCTGCTCCTATGTTCTCCCAGCTGCAGAATAACAACATTGTGCTCTAATGTAACGCTCCAGACTTGTAAAACACACATCTCCTGACTTGGTGTAACGCTACTGGAAATGTGCTCATGTTAAATTGATTATTGGGGGTAATTTAGTGTCCACATGAAGGTGCTTGAAAATGCAAGGTTTTGGGCATTAAAAAAAAAAAAGTATCTGTATCAAGCATGTCCAAATGCAAAATGAAACTGACTTTTACTCAGTTTTTGACCTAAGTTGGATTAGCATCCCCCCCCCAACAACTGTAGCTGTTTTGCCATTTCTATCTTCAAAGAAGCCCTCCTACCGGGTTTATCTATTTCAGGTTGCAGTTGGTGGTTAATCGGGGAAGGTTGTATTCCAAGGAACAATGTGTGCGATGAACAGGTTTGAGACTGACCAGACTTGAATACCATTAGTATGTGCTGGAGTTGAACCCATGTCATAGCAATGAAAGTCCCTTCAGCATTTAATTCTGATTCAGGGCAATACCCCCTGGAGAAGTCTGGTGTTCCAAAGTTGATTGGTATCAGGTTGATGGAAAGGAAAGCACTATTGTATCTTTGGTTATCTCCCCTTCCCTAAACATTACCTATGTTTTTTATTTTACATGGAAATTTTAATGTTTGTGTATAGTACAAAAGATAGACACATGATAGTGAAGTATTGTTGGGACATATGCCATGGATAATTACAGCAGTTTCAAGTCATTAACTACCCAGTATGATGTATAAATGCAAGCATTTCAGGCTTGTTCTCAACAAAGTACATGGACACCATCTTGTGGCCGTTGTGGTTTTACTTTCTGCATTTTAACATTATATTCGATACTTGCACTGGTTTAAAATAATAGACCAGTATATGTGAAATGGATATTAGGAATGTATTTTTAATTTTTTTTTGTACAAATATGTATTTAAAAAAGACTTTCTGCTCCTATATAGTCTTTCTACTTTCTCACTAAGCTTCCTTCCTGCAAGGAAATTCTTACTCCCTAGCCCAACAGATACACTGTAGCTGCCCCCAAAGCCAATTCTGTGGCATGGTGTCACTCTCCATTTCCAAATTCTAGCACCTGCTTTGTCTTGGCCCCAGAACCTCAGTCCTGCCCAGCTTTAATGTTTTGTCTCATTCAAGTGTGTTTTAGCATCTCCAAGACACCTTTCCTCCATCTGATCCCAGTACTCTCCTCTGACCTCGTACACAGTGACTTCCATCTTGCTCTACACCACAGGCTTTAAAAAGGATAAGCGATGCATCAGTAAAGAACTGTATGGCTATCTCAAACATTTGGGTAATATACAGAAGAGGGAATATACAGAAGAAAGATAAAATTTTAAATAAGGAAAAAGCATGAGGAATAAATAAGTTCTAAGTAAACAGATATAGCTACTAGCATTTTTGTAGTGTTACTGATGTCAAAATATGTCTTGGACTGCTTTACAGAGTGAAGAAAAGTATGCAACTGAGCAAGAGAGAAAAACAGGTGGAATGGAATTAAGGGATCGATGAAAAGAAAGCAATGAGAGAGAAAGTTTGGAATATGAATTTTGGGAGGGAGTTTGAGTGTAGGGGCATGGTGTCTGAAAGAGTGGCCATCAATGGTGGAATGAAGGAGGAGGAGGCCAGCATCAGAAAAGCAAAGGGTTAGGAGCAGAGCTATTGGCTTAAAGAATGGAGAATAGGGAGCTAATGGAGCCTGTCAAGGTGATGGAAGTTTAGGGCTTTGTGTGGGTGAGCGTAGAGGTGGCAACATTCTGAACAAGTTATAATTTATGGTAGGTGGAAGGGAGGAGTCCAGCTAAGAACAGCATTAGAAAGGTCGATGATAACTACATGGATTAGCATGGCTGCAGTGATGGGAGAAGGGTAGGGACAGAGGAGAGCCATGTTTCAAAGTTGGAAGAAGGCAGTTATGGTGACTGGTGGACGTGGAGCAGAATCTGGATCAGCGCAGGCAATGTGCAAAAGACCAGTTTGAGAAAAATACAGAGAGAAAAATCAAGAGAAAGATGGAGCTGAATTTTACCAGCCCCTCAACGCTGTGGGTCGCGGCTGAGGGGCCCGTAAAAATTTGTGAGGGGAGGCCTGCCTCGACCCCCTATGTCGAGAAGGGCTCGCCGCATATTACCGGCGGCAGGGGGACCTTGGTGCGGCTCCGGGCCTTCATCTAGATATTCAAAATAACACAAATTAGATTTAAATGAACCTACCTGCTGATGGCGGCCATCCCACGCCGATTTTACGACCGCCGATCGCACCTCGCACCCCTTTGGAATTCCATACAGAGTTCCGAGGCGAGAACCTGGTGGTGATGCGGGAGGAATAAAATTTTCAGGGTGGGGGAGTGGGGTAAACAATTTTTATTGGTTGTGAGGATAGTGGGAAGGGGTTGAGGGTCAAAGGGAACAAATATTTGGTTGGGGGGGGAGTTTGGGTTATCAAAGAGAGTTTACTATGGCAATTTGTATATAAATTACCCTTTGTGGCGGGGGGGGGGGGGGGGGGTGGGGTGGAGATGGGATTTAGAGTGGAAATAAAATGTTATTTCCCGGAGACTGGGACCTTTAAATAATGAAATGTTACTGAAGGGCTTGAAGCCCTTCAAAAATGGCACCTGCGCAGTAGTGCTGGATGCTGTTGCCAGGGACGTGGCAGCCGCTCCGCCCCCTCTATTTAAATCAGCCCCCGCGCGGAATATCACGAGGGCTGTGCGACGGCACCTGCATGTCGGAAGACCGCCGCGCTCTCAGCATGCCTCCACACAGCGCAACGCGCTGTTAAAATTCAGCCCGTAATCTGAGGGAGGCACAGATAGATTTAGTGAATTGGACAGAAGCAGTAAAGTAGTTTTCTATATTGGGATTCTACAGTGGAATTGAGTTGAAAGTGGTTAGATCAAACGTACTTTAATCTTGGCTTTGTGAAGATTATAAAAAAGAGGGAAATGGAATTGTCCTTTAACATAATGAACTGTTGCTGTATAGTCCATTTGTAAACTTCAGTTCAAAACCCATCAGCAGCTCTCCACATCAGCGCCAAATTTGGATCATGAACTCTCTGTTTCCTCAGCATCGAATGTCTGGAGCAAAGACTCAAATGATCATGGAAGACTGGGACTTCCTACAATTACAATGTGCACTTTACATCAATAGTGAGCTTTCTGGCATTCCTCTCAACATGGCACCCAAGAAATGGACCAGGGGCTTTGTGCAGAGGCTGAAAGGAAAACAGGGTAGGTTTCTTAAAAATCTAGTGAACGTCTTTCTGTTTAAAAAGTTAAAGGCTCTATTTCCAAAAAGAATGAAACAAAATTTCACGTTCACGTGACTTTTTTTGGTCTCAAAGTAATTTGATTCAGTGCTACCTCGTGATGGCGAGGGTTATGTAAATCATTTCTAGGTATTGGGCTTCTCTGTGGGGCAGCAAGGGCTGTAATTTTTGAAAATTTAGCTTGATTCATATAACATTGCAAAGGGTAATCATATATCACAGATCATGTAAATTTGTCAATAGTTTTTGTTAAATTTAAAGTTATCTTTTATTCATTAACAGTGTAAAGTTTCCCTTAAGCTTTGATTTTTGGGGGAGGAGTGTGATGCTGAGCACCTCAATGGGTGATGCCTTTCCCCGTCAAGAAGCAGTAGCTAACATTTCAAATTAATTTATTTTCCTAACTCGACCCATTTATCAAAATTGAGATATTTAGTCTACAGTTATTCTGTGATTTGATGTAGCTTTGTGAAATCTTAATGCCACTTCACGAGTTTTTAAAAAAAATTGTGCCCTACTTCTGAAAAAAAGAAATGCGTAAGGATGGTACAACATAATTCATCACGCTGCACTTTCAGTTTCAACCATGCCACAGAAGAGAAGCAAGCAGAGAGCATCTGTTTCCCATTAAGAAAGGAAAAACCAGAGGCTAGATCACCCAAACCATTTTTGCCAAACATCTAATGACATTATCAGAGACTTGGGGAGCATGTCACCTATTTGTCCTCAGCCAGGAAAGTTATCTGGCATGAAATAAATAGAGGAAAACTTAGTTATTTATACAAAACAAATGTGTAGACCTGCTTTCCTATGGCTGAATAAAATAGACACGTTAAAGAGCATCTCCATAATTAATGGAGTTACGCAGCATTCCGATACAACAGAAACCAATGAGGCCAGGAAAATCTTAAGAAATTGGGTAGTTAATTCCAAATTCTGGTACCATAAAAATGCATCATCTCCTCTCTATTCCTTTGAATAACTGGGTGGTTAAGAGGCAGGAAAATTTTAGTTAGGTGTGAAATGAATTTTTTAGTAAAAGGTTGGTTGTGTTTTGATTTCATTTCCGTAATGAATTTCTAACTACCTTGGCTAACATTTCTTGTGCTCTGTTGTCTCACATTAAGATCTCTAAACCTTCATCAAATTCCAGTCTGTCTTAATTTCTGTCCTTGCCCTGTTCACTCCAAAAAAACAGAACTGCTAATTATACAAGTTCAGAGGTTCAGACAAAACAACATTGTACTCAGGAAGATCACTTATTGGGTTCTGTCAGACTGAAAAAGCTGTTGGGTTATAAGACCCTCAAAAATGACACTACACCATAGTCATCATAACAGTAAAGAATTTTTCATACTAAGTGGTACCTCTTTATTCAAAATAAAACTTTAGGTCGATTTCGAGGAAACTTGTCTGGAAAAAGAGTGGATTTTTCTAGCAGAACTGTAATCTCTCCTGATCCTAATCTGCGTATAGATGAAGTAGCTGTTCCAGTGCATGTGGCAAAGATCCTGACTTATCCCGAAAGGGTGAGTTCCCTTTAAGGATATTTTTTCTTTATTAGAAAGTGTCTGTTGAAGCGCATTAACTGAGATTTTGTTTTACATTAGGTAACAAAAGCCAACCTGGAATTCATGCGGAAACTTGTGCGCAACGGACCTGAAGTACATCCAGGAGCTAACTTTATTCAGCAGCGGCACACAAATTTGAAGAGGTGATCATTTCGTTTTGAATTTTGTTTTAGAGCTGAAGGATCTCTGTTTGTATTTTTCCCATCCCAATTTTAAATCTTAATTCTAGCTTGTTTTCTTTCAATAATTATGGAGAATGGAGACTTTAAGCTTGATGAAGTTGGTACTTTGCTTTTTCCAATTCCTTCAGCTGTCTTTTCTGTAAAGAGTGCAGTTTTTGAAGTACATTGGAGCCAGAAACTGTTAGGTTGCAGCATCTTGCCCTTGCTAACCCAACAAACTACTGCCTATCTCAGCTGTGCCATCCGGCGGTAGTGTTGAGTGAAGGTCCAGATGTTTTCTGCTGGAAGGGAGCTCTGCCAGGCCATCCTCTGTAGATATGTGCACGTTTTTAGAGTGGCTTTGGAAAGGGGTGGGAGCAGCACAACATGCGTCCAGTGATCCATGATTGGTACACAGTAAAGGGAGAAAACAGCTTAAAAAGATGCAGTCCGTCCCACAGAGAAAACAAAGTCACTCTATCATATTTATATACTGCCTTGAGTACAATCTGCAAGCATCAGCTGAAATGCAGATTGTATAATTAAACAGATATGTGACTTTATATCAAAAAAGTTTCATGTTCCTTTTTAATGTATAGGTGAAAGTGTAGAAAAATGACATTGCAAGTTGACCATCTGTTCTAGAACTTTGCATATTGACTAAAGGTGTGACTGTTCAACAGATTAATTTAAGCCAGTATATATTGGCCATGTAACTGTCATGCTCTTATCTTAATGTGACTGGACTATTTTCTGTGAGCTAACCATCACAAGCAATTATTTTTAGAGGTATGCATAAAGTATTTTTTGGACAAATTGCCATTTTTAGCACTTCCACTGATCTGACTGGAGTGATTGTGTGGTTAAGCGATGTGAAGCTTTCCTTTGAAGCTAGAGTTTACCGAGTGAGATTTTCTACAAACCACTGTATTGTGATTGAATTGGTTATGGGCTACTACTGTACATTCAAGTGCACCTTGCTGTTTGCTAGTGTTTTAACAGCTACCCAATGGTTGTACCAAAAATTTTGATTGCATGAGAGCACAAATTACTGAGACAACATAAACATATACAAAAAGGAAATTATGTACATGCACCGCCTAATTTTTGACTCTTGAAATAAAGGTTTCTAAGATATGGAAATAGGGAGAAGATGGCACAGGAACTGAAATATGGTGACATTGTGGAGCGACATCTAATTGATGGAGATATAGTGCTGTTCAATAGACAACCGTCCTTGCACAAGCTGAGCATCATGGCCCATATAGTAAGTGTTTTGTAATACATGCATCATTCATAACCTAGGTTATATAAACAAATTGCTTTACATTGGTCTTTTCAGTTGCACCATATATTTGGAGTACGTAAAAATAACTCGAATAGATTTTGTACATCAGCCTGTATGGTACAACACTGTATTAAAAAAAAAATATTTAAACTAATGTGTTCTTCAACACCCTGCTAACATTTTGTGCTCTTAATGGTTTTTGGCATTCTGTGAGGCGTGCGAAAGTTTTTTAAAAAGCGGGGTATATATTTAGCTCCAAATGCAGTCTGTGACTTGCAGAAATAGAATTTGTACAATTTATTCCACCCTTTCTCTCTTTCCTCTTGCTCCCCTCAATTCTCACCTCTGACTTGTATGACAATCTTCTAACATCTAATAGTTAACCATGTATTGTCAAATTATAACCAGGATCAGTAATAACTTCTGTAAAATGTCAAGTCTGCCAAGAAATAAGAAAAGGAAATTTAGCTTCATTTTTTTTCTTTTTTGTATTGCTATAAATTTCAGGCCAAGGTGAAACCACACAGAACCTTCAGGTTCAATGAGTGTGTCTGCACACCCTATAATGCAGATTTTGATGGTGATGAAATGAATCTTCATCTTCCTCAAACTGAGGAAGCCAAGGCTGAAGCAATTGTTCTGATGGGCGTAAGTGCAGTTTGATTACATTCATGTATTCTTTAGCAGCAATACTTTGATGCTCAACAAGAATGGCACCAATATTTTATTTACTAAAGCTATTTTACTGAAGCCAGTTGTTCTTCACTGCTCTCAAAGGTTTAATAAGATATCAGAATTAATAAAACAAACCTATTACAAAACTTGAGGAATTAAACATGTGCAAGGCACCTGGATTAGATGACCTACACGATAAAATCTTCAGGAAATAAGGAGGCTCAGGTTATTGCATTTAAGATGTTCATTAATCCAGGAGCTATGCCAGAGGACTAGGCATAGTGAATGAACCCTTATATTCCATACAAGAGTAAGCCATGAACCATGGTATTCTAAATCAGTTAGCCTTACTTTCGTAATAGGAGAAAATGCTCCAGATCAATTACCAGGATGCTAGCAACAGTAATTTGATACGTATTTTAAGGTTGCCACATTTGTGGCTATGAATATTGAAATGGAAACTTAAAGGAGGAACCTTTGTACCATGTTACGATGTCCTCGAGATCCTAAGGTGCCCACGATGAATTAATTACTTTTGAAGTGTGATTACTGCTGTTATGTAGGCAAACTCGGCTAATTTGTGCACAGCATGGTCCCTCAAAGAGTAAATGGAATGAATGAGTTCTTGATCTGTTTTTGGTATTTCTGGGAAAGATGTTGTCTAAAACACTAGGCGAGCACTCTGCTCGGTATTTACCAATTGGAAGTTGATAAATACCAAGCAACGTACTCAAAAAGGGAGGGAGACAGAAAGCAGAAAACTACAGGCCAGTTAGCTTAACATCTGTCTTTGGGAAAATGTTAGACGCTATGATTAAAAATGTTATTGCAGGGCTCTTAGAAAAATTCAAGGTAATCAGGCAGAGTCAACATGGTTTTGTGAAAGGGAAATCATGTTTAACCAATTTATTGGAGTTCTTTAAAGATGTAGCATGTACTGATAATGGGGAACCGGTGAATGTACTGTACTTAGATTTCCACAAGGCATTTGATAAGGTGCCACATCAAAGGTTATTGCGGAAAATGAAAGCTCATGGTATAAGGGGTAACATATTGGCATGAATAGAAGATTGGCTCACTAACAGGCAACAGAGAGTAGGCATAATTGGGTCATTTCCTGATTGGCAAGATGTAACAAGTGGTGTGCCACAGAGATCAGTGCTGGGGCCTCAACCTTTTACAGTTCATATAAATAACCTGGATGAAGGGACCGAAGGTATGGTTTCTAAATTTGCTGCTGACACAAAGTTGGGTAGGAAAGTAAGTTGTGAAGTGGATATGAGGCTACAAAATATGGGGCGGCGCAGTGGTTAGCACCGCAGCCTCACAGCTCCAGGGACCCGGGTTCGATTCTGGGTACTGCCTGTGCGGAGTTTGCAAGTTCTCCCTGTGTCTGCGTGGGTTTTCTCCGGGTGCTCCGGTTTCCTCCCATATCCAAAGACTTGCAGATGATAGGTAAATTGGCTGTTATAAATTGCCCCTAGTGTAGGTAGGGAATATGGGATTACTGTAGGGTTAGCATAAATGGGTGGTTGTTGGTCGGCACAGACTCGGTGGGCCGAAGGGCCTGTTTCAGTGCTGTATCTCTAAATAAATAAATAAAAAAGGGATATAAATAGGTTAAGTGAGTAAACAAAGATCTGGCAAATGGAGTATAATGTGGGAAAAATGTGAAATTGTCCATTTTGGCAGGAAGAATAAAAAAGAAGCATATTATCTAAATGGTGAGAGATTGCAGAGCTCTGAGATGCAGAGGGATCTGGGTGTCCTAGTGCATGAATCGCAAAAGGTTAGCATGCAGGTTCAGCAGGTAATTAGGAAAGCCAATAGAATGTTATCGTTTATTGCAAGGAGAATTGAATGCCAAAGTAGGGAGGTTATGCTTCAGTTATATAGGGCATTGGTGAGACCACATCTGGAGTACTGTGTTCAGCATTGGTCTCCTTATTTAAGGAAGGATGTAAATGTGTTGGAAGCAGTTCAGAGAAGGTTTCCTAGACTAATAGCTGGAATGAGCGGGTTGTCTTAAGAGGAAAGGTTGGACAGGCTAGGCTTGTATCTGCTGTGCCATCTTCTCCCTATTTCCGTATCTTAGACGAGTAAGAGGCGACATGATTGAAACATAAGATTCTGATGGGTCTTGACAGGGTGGATGTGGGAAGGATGTTTCCTCTAGTGGGAGAATCTAGAACTAGGGGTCATTATTTAAAAATAAGGAGTCGTCCTTTTAAGACAGAGATGAGAATTTTTTTCTCAGGATCGTGAATCTAAGGAACTCTCTTCCTCAAAAGGCAGTGGAAGCAGAGTCTTTGAATATTTTGAAGGTAGAGGTGGATAGATTCTTGATGAGCAAGGAGGTGAAAGGTTATTGGAGGTAAGTGGGAATATGGAGTTGAGATTACAATCAAATCAGCCATGATATTGAATGGTGGAGCAGACTCGAAGGGCCAAGTGGCCTACTCCTGCTCCTAATTCGAATGTTCGTATGATGCTAGGGTCCAACAGAGGAATGAAAAGCCCAGGTAGTTCAAATGCCCTGAACCTTGTAAGGCAGCTTCCTCTATGTCATGATTGTAACCAAGAGATTGATAATCCAGCCTTTTTTTTTTTGGTTTGCACCTTGCATTCTGATAGAGATTGTTTATCCAAGCTGTCTTGTTATACCTGAACTTTATTTGACTAGATCTAATTTACCAGATTCATTTCAATAACGATGTCTCATTCTCTGTTGCATTGGATAAATACAAAAGCATTATATAGAAAAGCAGTAGCGGTTACAATTGAATTAGTTATCACTACGTGATTCCTTTTCTTTTCCCTTTTAGACAAAAGCCAACTTGGTAACTCCTAGAAATGGGGAACCGCTAATTGCTGCAATCCAGGACTTTCTAACAGGTGAGGTAGAGTTGAGCATTTTTATGTCAATGTTTGGGATTTTATTTTAGTGAAAATACTATGCACAAAGACCTTGAACTGAATTTTACCGTAGGCCGGCAGGACTTCGCCACCGGCATAAAAGACGGTGGCAAACCCGCTTCCGCCTAGCTCGGAGATCCAACCCACATTTTATGGGTCTCCGGGCTTTAAATGTCCCGGGGTGGGACTTCCACCCGCTTGAGGGAGGAGGTCCCGCCTCAGTGAGTTGCTGGATAATCAGCTGGCTGGCACCGCTCCCGGTGGCACAGCTGGGACCGCAGCCCAGCTGAAGCTATGGAGCCAGGACTTCAAGTAGGTTGGGCTTGCCTGGCTTGGGAGGGGTGGGGTGGGGGGTGGTGGTGATCGGTCGTGGCGGTGAGGCAAGGGTTGTCGTTTGGGGGAGGGGGGGTGTAATTGGGTCCCCGGGATGGGTTGGGAGGAGGTGGCGGCCCTCAATCAGGCACCCTGTGCCCGACTGCCATGGCACCCCCCCACCCTGGCACACAGCAAGTCCGGCAGCTATCGCTGGGCGGCCTTTCACGTCCCCAGCACACTCACTTGCCATGGCCATGGAGGTGGGCGAGGGCCATTAATTGGTCCCAGCCCCCCACCCGCCTGACCACAGTAAAGTTGACCTGAGACGGGAGCGGGGTGGGAAAGCCTCCCGCTCAATTTTATGCCGCCCGCACGCCACCATCCAACCCCCCCCCCCCCCCTCCCCCCTTGTGAATCAACTGGAATTTACATTCTTTACAAACTTACTAGCAATTAGATCAGATGAACTGTACATCTAACTGATTATTTACTTGGATTTGCATAGACTTCACAACTTAATTAAAACAGAAAATGCTGAAAATACTCAGCAGGTCAGGCAGCATATGAGGCGAGAGAAAGACTTAACATTTCAGGGTCAATGGCCTTTCATCAGAACAGTTGTTGCTGATAGCCCCAATAATTTTTTTCAATTTATTGCTTAACATATTGCTAAACTTTATATTGGTATTTAATTTAACATATATTCGTAGTAGCATTGAAATGTTTGATTCTTGACAATTGAATCCTCATTGTGAAGAATTGCTGTATTGGATTGTTTTTTTTTGAAAACCGACCTGTTCACTTAGTTATCTAGTTAATGAGGAAGAGAGTGAGATTGCAGTTGTGCTACTGGTTAACCACAAGTTGTATCAATATCAATAACATGATCTACATTTGTTTTGATAAAATTGACAGAGTAAGTTCCTATTAAAAATCTTCAAACTTGGCAACCTATTCACATTTTGTTTAGTGAGCAAATGTACAAACTATTGTGTTGAAGATTTGATCTGGAATTAAATATAGAAGTGGTCTGAAACAATGTTTTAATTTTAAAAAAATCTGCTTTCTTATTCCCAGTCCTTAGTCAGTGCTAGTTGCCAGTTTGAGGGTAGCAGGACATTGAGACCAGTTAATGTTCTGCTCCCCTTCCCACCCTTTCTGTATGGGAAATGCTTGGCTTCTCCTACAATTGAGATCAGGAATTCAGCACTTGGAAATATATAAGGACATCAGAAATTTTGAAATTGCCCTCTATGACTATATTCAGTGTGATGTAGCAATTTGTATGCTGATTTTTACATATATACCACATGGCATTGTACATGGCTACTGAGAAGATACCCTTTTTATTAGAAGATATTTCATTTTTGGTTGTACAGGTGCCTATCTGCTTACCAGGAAAGACACTTTCTTTGACAGAGCGAAGAGCTGTCAGATCGTTGCCTCCATTCTTTCAGGCAAGGATGAGCGAATCAAAATTAGTCTTCCGCCTCCTGCAATTCTGAAGGTGATATAGTTCAATCTATTTTGAAAAACTGAAATTAGATTTGTCATTTTATGCTGAAATTAAGTAGAATGGGAACTTGGGCAGGAATGTTATTATTTCACAGATTTTAAGGTGGCCAATTTTGTGCGGCATATGTTCGATATACTTTATGGTAGTGTTCCACTAATGGGGGTTGTGCAAGCTATGGAACGAACTTGATTCACAACAGTTAATTTGGGTCTGTTTTTACTGAACAGTGTTTATATTCTCCTATAGTTTAATCTTTTTTGGTTTATCACAAGACTGGATAAAACCTTTACACAGATACAAGTTTTTAGTCATTGAGGTTTACATGCTTCCCATTTCATTTCTCTGTGCATCCACATTGTCATGAGATCTTACCGTTCATAATCAGGATGTCACTAAATTGGAAATTTGGGGCTGAGGCAGGGTTTTAACAGTCAGTGGGTTGCCATCCCAAAACTGCTGGTTTGTACAGGTGCCTGAGTTTCAGTATGTGGCCATGGCAATTGTAGGCACTGGGCCTGATTAACAGGCCGCCATGGGTGAAAAGTGACTGCCGACCTCTAGGAAAATTGGGCAGCCTTCGAGTGCTCGCTGGTACTTGGGAAAGGGGTTTTGGGGTAGGTAAGGTGGGGAGTCAGGGATAAGGAAGCCTATTTTTTGTGGGGCATGGAGGAAAGTAAAAAACAGTTTTTTTTAAAAAAAAAAGCTTGATCACTTCAGCTTTTTGATTCTCTTCAAACTGGCCTTCACATGGCAGGAAAGCCCTGGGCTTCCGAGCTTAAATAGGAGTTAAATAGCTATTGGGTGTCATCATAACCCAATTGGCATGTGTGAATTAGGGCCCAGGTGCTCAGTCTCAACCAAATGGGGAAGGTTAAAATCCCCTCCCACCCCCACCCTTGCCCCATAGAAAATTATTGACTTTTGTGGGTGGGCCATACCTTATCTCAAAACAGTCAGTAATCATGTGGTTCTTAAATTGATAACTAAACCACTGAACCGCATTAAAGTTGCCTCATATAAAGGATCAGGCAACTTGAATGTCCTCATTGCTGATAACTGCCCATTTAAAATTGTATACAAATTTACAGTTAATATATCATTGGTTCTTAGATTTTATTTGATAACAGATGTGGGATAAACAGGTTCCTAATTTTTGACAGGTCAAATCCATATTGCTTGCGAGTTATTTAATTCCATCCATGGGATAAAGTGTATAATTGATAGCTTAATGGTGACTGTTCCTTGCAACTGTTATGGAGAAAGAATTGCAATTGTATATTGCTTTGTAAATCCATACTTCAAATTTGTGACTGAGAGTATGGATTTACAAAGCAATATACAATTGCAATTTCTGAGCATGATCGATGCTAAAGTGCAAGATAATGCCATAATGTCTTCTTTACAGCCCGTGACACTATGGACAGGGAAGCAAATTTTTAGCCTCATTCTCAAACCAAACAAAGACTCTACTATTAATGCAAACCTGCGCACCAAGGGCAAGCAGTACTGTGGAAAAGGTGAAGACCTCTGCCACAATGACTCCTGTAAGTCATATAAAAATTTGCACCTTAAACAAAAACCTTTAAATCATAACTATGTTATATTCCAGAAAGCCAGGTGGTGAAAGATAGAACCTGAGCCAATCGTTTCACACTTTTATAAGCATTTATTTACAGTGATGCACATTACAAATATTGCACCTCCTCGCCCAACAACCACAGTTTCAGTCTCTTCCTATTTATAGGAGCACAAGTGAATCCCCAGTTACTGCTCACCATTTAAAAACAATTCATATAAAATAGTGTTTGAAACAAGATGAGCAATAATTTTTGTTGGAAATGATTTTATAGGGTAAGCGTTTTTGTTCCTAATACTAATTGTTCCAAATTTGACACAGATTTAACGTCGTGCAGACTGGAATGAGAATAAAACAAGGGTCAGTTTTGGCATATGTTTATATTCAAATTTTGGCTGCCTGAGGTCTTTGGCATTTAGATGAGTTTTTATGTTCTGTAAAATGGGATTAATTATATAATTGAATCTTCTATCCAGTGGTACATGATTATTTATGCTTTACCTCATTTTCCAGAATTACTATAGGTATCAGGAGACCTGACTATACTGTAGGGAACAGTGAGGTAAAGGTGCACACTGGCTAGCTGAAGAAGAGTCTCTTGTATATGGCTCTCCTTTTCTACTGTTTCTTTTCAATTTTTTTTGCTGAGTTATTCAATAGAGAAAAGATTTGACAAGCACATAAGAAATAGGAGCAGGAGTAGGCCACATGGCTGCTCTGCCATTCAGTAAAATCATGGCTAATCTTCTACCTCAACTCCACTTTCCTGTCCTGTCCCCATATTTCTTGATTCCCTTAGTGCCCAACTGCCTATGAATCTCTGTTTTGAATACACTCAACGACTAGAACTCTCCACCCCACAGGGCTGTGGAAGCTCAAAGATTCACAACTCTCGAGTGAAGAAATTTCACCTCATCTCAGTCCTAAATGGCCAACCCTTATCCTGAGGCTATGACCTAGTTCGAGGCTCTCCAGCCGGGGCAAACAGCCTCTCTGCAGCAACCCTGTCAAGCCCTCTTAAGAATTTTATACATTTCAATGAGATCACCTCTGATTCTTCTAAACTCTAGAGAATATAGGCCCATTCTACTTAATATCTCATCATAAGGCAACCCTCTCATCCCAGGAATCAATGTAGTGAACCATTGCTGCACCCCTTCTAGAACAAAAGAAACAATGCAAGAGGAACCATGAAAAAAAATTTGGAGGCAGTGGCAACAGTTGATTAGAAGGAAAGAATGCTTGAGTGCCAAGATCACTGTGAGGAACTTAGTGATCGTAGGAGCAGAGGAAACTCATATATATGCCTCTCAAAGCTTTTTTTTTGCAAATCTTTGGCTGTTCTGTACAGCTCCCATTTATCCACTAATTTCTATTGTCCACTATGGCGTTCTGGTTTAGTGTGACAGCTAATTAGGATCCTCCTGGACAACTTTTTTTTCATTTTACAATAAAATTTTCAACCACTTTACAAATTGCTTGAACTTTAAAACTTGCATTTCCCCATGCATGTTCATCTGTGCCAGGAAACCTCATCAGTGCATTCTTGGAAGCATAATGAAATCAAATGTACAATGTTTCATCATATATTATTGTGAATGTAAACTTAGAATACTGTGAAGAGTGAGGATTCTTGAGCAAATCCTGTTGAAAGAAAAGTTCAAACAATGACTGTATCGGTGCCGTTTCCTGTAAGATTTACTACAAAAACTACTCCTGTCTTATCAGTATGGATCTCTTAACATTACACTGCAACTCTGGAAATGGATCTCTAATACAAAAGCAAAATACTGCAGATGCTGGAAATCTGAAATAAAAACAGAAAATGCTGGAAATACTCAGCAGGTCAGGCAGCATCTGTGGAGAGAGAAGTAGAGTTAACGTTTCATGTCTGACTTTTTATCAGAACTGGGGAAAGTTAGAAATGTAATAGGTTTTGAGTAAGTGAAGGGGTTAGAGTGGGAAGAACAAAATGGAAGATCTGTGATAGGGTGGAGGGCAGGAGAGATTAAATGACAAAAGGTTTCATGTTGCAAGGCCAACGGGAGTGGTAATAAGACAAATAAAGAAACAAAAGATGTGCCTAGACACGCTGCCTCCAGGCATATCTTTTGTTTCTTTACTTGTCCAATTACTGCTTCCTTTGGCCCCACTGTTCTTGCAAGTTACTCTCCCACAGATGGGATGGGCAATAAATGCTGGCTTGGCCAGCGACGCCCACATCCCACGAACGAATAAAAACAGAATCTCCAACTTCTCTCTCTCCTAAAATCCTTTAGCCCAAATCCATGCCCATCTTTCACACAACGTCATGTTTGAATCTCTCCAATCCAGTTTCTGCCTTACCACAGCACTGAAACAGCACTTATCAAAGTCACAGATGGTATTCTCTGTGACTTTGACCATGGTGCAATATTCCTTCTCCTTCTGGACATGAGTCGACAACCTGTGGCTCTGAAGCTGCATGCAGCTCTTTAACATCTCATTTGTGGCTCCCAACCTTTTCTAGTTGGATCGCATTATCATGAAAAAAGCCTAAAAAAAATTGTCAAGAAAAGTCAGCTGTGTTTTTATTGTGCGGATAGCATGGCTAAACATTAAGTTTCACTTCACGATTTCAAATGATTATTTTAATCAAAAACATCATCGTACATCATAATAAACCTGTTCTCATGGTATAGTTACACCATGGTTATAGATAATGCCTTTGGTTTGGGGAACGGGTTTTATAGTTGCAACCATTATTGTTTCTAATATAACTGAGATGGTAAATTATTCTGAATGTGCTATTTTTATCAAGTGGAAACATGCTGTTTTTTCCATTAAATTAGTATGGTTCAATGCATGTATTTTATATAAGCAAATTGCACGCTTTACCAGAGACACTTAGCAATTTACCATATATTTGGTTTAGAAATGCCGAACTTTTAACTTGCGGCTCCCAAATTAATTTATTTTAGGTAATTTTTTTTTTTAAAAAGGCTCTCCTGATATAAAAGGGAGCCAACCCTTGTTCCAGATCCCTCTGCATGCAGCTTTTGATACGCTTGGCATCACGATTCTTTTTCATTGTCCAGCCTTGTGGACTGCCCTTGCTTGGTTCCACTCTTATCCAGTTGTAGTCAGAGCATCTCCAGCAATGGCTTCCCATCCCACTCTTGAAACATTACTTCTGGAGACCTCTAAAGATCTGTCCTTGGTCCCCTTCTATTCCTCATCTGCATGCTACCTTTCAGCGTCATCTTAAGAAGCCAAGGTGTCAGGTTTCCCATGTGCACTGACGACATTCAGCACTACCTCTCTGTACCTGTCCTTTGTCTCTTTGTTGTCAACCTGCTAGACTGACATCCAGTCCTGGATGCACTACTGTCTTCGACCACTGCTCCAAACTCCATATACTGTTGCCCTTAACCTAATCTACACCAAGTCCCACCTCACCTATCACTCTGTGCTCGCAAATCTGTATTGGTTCCTGGTCTCCCAACACCTCCAATTTAAAATTCAAATCCTTTCATAGCTTCGCCACACCACCCGCCCCCCCCCCCCCACCCCCCCCTCCCTTTCCTCTATCTGCCCTGCTCCAGAGTTACAATCCTCCACTTTGGCCTCTTGTGCACCCTACCACTTAGACCATAAACTATGGAATTTCCTCCCTAAACTTCTCACCTGTCTCTCCTTTAAGACCCTTCTTAAACATTCCTCTTTAGGCAAAATTTTCATCACTTTTCCCAATATCTCCTCCTTTGACTTAATGCTTCTGTGAAACACCTTGGGGCATTTCTCTACATTAAAGGTCCTCTATAAATGCAAGTTGTAACAAATGATTTCTAGCAGCCAGCAACGTGGTGGGTGCTTGAAAAAAGTCAACCACAGTTGCCTGGTAAATGGAAGACTATAATTTTGGCGGTCACTTTCTGTTTCTAATAGAATGTTTTAAATAACACTAATGAAGGGTTTATTCAAAGTCTGTCTCTTCAGAATTTCTGTCATGTTTGTGGATGGAGGTTGGGGGTGGGGGTCATATGAAGCTATTGCTGACAGTCAATAAAAAATAACTTGGAGCAGAGTAAGTCCTATGGGCAAATTCAAATAAAATTCAGTGACTTTGATCACTGAATATTTGTACACGTTCACAGAAATGTTAAATGTTTCCTTGGTAGTTGACATAGAATTTACCATGCTAGTTAGAAAGCCAGATCACAGTGATCCTCTCACATGGGGATTATCCAGATGGCCTCAAATGTTCATAGAATCATATATGTACACATGATTGTTAGATGATGTAGAAAATATTATAGACATGGTAGACAATGAGTGTTCAAATGATACAAACACTCATCATATGTCTTGAATAATATTGAAGTGTCTTTGTAGCCATAGAAAATGAGTTGAAACTTTAGTGATCTACTAGTAGAAATGTAGATTGTTGTTTTCACTCTGATTTCTCCATGTCCAGAAACTATTCACCACAGGTCAGAGTGATGTAAGCACAGTTACAACATTTCTCCCATCCCTTTCACACAGGGTTATCTCTGTCCATATAAGCAAATGCATTCTGTGTTTTAATCTCCTTGCATAATTGCTTTTTGTCATCTTATAGTCGTTGTAATCCAGAACAGTGAGCTGATGGCTGGGAGCCTCGATAAAGGAACTCTGGGATCAGGTTCCAAGAACAACATCTTCTACATCCTGCTGAGAGACTGGGGACAGATGGCGGCTGCAGATGCTATGTCTCGTCTTGCTCGCCTGGCTCCTGTCTATCTGTGTAAGTTGTAACTTGCTGTTGTCTAAATAAATATATTTACCTTGAGGACATTTTGTTTTGTTCTTGGGATATTTTACAACTTACCATAGTTGGATTTGACCTCACAATCTCTGGGTTGCTAATTCACTGCCATAAATATTGCACAACTAGTCCCATAGCAACTGTATGAACAGCAAACTGATTTATTTTGTAACAGCTGAAAAAAGTCTTGTTGCTACAGGCTACAATGCTGGGAGAAGTGAGGGAGTGCAGTAGAGCAGAAACATTGAGGAAGAAGGCTGAGGAGGAATAAAGGTTGTGTGACTGGGGAAAATGCCCAAGTGGAAGGTTAGCAGAGGGCAAACAGGGAACTAACAAAGGGGCTGAAAATTGGTTAAAATGGTTTCCAATAATTTGCTTTTATAGTGCCATGTTGTTGGGCCAGTGTTCAGATCGGAATGGTTCACATTAACCAAGCACCAATCAGTGAATTTTGACCATTTCTCTGATCAGGCTAATTAGACAGAAAGGATAGGTATATCATTTTTAATTATAGTTAAATACATTTAAATAGTTAAATATATGGAATAGATATATTCTTGCAGGTTATTTTGAAGTTTCCTGTTAGTATTTTACAGTAACTAAATAAATGTTGGGAAACCCAAGCCTTATTTTTCTTTTTAAATGTTACAATAACTTAATTTGTTTTCAACTAAGTCTTATTTTTGAGGGATTCAAATCTAAATGAGATTGGAATATAGCACGTTAAAGGGGTTGGAATAAAGTGCAGTCAGGGTATCTTTCACTTTTTCTGCCATATGAACCATATCAGTATACCACGGAACCATGTTTATTTTCTTCTCTGATTAAAACTGTGCACCTTTAAGACACTGTTTAAAAACAGTGTACCTTTAAGACAGGGAGAAAAGCTTTTGGATTTCTGAGGCACAGTGTGCCAGCTGCATTTTGTTACCTAGGCGACAGCAGGAGAGAGAGAGAGGTCACAGGGTATAATATTTCTACTTAATTGTGTGGAAAAAAAATGCTGAAACCAGGTTTGAGACACTCCAGCAAAAGTGTGCTGCTGAGGAGCTGTCTATTTTCTCTCAGCAAAAATTCATCAAGGAGCTGCAGGCCGAGTTAATTGTCTAAGGAGGAAATAACCCTTTTAAGAGACCGTTTGTATTGCTGAAGTAATGTTTCGACCAAGAAACTGTCGGTTTTAAAATTCAAGTTGACTATTGCTGTGCTCGCCGTCAAAGGAGCTGTTTGATGCCTGCTGCAGCCGAAGTGTTTTGAATGCCTATCAAGAATAGAATATTTCATCAAATCCACATGAAGAATTTGAGTGGCATTTGATTTTCACATTAGAATACCACATCCATCAGGAACGTAACCCACAAAGACTTATTTATTTATTGTTAAGAAACAGCTAATTTTAAAAACATTTTAAAAAAGAAACCGGTTAACCGTGCTTTTTTTGTGTGAATGGGGGAGTTAAGTTAAAATAAGAAGTTATAAGGTCTTTAGACATAGGTTTATCTTAATAGTGTTTAAGATTTAGTTAATTAGTCGTTGTCTTAAAGATACCTGGTTTTGTCTGTTTTATTCTGGGGGTTACTAGAGTTTAATTTGGCTGTTTTCCAGTTGGGTGGGAAAACTTTGATATGCTGCAACCTGTGGAGTGATGGGACTAAATTGACAGTGCATTGCTCCCGCCTCGGTCGTAACAGTGCTGTAACCATAGTTCAGCCTTATTAGGCCTGCGTTTACTCAGCATTGGTTTTGGAATTTATCATTTACGAAAGATAAAACTATTAGTTTCAAGGGGATGATTAGATATTTCTAAGAGGATACACCACACAAGATGTTCAAGTGGTTTCTCAATAAAATTCTGAGATTAATGAAGTTAGAATCAGTGCCCTGAGATTCTGTAAAACAGAGAAGCTTGTGATATTTTATGTTGAGTGTATACACCAGGCAACATCAAAACTATTTTACCCATTTTAAAAACTTGTTCAAAAGTCACTTATTTTCTGCTGTTTCTGTGTATGTTTAATTCTGCTCCAATTTTATCTCATTGTCCTTTGATTTTTCTGCTTCTGCGTTAAATTATTTCACTTAAAACCTTCCCTTTAAATTTAATATCCAACAATCTGTTGCGTAGCAGCAAATTGGGGTATTTACTTCCCTGAATTACATACAGTCGCATTGAACATGTGGTGTTAAAGTTTTAGAATAGAGGTTGCCAACTTGTTGATCGTGAGCTACAGGTAGCTTGTTGTCGGCATTTGAGTGGATCGCATAAAACTTTGAAAAATTTCACTTAAAAAGAAAAGTTATCTTTTGTAAAAGGAAAAAACTACATGTAAGCAGATGTAGACTCTGTTAGTTGTATATTACAACATACCCCACTGTATAATGAAGATTATTTCATGTGTCTCTGCTATTTGACACGTACCTGGCCTGGACACCGCACTTGACATTCTCCTTGCGCCACTTACTTTGATTCTAATTGGCTCCCACTGAGCACTGCTGCAGCTGCCCCAACCAATCACAACAGACCTTGCGTCCACTCGTGTCACGACCAACCAATTAGACACGTTGTTTCTTGGCAAGGCTCAGGGGAGCGCGTCCTCAGATAACTCTCTACCTGGAGGAAGCAGCCAGACTTGGGAAAGAGTCTGTACCTGGAGGGTACACTCAAATCATGGATGCTGAAATTTCAAACCTGATTGACTGACAAGCATCTGAACGACTCCATCAGGGATACCCCCTCGGTTACTAGCTAAATTTTGCAGCACTGGTGGACAGTGTGCAGTGTCAAGTATCACATTGAAATAAAGTTAAGACCAGTTTTCCTTCATATTAAATATATTATTATGTAATTATAATAGCTACATATTTAGTTTGCATTTATTTATCCATTTTTTTTCTTTATATGTTTGTGCCTCAGGATATTTATCATTTATCAGAAGTAGTTCTCACTAAAGAAAATATCGGCGACCCTTGCTTTAGAAACATATGAATAATAACCTTGGGGACAGCATTGCTTATCTTCACTTTGTTTTTTTTTATTTTATTTTTTATTTTTTTATTGATACAGCACTGAAACAGGCCCTTCGGCCCACCGAGTCTGTGCCGACCATCAACCACCCATTTATACTAATCCTACACTAATCCCATATTCCTACAACATCCCCACCTGTCCCTATATTCCCCTACCACCTACCTCTACTAGGGGCAATTTATAATGGCCAATTTACCTATCAACTGCAAATCTTTGGTGGTGGGAGGAAACCAGAGCACCCGGCGAAAACCCACGCAGACACAGGGAGACGCAGGCAGCACCCAGAATTGAACTCGGATCGCTGGAGCTGTGAGGCTGCGGTGCTAACCACTGTGCCGCCCATGTCTGGAATATAGAACTGCATGACTAGCAGCACTCAGTTTTAGATTGCAAGGAGATGGTTTTCAGAATGAAGACCATGAACTGTTTCCAACATTATAAACCTTAGTGCAATCTTTTTACAAAGTCCCTGTTTAAACTATTTTTCCAGCTGCAGTTTTGAAATGTAATAGAGAACAGCTGATACTCGGAAATGATTAAAAAACAGCAACCTCTTCCAGTGGTTCACATGACATTTGTATACTCCATGACTAAACTGTAATTACTTTATAATGCACCTAAAATGAGATTACTACTTTGAAATTCATCCCTTGAAATGTTTTGTTTAAAATGCACGCTGTTGAGGTTTTTATTTTTTATCTGTATGTTGGATATCTGCAGTGGGGACATGGCAGGCATACTGAAGGGTTAACAGTTATACTATGATCATCACAATTAATTACTAGATTGTGTTGAAGTATATGAATTTATAATCCTTTTCTAAAATCAATATAAATGGTGGAAGTTGCCAGCAACGTTATCTTGATCCAGACATTACTTTTGACATGTTCTTTTGAGTTTTTGGATGTGTCATATTTTACTTTTAAGGTTTAATTTTCCGTGTTTGTCTTTTTTTTCAAACTCTAGCCAATCGAGGTTTTTCTATTGGCATTGGCGACGTAACACCAGGTAAGGGGCTATTGAAAGCCAAGCAGGAACTACTTGATGCTGGCTATAAGAAGTGTGATGAATTCATTGAAGCACTCAACACTGGCAAACTTCAGCAACAACCTGGATGTACAGCAGAAGAAACATTAGAAGTAAGGGCTGGTTTATCCTTCCAGTGTGTGAGAAATGTACATTTGACATTACATCCGTTTGTCAATTTCATAAATAATTAGCTCATCTTTTCTCAAAAGAACAAATGCATTTGGTTCTTGCAAGGTATACAGAGTATTCCTTTCAGTTAAATTACAAAATAAATCCTGTGCTTGCAGTGTAGTACAGAATGGCTGTAATGTGTAATGAAGAAATATGTTAGCCAGAAACTAATCTCCAACACTTCAAATTAATCAATTATTTTTGCAAAGCCTAAAAACATGCATTCTTTAAATTCGCTGTGAAAATTCAATATTGAATGAAAAATGGCTCACTTCATCTCAAACTGAAACTGACAGTGATATCAATCTGTGATTGCACCTTCTGAAAAATTTTTGTGACGTTCATGGACATTGGTAGTTTGAGCAGTCATGAGTAAAGTTTTTTTAAAAAAAGAAGCTAATTCTGTAATATGAAAAATGTGAAGAGTAGTAAGAACTCTTAAGTTGGTTGTGCACTGTTAAAGTTGTATTCACATATTAAGCTTCGTGCATGCCTCATTCTCAAATGGGGACCGCATGGTTTAGATGGGTAAATATCGTTGAATGTTAAAGCAGGCCAATTTGATAATAAAAATGTCCATCAGGTAACCATTTTTAACCCTCGAGTGGATGACTGTTGTCTGCTGCCTATCTAATAGTCTATTTGATACTTGGCAGCAATTGTAACCACAAACTTTCATCTGAATAGCAAGAGCCAAAGTTAACAAAATATCAGTATTTTTCAAAAGATTAATAATTTGATTACCTTGAGTACAAAACTTGACAATGGGCTTCTGTTAGTGCTACTGCTGATCCAATTTATAAAACATATTTGTCACATCTACATAAAATCATGTAAAAACATAAAAATATCCCAGATCATTATGTTCTACATTTGGTTTTTAGAATAACTTCTTTTTCAGTTCTACGGTTAATTAATGAAGAAAGCAAAATATGTCTGCAAACATTTTGCCTGAACAGATTCAACATGGTATTTTCACTACTTTCAGGCCTTGATCCTTAAGGAGCTGTCCGTAATTAGAGACCATGCTGGCAGTGCCTGCCTTCGGGAGCTGGACAAGAGCAACAGCCCCCTCATTATGGCCCTCTGTGGTTCAAAAGGTAACTTGACAATTTAGTCATCGTTAAATTGCAAATGCAATCACTGGTGTGTGGGTGGACAGCTATTTTGTAGGGATGACGTATTCAAAAGGACACGGAGTGGCTGCTTAGCAAAAAAAAAAACCTCGGGTACTTAACCTATTTACTAAACAGGAGAATAGAACATTATCATTTTTTTAATTGGTCTCCACAGTGGAAATCATTCTGATGTTTAAGTAGTTGCATATTCGTGCATTTCTTTTCTGCACTCCATATACCATACATCCTGTGTAAAAGTCGATCTTGTGTAAAGGTGATGCATGACTATAGGCCAAAAACCCTTGAATTTCCCGATATCTTGTGCAAAAGTCGACCTTAACTTTCAGACCACAGACAGAACATTCTAATCACCCACTAGTATAAATACCCAAATGTCCAGCCAGGATCCCACATTTTTCAATATGGCACCAAGGAAGAACAACAAATAGCACAGTTTAAACTAAAAGTCATTGTGTGTGCAGAGAAGGTGAATAATTGTGCGGCAGCAAGAGAATTCAAAGTATCAGAGAAGAATATCAGAGGTCAGAGAAAGTTTTCCACACAGGTCATGAAGATGCCAAAGAATATAAGTGTCAACAGGGGAAAGCCTAGCAAGTGGCTGCAGTTTGATGGTAAAGTTGCAGAATGGGTCAGTGAGCGTCACCAGGTTGGATACATAGCTTCCTGTACATCCATCCGACTCTACACCCTGTCTCCATGGTGGCTATTATTTTGTTAATGGAAGTTCAAAAATATGACTCGCGTAAAACTCAACTCTTTTCCCCTCCCCCCCCAAATTTTAGCCTCAAAAATTGGTCTTGAAAATTCAACTTTTACATGAGTATATATATTGTATATGTACACAAAGCTATATGAAGCAGCAGTCTCTCAGTCAATATGTCTAAACTCTGTGAAAAATGTAGCAAAAGGAACTGTTTTGATTTGTTAATATACAAGTGATTAATCAAATTGTTTGATTTTTAATAATGAAGATAAACAGTCCTTGGAGTCTTCACAACATTTATTAATATCTGCTTCTAATTGTGTTAGAAAAAAAAATCTGATGTTAAAAAGTTAGTGCTAAATATTTAAAGACTGCTGCAGAATTCAATACGTCTAGACAAGGGAACCAAGTGTTGTGGGGAGCAGAGAGGAAAGTGGAATTGAGGCCACATTCAGATCAGCCATGATCTTATCAAATGGCAGAGCAGGCTCAAGGGGCCAAATGCTCCTACTTTGTATGTTCGTTTCTTTGAATTCAAGTAAACTGTGTGTGGATCTACGTGCCTTTCCCTCCTTTGCTGAAACATTGACTCATGCTGACGTATACTCCAAATGAGTACTCGCAGCCGGCAGGTACTGTGCCCATGGGGGACATTCAATACTGATTAAGAGTGAGAATTAGACAAGGTTTCCGCTGCTGATCACTATCCTAAGTTATACTGTGACCCCAGGTGACAGGTGCATGTATGTGGTTATCGGGTAAGGAGAAGATTAAGTTCCCGTGATGCTCACACATGAATAAAGTACTAATGGGTTGCCAGCGCCATGGGACCATGCCCCAAGTACCTTTTTTTTTATTCATTCTTGGGATGTGGGCGTCGCTGGCTAGGCCAGCATTTATTGCCCATCCCTAATTGCCCTTGAGAAGGTAGTGGTGAGCTGCCTTCTTGAACCGCTGCAGTCCATGTGAGGTAGGTGCACCCACAGTGCTGTTAGGAAGGGAGTTCCAGGATTTTGACCAAGCGACAGTGAAGGAATGGCGATATAGTTTCAAGTCAGGATGGTGTGTGACTTGGAGGGGAACTTGCAGGTGGTGGTGTTCCCATGCATTTGCTGCCCTTGTCCTTCTAGGTGATAGAGGTTGCGGGTTTGGAAGGTGCTGTCTAAGGAGCCTTGGTGCATTGCTGTAGTGCATCTTGTAGATGGTACATACTGCTGACACTGTGCGTCGGTGATGGAGGGAGTGAATTTTTGTGGATGGGGTGCCAATCAAGTGGGCTGCTGAGCCCTGGATGGTGTCGAGCTTCTTGAGTGTTGTTGGAGCTGCACCCATCCAAGCGACTGAAGGGTATTCCATCACACTCCTGACTTGTGCTTTGTAGATGGTGGGCAGGCTTTGGGGAGTCAGGAGGTGAGTTACTCTCCGCAGGATTCCTAGCCTCTGACCTCTTTTGGCCACGGTATTTATATGGCTACTCCAGTTTCTGGTCAATGGTAGCCCCTAATATATTGATAGTGGGGGATTCAGCAATGGTAATGCCATTGAATGTCAAGGGAAGATGGTTAGATTCTCTCTTGTTGGAGATGGTCATTGCCTGGCACTTGTGTGGCATGAATGTTACTTGCCACTTATCAGCCCAAGCCTGGATATTGTCCAGGTCTTGCTGCATTTCTACATGGACTGCTTCAGTATCTGAGGAGTCGCGAATGGTGCTGAACATTATGCAATCATCAGCGAACATCCCCACTTCTGACCTTATGATTGAAGGAAAGTCATTGATGAAGCAGCTGAAGATGGTTGGGCCTAGGACACTACCCTGAGGAACTCCTGCACTGATGAGATGATTGACTTCCAACAGCCACAACCATCTTCCTTTGTGCTAGGAGCGAAGTGAAAACAAATTTGTAGGTTTGGTATAACAACAAAATGCTGGAAATACTCAGCTGGTCAGGCAGCATCTCTGAAGCAAGTTCTGATGAAAGTTCATCAACCTGAAACGTTAACTCTGTTTCTCTGTCCATAGATGCTGCCTGACCTGTTGAGTATTCCAGCATTTTCTGTTTTTATTTCAAATTTCCAGCATCCACAGTATTTTGCTTTTGTATATAGGTTTGGTACGTGAGAGTGACTACTTAAGTTTTACAGCTGTATGAGCTTAGCTGGTGTCATGTTTTCATTTTATCTGTTACATTCCATAGTATAAAGGTAAACAGGGACCAGCTCCAAGGCCTCTGCCACTGAAACAGTGTAACTACAGTTGCAAGTTGAATGACAGCCACCTCCTTGCTTGCTTCCTTTTGTAGCAAGGCATCTTGCTGCTTCTTGGGACTGCCCCTGGTAGCGTAGTTGCAATCAGTTACTCACTGGATGGAGGCAATAAAGTATATTTTTAATATTTTGTTTCAACCACAAATGTCAAACTCTAGGAATAAATACTGGCATTTGTCTTCTCCCTTAATGCATTAACCCAGTACTAATGAACGCTCTTAATAGGGTCCTTCATTAACATCTCCCAGATGATTGCCTGTGTAGGACAGCAGGCTATTAGTGGATCCCGTGTTCCTGATGGTTTTGAGAGCAGATCTCTACCTCACTTCGAAAAGCATTCTAAGGTGAGCAGTCTACCTACTTAGATGAAGCTTCTGTCATCACTTGGTTTGACGTTCATCTCTTCTGATAATTAATTTACAAATAACTTTGCAAACTGTGAAACTTCTAATTACATTTGCAAATTTCTTGTGCAGCTTCCAGCAGCAAAGGGCTTTGTTGCAGACAGTTTCTATTCTGGTTTAACTCCCACTGAGTTTATCTTCCATACCATGGCTGGTCGTGAGGGCCTGGTGGATACTGCTGTCAAGACAGCAGAAACTGGATACATGCAGGTAATGGCAAAATTTAAAATTTTTGTAATAATGAGTGGTATTGCAAGTATTGGTTTGTTCCTACAATCACATTTGATGCTTGTCTACTCAATTTGATTCACCTTTTTTTCCAGACAGAAGCAAATTTGGGAAAGGTCGTTGGGTGTCATTGTAGGAAGTAGTATATCATGACAGTACTTAGCCGTGGGGGTGGGGCTGAGGTGTGGCGAGTGGAGGAGACTTGGCGGTTGGCAGGAGGAAGGACGGAGGCGCGGGGGGAGAGCCAGCTGTGTAGTAGTCCCGACGGACAAGTTTTTCTGCAGCACCTGTGGAAGAACCTGTCACTCTAGAATTGGCCTTTATAGCCACTCCAGGCGCTGCTCCACAAACCACTGACCACCTCCAGGCACTTACCCATTGTCTCTTGAGATAAGGAGGCCAAAGAAAAAAAAAATGACTTCGTTTTACAAATCAAGTATGAATCTCTGTCCTATGTATGCAAAACTTGTAAAGCATTCCATTGTTAATGACCAAATCTTTATGATTGCATGCCATTTATCTTGGCTGTGTTTTCCATTCCAATATGCAATAAACCTTTGGTAGTATCTCAAGTGCATAGTCCTAAGTATTCCATGCACAATATCGCTCAATGATAATGTCATCTATGAAGCTGAAATAGTATGCTGCCTCGACCACCTTCTCTTCATCCTCTCCACCCCAACCTCAACTAAAGGGCCTGGTGACATTTGCTACACTAGAATGTGGTTTATGCTTGAACTCCATTTATGGTAAATTACACTGAGAATTCGACTGTGCATCATTTTTTAGAGTAGACACAATTTTTCTTGTTCAAGGAGATGAGTGCCAAAGGCTGTTAAAACCCATGTTGAATGCTGGCAGTTTTTAAGAGAATCTTTGCAGTTCAGGTCATGTGACTGCCTCAATTGTGTCCTGAGGTTTCTACTAAGAAAGTCTTATTGACTTATTACAAATTAGATGCCTGAGATGTATGCCACTACTTGGGAGAATAACTCACACCACTGAAGACAATTTAATTTGAAACTTCCTTCAACATTTTAACAACAAATAGATGGGACTCAACTGGGCTGTTAATATGTTTCAATACCTTCCAGCACAGGGGTGTCCAACCTTTTCATGTGGGAGGGGCCACATGACAATTTCTGTCTTGCATGGGGGCTGGTGAGACAATTTCAGAAAGAGGAAGGCATTAAAAATTTATTTTACTATTAATGTAAACAACAAATGTGCATTTTTGTGAAGAAGCTTTAAATGAGAGACTAATATATTGACTTTCTTTCTGGTCATTATATTGGACACTGAATAGTGAGATACCTAGCATTTTTTTGCTTGCACAAGTAGTCAGTGTCTGCCTGCACACTTCTTGTAGCGATGTGGAGTATACTGGTTAGATGTTCACCTGTCAGGAGTGATCTTGAACGCTCGCTGTCCCTCCTCTTGCTCTCTCTCTGTCTATGTCTTTCCCCTCCCTCTCTTCATCCCCCCCCCCTTCCCCGTGTTGTCCCCCCTTGTGTCATCCCCTCCACTCTATTGTTCCCTCCCCGCTGTGTGTTGTCACCCCTCTCTCTGGCCCCCCTCTCTCTCTCTGCCCTCCCCTCCCCTCTCTCCCTTTCTGCCCTCCCATCTCTATCTCCCACCACCCCCACCCCCCTCCAGATCCTTACGGTTGCTGAGAGTGGTTTTCCGGCAGCCTTTTTAAAAAAAAAAAAAATTAGAACCTGCCAGAGAGCCCCGAAGCTTTCCTGACGGGTGCTGGGAGCGGGAACAGCAGTTTCCGAATTTCTGGCCGATTCGGGGTTTTCCGGCAGGTTGCGATTTAGTTTTATTTTTATAGCCCGCTAGAAAACCCCAAATCTGTCTGACGTTTGGAAACCGCTGTTCCCGCTCTCAGCAGTGAATATGGAAAGGAGTGTTAATGAGAATTAGATAAAGATCTGAGCTTAGAAATTCCAATTCAGCTGTGAAAAGGGCTCTGCATTTTTTTTTTATATACCGGTCTAGTTGGAAAGAATAAGCTAATGGGAAATTTCTCATCCCTGAAATTACCAGTCACGGACCTCAACATTTTTTTTTACCACGGGCACTGATGTCCATGTACGGACATGTTGCCGACCCTTGCGAGGATGAGGAATGGCCAGGTACAATCTACGTTCCTGGGCCAGATGGAAACCTTTGGTGGGCCTGGTCCTGGCCCATGGGCCGTATGTTGGACAACCCTGTTCGAGCACATTCTCAATTTTATATGTATGTTTGATGTGACTGAAGTTATGTAACTAATCTAGCTATAAAGCTTAATCTTGGGTGTCTCAATGTATTCTCAATCTTGATTGGTGTATTTCATTTACTTTCTGTATTGCTTACCTTTTGGATTTTTCTAAAAATGCTTAAAGAATGTATAAAAATAATTTGCAAGGTCATTTATTAAACTAACAATAAAACATTTCCAGCTTTCAAAGTGGAAACCTGAACATTTTGTTCGACTTTCCGCATCCCACGAACATCAGGTTGTTAACTGAAGCCAGATTTGATCGGCATTCTGGAGATGCCACTTGATGGTTGACATCTGGTACGGTCCACTTCACTGGAGAGGCTCTGTCTGTACTGGAGTTGCCTTGTGGGTGTCAGTCTGGGGTTCACCTTGGTACCACCTGGCAATGCAGGGTATGCTATCGGCAGTGCCCAAATGGAGATTGTTCGGAACAACCTGGCCTGAAATCTTAAATTAGCCCATCTATTTCCTGCTAATGTACATGCCAAAAATGTAACAAAGGTGCTTTCCCCAGAGCTTGGCAAAGCTAACATGTACATTCTACAAAGTAGATAACATTTCTTATTACACTTAGTGTTCCATCTGTCTTCGAGTACAGTCACAGAAAGTAAAAGGGAAAAGACTAAAGTGCTTATACTGGGGACCTGTGCTTGCTTGTTTTTGAAGCCATTTCTGAAAACAGTACAGTCTTTAAGTATGAACTTACTTATCTATCCTTAGATGTTCAGTACGGACACACACATCACAGAATTGTTACAGTGCAGAAGGCGGCCATTAGGCCCATCGTGTCTGCACCTGCTCTCTGAATGAGTAATTCACCTAATGCCATTCCCGCGCCTTCTCCCCATAACCCTGCACGTTGTTCCTTTTCAGATAACCATCTAATTCCCTTTTGAATGCCTCGATTGAACCTGTCTCCAACATCCACTCTGGCAGCGCATTTGAGATCCTAACCACTCGCTATGTGAAGAAGTTTTTCCTCATGTCACTTTTGTTTCTTTTGCCAATCACTTTAAATCTGTGCCCTCTCATTCTCGATCCTTTCATGAGTGGGAACTGTTTTTCCCTATGCACTCTGTCCAGACCCTTCATGATTTTGAATACCTCGATCTTCTTACACCTCCTCTTAGCCTTCTCTTCGCCAAAGAAAATAGTCCCAACTTCTCCAATCTTTTTTCATAGCTGAAGTTCTTCATTTCTGGAACCATTCTCATGAATCTTTTCTGTACTCTGTCCAATGCCCTCACATCTTTCCTAAAGTGCGGCGCCCAGAACTGGACTCAATACTCCAGCTGAGGCCAAACTAGTGTATACAGGTTTAACATAACCTCCTTGCTCTTGTACTCTATGCCCCTATTAATAAAGCCCAGGATACTGTATGCTTTTATTAACTGCTCTCTCAACCTGTCCTGCCACCTTCAATGACTTATGCACATATAGACCCAGGTTTCTCTGCTCCTGCACTCCCTTTAAAATTGTGCCCTTTATATTGTCTTTCCACGTTCTTGCTACCAAAATGAATGACATCACATTTCTCCACATTGAACTTCATCTACCACTTGTCCACCCACTCCACCAACTTGTCTGCGCTTTTGAAGTTCTACATTTGGAATATAGTTGTAGTTTTAGCTTGCAACAGTCTATTCTGAAGATATTTTTCTGTTTCTGCCATTTTCTAGAGACGTCTGGTTAAATCTTTGGAGGATCTTTGTACACAGTATGATTTAACTGTTCGCAGCTCAACTGGTGACATTATCCAGTTTATCTATGGTGGAGATGGCTTAGATCCAGCATCTATGGAAGGCAAAGATGAACCTTTAGAATTTAAGCGGGTTTTGGATAATATTCGGGTAATGATATTCTGTTTATAACTATTGTGTTGTATAGTGTGATATACTATATATTGGGTAGTTTAGTATACCTTTAAGTTTGTGTTTCTACAAATTCCAGGTTAAATTGTGTTTCTGCCAGCTTGAGATCAAATATATGCAAAGAATTTCCTTTGGCTACAAGTTTAATTGTAATGAGTTCAAATATGTTGACTGCTTTTTTGAAATTCTATTTAGAAAAAGAAATTGCTGAAATTATTAAATTATCATGATCCATTTCAAGTGGTATTATCCAAGCAATAGTAGAAACTAAAAAGTATTATTGTACCTTTCCTACCTTAGTTTCACCACTAGAATTCTGAGAACTGTGGATTTCCCCAGATTGGTAAAACCTGTTAAACTTACCAACTAAGACAAACATTCAGTTGTAAAACTTGATCTTGCAGTTTCTGCCACCTCCTCCGATCATCACCACACACACCCACACAATTTTCTTGGCTGTTCTGGCCTCACCGGTTCATGTCTAGTAGGCAGCCTTCTCTCTGTTCTCTGTCCATATTGCTGTTGAACTAGTCATAAGAACTTTTATGACGCTGTATAATGGCTCACCCTTCAGTATGACCAGCATACAACAGTGTGGATGAGTTCAGAAGTTGAGAGATTGAACCTTTATGCAACACCTTGAAGTGAAAAGTCTTGATGCTGCATCCCAGCCATACCCAGTCCTATAATTAAATTTTTACACCAACTGAGAGAATTAAGCTGTTCCTGGAGATGAGAGAGAGACTTTAAATCTTTCAATCTCAGTTCCATTAGGAGGAGGTGTCTAACAGAAGTTGCGTTATTGCATGCTGTTAATTAATTTTCACAATGAAATTTGAAGTAAATGTAAGTAAAAATCCGATAACTGAACTTTTTTCAGGAACTTTGTTTTGTCTTGAATTTTGTAAGACCATTAAGCTCATATATTCTAACCTACCTCATTAGCGTTCAATCTTGTTTGAAAGAAATCTGCCATTTTATTGCACTAGACTTGGCTTGTATACTGGCATCCTGCTGTTCCAAAAAAAAAAGACTCTGACTTGCTTACTAAAATTGGGATTTAAATTCAGGCAACATTGGAAAAAGCTTAGGGATTTCTGTCTATCCATGCCCACTCAGTTCATAAGGAAAGAATGGAATAGGAAAGAGGATATTTCAGTTTGAAACACTGAAATACACCAGGTAATATAATCTTTGCTGAGTCCACTTTGTGTGGAGGCATATGAACTGGATTATGGGCCTTTTTTCACTGAAATTTGGCTAAAACATCTGTTCATTTTGTGAAAACACATCCATTCAGCATATGAAAACAATTTTAACATAATTTGGTTGGTTCTTTGTGCTCTTCATGTCAAAACAATTTTTGTGTAAATGCTTGTTATCCCTGGAGACAGCCCCTTTTGATTTGTTATAGTTCATGGAAATACTACTAACTGTACAGAATATATTCATGTGTGTTGTGCATATTTAGTCACACCAATGTTAGATGGTTTCATTTGCCAGCTGTTTGTTTTTAAAGAGAACATGCCCTTGATATCTTTGCTTTTCTCCCCTGCTAGGCCATTTACCCATGCCACAGTGAACCAGCACTGAGTAAGAATGAAGTGGTTGCAGCTGCCGAGGCAATTATGAAGAGAAGCGAGTTTCTCTGTTGTCAAAATGAATATCTGCAGGTTAGCATAATTCTCATTCTCTTTACATCAAAGCATATTGTACATTAGATGGAAATGAAACCTTTGTTTCCTATTGTGTTTCACTTCCTTGTATTGATGAACCTATCCCATTCCTAAAGGCTCTAACTGGGACCAATTGTGAGAAGTACATTGAGGTAATGGCTTTGGTTGTGTGATTGGGCATTTCCGTCTTACAGAACCTCATTCATTATATATGCCTCCCTAATTCATTGGCTGATTTTGCTGCTAGCTGCTCAATGTATCTGACCATAACTTGTAAAACATTTACAAAAAAAACACATGATTTACATTGAGTCACTTTAGGTACCCTGCATCAGGAAGCTTTAATATACTGCTCCTGTGTATTAAGGAATGCACTTGTGGCACAAGCAATTGCCATGCTGCACATGTAAATCCCAAGTCAGTTTCCACCACGTTCATCCTGGAAGTTCAGATTTTTAATTCTTTTTAGCATTGGTAGGAAATTTTGGAGGTTTGGAACCTTTTGTACCCAATGCCCAACATTAGTTTATTGACATGTTTTTAATCCAGCATCAGAAGAGCAACACCAGTATAGACATCTTCTACACTGTCCTTTCTACGCCCTCTCTGTGAGATTGTGACTTTGTCAGACTACGAGGCCTACTTCCGCTACTAATTCTTATGTTCGCATGAGTAGGTTTGCCCTGCTGATGCAGATCCACAAGGAACAGGGCTTAAATAGCCCAAAATTGTTTCATCCTTGCAGCTAACAGAAAATAGCTGTGATCCCATTGATTGGTATGACCTAAATTCAAATCCCAATCCTACAGCCAATGAAACTATCTTAGCTGTGTACTTTGTCACTTGTGATTGATTTATTCAAAGATACTTTCTGTGTAAAGTTTTTTTTTTTAATCCTTCATGGGATGTGGGCATTGCTGGCAAGGTCAGCATTTGTTACCCATCCCTTGTTGTCCTTGATAACTGAGTGGCTTGCTGGGCCATTTCAGAAGGCAGTTAAGAGTCAGCCACATTGCTGTGGGTCTGGAGTCGCATGTAGGCTAGACCAGGTAAGGATGGCAGATTTCCTTCCCTGACATTACCACCATGCCACCATCTTCCCCATATACTACCATGAGGGAATAGTTTCAGTTTAATAAGAAAAAAGGAAGGAACATTTCAAGTTTGCTTTCCTTTATGCAGTTTCTAATCACAACCATTTTTATTGGTGACTTTTTTTTCAGACTAACATTAACCCAGGAAAAGATCAGGAACCACACACTCAATAGCAATTCGATAAAGCAGGAGAAGATCCTGACAGTTCTAAACATCTATTCCTACTTCGTCATTTTCTCCCTCCATTTGTCTTCTCTTTTGCTTTGTAACAAGGGGGAATAATTTCACTGTATTTACCCTTTTGAACCCCTTGATCATTTCAGAGACCTCAATTAGATCACCCTTAGACGTTCTAAACTGGAGAGTGCAAGTCTAGTTTATGCAACCCGTTTAACCCTTTAAGCCCTGTAATCATTCTGGTGAATCTGTGTTGTACCAGACATAAGATCAGTAGATCCTTTTAGAGGTATGGTGCCCAAAACTGAATGCAGTACTCCAGATGGGGTCTGACCAGGCCTCTCTACAACTGAAGCATAAATTCCTCCCCTTCATATTTCAGCTCCCTTGAGATAAAGGCCAACATTCTATTAGCATTTTGATTATTTTTTTGAACCTGTGCATCTACATTTAGTGATATATACATATCTGGACACTCAAAACCCTTTACTCTTCCATAGTTCCAGCTCTTTTGCCATTTAGAAGATATTCCAATTTGTCATCTTGGATCCATATGCCACAGTTTTGCCAGTTCATTTAATCTGTCTACATTCCTTTGTAACTTCTTGCTCCCATATAAACAGCTTTCTGTGCCTCCTAACTTTGTCATCTGTAAACTTGGGTATACACCTCTCGGGGTGGGGGGTGAAAATTGACACGGGTGGTGATGCAAGACAGGCAGAATCACTTATGCTGCCGGTTATACGACACGCTAATTCCTAGTTCTATCAAAGTCATATACAATAGGTGACCGGCGCATTGCTTTCTGTTTTGCATCCCTGGCCAATTTTGCCCCCTCTATTCCTTCATCTATATCGTTGCTATATATGGTGAAAAGCTGAAGCACCAGGATAGATTCCTGGGCGACACCACTTGTCACATGCTGCCAGTCAGAGTGCATTCCCTTTGTACGTACCCTTTGCTATTTCCAACAGTTAGCAACTCATGTCATAAGATAACAATGGTCAGCAATTGCTGGATCATTATTAGCATTGGAAACGCTTGCTAATGATTTCTGCTTAGTTTTGGGGCAGATATGAATTGTTGTACTTTCTTCCCACTGTAGTATTAGATGAGATTAGCTAACTCAGGCTAGATCAAGGATTGAGCTTAAAATGATGCTAGTCTGTATGGCTGAATGCAACATCGCACAGTATGTCTACCCACTTACTAGTGTCTTCAAACTGTAATATTCAGCATTACCCATTAGACTTGTGTGATGAAGTGAATATAGCTGTCGGCTTCAGCTGCTTGACTGCGAGTGGAAAATGCATGAATATTTTGGATGGATTGACTTGGCATGCTGTGTGTTTTAAAGAGCTTCTAGATATGACAGAGACTTCTCCAGATAATCTTTCTCCAGCCTAGTGCAAAGGACTGCTTCCACAGCGACGTCCACGCTTCCTGTGAACGGAAATGTCCGCAAAACAATTCAGGACGTAGCATACCCGGGATGAATAATGAACGCCTCGTTTTGCCAATGAGCTCACTAAAAATAGCATGAGCTGCCTCATAATCTCTGGATTTCTTTGCCAGACAGGGAGATGACAACTCAGACTGTAAAGTGCAAGCAATAAACTATGAATTAGGTCTATCAAGAAATGAAATTGGAAGAAGAAATAGCACAAACAACAGATTTCACTCGATTAGATTACCAATTTCAAGCCTATCTCTAAACATGTTTTAAAAAGTTTGTCATTCAGTTTCTCCGTAATGACACTGAGCTCAGATTGGTGAATGTGATGTGTTGTTTGTCCATGAAATAATCTGTGTAGTTTTGTTTCCAGCAAAAATGACTTTGAATTCACAGGACTAAACTGTATTTTAATCTGATATTCTACTGATCATCTTGGAATCGAATAGAATTTTAATATAAACATTCCAGGAATTTCACACTAAATCTGAGAAATATACACAAATGGAGGAATTTATTTTGCTATTCAGCTCTGCATTAATGGTAAGTAATTGGATTTCATGAAAACTTACCTCAATATTGAATTTGACTTCTTCCTTTAGGCGATCAGAAATTTTATCAAGGATTTTTCTGAGAAGATCAAGAAAACTAGAGACAAATATGGCATTAATGACAATGGAACTACTGAGGTATTAAATTTATTATTGTATTCTGTAAAAGTTTATAGTGCATATGTCAATACGTAGGCAAGAGGGGGATATGATTGTTCTCGTCGAGGAAATATTATAGTGGATTCAAATGCTAAAGTTGCTTCTTTGAAATTTTCGGCATTAAGAAAACTGGGTAATATATATTCACTTTGCACTCTAATGGAGTGCTGTTTACGAATGTGTGCGGTTAGATTATTTAACTGATCTTTAATTATTTCTGCAGCCCCGCGTTCTATACCAGTTGGACCGAATTACTCCTACGCAAGTAGACAAATTTCTAGAAACCTGTAGGGACAAGTACATGAGGTGAGACACAAATGTGCAGGCCTGAGGTTCTGTTTGGTGTAAATTGTCATCAAATTCACCATTTTAACAATATAATTTGTGTTTCGTATACTCTTTTGTTTTTAGTATTCTTTGTGTACAATTGCTACAGTTAAGTTTAAACAGCTAAAAATTTATTGCTTCATTCGAAGAACCTTTTCATTAAATGTTGAGCCATTTTATGGACACAAGCTGGTTTTGTAAAAGCTGGTGTACTTTGCCTTGTTATATAAACTGCACAAAGACAGGAGCAGTCCTTTTACATAAGAGTTCTTTCATTTTGTAATTTTGAGGATTTAAACCCATAACCTCTGCTACTGCTGAGCCAAGGCCGACACCTTTAACCGTTCAGTCGAAGCAACTTAATTCTGATTCAGATTCAACTGTAAACTTAAATATTTGATCAGCAGCGTGCACACACATTAGACCCCACAGAGAACTGTATCAGATGTGCCATCTTTTTTGTGGGAATCTTGTATGGAAATGGGATGTGTTCTACGATGGCCTTACTAGCTAGAATTGATAATTGCAACCTTACCTTGAATGATAAATTATGTAGGACAGATGGCTTTCTGCCACGTTGCCTGGATAAATACAGGTTATGCTAACACTAGCAGATGGAGCAAAAACCTCTAGGGAAGATTGGCCATTCTTCACGAACCCTCTGCTGAATAAAAGATGTTAGGCACAATACCTTTTAATAATCTCTACTTTTAATCCTGAGCAATGGAATCCAATTGTATATAGTAGGGACGAAATACTTCACTTACATGGAGAAACAAGAGAAGCAGAGGGTGTTGTACTTAGAACAGAAAAGATTAAGGAGCGATTTGACAGAGGTGTTCAAAGTCTTGAAGGGATTTGATAGAGTAAATAAGGAGAAACCATTTCCAGTGGCACAAGGGTCAGTAACCAGAAGAACCAGGTTTAAGGTGATTACACAGTGAGTTCTTACGATCTGGAATGTACCATCCTAAAGGGTGGTAGAAGCAGATGGGATAGTAACTTTCAAAAGGGAATTGGATAAATACTTGAAAAGGAAGAATTTGCTGGGCTATGGGGAAAGAGCAGGGGAGCGGGACTAATCGAATAGCACTTTCAAAGAGCTAGCAGAGGCACAATGGGCTGAATGACCTCCTTCTGTGATGTATCATTCTATAATGGACAAAGTCTGTAATAACCACAGCGGAAATGACTGCCACATTCATTAGAGCGTGAGACTGAATGTGAATTAGTTTATCTTCAGTCAAATTTTATCACAAAATCTGATCTTACAAAACTAGTCCTGGAAACGTTTTTTTTTTCTGATCACACTTTTGGTTTTGTGTAGATAAATTGAAACTGCAAAATTAACTGCTAGTGCAAACTTTGTAATTGAAAAGAAATGATTAATAATAAGATAAAAGCAAAATACTGCGGATGCTGAAAATCTGAAATAAAAGCAAGAAATGCTGGAACCATTCAGCAGGTCTGGCAGCATCTGTGGAAAGAGAAGCAGAGTTAACGTTTTGTGTCAGTTCCGAAGTAGGGTCACTGACCCGAAACATTAACTCTGCTTCTCTTTCCACAGATGCTGCCAGACCTGCTGAGTGGTTCTAGCATTTCTTGTTGTGATTAATATTAAGACTTTACGAAGGGTTTGATCAATTATCGATAGTCACTGTTGCATTAATTATGGTGTTTGGCATTTTAATCATAATCTCTTACCTATTTGTCTTTTTAACAAGAGCTCAGATGGAGCCAGGTTCTGCAGTTGGTGCCTTGTGTGCACAGAGTATCGGAGAGCCAGGTACACAGATGACCTTGAAGACTTTCCACTTTGCTGGTGTAGCTTCTATGAATATTACTCTGGGTGTGCCCAGAATAAAAGAAATTATTAATGCATCAAAATCTATAAGGTAAATCCAAATATGGTTCTGTTTTTCTACATGGTTTTGAATACTTTGAGGTGTAATTTAAATTGGCTCATGTGCAAGTTTTTAAATTACAGTTGATATCCACTGGTGCTCCATGAGAATGATCTGTTATCCATTTACTTTTTTAACATGGCTAACTCAAACCAAATGTAACTTGGAAAGTTAATCATTGATTCGGTTCTGTCCGTTTTCTCCTGTGTGGATACTTATTCCTACAGAACTTCATTTTCAATTGATCGGGAAAGGGGTTAAGTGGTGAGGAAGGGATAGGGTACAAGGAGGTGTCAAAATATTTTGGTCATGGATTGATGCATGGAGCGTTAGATGTGGTTGTCATTTCAGCCAAAAGAAATGTCTATACAGTGGAGCAAGTAGTGCTTCTGCTACATCTGCCAGCTTAGTCGCGAGATGCCAAAGCTTCCCCACCTAAACCAAGCAAGTTTGAGTGACTCTCAGTTCCTCAGATTCAATGCCCAAATTTACGAGACCAGGGGTCAGCAACCTTAATACAAGAGGAGCCATCTTTTTAAATATAGTCAAAAATGCAATATCTCAAGAGCTGCAATGCTGTTACTCAAATGCCAATAATAATGACAAGGCAGAGACACATTTCAATAACATTTTAAAGGTTTTTACAAAAAAAGTTAATTGAATGATATCTCAAGTACAATGCTAAGAAAAGGTTTAAAAATGAAACTAACCAATTAATTACCATCAAAATGGGTTCGATAGATCAAGGTCGGGAGCTGCACACAAGTCCTTAATGAGCTGTCCGTGGCTCTGAAGCCACAGGTTGCAGACCCCTGTCCGAGAGGGTAGTTAGTTGTTCCACTGCTTTAAATTCCAGACCATTTTTAAAAATATAAAATCACTTGACGATGATGGGTAAGTTTGTTTTCTACATTTTCTTCCAGACTAGCTGAACTCAAGATTAGTAGTCAACCTGTTAATATTTCACTTTGCAGCACCCCGATTATTACAGCACATCTCGATCAAGATGACGATGCTGACTTTGCTCGACTAGTGAAAGGAAGAATTGAAAAGACTCTGCTAGGAGAAGTAGGTCGATCTCTATAATCAATTGAAAACATGTACCGTTCATGTTAAGTTCTCATTCACCTGCATTCTTGCCGCACGCGCAGCAGTTGTTGCAGAATGATAAGTTTCCTTCTGTTAAATTATAGTACTGAGACCAAGCACTGGGCATTTTAGGTACTTCTTCAAAAAACTATAAGATGCCCTTATCATGGCCAAAATAAGCTTCTCCCAGGAGAACTCCTTGACTGCTAAAATGTGAGAATTAACAAGCTCAAATGCACTACTGATGAAAAGTGAGAAGATTACAGTACCCTGTTGTAGACATCTGGTTCAGTTAAGGTTTGTTAAAGTGAAGTGGATTTGATCTCCCTTGACATTTTGTTCTAAAAAGAAAACAGAGAACCTAGAAGTCCAGAATGAGAAAAGGCAATTTCATCCATCAGGAGCCTGTCCTTCCAGTGCACTGTCGATTACTCTCCTTAACCCTCAAAGCACCGGTGTCTCTGTCTTTTCGGGTTGTAGTCAGGCTACCTTGGTCACTGACGAAATAACTTCTCAACTGTCAGCTGCACAGTTATCAGTCACATCAAAATTTTTAGCTGGTTGCATGCATGATGTAACTGCATCAACCTTTACAATCTTGAGCAATGGTTTACAGGCCTGCCTTGCAAATGTTATTTCAACAGTTGGCATTCATACAAAGCCCCTGCTTCTGATATCTGAGTAACTTGATTATAGTATTGGGGTTTGTTTCAGCAACACAGTGAGCATAGGAATTATACAGAACAGTTGATTGTTTAAGGGCTAAATTATTCAGATGGTGTCCGCTTGCACTGCATTGTTCAGAGGACCAGGTATGGAATTATAAAGCAGCCACCAATGAAAATCAGTTTAATTTGGTGCCAGGTTTAAAAGTTGCACTGCAAGGGTTGTAATTTCATGCATTACGAACAGAGCACGACATTCACAGTAACTTGGCAACTGTCTTGAGTCCGATCTATTTGCAACCTTGGTATTATATTTGACCCCGAGACGAGCTTCCAACTATACATCTGTGCCATCACTAAGACTGCTTATTTTCACCTCTGTAACATTGCCGGACTCCACCCACATCTCAGCTAATCTGTTGCTGAAACCCTCATCTGTGTCTTTTTTTACCTCGACTTGACTATTCCAACACACTGCTGGCTGGCCTCTCACTCCATAAACTTGAGGTCATTCAAATCTCTGCCGCTTGTACTCCAACCCGCGCCAAGTCCCGTTCGCCCATCGTCCCTGTGCTCGCTGACCTACTTTGGCTGCCGGTCAAACAGCGGCTCAATTTTAAAATTCTAATCCGTGTTTCCAAATCCCACCGTGGCCTCGCCCCTCCCTATCTCTGTAATCTCCTCCAGCCCCATGACCCTCCAAAACTTTTGCGCTCCTCAAATTCCAGCCTCTTGAGCATTCCCAATTTTAATTGCTTCAACCTTGACAGCATGCCTTTAGCTGTCTAGGCCCTAAGCCCTGGAATTCCCTCCCTAAATCTCTCTACCTCTCTCTCCTCTTTTAAGGCACTCCTTCAAAACCTACCTCTTTGACTAAGCTTTTGAACATCTTCCCTAATATCGCTTACGCAACTCAGTGTCGACTTTTGCTTTAGAACACTCCTGTGAAGTGCCTTGGGATGTTTTATACATTAAAGGTGCCATATAAATATAAGCTGTTGTTATTTCCATAAGATGCTTAAGCTTTGAAGCAGCAATTTGTGTTTAACTGGGAAAATGGAGGGTTGTGTCAGATTGTCCGTGTACCTGTGGAGGCAGATACCTGAACTGGGGAAACTAATAAAGACAAAAATGTCCTCCTTCCCGGGGGAACTGATTTAGTTTATTGGAAGTATTGTGCTAACCATGGAAAATATAAGCAATTTGATGTGCATTAATTGAAATTTGTAACTAGATGCAAGTCTTTTTATTTAATTCTAATTTACGAATTTTGCAGATTTCAGAGTACATTGAAGAGGTTTTCCTACCCGATGATTGCTTCATTCTTATCAAGCTTTCCTTGGAAAGAATCAGACTTCTGAGACTGGAGGTAAATAGTGGGATTGCCCCTCTCAGAAAACATTCTGACACCTCCTCCTTTCCTAGAGGTAATGACTAAGGAAGAAATTTTCTTCTGATATCTTGATTTCAAGGTGAATGCAGAAACTGTGAGATACTGCATCTGCACATCAAAACTGCGAGTGAAGCCAGGTGACGTTGCAGTTCACGGTGAAGCAGTCGTGTGTGTCACACCTCGGGAGAATAGCAAAAGCTCAATGTACTACGTTCTTCAATATCTAAAAGAGGAGCTGCCAAAGGTAAGGTGACTTAAAAGGCTGAACATCAGCTGGGGAAATAGATTAGAAATACACAGCAGGCCTCTCAGCATCTGCAAAGAGAATAGATGTGTTAACGTTTTGGATGTGGTTTCTTGATCATCCTTTATAAGACCAAACAAAAGTAAGAGGAGAGAGAGCAACCAACTTTTAAGTAGGTGTTAAGTGTGCCTTGCTGTTACAGGAAACCGAAACAAATAACTGGAAGACAATGGAGCGAAGAGGCTGACCAGTTTTGTACAGTTCCCGATGGGCCCAGAGCAGTCAGTAACACAACAGGTGGTATAATGTTAGCCAGCAATCTGTAGGGTAGTAAAATGCTAGTGAGAGCTGGCACTGATGTGATGGGCAGAATGGCTGCCTCCTGTGCTGTAAACCTCTTTGGTTCAAGGGTTCGGAAAGAAGTTTTTGCTGTCTGGTCACATTCTGTAAATTTTTGTGTTTAACCATGCTGGAATTGTTGTTTGGAGCAAAGTATCTTGAGCATTTGAACTGGTTTCTGTGCCCCACTTTTGTCTATTTTACCGTATGGCACAGCATGCTAGAAGAGTCCATCTAACGAAGTTGATATGTTTCAGATTGTTGTCCAGGGTATCCCAGAAGTCTCCAGGGCTGTGATTCATATCGACGAGCAAGGTGGAAAGCAGAAGTACAAGCTGTTGGTGGAAGGTGACAATTTGCGTGCTGTCATGGCAACTCATGGAGTCAAAGGAACGCAGACATCATCAAACAATACTTATGAGGTAATATACTTCTCCACTCCTCTTTTATAAAAGATATTGATATTGCCTTTCATTCTCATCATATGTGCAGACATTAGTCTACGTTCTGTGCAAATGATAGCATTATCTGTGCTGGGATGGATCCAAAATAATTTTGGGCTGATTTCTGTTTGTGTGATCTGTTCTCTGTCTAGTGGAGAACTTCCTGTCCTTCAGTTGGTGCCTTCCTGTTGACCTGACAGGTTACAAATTCATTGTATTGGGAATCACAGACACATGGTTATGTCCTGTCATCCCATGTAACCACATTGGGGCACAGATTTGCCATGACACTCAGCTACCTGGAAAAGGTTTCTTCCTTTTGTTCCTGTGAGGAGGCTTTGTCAGACGCACACGATTAATTATCTGTCCAAATGACTGAAAAAGAATGTTATGAAATAGCAAAACTTGCCCAACCAATGCACTGTCAAGGTCACATTATAACTGAGTCAGTCGTTTACATTCACGAAATTGGGAAATATATGATGGTTGGCGATATGATAAAAGGCTATGATGCCCTCAAGGGGTTCAGAACACTGCACTATTAAAGCTTGCAATGTGCAACAGTCTTGAGTTACCTTATAGAACAGTTTTTTAAAAAATGTGTGGGCTTTTTTAATCTGTTACTGGATTTAACTTTTCAAAGTTGTTCCAGTAGAGTTTTACCACTACAGTTCATATTTCATCACTGCTGTCATTGTGACCCCTCACAACACTGATATAATATCAATATTCTAATTGGATCCACTGATCACGTCAGAGGCATTATGGAGATTATTTGTTTGCGGAGGTTTAATATCTCTCTTTGGTTAGGCAGGTCAGTGGTAGATGAAATTCAATACAAATCAATGCAAGGCATTGCATTAAAATGGATGTCACAAGCAGGATATGAATAGTGTAGAAATAGTGAACAGTGAAGCAGAAAGGAATGAGAGAATCAATGTTGATTCATCAGTTAACATGTCAAATCACTATCAGGCAGCAACAAAGAATGTTTTAGTTATATTGTTAGGTCAGGTCAATATAAACCTGCAGACATCTACTCTACAAAACTCTACAGTACCTTGGTCAGACTAAACCTTGAACACTATGTTCAGTTTTAGAGCTCAAAATACACGGAACACAAAAGAGTGATTCCTCCATCAAAGATTTGAGTTGTAAAAAAATACAGGTGAAACTGGAGCTGGTTTTAGCCTTGAAAGGAAGCAACTTAGAAAGGGTCTGTCTTGTTTAATACATTAAATGGCATAAATGAGGTTAATCCAGAGCCATATTTCAGGGTGTACCAGGATACAAAAACAAGGAGACACGGGTCAGAACTGGTAAGAGGAAAGTTTACAGTAGACGTCAGAAAGAAGTTCGCCAAAGAGACCAGTACTTGGAATGATTCATCTGGTAGAGTAATGGAGGAACAGGAGTAGACCGTTCAGTTAGATCATGGCTGATCATCTACCTCCACTCCACTTTCCCACGCTATCCCCATATCTCTCATTGTCATTAGTATCCAGATATCTATCGATTTCTGTCTTGAACATGCTCACTGAACGAGCTTCCACAGCCCTATTGGACAGAGAATTCCAAAGATTCACCACCCTCTAGAGTGAAGAAATTCCTCCTCATCTCGGTCTCAAATGGCCTGCCCCTTATTGAGACTGTGTTCCCTGGTTCTAGACTCACCAGCCAGGGGAAACATCCTGTCTATATCTACTCTGTCACGCCCTGTAAGGATTTTAGACCCATAGAAAAATTACAGCACAGAAGGAGGCCATTCAGCCCATCGTGTCTATGCCAGCCGGAAAAAGCTAGCCACCCAATCTAATTCCACCTTGCAGCACCTGGTCCATAGCCTTGCAGGTTACAGCACTTCAAATGCATCTCCAGGTACCTTTTAAATGAGTTGAGGGTTTCTGCCTCCACCACCGTTCCTGGCAGTGAATTCCAGACATGCACCAGCCTCTGGGCGAAAATGTTTTTCCTCATGTCCCCTCTAATCCTTGTGCCAATCACCTTAAATCTGTGCCCCTGGTAATTGACCTCTCCGTTAGGGGAAACAGGTCTTTCTAGGCACCTCATAATTTTGTACACCTCAATTAAGTCACCCCTCAGCCTCCTCTGTTCTAAGGAAAACAACCCTAGCCAATCCAATCTTTTCTCATAGCTGCAACTTTCAAGCCTTGGCAGTATTCTTGTAAATCTCCTCTGTACTCTCTCCAGAGCAAATAGGTCCTTCCTGTAATGCAGTGACCAGAACTGTATGCAATACTCCAGCTATGGCCTAACCAGCGTTTTATACAGTTCCACCATTACATCCCTACTTTTGTATTCTATACCTCGGCCAATAAAAGAAAGCATTCCATATGCCTTCTTCACCACTCTATCTACCTGTCCTACCACCTTCAGGGACCTGTGGACATGCACTCCAAGGTCTTTCACTTCTTCTACCCCTCGCAGTACCCTCCCGTTTATTGTGTATTCCCTTGCTTTATTTGCCCTCCCCAACTGCATTACCTCACACTTCTCTGGATTGAATTCCATTTGCCACTTGACTGCCCACTCAACCAAACCATTGATATCATTCTGGAGTGTACAGCTATCCTCTTCACTATCAACTACACGGCAATTTTTGTGTCATCAGCAAATTTCCCAATCATGCCTCCCACATTTAAGTCCAAATCATTAATATATACCACAAACAGCAAGGGACCCAACACTGAGCCCTGTGGAACGCCACTGGAAACCACTTTCCATTTGCAAAAACATCTGTCGACTTCTGCACTTTGTTTCCTGTCACTGAGCCAATTTTGGATCCATCCTGCCACATTCCCCTGTATTCCATGGGCTTTCATTTTACTGACCAGTCTGCCATGCGGGACCTTGTCAAATGCTTTACTAAAATCCATGTAGATCACATCCACTGCACTACCCTCATCAATCCTCCTTGTTACTTCCTCAAAAAAAAAACTCAATCAAGTTCGCAAGACATGACCTTCCCTTAACAAATCCATGCTGACTAACCCTGATTAATCTGTGCCTTTCTAAGTGGCAGTTTATCTTGTCGCTTTTTTAAGTTTCGATGAGATTGTGCCTAATTCTTTGGAACTCTAGAGAATAGCGGCCCAGTTTCCTCAACCTCTTCTCAGAAGTCAATCCCGCCATCATAGAGATAAGTCTGGTGAGCCTCCGTTGCACTTCCTCTATGGCAAGTATATCTTTCCTTATATGAGAAGACCAGAACTGTACACAATACTGAAGGTGCAGTCTCACCAAGGCTGTATACAATTGCAGCAAAACTTATTTACTCCTGTACTCAAATCCCCTCGCAATGAAGGCCAACGTACCATTTGCCTTCCTAATTGATTGCTGCACCTGCATACCAACTTTCAATGACTCATGAACAAGGACATCCAAGTCCCTTTGGACATCAACACTTCCCAACCTCTCTCCATTTAAGAAATAATCTGTCTTGCTGTTTTTTTTCTACCAAAGTGGATAACTTCACACTTATTCACATTATATTCCATCTGCCATGTTCTTGTCCATTCACTTAGTGTATCCAAGTCCCCTTGAAGCCTCCTTGCATCCTCCTCAACTTATATTCCCACCTAGTTTTGTGTCATCATTTTTGGAAATGATTTGGAAATCTTACATTTGGTCCCCACATTCAGGGCGGCGCAGTGGTTAGCACCGCAGCCTCACAGCTCCAGCAACCCAGGTTCAATTCTGGGTACTGCCTGTGTGGAGTTTGCAAGTTCTCCCTGTGTCTGCGTGGGTTTTCTCCGGGTGCTCCGGTTTCCTCCCACAAGCCAAAAGACTTGCTGGTTGATAGGTAAATTGGCCATTATAAAATTGCTCCTAGTATAGGTAGGTGGTAGGGAAATATAGGGACAGGTGGGGATGTGGTAGGAATATAGAATTAGTGTAGGATTAGTATAAATGGGTGGTTGATGGTCGGCGCAGACTCGGTGGGCCGAAGGGCCTGTTTCAGTGCTGTATCTCTAAATAAAAAATAATTAAAAAAAAAAAATACCCTTTTCCCTTTATCAGTTTCTCGGTCATCTTTTGCTGGATTCTAAATTGCTCCTAATCCTTGGGCTTACCACTTTTTCTGGTGACCTTACAAGCCACTTACTTTGATCTAATGCAATGTTTAAAGTTTTTTTTTGTTATACACAGTTGATTCAGCTTTCCAATTGGGTTTTTGTGTCTTACGGGAATGTATATTTGTAAAAGACCATGTAATACTTGTCTAAATACTAGCCATTGCCTGTCTGCCCCATCTTCCCCAGTCAGTCCAGTTAATAGCTTGCTTGAAAATGTTTTGAACAATAGCAATGTTGACTTTTATTTTGAAATTGTCCACAGGTAGAGAAGACGTTGGGTATCGAAGGTGCTCGATTCACCATCATCCACGAGATCCAGTATACAATGAAAAATCACGGGATGAGCATTGACAGAAGACACGTCATGCTTTTGTCGGACCTGATGACGTACAAGGTCAGAACCCGTAACTCCCAGAGTGAGAAGCACTTGCCGAAGAACAATATTTTTAGTACACTCAACCGCGGACCAGTCGGTCTGGTTCAAACTGTCTTGTTTGACGTCCTTTGGCTACTCCCAGAGTTGCCAAGAACAGCAAAGGCAAAAAGTGTTTTTACTTGGAACTAGCAAGACATCAGTAGGTTTGACTTCAGCCTCTACCTATCCCAAACAGATGTTTTGAGATGCAATAGGCAGATAATTCTCCTTTTACTCTAAAGTTGAAGCGGCATAACGGAGAAATAAATGTTAAGGATGGCATTCTTTTTTCAATGTCCCCAGCTTTGTCTTAAAGCAGTATGAGGTGTTAGAGGAATCTCTAAAATAGAGATGAAATTTTCTTGAAGTCCTTTGACATACTTCAATTTATAAAATCATTTCATTTTGATTAAATGCAAGTTTAATTGTGCAATCCTTAACTGTGCAGGGAGAAGTGTTGGGCATAACCCGGTTTGGCTTGGCAAAAATGAAAGAAAGCGTTCTAATGTTGGCTTCATTTGAGAAAACTGCAGATCATCTCTTTGACGCTGCATACTTTGGGCAGAAGGACTCTGTCTGTGGTAAGTCAGGCCTGTAGTTTTGGAGCTTAATTGTATTGATTAGCATTGTAACTATTGCTTTAATCACTGCATGTACTATTCATCATTCTCTGTGCTTCTAACAATTTCCATCCCATTCACTGGCTTCTTCCCTTTGTCTTTAAAGGTGTGTCAGAGTGCATTATCATGGGAATCCCAATGAACATAGGAACAGGACTTTTCAAACTTCTTCACAAAGCCGACAAGAACCCAGACCCACCCAAGAGACCATTGATATTTGACAGTACTGAATTTCATATTCCAGTGGTTACGTAGCTGGCAATGTACAGAACTTTTCGAACTACAGAATCTTATTTGGCATGATAGAACGATGGCATTCTGTCAGTTTTCTTTTCAGAATCTTTAAAGGAAGGCCAGGAATTTCCTGCAGCTGTTGGGTTATGTAGAATATAAAGCAAACACTTGAACTATCTAAAAGTGAACATCATGCAATGCAAAAGAATTGCTACAGTACAAAATGAGACCTGGTAAAGGGATATATTTTGAGTGGCTGCTAAAATCTACTTAATTTCTGTGTCAAAACATTTATTTTAAAGCATGACTGTGGTTTCCCCACAGGCATGAGGGTTTTGTTAATGGTATTTAAAAGTTTATAATGCTCAGGTTATCAAGGATTGGAAATGACACTCGATAGGACTGAGTTGATTAAATTAGTAAACGGGCATAACTATTGTATTTAAGTTTCTACAGTTGAAATCTGGGCAGATTATAATGCTGACTGACTGTTACTCTGTGTAGAAGTAACCAGAGTTAACGTGATGTAATTATCAAATGGAAATGTTACTACTGTTCAGCGTGGTGACTGAACAGGAATGTCAGTGCATGCAACTTACCTTTGCTTTGACTGGGTTTGGCCAGATTTTGAAGGGTCACTTGGGAAGTGCTGCTCACATGACTAGGTTATGCTGTTAACATCAATAAAGACAGTCTGTTTTAAAAACAAAACTGTGGATATTCCGTGTTGCTGTTATTTGCAACAGAAACAACAATCGTGGCTGCAAAGTGTCATTTAGAGTTGTTGTAATGCATTTACCAATGCGGGGAAAAAAATTCCCTTTCCTGTTTGAGAGGAGGGGGGGGAGAAGATTTCTTGAGCTACAAGCTGTCTGAGCAAATCTCACAGCAAAAACGTTAAATTCTTTTCTCTCTCTCTCCGTTACCTGTCTTGAATCTTGCAACAGCTGAAGTTTGTACTTTTACAATCTCCAATCTGGCATTTTCTGAAGTAGTATGCATTGTTTGCAGTCAGGTTTTTTAAACAACAATCTGGCAGTTCACGGTCACCTTTCCAGATTTCTGAAACTGAATTCAATATTTTGAGCTGCCATGGTGGAATTGGAACTCGTGTTCACTGGATTATTAGTCCAGGCTTCTGGAATAGTAATCCAGTAATGTAAAGCACTACACAACCTGTTAAGAAAAAAATTTATATTTGACCATGGCAGTAGTCCTGCTAAATACGCTAGGAAATAATTGGATCATTTTTCTCACAAAGTGCTGGACAATTCTGATTGTGACATTTTCTATTTTTGGGCAGCTCCCCATTTGCCCCTCAGATGGTATCGCTGCCATGAAGTGTGGTTTAAGTAATGACTTTGCTATTTCCAGGTAGACACAGTGGCAAGAAAACACAATAACATCTAGTAATAAGTACCACTTAATAGTCTTCGTAAAATTCAAAGCTCATTCTCTCTATTTGTCTAAATAGATCAGTCGTAGGTTCAAAGGTAGCAAAATTGTTAATTTTCTGCTGGAAAGTAGTTGCATTCTTGGGCCTGTATAATAAGAGTTTGATTGAAGTGAGCCTTCACTAATCAACACAATGTGCTGATTAGGGAATGGAATATAGGTGAGAACTAGAATACCTTGTAACAGTGGCTCAAACTTTGTGTGGAAGAACTGCTACAACTGGTGACACCCTTCCATTATTGACAGGCTCGGAGATTGCTGCAAAAACTGACAGTTTAGAGTTCCCCTTCATCCAAATTAGCTTTCAGAGAAAGCAGTGCTGAAAACAGCAGTATAGATTAAACGGTGCTTGCACCAGAGCATGTTTTTTTCCCCTCATTTTCTCTGCAGCCCTCCTCACCTGAAGTCAAGGCGCAATACAGAGATTCGTTAACACTGTAGTTCAATCAAGACTGTAGAGAAAGCTAAAGTATGCAGGAAACTACATAAGCTAAGGCAGACATGGTGAGATAAGATTACGGGTGGCAAAACAAATTACATTCGTGGAATGGTTATGGTCCTGGACTATTGGGAGTTCATATCCCATCATTGCAAGTTGTGAAACGATACTAGAAAAATAACCAAGTAAACTGGTAGACTGTAGTAAGAACTGGTTCATTAATGTCTTTTAGGGAAGGGATTGAACCACCTTGGGCTTATGTGTAACTTTAATGCTGTCTGACATGGCCTAGCAAACGTACTGCTTCAAGAGAAAATGACCACTACCTTCAAGGTAACCAAGGAATTGGCTGGTTAGTATCACAGAAGTAAGGAAAGGTTCAGAGAAGGCAAAGTTAAATGAGGAATAGTAATTCACAGCTTGAGTGTCAAAGGTGTATTAGTCTGGCTAGTGTCTTAGCTTTATGTTCTCAACAGCACTCAAATTACACACCAAGTTATAAAGATAGATCTTTATTGTAAAAAACAAACAAACATTCAGTAGAAATAACATTCATGGCTTAAAACCTTAGACATTAGCTGTAGGCTGATCAAAATACTTGTGTAACTAAGTTTCAAGTGTTTGAAACCCAGTTAGGTATCTGTTTTCCATTATAATCTGATGAGGATGAAATGATTTATTCCTGCTTTTTGTTCTCTGATACTATCTTTCTGTTTTGAAAGCCATTCTGAGAGTGGCTGCTTCTAACTTTCGGCAAAACACCTGCTTTTAGTTTTCTCAATATTTTGAAAGAACAGTAACAAAGTAATATTAGAGACACAAGAAACACAGCTACCACATCAAGCATATAATACTGATAGAAGAACATGTCGTACAGGGTAGGGCGCAGATGTGCCGCTCCATTGTGCCGGAGAACGTAGTCCAGCCAGTAAATAGTGCGGTTCACTGGGTGAAGAGGCTGGTCCTGATGCAGTTTAGATAAATACATAGCCTGCTTCTTGTACCTGGTAATCAGAGCAAAAATATTTCAGTGAACCATTATGTTTTCATTCATAATAGCTTGACTCTGCTACTGCCTCAGCTCATCTGCTGCTGAAACCCTCAGGCATTCCTTTGTTACCTCTAGACCAGGGATAGGCACAGACATGGGGGCAATTAATCTGTATTGAAGTGTATAGCCAACCTAATGCCATTAAAACAGTCTGATTGAAACATATTTCTCCCTATTTAGTGTTTTGCTTTCCCTTGTTGACAAGTATTCAATGTCAGCCCGCACACTTGATGTGGAGAATTTGGATGGATGTCTGTCCGACAGGAGTGATGTCTTTGTATCACCTCTGCATCTCTCTCGCTCTTTCTCTAATCTCTTGCTCCCTCCCTCGCTCTGCCAAATGACAATCTTCTAATCCATCAACTGGAAACCTGATTTAAATTCTTACATTATCACACAGAATGAAGCTAGCAGCTAAAATGGCCACAAGCAATTGCATCACTATCCACTGCATTGAGAGGGAATCAAAATATCTCTAAGATTGTAAGTGTGCATTGGGCCCCAATAAGAACTACAAGACTGCAATTGCAACCAAAGACTTTACAGCAAACCTAAAAACAGTAACTGAGTTCCAGCTACTACTCCAAACCCTCCCCCTTTAATTCTTTCTCCTCTATTTGTGTGTGTTTATCTCATATGCATTAGTGGCATGTATTTTTAGTAATTTTAACCTTGTTAGAGTGTTAAGGCTAATAAATTTAGGCTTTCTTGGGTTTAAACAAGAAAGATGTATCTGATTGGTTAAGTTACAAAGGGAGGGCATTGAATAATGGCTCACTGAGGTGAATCTAAAACACTGTTTTTTAAAAATTAAACCCTGTTATGGCCAAAACAGGAAAAGGAGCCAGAGGGGAGCCTAACACAAGACATAAACAAATTTACCAGAGGAAATACATATTGAGCCACCATTTGTGTGTTCACAGCTGACTTCTCTCTTAGCAGCCAACACTGATCAGAAGAGACTCAAGTGTGGTCTCAGGGTCAGTCAGTCGCTCTCTCTTCCAGAAGAAAACCAAGTCAACGAACTCCATGACTGTATACCCCTTTTCATTTGCTCCAGACTAATTTTTTTTTCATTACTCTTTCATGGAATGTGGGAGACACTCGCAAGGCAAGCATTGAATCCCATCCCTAATTGCCCTTGACAACTGAGTGGCTTGCTTGGCCATTGCAGAGGGCAGGTTAAAAACCAATCACATTTACTGTGGGTGGAGTCAAATGTCAGCCATACCAGTAAAGGAGATTAGGGAACCAGTTGGGTTTTTATGACAGTCTTTAATGGTTTCATGGCACCGTTACGGAGACTAGATTTCAGTTCAGATTATCTTTAATTACTTGACTTTAAATTCCACCAACTGCCCAGATTATTAGCCTGGACAGCTGCATTAGTCCAGTGACATAACCACAATGCCACTATCTCCCCAAATCCAACTATTCTATCCTTCCCTACTCTAACCTCGGAGTGTGTAAGTTGGAGCATAGTTTATTATTTTACTAATATCAGTTCAGCTGCAATAAATCTAAGCTGTTTCTTTGTTCAAGTTAAGAAAACACTCAATTGGCAAGTACATTCACTTGTTTAAAAAAAAATGCTTTGAAAAGTGTGCCTGTTTTGTTAAAATATTTCTGCATAAAAAGGAAAGCGTAGTTAAGCTAAATAAATGTTAGAGCACTTTTTTTTAAAATTCATGAGGGCCAGTTTGGCAACAGGGGCAGAAAATTGACAATCCTTTGATTGGACAAGCCCAGTAGTAAGAGAACATCCAGGTGGGCAGAAAACTGTCAAGCTTTCCAGTTGTGAGTCAGTGCATGTTTTTTACCTAATGGAGGAAGAGACCACATTCTTGACATTGTTTTTAAAAACACCAAGCAACTACTGCTGAAGTGTCCAAAAGAGGCAGAAGGCGGCGAGAATTCCAAAAAAGAACAGACGACGACAACCCAGCTCACTTTCTCACGATTCCCTAAAGACTCAAGTTGTGTGTCCTGTAATTCAAGGCCTGCTAGATTACTTTAACACTCCCTGAAGAGTGCTCATTCTGGAAGATTCTAAAGATCCTGCCTGCATGTGCGCAGGAGATTGGACTGTGTGCCAGTTTTGTACAGCATATCTCATCTGTTTTTTTCTTGAGGGGTGTGGGCACGTGATCTGCCCAAGTGTTTTGTAGTCTGTAATAGAGCTCTGTTCTAAAAAAAATCATTTAAAAAAAACTTTTTCAGTTAACCGCTTGATATATAGTGTGTGTGTGTGAAGGCACGAAGGTAAAGGGAACTTTTTTTAAATGTAATGTTGGATTTTTAAAAATTTGATCTGTTCTACTTCATTAATGAAAACTTGTTTTATACTTGTTATCTTTGCTGTTCAAGTAAAGAAACCTAGTTACTATTTTGGGGAAAATAGTGTATCTGATTCAGATGCTGGAACTCTGTTTTTATTTCAGAGTGCTGGAGTCAGAGACATGGAGTTATACAGCAGAGAAACAGGCCCTTCGGCCCATAATGTCTATACCGGCCATCAAGCACCTAACTATCCCAGTCCCATTTTCCAGCACTTGGCCCGTAACCTTGCTTGCTATGGCATTTCAAGTGCTCATCTAAATAATACTTAAATGTTGTGAGGGTTCCTGCCTCTACTACCTCTTCAGGCAGTGTATTCCAGATTCCAACCACCCTCTGGCTGAAAATATTTTTCCTCAAATCCCCTCTGAACCTCCTGCTCCTTACCTTAAATCTATGCCTCCTGGTTACTGACCCCTCTGCAAAGGGAAAAAGTCTCTTCCTATCTAACCTATCAATGCCGCTTATAATTTTGTATACCTCAATCATGTCCCCCCTCAGCCTTAGAGTCGTACAGCATAGAAACAGGCCTTTTGGCCCACTGCGTCCATACCGACCATAATGCCTATCTATACTAATCCCATCTGCCTGCATTAATTCCAGATCACTCTATGCCTTGCTCATTCAAGTACCTGTCCAGATGCCTCTTAAATGTCGCTAACTGCTCCTACTTCCACCACCACCACCGGCTGCTCATTCCAGATACCCACTATTCTTTGTGAGAAAAATTTACCCCTTTGATCCCCTTTAAACCTCCTCCCACTCACCTTAAATCTATGCCCTCTAGTTTTAGTCACCCCTACCATGGGAAACAGACTCTGGCTATTTATCTTATCTAGGTCTCTCAGCCTCCTTCGCTCCAGGGAAAACAGACCCAGCCTATCCAATCTCTCTTTATACCTCAAGCTCTCCAAACCAGGCAACATCCTTGTGAATCTTTTCTGCACCCTCTCTAGCTTAAATCACATCTTTCCTGTAGTGCGGTGACCAGAACTGCACCCAGTACTCCAAATGCGGCCTAACCAACGTCATGTACAACTGTAACATGACGTCCCAACTCTTGTACTCAATGCCTCGGCCAATGAAGGCAAGCATGCCATACGCTGCCTTCATCACCCTGTGCACCTGTGTTACCACTTTCAGGGAACCTATGTACTTGCACCCCAAGGTCTCTCTGCTCAACAACACTCCCCAGGGCCCTACCCTGGTTTAACTTCCCAAAATGCATCACTTCACACTTTGCGTTAAATTCCATTTGCCAATCCCTTGCCGACTTTCCCAGTTAATCTATATCCTGTTGTAACCTTAGACAACCTTCTTCATTGTCCACTATACCACCAATTTTGGTGTCATCTGCAAACTTACTAATCATGCCCCCTACATTCACATCCAAGTCATTAATATATATAACAAACAACAGAGGGCCCAGCACTGATCCCTGCGGCACACCAGCCTCCAATCTGAAAAACCACCCTCCACTAGCCCCCTCTGCCTCCTATCACCAAGCCAATTTTGTATCCTATTTGCTAGCTCACCCTGGATCCCATGTGTTCGAACCTTCTGGACCAGCCTACCATGTGGGACCTTGTCAAAGGCCTTGCTAAAGTCCATGTAGACAATGTCCATTGCCCTGCCTTCGTCAATCCTCTTGGTCACCTTCTCGAAAAACTCAATCAAATTCATGAGACATGATTTCCCACGCACAAAGCCATGTTGACTATCCCTAATCAGACCATGCCTTTCCAGATGCATATAAATCCTGTCTCTCAGAATCCCTTCCAATAACTTTCCCACCACTGATGTAAGGCTCACTGGCCTGTAGTTCCCTGGCTTATCCCTGCTGCCCTTCTTAAATAAAGGCACAACATTAGCTATCCTCCAGTCTTCCGGTACCTCACCCATGGCTAACGATGATACAAAAATCTCTGCCAGGGCCCCAGCAATCTCCTCCCTTGCTTCCCATAGCATCCTAGGATACACCTGGTCAAGCCCTGGGGATTTATCCACCTTAATGCACTTCAAAACAACCTCCTTTGTAATGTTGATATGCTCCAGAATATCGGTGTTCCCTCCCTTGAACTCACTAGCTTCCATGACCTTCTCCTCGGTAAATACGGACGAGAAATATTCATTTAAGACCTCACCCATTTCCTGTGGCTCCACACATTGATTGCCACACTGATCCTTAAGGGGACCTACTCTCTCCCTAGCTACCCTTTTACTCTGAAAGGAGAATCCTAAAAGATTCTATAAGTATATTATCTTATCTGCCAGGGAAATCTCATGGCCCCTTTTTGCCCTCCTAATTTCCTCCTCAAGTGTGGTCCTACATCCCCTATACTCCTCGAGGGACTCGCTCGATCCCAGCTGCCTATACCTGACATATGAGCTCAATATCCCTCATCAACCAAGGTTCCCGAAACTTGCCAGCCTTGCCCTTCCATCTGACAGGAACATTCCGGCCCTGAACTCTTCCTATCTCACTTTTAAAAGCCTCCCACTTGCTAGATGTCCTTTTACCTGTAAACAGCCTCTCCCATTCAACTTTTGAGAGTTCCTGTCTGATGCCTTCGAAATTAGCCTTCCCCCAATTGAGGACTTCAACCTGAGGACCAGTCCTGTCCTTTTCCACTATCTTGAAGCTAATAGACTTATGGTCACTGGTCCCAAAGTGCTCCCCCACTGACACGTCAACCACCTGCCCATCCTCATTTCCTAAGAGGAGGTCGAATGTAGCCCCTTCTCCAGTAGGGCTATGCACATACTGCTTCAGAAAACTGTCCTGGACACACTTAAATTCTTCCCCATCTGATCCCTTAGCACTAAGACCTTCTCTGTTCTAAGGAAAACAACCCTAGCCTTTTCAGTCTGTCTTCATAGCTGAAATGCTGCAGCCCAGGCAACATCCTGGTGAATCTCCTCTGCACCCTCTCCAGTGCAATCACATCCTTCCTATAGTGTGGTGCCCAAAATTGTACACCGTCCTCCAGCCTAACTAGCGTTTTATACATCTCCATCATAACCTCCCTCTGTACTTCCGAGGTCCATCCATTGTATATTCCCTTACCTTGTTAGTCCTCCCAAAATGCATCACCCCACACTTCTCAGGATTAAATTCCATTTGCCACTGCTCCGCCCATCTTACCAGTCCATCTATATCGTCCTGTAGTTAAGGCTTTCCTCCTCACTATTTACGACACCACCAATTTTCATGTCATCTGCGAACTTACTCATCATACCTCCTATATTCACGTCTAAATCATTAATGTACAGCAAGGGTCCCAGCACCACTCCCTGTGGTACACCACAGGCTTCCACAAGCAAAAACAACCCTCAACCATTGCCCTCTTTCCTGCCATTAAGCCAATTTTGGATCCAAATTGCCCTGGATCCCATGGGCTCTTACCTTCTTAACCAATCTCCCATGCGGGACCTTATCAAAAGCCTTACTGAAGTCCATGTAGACGACATCAACTGCTTTACCCTCATCTAGTCACCTCCTCGAAAAATTCAATCAAGTTAGTTAGACACGATCTCCCCCTGAAAAAGCTGTGCTGACTATCCCTGATTATTCCCTGCCTCTCCAAGTGGAGATTAATCCTGTCCCTCAGAATTTTTTCCAATAGTTTCCCAACCACTGATAGACTCACCGGCCTCTAATTACCTGGTCTAGCCCTGCTACCCTTCTTGAATAATGGTACCACATTCACTGTTCTCCAGTCCTCTGGCACCTCTCCAGTGGCCAGAGAGGATCTGAAAATTTGTGTTACAGCCCCTGCTGTCACCTCCCTTGCCTCATAACAGCCTGGGATACATTTCATCTGGGGATTTATCCACTTTTAAGCCCACTAAAACATCTAATACTTCCTCCCTTACAATGTTAATATGTTCATGTATATCGCAATCCCCCTCCCTCATCTCTACACCTACATTGTCGTGAAAACAGATTAAAAGTAATCATTTAAAACCTCACCTATGTCCTTCAGCTCCACACAGTGATTGCCACTTTGGTCCCGACTGAGCCCTACTCTTTCCCTGGTTATCCTCTTGCCTTTAATATACTTATAAACGCCTTAGGATTTTCCTTTACTTTGCCCGCCAATGTTTTTTGGCTGCATTTGCAGCCTGTGCCAATAAAACATGGTAGTCTGCGATGTCAGGCAGCTACTGCTCAAATCATCACAAAATCGCAATCTAAACACATGGCAGCACACAATGGCCGGAGAGGGGAGGGAACAGGCGGGCGAATGAGCCAGCGGTCGGGGTTGTGAGCGAGCTGGCAGGCGTCGGGAGTGCACCTGCCACCAGCAAGGTCTTCGGCAGCGCTGTCCCTGCTTCCCCCCACCCCCACTCTCCAGCTCCCCGCTCCCCTGCTCTATCCGGCCTGGATCCTCCAGCATCTGCCCGCGTTACGTGATGACGTCTTCTGCGCATGCGCCAACCAGTCCTGGCACTACAGAACGCAGCGCGTGCGTAGAGGGTAGGAACCAATGTGCGCATATTGGCGCAGTTGGATGACATCAGCTGCTGGTTGCGTTATCAATAATCACTGTGATGTTTTTTCATCTTCGCTCTCCTAATTACTTTTTTTTTTAAGTACCCCCCTACACTTTCTATACTCCTCTAATGCCTCTGCTGTTTTCAGCACTCCGAATCTGCCATAAGCCTCCCTTTTTTTTTCCTGATCCAATATCCCTTGACATCCAGGGTTCTCCGCACTTGATGGTCCTACCCTTCACCTTAATGGGTACATGTTGGCTCTGAACCCTCACTATTTCCTCTTTGAATGACTCCCACTGGTCTGATGTAGACTTTCCTACAAGTAGTTGCTCCCAGTCCACTTTGGCCAGATCCTGTTTTATCAAATTGAAATCGGCCTTCCCCCAATTCAATACCTTTATTTCTGGCCCGTCTTTGTCCTTTTCCAAAACTAACTTAAATCTTCCAGAGTTATGGTCACCAGCCCCGAAATGCGCCCCCACTGATACTTCTGCCACTTGTCCAGCTTCATTCCCAAGGATTAGGTCCTGTACTGCCCCTTCTCTTGTTGGACTTTCTACGTACAGGCTCAAAAAGCTCTCCTGTATGCATTTTAAGAATTCCTCCCACTTTTAAGCCTTTTGCACTAAGACTATCCCAGTTGATATTAGGTAAGTTGAAATCCCCTACCATTATTACCCTATTATTTTTACACCTCTGAGATTTGCCTACATATTTGTTCCTCTATCTCTCCCTGACTGTTTGGAGGCATGTAGTACACGCCTAGCCAAGTGATTGCCCCCCTTTTTTTAAGTTCTACCCATATGGCCTCATTTGAAGAACCTTCTAAGATATTATCCCTCCTTACTGTAGTAATTGACTCCTTGACCAACAGTGCAATGCCACCTCCTCTTTTATCCCCTCCCCCGGAATATTGAGTTGCTAGCCCTGCCCCTCCCTCAGCCATGTCTCTGTGATAGCACATGGGATTATGATATTATTGCTAATCAATTCATCTGCCTTATTAGTAAGACTCCTTGCATTAAAGTAAATGCAATCCAGCCTTGCATTTTTCACATGTCTTAACAGGTCTATATTTGCTCTGCCTTCCAGACTGACTCAGTATCTCTTCTATATTTAGCTGTGCCTTACCCCCAAATGTAACTCCACTCTGTATCCCATCCCCCTGCCACATTAGTTTCAACTCCAACCCCCCCCCCCCCCCACCAACAGCACTGGCAAACCTCCCAGCAACGACATTGGTCCCATTCCAGTTCAGGTGCAACCCGTCCAACTTGTACAGGTCCCACCTTTGCCAGAAACAGACCAAGTGATCCAGGATCCTAAAGCCCTCCCTCCTGCACCATCTCCTCAGCCACGCATTCATCTGCTCTATCGTTCTATTCCTATACTCGCTAGCACATGGCACTGGGAGTAACTCAGAGATTACAAGCTTTGAGGTCCTGCTTTTTAATCTGCTACCTAGCTCCCTAAATTCTTGTTGCAGGACCTCCTCCGTCTTTCTACCTATGTCGTTGGTACCAATGTGTATCACGACCTCTGACTGCTCACCCTCCCCCTTCAGCCACTCCGTGACAGCCTTGACCCTAGCACCAGGGAGGCAACATACCATCCTGGAGTCTCATTTGCGGCCACAGAAACACCTATCTGCACCCCTTACGTTAGGGGATTCTATCACTATAGCTCTTCCACCCCTTTTCCTCCCCTCCTGTGCAGCAGAGCCCTCCGTGGTGCCACAAATTTAGCTGTTGGTGCTTTCCCCTGGGAGGTCATCCCCTCTCAACCAGTATCCAAAGCGGTATATCTGTTTGAGAGGGGGATGGCCACAGGGGACTCCTGCACTACCTACCTGCGCATACTACTACACCTGGTGGTCACCCATCCCTTTTCTGCCTGTGCAGCCATTACCTGCAGTCTGACCACCTCACTAAACGTGCTATTCACGATGTTCTCAGCATCGCAGATGCTCCACTGTGAATCCACCCACAGCTCCAGCTCCATAATGCAGGTAGCCAGTAGCTGCAGATAGATACACTTACTGCACACGTGGTCATCAGGGACACTGGAAGCGTCCCTGATTTCTCACATAGCGCAAGAGGAGCAAGAAATAGTCAGCAGGTCAGGCAGCATCTGCGGAAAGAGAAGCAGAGTTAACGTTTCAAGTCTGTGACCTTTCATCAGAACGATTCTGATGAAAGGTCACAGACCTGAGAAGAAAATGTTATGACCTGTGGAGACATGAGACTGAATAACCAGTGCACTCCTCCAACATTTTTAAATTGGGGTCTCTTTTTCCAGTATTTAACCAATGCTGATGATGTACTATTGTAACTGGGGTAATAATAATTGAAAGGAAAAATAAAAGAAAAAGGTTTCTTGTGTAATAAAGTTTACACCACCGGAAACTTCTCTGGGGAATAAGGTAGTATCCCTCAGTGACTTGGAAAATTTAACCAAGTCTAAACGATTTGTCAGCACAATAGGGTTAGAATTGAAATCGGGTGCTCAAATGGCAGACATAATTGAAGTAGTAGTAGTTGGCAGGAAAAAAGACAGAGGCGCAACTGTGCAACAGCCCCAACAAACAAATTTCTCTGCAGCACCTGTGGAAGAGCCTGTCACTCCAGAATTGGCCTTTATAGCCACTCCAGGCGCTGCTTCACAAACCACTGACCACCTCCAGGCGCGTATCCATTGTCTCTCGAGATAAGGAGGCCCAAAAGAAGAAGAAGCCCAACATTCGAAATTGGAAGACGACAGTAAACCAGAGGGTAGTACATTGTAATTGGCTACAATTCAGTTACAGATGAAACAGCTTGAACTTGACAAAGAAAAAGAAACAGCGATAGTATTGGAAAGACTTAAGCTTGAATTTCAAAGAGAAAGTGAAAGACAAAAAAGGGAATTCAAATTTAAAATGATGGAACGAAGATAAAGGGGTGGTCTTCACTCCAGGGAAAATTCTGGTCAGAAAGAATGTAAGTCCAGCCCAGCACCTCGCGCAAAGCTGTTTAAATTTATACAAGCTCTCCCTAAGTTTGAGTAAAAGGACGTAGAGACATTTTTCATTGCTTTTGAAAAAATAGCCAAAAAAATGAAATGGCCAAAGGAAAGCTGACACTGCTTATGCAAAGCAGGTTGATGGGCAGAGCTCAAAGTTTATGCCATGCTTTCTGAAGAGCCTTCTGCAGATTACGAGATGGCAAAAAAGGCTATTCTCACTGCGTCCCTGAAGCTTACCGACAGAAGTTTCGGAACCTCCGGAGATTGGCTGGGCAAACTTGTATAGAATGAGAGGATAAAGTAAATTCATTTTGATTGTTGGATGTGGGCACTAAAGATAGAGGCCACATAATGAGAACCTTAGGGAACTAATTCTCCTGGAAGATTTTAAAATTTCACTTCCACATTTGGAATACTGCGTGCAGTTCTGGTCGCCACATTACCAAAAGGATGTAGATGCTTTGGAGAGGGTGCAGAGGAGGTTCACCAGGATGTTGCCTGGTATGGAGGGCGCTAGCTATGAAGAGAGGTTGAGTAGATTAGGATTATTTTCATTAGAAAGACGGAGGTTGAGGGGGGACCTGATTGAGGTGTACAAAATCATGAGAGGTATAGACAGGTTGGATGGCAAGAAGCTTTTTCCTAGAGTGGGGGATTCAATTACTAGGGGTCACGAGTTCAAAGTGAGAGGGGAAAAGTTTAGGGGGGATATGCGTGGAAAGTTCTTTACGCAGAGGGTGGTGGGTGCCTGGAACACGTTGCCAGCGGAGGTGGTAGACGCGGGCACGATAGCGTCTTTTAAGATGTATCTAGACAGATACATGAATGGGCAGGAAGTAAAGAGATACAGACCCTTAGAAAATAGGCGACAGGTTTAGAGAGGATCTGGATCGGCGCAGGCTTGGAGGGCCGAAGGGCCTGTTCCTGTGCTGTAATTTTCTTTGTTCTTTGTTCCTCCAGTAGTAAGAACCCTTGTAGACAACCAGAAGGTATCAAAGGCCAGTCGGGCAGCAGAATTTGCTGATGATTATGAGCCTGTGTTTAAGCCCATCAGCCCCAGAAACCCAAAAAGGATAGAAAGTGGGAGAGTGAAAGGAAGGCAAGTAGCCGGGGACAAGAAGGGGCAGCTGTGACCGCCCCAGGATCTCCTCCTCAGGCCAGAAAGAAAAGGTGCTAAGGGTGGAAGTGAGGTCCGCAAGCCTAAATGTTACCATTGTCACAAGGTGGGACATTATCATGCAGAATGCTGGAAGTTGTGAGGTTAACCTATGGGACTTGTTGAGGTGCAAAAGCTAATGCACTGAAAGGGGCCCTGACCAAGAGTACAACAGATCAGGCTGTAGCTCTGACTGCATCCATAAGGCCAAGTGCAAAAACCAATGAGAGGTTAGGGGGTTGTAAATAAGATACCAGAGAGTTATAGGGAATTCTTGTCAAAAGGAAAAGTAACTCCTTATCCCTCAAGTGAGGCAGGCAAACCTATAGTCATACTTTGTGATACAGGAGCCACCCAAACTTTTTTTTGCTGGCAAAAGGTATAACATTTCCACAAGAGAACACACTGAAGGCTAAAGTTTTAGTGAATGGTATTGGTGGGAAGTATATACCCATACCTTTGTATTGGGTGCACAGAGTGTGATCCAGGAATGGTAACTAGAGGAGTTGCCCATAGCTTTCCAGTAGAGTTCACCTACTCCTGGGAAATGATTTTGCCAGAGCGAAAGTAGTAGCTTCTCCAGTAGTTACAGAAAAAGCAAATGAAGTTAAAAGAGAACAATTACAGGAATTTTTCCATTTTGTGTCATAACCCAAGCCATGGCTAAACAAGTTCCATTGTCGGAGGTAAAATTTGGAACCACGGTCAGATAGCTGAGTATCTGAAACTTTCCTTGGGGATTTAGATAATCCAAATGAAATATTTAACAAGTCTTCTCTGATCACAGCTCAGCAAGCTGATCCAGAGTTGAAGAAGGTGGCGCAATCAGCTCTAACAGACGCTGAGGCAAAAGGAGTTCCAGAAAGTTATTATATTGAAAATGGGATTCTGATGAGGAAGGAGACCTCCTCACAGACCTGCAGACAAAGACTGGACGGTTGTTTGTCAGATAGTAGTACCGCCAAAGTATCGTCGGAAGCTATTAAGGTTAGTGCATGGGATTCCTCTAGCGGGACATATGGGAATCTGGAATACCAAAGCACGGTTCAGTGGTCCATATAAAGTGGTTGAGAATTGGTGAAGTTAATTATTTAATTGACATCCCAGATCGCTGGACAAAGAATCGGCTGTATCATATCAATGTCATCGCGGGGAGGAGCAGAAGCGAGCACAGGTATGTCAGGCAGTAGGGACAGTGAGAAGCAGGCCATACAATTCTCAAATTGAACCTACTACTATTCGGTTAGCTAATACTGAATTGCTAGGGAGATTGGACACCATGCTTTCATATTTAGATGCAAACCAATGAGAAGACCTAACAAGGCTACTCAACATTTAAAAGAGTCTGTAAAGATAAGCCAGGACGTACAATCTTAGCCACGTGAGGTGGATGTCGGAGAATCCATTCCTATAAAACATCCTTACCACTCAAGCACAGATGAACAGGCCCAGGTAAAAGCAGAAATCCAATACATGTTGGAGAGCCACCTAATAGAACCCAGTCAGAGCAGCTGGAGTTCACCGGTAGTATTAGTACCTAAACCTGATGGTTCAACCAAACTATAGAAAAGTTAATGCAATAATAAAGACACTCCTACCCAATTCTTTGCTTGGAACAACTGGGGGGCTCTGGAAGGTTGCAATCGGCTGATTTGGTGATTGTCTTTGTGAAAAATGTTAAACATCAGAATGCCAGACTATTCCGATGGAGTTTACTGTTACAACATTTAAAGATTATCCACATTGCGGGTAAAAATAAGGTTATTGCAGATGCTTTATCGAGAATCTAACTTTGTTCAAAAGTTATTTGAATGAAAAGAGTGTGAAAATGTGTTTTCTATTTTCCCCACACTTTGTAATGAAACATTTAAAAATGGCATTTCATTCCTCCGAGGGTGGAGGTGTTATGAAAGGGATTGTTTTGTTAAAATAGTTTTACAAAAAGATGATTTTATAGTTAAGCTAAAACAAATGTTGGATCAGTGTTTTTTTTTCACATCAAGAGGACAGAGGCCCGGATTGGCAACAGTGTTGCTGTTTGTCACATGGCTTGGTTTAAAAGAGGAGCAGAAGCCATGGCAACAGGGGCAGAAAATTGACAAGCGCTCCTTTGATTGGACAAGCCCAGTAGTAACAAAGAACATCCAGGTGGGCGGACCTTCTGGGAGGAAGAGACCAGATTCTTGCTGAATGTTTTTAAAAACGACGTCAAGTGCTGCTGAAATGTCCAAAAAAAAAAGACAGAAGGTGGCGAGAATTCCAAGAACAAACAGAAGACTACAACCCAGCTCACTTTCTTACAATTCTCTAAAAGACTGTGAAGTTTGGTGCATCAATACATCATGTTTCTTTTATTCCAAGAAGGCCTGCTAAATTACTTTTCAACGAGAGAGCTTAATTCTGAAAGATTCTAACAATCCTTTCTACGTGTGCTCGGAGGTTAGACGGTGTGCCAGTCTGGTGCAGTTATCTGCTATTTTTGTTCCCCCCGCAGAGGTGGGCAAGTGATCTGCCAGAGTGTTGTTTTTTTGTCTGTAATAGAGCTCGGATCTAAAAAAAATAATTTTTTTTTTACTTTTTCGGTTAACCAGTATATAAGTGTGTGTATGTGAGAATGTGAAGGGACTAAGGTAAAAGGGGACTTTTTAAAATGTGATCCAAATGCTATTGTTTTACTTCAGCACTAGTTAAGACTTTTAGAATAAACTATTAATTTTGTTGTTCAGTAAAGAAACCTGGTTTGTGTGTTCTGTTCTGGGGAAAATAGTGTAAATGATTGACTGTTTCAACAAGTGGGAAAACTTTAAAGAGTGTTGTGACCTGTGGAAAAGTGGGACTGAATCAACGGTGCACTCCTCCCACCTCAGTCGTAACACCTGTTACAGTCAAACAAGGAGAGGGAAGAGAAGGGCACCCTTCAACCCCTTCTAACCAGATCACAGTACCCATCCCATCTATTAGAATGCACTGCCTATAGAGCTGTGGACATATATTCAATAGCAGCCTTCAAAAGGGAATTGGATAAATACTTGAAAGGGAAAAAGTCATGCACTGAGCCTACCTGGATTGCTCCTCAAAAGATCCAGCGTATCCTCAATGGGCTGAATGGCCACTTTCTGTGCTGCACTATGCCATGATATTTGATATCTTATGCCATGATATCTTACCTTGGATCTGTGGCCACTGTGACAATGGCTCGATAAATATCCTCTTCAGTCATCGTATTCCAAGATAAATAAATCCCCATTCCTTTAGCATGTATTCTCGTCATGATGTCATAATGGTCTCCAAAGAATGGAATCCCTACCACTGGCACACCGTGGTAGATAGACTCGTAGATGCCATTCAAACCTCCGTGGCTCAAAAATGCCTTTACGTTTTTGTGACCTAAAATGAGTAAACCCCAAGTTTATACATTCAGTATTGTACTGAAATACCCTATTGAGAGAAAAGCTTAGTTTGACTCAGGGAATGGACTGATTGGATTGTGCTGCAGAGAGCCAGCCTGGGCCCAATGGCCTCCTTCTGTGCCATTATTATTCTGACTCTCCTCCGTTGGCCAGCTTAGTGGCACTGCCTATACTGAGGTTTGAATCACTCCCATAGTCATTGTTCCTGCTTCCATGAGCAATCTTATCACCACAAAACCGGAAGGTAGACATACAATCTGTTACAGGGGTTTTGTTTTTGTAATGAAAGCTTAGAATTCTGTGTGTTTTTAAAAGCTGAGGAAAGGATTTTTCTATGGACATTGAGTGCTGAAACGTGGTGGATTTGAACTGAGTGAAATACACAGACTGCAAGGCACCTGTTTCCAAACAACTCAGCAGGGGAAATGACATGTCACGTGACTTGATTGTTGGAGTTTGGTTTCACTTTAGGATTCTGAAAAGACCAGTGAGTTGGACAAGAGCAGGCTTCTGAAATCTGGCTGTGACCTGCCTGGAGACCAGAGAAAATATATCTGTCTCTAACGGAAACCTTCATCTTTTGAAAAGAAATCCTGCATTTGAAAGGTGGCAGATTTCTATTGCCTCCCGTCTCTGAAGAATTCCTGCATCCTTTGTGATTCCTGTTACTCTTGTGTGTTTTGGGTGATCCTGAAATCAGAAGAAAGCTTCTACTGCTAAACTGCTGCTTTAAAAACCCAAGCAGACCTGTTGCTACACCCTTTGCTGAAAGACCTATGTGAAGCCTGCTGCAGACAAATTGCCTTGAATACCTACCCATCACAGACTATTCATCAACCTTGCCTGGAGAGACTTCGAGTAGCATCTGACTATTCGACTCTGGGACACATCCCGGTACCAAAAACATCATGCCAGAATGTGAAATAATCATTTTATTTTTTTCCTTTTTATTCCTGAGAAACAGCTGAAAACCATAAAAATCCTTTTGCCCCAGTTAACCAGTTTTTGAATGTATGTGTGTGTGCTTGAGGGCTAGGAAGAATAAGGAGTTTTAAAAAACCTTTTCATCTATAATCTCATTATTGTTTAAGACTTATTATTTATTTTCTAATAAATAGTTAATATTGCTGTTGTTTAAAGAAACCTGGTTTGGTGTGCTTTATTCTGGGGGGAAAATAGTGTGTCTAATTAGGCTATTCTTTAGTAGGTGGAAAACCTTCTTGATATGCTTTGACCTGCAAGAGTAGTGGGACTGAATTAACAGTGCATTACTCCCACCTTGGTTATAATAAACACCACGCAGACCCAGAATATGCACACATATCCAACCTCAGCATACAATTCGCCTTTTGTTTGAGTACGTCATTAGGAATAGTTTCCGCTCTACACGAACTGTACTTGGAACATCAGCTTTGTTCAATCTACTTCTAAACTTAAATTCCTAGGACCAATCAGCTGCCACAATGCTGCTAATGGCAGGAGGTTCTTCAAATTTGTTGGGACAATTTCTACAGTTCACACAATGACCATTTACACCTGCAAAAATAAAAAGGACGCTGATGCCAGTACCCTAGATGTCTGTCATTTTCGGGTTTCACTGTACTGCTTTGTAATTCATCCACAATCATTTTGACCAAGTCTTTTCAAATTAATACTTCAAAATTTCTTCACTCACTTCATGATCATACTTTTAGAAGATCTTTTTCTTTAAACCTAATTCCTGTAATATTGCTACAACACTGTCGACACATACCCAACAAGTCATTCTGTGGTATCCACTCCATCAGTTTTGTGTTGTTCCCTAAGGAACTTGGCTTTTTTCCAAAAAACCTAGGGATTGAAAAGAAGATTGTATTTGATGTCATGCAGTCACTGTTTTACTCCCTCTTTCTCTCCACTTATTTTCCCAAATTTGATGTTTGCTCAGGAAGAGTACCTATGAGCTCAGCTATATGAAAGAGAAGGTAAGGTCCAAAGCATTAACCCATTGAGAAGATGGACAAGTGGCCTGCTAACACTGCTCTCAATCAGCTTGCTGGAAAGTGAGAGAGTAGTTCAGGCTGGTCTTCTGATTTTCCTTCCTGCAATATGGGAAAGTGACCTCCCCCACCCATTGAAAGGTCAAATGAAATCATGCCAGGAACTGCAGTCACAATCCAATTTCCCAAAGCCCTCTAACGTGGCCCACCAGCTCTTCCAACTAAACATTATCTTTACACTTTGCTGCTGCACAAATATCAAAGCACCACCACAATGGCACAGAGCCTCGATCAGCCCACATCTCAACTGCAATCAGCTTTGGGCTGATAGGAAAGGATATACAAGTCTTGGAAGGGGTGCAGCATGAGCTTCACTAGAATTATACTGGGGCCGAAGGGGTCAAATTGAGAGAAAAAAGGTTGGATAACTTGCCTTCCATTCGCTTGAAATGTACAAGATTGAAAAATGATCTGATTGAGGTGCTTAAAATATTTAGGGTTGATAGCTCTAACTGAGGGAAGTTTATTTCTATCAGGAATGAGGAGACATAACCTCAAAATTAGCGTTAGGCATTTAGGAGGGAAATTAAGAAGCACTTTTTCAACCCACTGTAGAAGTCTGGAATGATCTCATGTACCACCCCCTCCTCCCCACTCCCCAACCTCCCAAAAGACTGTGGTTGCTGGGCCAATTAGAGCTTTCGAGACAGAATGACAGATTTTTTGTTAGGGAAAAGTATCAACAGATGTGGATCTAAGGGGGCAGAACAGCCTGCTCCCATTCCTATGTTCTGAGTTTAAAGGGCTTCTTTGGCATAAAACGGGTCTCTAATTTCTTTCTCCAGTTTCCCAGTGTGCCAGTCAGCTAACCTGCTGTGAGCCAGCCACTTGAAAGCGTGAAATGGTGGACAGTGGATAATTTTCCCCTCCTTTGCTATGGGGAACACCTCCCAATGTTTTAGCATCCGAGACTGGCTTGCCACCACAAGCTGTTTATTTGTTCTCCACTTCTGGGTCATGCTGGCTGGCAATGTGGCATTTCCTAGCCCAAGAAGGTGGTGCTGAGCCTTCTCCTTGTGGTAATGGTGTTTGGTAGGGAAATTCAGGATATTGATTCAGCAATGATGAAGGAACGGAGCTATATATTCAAGTTAGGTGCAGTGTGTTATTGTGAGAACTTGGAGGAGACGATGTTTCCACTACATTGCTACGTTTGCCCCTCTCAGTAGTAAAAGTTGCAGAGAAGGGAAGTGCTGTAGACTACAGTGGTATGCCAATGCACAGCACTACTTTGCCACCTGGACAAAGTTTATCGTTAACATTAACACTTTTACAATTCTGACTTTTTAAAAAAATACTTTGAGGTTCTGTACTGTTAACGGTGTAACAAAACTCCATACCTACCGCCAGAGGACTTTCTGAGGTAACCGGGCAAAGGCAGCTGCTAGTTTTTCTGTTAAATTATCTGAAAGATATTTGACTCCAGCACCAAATGACACCACCACAACTCCTTCAGGTGCGCCTTCCACCCATGTAGCTAGGTCCTTGAAACAAAATGGCAAATTAGAAGGGTGACTTCAGTTACCAAGCAGTCTCCATCCTGATCTAAACATGGGTTGGTTCACATATTTATTACACTATTCCAGAGAATGTGGACTTCCCCCTCCCCCAAAACAAACATCTGCCAACTCTACCTCAATGAGCACTGAGGGAGAGAAATTAGCGCAAGAAATGGAGCCACAGCGGGAGCAAGCCTGGAACATGGACCTAAAGATATTGGCCCAATGCTCAATGAAAATTGGGTTGTCGAGCCTCATCTGCATCAAAGCAGCGATGGCCAGTCAAGACCCGGCAAAATCCAACTACCTCCAATACTTAAACGGGTTTGTGGGGGAGCTGGGACAGGGGGGGGGGGGGGGGGGGGTGGGGATGGGAGTGGTCTGCAGTATTGCTGTGAAACCAGATGAAGCATTCCTGCTCCTCCACTTACTTTTTCTCTGCGGCCTCCAGTTGATCCCTTTAAGGGCCACCACTTAAGTCACCACTGACCTGAAAAAAACTGCAGAGTTAATGCAATGCATGCTCTGCCTAATTTTTACCACATTTGGAGAGCGGGCTCCTATAAATGGGCATTATGCCCAATTGGCACATTCAAGGGACCCAACATCAGGCACCCCAGGTACTAATTCAGCAGCTGGTGCAATCTGGGCACCAGACAATGCCTATAATTCATGCCCCCAATTATCATTTCTCAGCCACAAAACAGAGAGGACATGACCCAATATTATTTTCAACATTTCTTCAACTTTACACTGTAAATTTATCTTTTCCCTCTCAGCAGATTGTGGGTCACACTTCCCTGTAAAAGGTGTCAATTATCCACAGATTCACTCGCTTCTGACAGTCTGTTGCCCAACAGGATGGATGGAACCCAGTTACTTTTTTCTGCACTCTAGTCTTGTTCAAGGCCTGCGAATTCCATACTTTTGTTCTTCGCTCACTGTCCATTTTAAATAATTTGCTTACAGCGACCTTATCCAAACCCACTGTTACTTCAGACCATAGCTGAGACCAAACTGGCATAAGACTACCTTGAGGAGGTATCCTCAGATCTCTGGTCGCAGTATAACTGCAGTCTGTGCAAAGCAAGCTTTGAAATGGAGAATGAAGATAATCATGTTTCCTCAAGCTGGACAACTTCGGTTTGCAACCCTTGTGGTCCTTGTAACTAACTCATTGTGTAATCGATTTGAAATGCAGTTTCCAACAGGTCATCAGAACACCATGGTTTTTAATAGTTAAACAGCTGAAAATACAGCCCGGGCCCCTTTAAGAATTCTGGGCACGCCCCCCCCCGCCAGCATATCCTCACACCCCCCAAGACAATTCTCCCATCCACACATGATCACTCTCACCCAAATCCACTTAAAGCACTAGATGCACCAGCAAGTGTCAGAATTTACTCCTCCTGTTTTCAAAGCTGTTATGCTTTGATCCAGTGGCAGTGCAGAGTTTTTGCTGGGGGCGGGGGAGCTATTTTGGACCTTTAGGCTTGTTGCATTAACCCACCCACTGAACACAGCTTGAATAAACCATTTCAAATGGAGATCATCTGCTGCATAGGACAGCTCTGAAAAAGGCATTCAGGCACAGTACTCCACCCCACAAGATTGAGAGATGTGCAGAGCAAGCAGTATAACCGTGCTGCTACTTTTCACTGCTCACCAAGGAGCTTTTCCCCACTGGTATCTAAAAGGAAGCATCAAAATTTCCTTGTATTAACATATGGGTTACAAAGCATTATTTACTCAGATGTACAGTGCAAGGATTGATAAATACAGGTATAAACCACCAATACTGGCTCAAAGACGCGGACGTTAATTGCAACACCCTTGGGGACTGATTCTTTGTCGCTTGTTCTGACATCAGAATGATGTGTGCTGAAAATTTTCCACTCATTTTACAACTTCAGCATCACATCACCATTTTAATTATCCACTCTCAATGTCACTCATCCATCATTGCTCATTTCAATCTGCCTGCTCTCTGCGTTGTCTACGCAGGGTGCTTGGAGGCTGCAGCACCAACCCCCACAAACAATAGCCCTGGGAGATAGTCAGCCTACCAGAGAATGAGTGCTTTTTCCTAACCCACACAATCTGCTTGATCTCAGCTGTACTTCCAACAAGCCCTTGCCCAGCAACTACAAAACACAAACAGCTTCTACTCATATTATTTTAGCATCTGATGATCCAAGATGATTTCTCACATATAAATCCAGATAAGGAAAGCAAAATATTCAGTGAACCAAGTTGAGCCTCTCTCTCCCCCCTCCCCCACCCCCAACTACAACTGGGCTTTGCACTGAAGAGATCGGATATCACTGTTCTCCCAGGATTTCTGTTTGAACAATGACTACAACATGGAGTAGCAATTTTATACATGAGGCAGAGCTGTTCAGGGCACTCGAGCAATAAAAAAGGAGAAATTAAAATTGTATTGCCCTGTATTCTATATGATATCTTAAAATTAAATTGCTGCAGATTCAATTTTAAGCATGGTTTTGGTCTAACGATCAGTACAAGTGCAAAGCTAATTCAATATGTCCATTATTTATTGAAAATTGCCACTCATCTCTCTGGAGCTAATCCAGATGCCACCTTGAAACTGTACCATTATACCATGTACTTTGCCCCCAATTGCTGCATCTCAGTGAGTCACTTAGCTAGTAAAAGTGAACAAGTCTGTGATTCAGAATGAGCGCTGGGAAACAACCATTAACCCATTTTCTAATTTGTCATCCTCTTCTGCATGGATAAAGTGGTCCCTTTTATTCACTTGAATCCACGCTGCAGCCTTGGAATCCATTACTGCTACCGTACTGATTGCCTGGATATAGAAGCAGTTGTCTCCACACACTGTCATACGAATTAGGAGGAGTAGGCCACTCAGCCCCTCTAGCCTGCTCTGCCATTCATAGAATAATACAGCACAGAAGGAGGCCATTCAGCCCATTGTGTCAGTACCACCGCTTGGTGCAGCTATCCAACTAATCCCACTCCCCTCCTCTTTCCCTTTCAAATAGTTATCTAATTCTCTTTTGATTGTTACTATTGAATCTGCTTCCTCCATCCTTTCAGGCAATGCATTCTAGATCACAACAACTTGCTGTATAAGATGATCAATCTCACGTGAAGGACTCGCTGACACTACTAAGTGGAAATTGGTTATCGTTCTTGCCTTCATACACGTGACTAAAAATCTTTAAACGTGAATAACTATTGACTTCCAAGATTATGCAAGATAATTAATTGGAAATTCTAGGATTTCAGTCAAAGGCATGAATCTATGAGATCATGGCGGTGACAGCTCTCTGTCTGCTGGATAAACAATACCAGTGTTGGATGGTTGGCATGGGAATTTATACAGTCAATAATTTAAATGTGATCCCTTGGATTAACAAGGAAAATGAAAGCCCTCATCAACAACATGCATTTATATAGTGCCTTTATCATAAAGCATCCCAAGGCACTTCACAGGAGTGGTAGACATAATTTGACACTGAGCCACATAAGGCAATATTAGGACAGGTGACTAAAAGCTTGGTCAAAAAGCTAAGTTTTAAGGAGCATCTTAAAAGGAGGAGGGAGGGGTAGTGAAGCAGAGAGATTCAGATAGGGAATTCCAGAGCTTTAGGGCCTGGTCAGCTGAAGGCCTGGCCACCATTGCTCGAGCACTGAAAATTGTGTGCGCTCAACAGGACATAATTAGAGCAGCACAGAGATTGGAGGAATGTGGGGCTGGAGGAGATTACAGAGATAGGAAGGGGTGAGGCAACAGAGGAATTTGAAAACAAGGATTAGAACTTTAAGGAAAAAAAAAAGAGGTATTGGTTAACTGGGAGCTAATGCAAGTCAGTGAACAGGACTTGGTGCAAATAAGGGCACAGGAAGAAAGGTTTTGGATGACCTCAAATTTATGGAAGGTAGAATGTGAGAGGTCGAACAGGAGTGCGTTTTGAAACCATTAAAAGTTGAGTGGATATTAATTTTGCTTAATATGAATAATTGTGCAATATTTCACGTGCGACTTGTGAAAATCAAAGCTTTGTAAAGAAGTTGGGAGCATTAGAGCATGCTACCTTGTTCTGGCCTAACATTACTTTAATAATCTTTACACACCATATGTGAGCAACTAGCATTAATTGTGATCAATCATTGTGACCATACAGCCATATTTTCCCAAACTTGTTTGAGACACAGACCCCATACGAATACTGTCACCCCACCTTACAGACCCCCCTCCACACATTGATACAATCCAGGGAACTCCCTGTCCTAACTTTCGACGTTTGCTACACAAAAAGTAAGCAGTGGCACAATTGGAGAAAGCAATTATCCACCAACTGGAATAATGGGCTAACAACCGTCCCATTCCTTTTTAAAAAGGACTTGTAGACTCGACTTCAACCATGGTTCACAGAGAATTCCACATTCTGTTTAAAAAAGTTTTTTCTAATCTCCCCCTTCGTTCTTTTCCTGCTCTCTCATTACAATATCAACCAGCAAGTAGAAATAATCCATCACTATTTACCTAATTGTAACCATAATCTCGAAGGCCTCCATCAGGTCACCCTCTCAACCTTCTCGATTCCATTGGGAAAACCTAAACTTCTGAAGTCTCCCTGATCCATGGCAACATCTCAGTGAGTCCACACTGTATGTTTTAGTTTTTTTTTCTTTACTCCATCCTACTATCCAAGGCACATTTTCTTTCCCCACTAAAATATATAACTTCACATTCTTCGAGACAAAACTGCAACTGTCCATCTATGCCCTTCTGCCCTGCAATCTTTCTCACACATGTTGATACACCCCTCCAATGTAGTAATTTATTCATATTGTTCCTAAATCCAGATCATTTATGTATCTAGTAAACAAGAGTGTCTTCAAAGCCCTGTAAACACCACCTGCCCTTATTGCGCTCATTTTCACTTGCTATACTGGTTTCATAAACACTTTGTACACCTTTCCTTTTCCACTTTAGCCCCCATCTCTGGTTCTAGAGTTTGTGGCTCTTGTGAACACATCAAGCTTCAATGTGTCTATTCCTTTGAGGATCTTCAACATTTGAATCTCATCAAAGCCTTCTCCAGCCTAAAGAATCCTAAGGCCCCTCACCTCAAGATCCGGTGAGCGTTCCTCAATGCTCACTTTACAGCCTTAACGTTGAGTTCAACAACTTCAGTTCTGAACCAACATCGGGGACATTCTGAAACTATTTATAACTCCTCTGGATACATCTTTTGTGTTTTTACTTGTCCCATTATTAGTTCTTTTTGCTTTGCACCATCACTTTTTCCATTTAACCACTCCTGCCCTCCACCCTATCACAGATCTTCCCTTTTTTACTCTTTTCCCTGGCTCCATAGTTGCTTGTAAACTGTTAAATCTGTATCATCTTCCAATTCTGATGCAAGGTCATAAAAGGTTAACTGTTTCCCTCTCTCTGCAGATGCTGCCTGGCCTGCTGAGTGTTTACAGCACACAATATTTATTTTCTGTTCATTTTTAATCCTTCCCCAAGTCTCATTTGTCCAGATTGGCAAGTGGCATTCTCTCATTTTTGGTCCTTTCTAGATTATTTGCATTTGATTTACCCCTTCAATATCTGGATTAAACAGTTTCCATTATCATTCGTTAGAAGGATACTTTTGGTTAAAGGCAGAATCGTATAACTTACCTCTGGCAATGGGTTTGCACGCCTCGTGAGGATTCCTCCCACAAAAACTATAGTAGGTAGACTAGGCCTGGGAAATTCCAGAGCGATATCTGTGCAGAGAAGAAACATGCTGGAACCCTGGACTATCTCCAACATGGATCTGGTGGGCTTCACACTGCGTTTCTCCAGAATGGCATCGTACTTTGGAAGGATGGCACATCTGGTGCCTACCCTGCTGACAATGTAAATCAAACTGTTCCAAGCCCGCTCCAAAAGATTCATCCGATCTGTCATTAGGGAATTAAATTCTGGAACATAAGAAACTGGGGAAGGCGCACCGAGTTCTGCTGGGAACCACAGCCCAGTGGAAAAGGTAACGTGTTTGACACCCAGGATTTCAGCGTATACATACCCGCACATTTCATTGGGATCAACCAACAACAAATCAAATTTTTCTTCCCTCAGCCGGTCCTCTAAGTCTTGATTTCCCACCATCTGCTCACAGTTGGTAGCATAATTGTCCAAAATGCCAAAGAGTTCCAGTGATGTCAACTTTCCAGAGAAGATGTTCTTCATTTTCTCCTGCAGAAAGTCATCGGCCGTTTGGCTGGTGAACATACCAGGATATTGCTGAAACCTGTAGTAAGGAGATTTCTCAATTTCTCGGCCTCTTGACGCTACGATGATCACCTCGTGCCCTTGCCCGTGTAACGCTTTTGCCAGTGTTTTAAATATGAGCAAATGACTTTCAAACATGATTGGCGGGATTACCATTATCTTAGCAGCTATGGAAGACTTCAAGATGGCCAAAGTCAATACGAAGAGCGAAAGGGTGAAGGGCAATAGTTTCATTCTGAAATGAAGAAAATTAAAAATCAATATTTTATACCACAGTTGGGTGACTCTGCTACAAATCATCAACACAAAATTTGGAATTCAAACTTATATTGGCACAAGATGTACTTACACCTTTCAAGTACAAACTGTGTCACTTTGAACTGAATTAATTCTAGACAGTATATTAATGGTAGTTATTTGTAAATTTATTGTCGCCCTTTTTAACTGGCCATCGCAGGGATTTCTTCTCCCCTCAGCAAGTGAAGAAAATGGACTGCGGTTAACACGTTGACATTAATGCCACATTTATTACCCATCTCTAGTTACTGAGAAGATGGTGGTCTGCCTCCTCCTTGACCTTGTGCTAATGGTGCAGCCATGATGGTGTCTTTGTTGACGCATATTGGTGACACAAGAATAATTAAGCTTTGGCGCAGTCCCACTCTACAATTCTCCATTCATTGAAAGTAATGGCTGAAAATCAGTAACTCGGGTGCATTGGGAGCAGAATACCTTACTCTACAGTTCCACAGATGCTGCCACTGATGGTGCCTCAAGTATCTCAGAATGTGGCTGCAATTGAAGTCCACCCAAGGTTCCACATCTAGGGATAGAAATATGTCCAAGGCTGGTCATATTTTGGATTGAGTCAGCTGCCTCATTCAAAAGGGTGAATGGAGACTGTAGGTGATGACAGACAGACAGACAGAGATACACACATGCGTCTGGTCTACATGCAACATTCAGTCCCATATCAATGTGGCTCAATTATCCTTCGAATCGACCAAGCAAGCCACTCAGTTACATCAAACCACCATCAGTAATTCAAGGTGGCGGCTCACCAGAACCTTCTCAGGGAAACTAGGGAGGGGCAATAAGTGCTGGCCTTGCCACTCATTCACACACCCAGAGAATGAATTGAAGACAGACAACTACTCAAAGGCAGTTTTACATTTGGCAAATAATCAAAGCAAACTGATAATGACTCATATCTTTTGCTCTCCTTGCCATCTTCCAGGGACAGGGTTATAACAGAGGCTGGGGTTATTGCAGCAAATGTTACTTCTGGTGTCAGCAGTTATTCCAACAGAGGACACTGTACAACAAACCTCACATTGTGTGTAGGTGTGAGCCCTTGCGTTATTTACCAAATTACTGCCTGCTCTCAAACTCTACTTGCAAAGCAACAATTAACCAGCTTACATTGAAAGAACTCACTACAGTGCAACCTTGAAGCGAAGGAAGAGAGATGAGAAAAATTCAAATATGAAATGGGAAGTATTGCAACCCATCAGGGTGACAAATCCCAGGCTCGTGGAACAAGCCTTTAAAACCTCAAAAGATTTGCGTCTGCATTGTCTCTGCCTTCGTTCTGTCAGATTCATTGCTTCCCTCTGAAAAACAAGGTGTAATTTTGTAGATACAGGTTGATAAATGGTCAGGTACCATCTGACACGCACGCACCCAGTTTTAAATCAGTGACCAGCCACAGCATCAGCCCAAATTATAAATGGTTTGGTATGGCTTAAACTGAGTACACAGATTTGTCGACTGAGCTGAGAAAGTACACTGGAATGCAGCAACTCCACAAACATAGATACAGCACAGAGTACACACCCAGTTCGGGGGGAGGGAAGTAGAATCTGATTCATTTCTTCTGGATTCTAACCTACCTCTCAATCATGTGCTCAAGGACAGACTGATCAAAAGCTAAGTTACTCTGCTGCCAGTATCTTAACATGCACCAAGTCACATTCACCCATCATTCTGGACATTGACCTACATTGGCTCCCAGTCCGGCAACACCTCATTTTAAAAATTCTTATCCATGTTTCCAAAACCTTCCATGGCTCTTCCCCCTCCTTATCTCTAACCTCTTGTAGCCGAACAACCCTCTGAGGTCTCTGCGCTCCTCCAATTCTGACCCTTGTGCATCCCACATTTTGATCACTCCACCATTGCTTCAACTGCCTAGGCCCCAATTCCCCAATTATGTAATAAAAATCACCCATTATGGAGTAGGGGTAGAACGTGGCGGAACTCTGAGACCTCATTTCAAAGCTTCAGGTGACAGCTTCATCTCTGGATTATGCCCCTAAGCATCATAATGCCATTAGTTCCTTAAACCAACATGGTATTTCCTACCTAATCAATCCAATTCTCCCCCTCAGATTACTTTTTGGAAATGGTTTGATTCAACATTGAGACAATCTTTGTGCCACTAGTATTGATATCAACACCCAGAGCACACCACTTAGTTAAGACATTACTGCATTTATACATCAATAAGCCCCATTAACCAAGTTTATGGAGAAGCAAATTGTAGATGATTGATTCTAAAAGCAGTGGCTGTAGATTTCAGTCCCATCAAGTTTAGACCACTACAATAAAGGAGATGGGGCCATGACAACACATATCCCCCTAGGGGGGCTCAACACCTAGGACCACCACATGCTCCACCCTGGCAGAGATTGCTTTGTGATGAGCAAAGTAGGAACTGGGCCTCAAGCTTCAATGGATGCCACCAGATGTTTTCTTTTTAAATCACTCCTGTGGAGCCACCATCGTCCCCACCCCTTGACTCAATAGTATCCCAAACACGCCCCTACACATACCCCACTTTCCAGGAACTTACCCATCGGCCACTGTGCCCTGAAATAATTATTCATCAAATAGGCAAGGTGAGACAGGTGCCAGCAGTTTGCCCAGGTAATGTTAACAAGGGACAAGGCCCGCTGTCTGGCTGGAGCTATGAGTCTCCCAGTTGGGAGATGCATTTCAGGCCTGAAAACGGGTCTAAAGGAATTTCTACCCTAAAGAAACCAGTAAAAGGAGAAACATCCCTTTCCCTCAGTATCAAAAAAAATACAATTGTAAAAAGGGTATGCCAAGACCCTTGAATATTCAATCCAAAATTATACCACAGTTTTATCATATTCAAAGATAAAATTCATAATATATTCCCTCTCCTGGAGGACAGGCCCTACTAGTACTTATCCATCCAATAACCAAACCCAGATGAATTAGTTTTAAAGTAGGCAGATTAACTGGTCATTCAGTTCATCACTGTTTGTGGGATCTTGCTATGCGTGAAACGGCTGCCCACTTTCCACTGCAATTCACGGTATTGTGAAGCACTTTGGAACATTGCTGATAAGGCGCTATATAAATCCCAAGTATTTTTTAAAAATCGGTCCAAGTTTGGCAACAAGTGGCAACTTTGTGCAAAATCAGAATGCAAATTTCACTTGGTTCAACAGTGTCAGAGCGAGGATTTTGCTTAAAAACGGTCACAATGAGAAAATAAAAAACAGTCAAAGGAACTTCAATGATTTGAACACTTGCTTTTATTTTTCAGTCTGTAGTGAAAGGGACCTACTTGTACTCACTGGCCTGGACTTTGATTGAAACTCAAAAGTAGCCACAACTGGAAGATGCAGTCAGTCACAATTATCCGCTGCCTATTTGACACTGAAATCCCCTGGTGCCAAATTTGGTTCGGGGTCACATGCGAACATTCATTTCCTGCTTTCGAAATGTTCTTTGCTCAACGACATTGCTTTTTAAAAACCACAGGTCGCAAATAATCTGCTCAGGCGCAGAGATCCAACTTCTCACCTGCCCGGTCGAAAGGACTCTTACCTGTTCCCTCTGTAGGCTGGTCTCGTAAAGTTTCGAAGTGTTGCTACTCCCTTTGCTAATTGTAAATAATTTAAAAGACGTGTACTCTTTGAGTTTCACTTCCTACCTAATGGCTCCGCCCTAACTCACAACCAGTCCAACTAGAATAACATTTACCCAGACAGCTTGCAGCACACCTTTGACAATGGTATCATCCTCTTCTGGTCTCAGCCAGTCACTTCTGCTACTTACCAACAGAATCTTGATACCATCTCTCAGCCAACAGGCTCTGAATTATTGCACCTTGTTGCATGTGGGGTTTTTTTTTGGAAACTACATAACAGCAATGTTCAGGTTGTTTTCACCTGAGATGGATCCTGCTTCCCCGTCTCAAAATATTCCCTGAACCAACAGGTTTGCAGATTCAAGCTACCCCACGCTGAGGGCTACAGTCTCCTGTGTCAGCAGCTCTGCTATACTGACCCCATTACATTCTTCGCATGGACTGAGACCCTACAAGCTATTCAACTGTGGGAGCCACACAATCAAGCTCAATTCTGTCCTGAAGTGCGTGCTTTCAAAGGGACTGGAAATTATAAAGGAGAGGAAACCCTGAGCAACTTCTCCTCCCTAGGGAAATTAAGCAGGCTGTCAAATCCCTCCCACTAACCTGGCTGAGATCTCCCAAGACAGCACATACCAGTGATGTAACCAGTGACCTTGCTGCTTTGTATGACTCAGTTTCACAACCAGGGGTGCAGTTTTAACACCACGTCATTAGGGAAACGTTTCATTAAGTGATAGCTTTGCTGCAGGTTTATCTTTATAGACTTACAAGTGTGAAGTTAATCTACAAATGAAACATATGAGAAGGAGTTGATCACCAATCACAAGATGGTGCAATCACCTTTCCACTCCCTGCACCCCCCCCCCCCCCCCCCCCGCAAGACATTGCCTGATATGGTTTTACCAACGCAGATCAATTTCTGCTGTCCTGCCCAAGTGACCACTGTTTATATGTAAGTGCTAACTGATTATTTGACGCACGGTGAGGAGAGGAGAGGCAAGGCAGGCGGGGGGGGGGGTAATTAGTACTGAGCCTGACCCTGTCCTCACACCAGTGTGACCATGTGGAGGTGGTGGGTTAACCTGATCTTGTCCTTGTACCCTCACTGCACTTGTCACTCCCAGAGCCAGTTTAATGTATGAAGCTTCCATTTCAAACAAGCACCAAGATGTAGCTTGGCTGGTGGTGAGAAGAGCCCTCCCCGTCAGATCCTTCCTGCACGCCTGAAGTCTCACCCCCTCCGCACAATGCCCCCGCGGTGGCTGTGGTGGGGAAGAGACGGTTGCCCACCTCCTTCTAGAATGTGTCTTTGCAAAGCAGGTGTGGAAAGAGATGCAGTGGTTTTTGTCGAGGTTCATCCCAAGCAACTCGGTAACGCAGGAGTCTGTGCTCTACGGGCTGTTCCCAGGGACGCACACCGAGACAAACATCAACTGCTGCTGGAGGACCATCAATTCGGTGAAAGACGCCCTTTGGTCTGCCCGAAACTTGCTGGTCTTCCAGCGCAAAGAGTTGTCCATGACCGAATGTTGCAGACTGGTACATTCCAAGGTCCAGGACTACGTGCTGAGGGACGCACTAAAGCTTGGGGCAGCCGCAGCAAAGGCTCAATGAGGAAAGACCACAGTGTAAGGTCCCCCCACCAAGCTGGACTGAGGGGCTGGATCCATGGGAAACCCCTCGAACTGTATCGTTAATATTCTCAATTGCTGTAAATGTAAAACTGTAATTGACATGACAATTGTGAAAAGGAAGGGTTGGGAAGGAACTCATGACAGTATTGAAGGAAACTGATCTCCCTTGCAATGTTTGTATTTTTTGGTGCTGTTTGGAAACTGTCTGGCAATGTAATTGTTACAGATTTTTATGAATAAAGTATATTTTGGAAATAAAAAAAAAAATCTGCTATGCTGCCCGAAACTTGCTGGTCTTCCAGCGCAAAGAGTTGTCCACGACTGAATGTTGCAGACTGGCACATTCCAAGGCCCAGGACTACGTGCTGAGGGACGCACTAAAGCTTGGGGCAGCCGCAGCAAAGGCTCAATGGGGAAAGACCACTGTGTAAGGTCCTCCCGCCATAGTGAACTGAGGGGCTGGACCCATGGGAAACCCCTTGGGCTCTATACACTAAAAATGGATTTGCTGTAAAATGTACATGTCATGTAAAATGGAATGGAAGGGTTGTGAGGCAACTCACTCATAGAGTTATAGTCATAGAGTTATACAGCACAGAAACAGGCCCTTCGGGCCATCGTGTCTGTGCCGGCCATCAAGCACCTATCTATTCTAATCCCATTTTCCAACACTTGGTCCGTAGCCTTGTATGCTCTGACATTTCAAGTGCTCATCTAAATACTTCTTAAATGTTGTGAGGGTTCCTGCTTCTACCACCTCTTCAGGCAGTGCATTCCAGATTTCAACTACCCTCTGGGTGAAAAAATTCTTCTTCAGATCCCCTCTAAACCTCCTGCACCTTACCTTAAATCTATGCCCCCTGGTTATTGACACTTCCGCTAAGGGAAAAATTTTCTTCCTATCTATCCTATCAATACCCCTCATAATTTTGAATACCTCAATCATGTCCCCCCTCAGCCTTCTCTGCTCTAAGGAAAACAACCCTAGCCTTTTCAGTCTCTCTTCATAGCTGAAATGTTCCAGCTCAGGCAACATCCTGGTGAATCTCCTCTGCACCCTCTCCAGTGCAATCGCATCCTTCCTATAGTGTGGTGACCAGAACTGTACACAATACTCCAGCATTTTATACAGCTCCATCATAACCTCTCTACTCTTACATTCTATGCCTCTGCTAATAAAGGCATATCCCATATGCCTTCCTAACCACCTTATCTACCTGTGCTGCTGTCTTCAGTGATCTATGGACAAGTACACCAAGGTCCCTCTGTACCTCCTACCACCCATTGAATATGCCCCAGGTTAATCTCAAGCAGCTGGCCACTGGCCAAGGCTGAAGAGCAAGACCCTCATTACATTGGCAACAGAGGCAGTGCCCATTCAGACTAGGAAAGAGAAACAGCGTGTTGACACAAGATGCTAAGAAGTGGCTTTGGTGCCCTTTACTAGGTATCAAGCTTAACTTCCGCAGGTGTTTGGACTCAGACCTAAGGCTCATTCAGGCAAGGCACTGAAGGACTGCCACTACCATTTGCAGGGCTGTATAGAAAAAGCTGGGGAGTTTCTGGATAGCTCATGTGAAGAGCCAGCACAGGCACGATGGGCTGAATGGCCTCCTTCTGTAAGATTCTATGAATAGGTCAATGCCTTTGGTGAAAGAAGGGGAAACAAAAGCTGGTCTTGTTATGCTATAAACCAATAACACCAAAAGACTAGCACTGCACACTTCAGAGCATCACATGTGTTGGACAACATATTACTGACTAGTTGAAATCAGAACTTACCTCTCAAAGTATCAGATAGGTGACCGACAAAATGTGAACCAATTCAAAAGCAGTTCGATTCAGTTGATCAGTGCCAATGAGGAACAATATCAGAAACCAACTAATAAAATTACTGAAATCGTTTTGTGAGCTTAGTTTGAACCATGTTTATTCCTCAGCTAGTTGAACACTTACCCTTTTAAAAACTCAAACTATAATCTTTGATCTCATTCAGTAGCTTTTCCAATGCTGTAAACTCCAATAATAATAAGCCTGCTTCTGTGTAAGGAGCCTGAGGCTAAATTTTCATTAAGAGGTTGAAGCTTCGGTTACTGAGTTGATTTTCATTGTTCTCCAATAGCCTTAGTTGTTTCTGATTGGCTGCAATCCGTGTCAATCACATTAGATCCCTTCACCCATGATTGAGCACAGTTTCAGACTCCAATGTGAATTTAACAAATACTGCCACATATTGGAGCTGGAAATCAGAGCAATTAACACCAGAAGTTTTAGCATAATTGACAGAAGACTGACTATTCACAGGTCTTGGAAGAATTGTCTGATTCTAAGCCCTAACCTCTTCATCTATGTTCAGGGATGGAAAATGACACAGGTAGGTGATTGGTTGAAGAAGCTACCTGTTTGGTGAGTATCTGGTAAGAAGTTAAGATCCAGTCTAATCCTAACGTTTAAAATAGTAAAGGAACTAGTGGTAAGCTTAATATATATAAAAAAGGAAAACAATATAAATCATTGAATAAAATAATTAAATAGTTAACGGAAACACATTAAGGATTGCAGGACAGGTGATGTGTCACGGCTGCAGCATGTGGGAGCTCCTGGATGCCAGTGTGATCCAGGGTAAACACGTCTGCAGTAAACGTTTGCGGTTCGAAGAGCTTCGGCTCAGAGTCATTGAACTGGAGGCCGAGCTGCAGATACTGTGACACATCAGGGATGGGAAAAGTTACCTGGCCATTTTGTACCAGGAGGCAGTCACACCCCTTAGGATAGGGTCTTCTGATTTGCTCAGTGGTCAGGGACAGGAGAGTGTGGCTGCAGCTGAGGCAGGTAAGGGTACGCAGAGGGCATGAGTGCAGGAGCCTCAGCCTTTGCAACTGTTCAACAGGTTTGAGGTTCTTTCAGCTTGTTTGGATGAGAGTGGGGGCTGCAGGGTGGATGAGCAACCTGACCATGGCACCTTGGTACAGGAAACCATTCAAGTGGAGGGAGAAAAAAGGAATGTAGTGGTAGTAGGGGACAGTATAGTGAGGGGGATTGACACTGTTCTCTGCAGCAAAGAGCAGGAGTCCAGACGGCCGTGTTGCCTGCCCAGTGCCAGGGTTCAGGACATCTGCTCAGGGCTGGAGAGGAACTTACAGTGGGAGGGGAAGGATCCAGTCGTCATGGTCCATGTAGGTACCAATGACATAGGCAGGACAAGGAAAGAGGTTCTGCATAGTCAGTATGAGGAACTAGGCACTAAATTAAGCAGAACCTCAAAGGTAATAATCTCTGGTTTATTACCTGAGCCACATGCAAATTGGCATAGGACAAATAAGATTAGAGAAATTAATGCATGGCTCAAAGACTGGTGTGGTAGAAGTGGGTTCTGGTTCGTGGAGCACTGGCACCAGTACTGGGGAAAATGGTGGCTGTACCATTGGGACGAGTCTACTCCTGAACTGTGCTGGGACCGGTGTTCTAGCGAGCCGCATAACTAGAGACATAGAGAGGGTTTTAAACTGAATCGTGGGGGCGAGGGATCAAACTCGGGAAGATATGGTAAATCAAGGAGTAGAGATAAGACAAGAGAGAAAGGTATTAATATGGGAAATGATAAACAGGCTGTGACGGGAAGGGACAGACTGTACAAATCTAAGAGTAAATCAACAGATAAGGCTGGAGGTTACAAAAATAATAAAAGGACAAAACAAAAGACACTGTATCTGAATGCATTTGAAACAAAACAGATGAACTGAGAGCGCAAATAGAAATAAATAAGTACCATCTGATAGCCATTACAAAGACGTGGCTGCAGGATGACATGGATTGGGACCTGAATATTGAAGGGTACACGGAATTTAGGAAAGAAAGGAAGCTAGGAAAAGGTGGAGGGGTAGTTATGTTAATTAATGATAGTATTAGCGCAATAGAGAGGGATGACCTAAGTTCAGGAAACCAGGATGTAGAAGCAGTTTGGGTAGAGATGAGAAATCATAAAGGCAAGAAGTCACTTGTGGGAGTGGCATACAGGCCACCTAACATTAACCACACTGTAAGACGGGGTATAAAGGAAGAAATAATGGCAGCTTGTCAGAAAGGTACGGTGATAATGGGGGATTTTAACCTACATATAGACTGGAAAAATCAGATGGGCATAGGTAGCCTAGATGAGGAGTACATAGAATGTTTTCCAGATAATTTCTTGGAGAAGTATGTTCTGGAGCTAACCTGAGAGCAGACTATACTAGACCTGGTATTGTGCAATGAGATAGGATTAATTAATGCCCTCGTGGTTAAGGCACCCCTAGGTAGCAGCGAACATAATATGATTGAACGTTGAGGGACAGAAGAGCGGGTCCAAGACTGGTATTTTAAGCTTGAATAAGGACAATTATGAGGGCATTAAAGCACTGCTAGCTAAAGTGAACTGGCAAATTAGGTTAAGGGATAGGTCAATAGAGATGCAGTGGCAGACATTTAAGGGGATATTTCAGAATACACAGAATAGATACATTTCAAAGAGAAAGAAAAATTCAAAGGGTGGGACCCACCATCTGTGGTTAACTAAAACAGTTAAAGATAGTATCAAACTTAAAGAAAAAGCATATAATTGTGCAAAGATGGGAGGCAGTTCAGAAGATTAGACAGAATATAAAAAACAGCAAAGAATGACTAAAAGATTGATAAGGAAAGTTAAATTAGAGTATGAGAGAAAGCAAGCTTGAAATATAAAGACAGTAAGAGTTTCTATAGATATTTTAAAAAGAAAAGTTAACAAAGTGAGGGTTGGTCCCATAGAAAGCGAGTCTGGGGAATAATGGATAATGAGATGGCAGATGAATTGAACAGGTATTTTGCATCAGTATTCACTATAGAGGATACAAGTAACATCCCAGTATTAGCTGCAAGTCAGGAAATGGAAGGGAGGGAGGAACTCAAGAAAATTACAATCACCAGGGAAGTGGTACTGAACAAATTGTTGGAGTTGCGGGCTGACAAGTCCCCAGGTCCTGATGGACTTCATCCTCGAGTGTTAAAAGTGGCTAGTGAAACAGTTTTAATTTTCCAAAATTCCCTAGATTTGGGGAAGTTTCCGTTAAGATTGGAAAATAGCAAATGTAACTCCTTTATTCAAAAAGGGAGGGAGACAGAGAGCAGGAAACTACAGGCCAGTTAGCTGAACATCTATCTTAGGGAAAATGTTAGAAGCTATTATTAAAGACGTTATAGCAGGGCACCTAGAAAAATTCAAGATAATCAGGCAGAGTCAACATGGTTTTGTGAAAGGGAAATCATGTTTAACCAATTTACTGGAGTTCTTTGAGGGAATTACATGTGCTGTGGATGAAGGGGAACGGGTGGATGTATTGTACTTACATTTCCAGAAGGCATTTGATAAGGTGCCACATAAAGGTTATTGCAGAAAATAAAAGCTCATGGAGTAGGGGGTAAAGGCCTGCTCAGGTCGGGGAAAAAGAACCTGACCCGAACCCGACCTGAGCCCCTCCAATTTTGCCCCACGCCTGACCATCCCTTTACTGTTCTGACTTGGAACCTGCAGTAAGCTGCAGGGTGTGTGCGATGACATCATAGAGATGTCACTCGCTCACTGCACAGACTCAGTTTCCCTGCTTGATGCCCGGACTCCCAGCTCAGGTTAGTTTTTTAATTTTAATACTTACCAGCAGAGAACTTACCGTGTGTGTCCAGCCTGACCTGAGACGAGCCCGAAAGCCGGACCCGGAAGAGGGGCCCGACCTGACCTGGACCAGACACGTCGTCCGGTTCAGGTCAGGTAGCAGGCCTTTAGTAAGGGGTAACATTTGGCATGAATAGAAGATTGACTAGCTAACAGGAAAGTGTTGGCATAAATGGGTCATTTTCTGGTTGGCAAGATGTAACAAGCGATGCAGCAGCCTCAACTTTTTACAATTTATATAAATGACTTAGATGAAGGGACTAAAGGTATGGTTGCTAAATTTGCTTATGACACAAAGATGGGTATGAAGTAAGTTGTGAAGAGGACATAGGGAGACTACAAAGGGATATAGATAGGTTGAGTGAGTGGGTAAAGACCTGGCAATTGGAGTATAATGTGGGAAAATGTGAAATTGTCCATTTTGGCAGTAAGAATAAAAAAGAAAATTATCTAAATGGTGGGAGATTGCAGAAGGATCTGGGTGTCCTAGTGCATGGATCACAAAAGGTTAGTATGCAGTTTCAGCATGTAATTAAGAAAGCTAATAGAATGTTATCATTTATCATAAGGGGAATTGAATATAAAAGTAGGGATGTTATGCTTCAGCTTTACAGGGCATTGTGGAGACCACATCTAGAGTACTGTGTACAGTATTGGTCTCCTTATTTAAGGAAGGATGTAAATGCGTTGCAGGCAGTTCAGAGAAGATTTACCAGACTAATAACCTGGAATGGGTGAGTTGTCTTACGAGGAAAGATTGGACAGGCTAGGCTTGTATCTGCTGAAATTTAGAAGTGGCTTGATTGAAACATACAAGATCCTGATGGGTCTTGACAGGGTGTATGTGGAAAGGATGTTTCCCCTTGTGGGAGAATCGAGAACTAGGGGTCACTGTTTTAAAATAAGGGGTCGCCCATTTAAGTCAGAGATGAGAAATGTTTCCTCTGAGTGTCGTGAGTCTTTGGAATTCACTTCCTCAAAAGATGGTGGAGGCAGAGTCTTAGAATATTTTTAAGGCAGCGATAGATCGATTCTTGATAAGCAAGGCGGTGGAAGGTTATCGGGGTAGGTGGAAATGTGGAGTAATCAGTTCAGCCATGAACTTATTGAATGACGGAGCAGGCTCGAGAGGCTGAATGGCCTACTCCTGCTCCTAATTCGTATGTTCGTATACCAAAGCTGTCTAAACCATGTACATTAACTGCAGCTTTTCACTATATCTCTGGTACAATCATTGCAATCCATGTCACTGCAGTGGGACCAAATTCAGTTACTTTATGTACAGGACACTGGAGAATTTGAACAATGTCAGTTTGACTTTGGTAACAATCATAAGTATCAGAGATAGTGTAATACTGTATTGCGACTTTATCTGAATGGTTTTGCTTCTGTATAAATTTACATCTTACAAAAAGGATGGCTACTGAAATTTGGAACCAAATGGTCTTCTTGCCTTTCTTTTTCTAAGTTTGTAAACATGATCTGCGAATGGGTCTTTTTTTACCTGTCAGAGATCAGGGGTATATGGTGTGTATATTTTGCCATGTCCAGTAACAAACAAGGACAGCCTTAACTGAGACACACGACCCCAGTCGCTTCAACCATCAGGTGTAAGTGTGGTTGTTAGAAGGTATGGTCCAGCCTGTTGGAAGTTGCCTTTAAGGGTGAGCACCAAAAAACTGTTGGGAGAGATGCCTAAATTATAACACCATGCTTGACAAAATTATGCTGCTACCTGGCCCCGACTCACCTTTCTCCACCGTGCTATCCGTAACAATGAACTTATTTATGTAACTGGTAAGCGAGGAGAAAATTTCATCACATATATACCCACAAGGACAACACGTTTCCACAAACTCAACAAGTTACTTACTAATGCATCATTAAAATATGTATCCAAATGCTTTCAAAAAGTGTGCGACCCTGTCCCACCTTATCTAGACCCCCACCTGCTCGCAACACAAGATCTAGCTCACTGTAGCCATCATGCAGGAGATTGGTTAATGTTTAAAATAATGTCTCAAATTACATTTTTCAACGACTTCGAAGGGAAATTAAAATCACCTGGAAGCCTTTTCCAAAGTGGCAGATACATGATGTGTGATGCTTCAGTGCTCACGCTCAAAGTAATCCCTCACCCCATAACTCAACAAAAGGTTGCCAATGGAACAACTGCTCCCACTTGCCAACATGAAAATCTAGGCTATAGTAACCTAGCAGGCGAAGTACTATTTTACATGTACTATTGAAAGCCAATCACTTGGGTGCAACTGAGCCTTCTCACATTCGACGATGAAGTCTAGGATTTCTAATGAGTACTCTCTCAAATGCCTCCTATTGAGACTGTTATCGGCACGCAGTCATGCACACGGTAGTGGACAGACATCTCTTCCAACCATTTGGTGGCAACGCAGAGGGTAGACGCCTGACTGAACTACACAGCTTTGTGCAGATTGCTTTCTCCATTGATATTTGACATTTCTGCAGGTTTCCGAGATCCAAATATGTAGCAATTCTCCCTTCAGGCTAACCCAGCTGCCAGGTTGATGTGTCAGGTTTGCAAATTCTCCAGATTGACGATATTTTGCGCCGAAATCTACAATGCCCCTTGCTTTGTGAAACTACAAAATGCAGCAAGGTCAGTAGATTACGCACAGAAACCTCAGTAGCTACAGGCATCTGTTGTCTCTCTCTTGGTCAGCGTTACAATTGCACAGTCACTTTATAAAACTTTCACTGTGGCACCTACTTAATTTCCTGTCTGGCTGTACAATATATCAGTTAACAAATTAATGAAACACAAAGATTTAAAAAAAAAATTAGCTCAGACATGGTTTATTGACTGTGCTCCTGCATATGAAATTTCCATAATTTTTGCTCTGTAAATCTAAGAACAAATATTACAATGCTGACACTCAAATAGGATTATGATGCCAGTTCCTGTTTTTAAAAGCTACATTTCCGGCATTTGTTTTGAGTTTACTGTTAGATGAAGTTAACATCTTACTTAAAACAAACATTTCCATCAAAAAAAAAACAATTTTAAATACAAGCAAATACTGGAAAGAGTGATCAGACTTTGAAAATTAACAAAGAATTTAAAAAAGTTACTTGAACTATACACTCCAAGCTTTAACCATATATAAAGATTTAAATTCTATAATTTTACAATCAAGACTGCTACACAGTGTACACTCATTCACTGTCGAATTTGATGGAATTCACAGACATGCCGATGGTTCCGCCCCGATAGTTCCCACGCTTTTTCTTTGTCTTTTCATGTCTGAAGGATTTTCCTTTTGTGAATTTCAAATCATGATTGGCCTTTGCGCCCCAGTCACCCGATGATCCTTTCTGTAATAAAATTAATCAATGCTTAGGATACAACATTGGGTAAAAGGCCATGAAGGGGTAAAAAGAAGATCCTTGACACGTTGAAAAGCTTCAGAAAATGCAAAATTGTCAATTTCGGCTCATAAACAAATACTAAAAATCTATAAGGCTGTGAATTAAACAATGCCTAAATTCACCAAGATACTAAAATTCAGACCTGATCTTTGAATTTGTTTTGAAAAATGAGTCAAACTCCAGGTATCTTTATGGGTTAAGACTTCAGTAGAAGCATTAGATAGTAACGTGTACAACTGAGAGATTGGCTACCTTTCCAATAGTATAATGCTGAACAGAATGGAAAGTCACTTTACGGTTCAAGCTTTATTGTCCCTCTTCTCATAGGTACAGCCCAAATCTCTGCTAAGTCTCAAGTGAGCACCAGCCAAGTGTGAGGTGTAATTAAGCCTAGTCTGATACTATCCTCAGCTGACAGCCACATTCATTCACTTCCAAGCAGACATCACTAGATAGGGGCCTGGATAATTTCCCCTTTCCTTATCAGATGCATTTCACCATCCCAAGTGAAATCAGGAAATGGCACAAACCTCCAACAGAACTGGGACTTTCAGCCAGTATTATTTTAACTAGAATTCAACAGATTTAATTTCAGTCCACTCAAATAGCGCTTTGAGACCATTAATACTTCCTATTCTTACTGGCTGAGCCTGGTAGCTTGACCTGAGGATCCTCAATTCTAAAAGGTACTCTCAACCTCACTAAACTGATTTTACAAGTTTCTCCCAATGGCTCAGGCATACCAAACTATACCAGAAAGTTTAGGTTCAATTGCAGATCTCTACTGAGGGAGGGAGCCAATTTCAACTCCAATTGTTCTGGCATTGATACAGTAGCCCCAGACCAGGATAGAAAGCAAATGTGAGACAGCTATGGGTTCCTATTCCTGGTTGCACTGAAGTGCTCCCCCTGAAGGCAAGTGCACATGCACTTGTCCTTGATTGCACTGTAAAAGCAATAACCCTGGAATAAAAATACGGTCAACTTTAATTGGAAAATGCTCGACAAATCCACTAGTTGGAATAAACTGATAGCGTACATATTCTCTTCTCTTACCTACACAACGAAGGGCTAATATACGATATTCTCTTACTTACGGTCAGTAATTACCTGACCGAACAGATACTCCCCTTCTCAGTGCAGTGTAAGTAATCACCAGCCTATATAGCATCTCATTTACCAGAAACAACCAAGCAGCTGCACTCTAGTCACATAGTGTAAGTAATGCATAAATGTTATATATACTGTCCTCTAATTGTACCATTATTTCTGTGGTGTGTTAGCAAATGCATTAAACTATAGGTGGTTGCTCATTCATAACATGAAACGCAGAGCTCTGAAAAGACACCCCAAATCCAGCCTTACCTTTGCAGCAAATGAATTATTTGAAAGACGTGGATCAATTTCAATTTCATCTTCTCTTATTCTACGGAAAGGAGTATTAGGTTGAGGGTTCTTTGCACAAAAAGAAAAATAGGGAACAAAGCACATGAGCACATTCTACACATTTTACTTTAAGGGCAACTATGAAAATGATCTGATTCCACCCTCCAGTGTCTAATTTTTTAAATTAGAGATTTTATACAGTGAGAACAGTAGCGTTAAATGTAGCTGCAGTGACAAAGGCACCTGATGCCAATACTTACCAGCCTTGTTGTAATGAATGTTTGCAGTTGCCCCTTTAATGACAGGATCCACAAATGTGACAGAATATTTCAACTACCATTGGCACCTTATTGGGAGGCCAATGCTGAATTTAAGGAGGCTAAATGGAGGAAAAAGTAGCACAATGCAGATTTTCTCTCATTAACTACCTCTTCGTCTCCTTTGCAGATGCATTAAAATGCATCTATGACAATGAGGCGAATACCAAAGCAGTTGGCTTGCTTCACAATAACCAGACCAAGGACAAAGGTCAAACGTTCTAAATAAAATCTTGTAAGCACTGCATTGACACCCTATATTCTGGTCATTCAATTGAAAAGTAAATTCACAAACAATTAAAACAGTGGCCTGAAGCCTTCACCCAGAAGGCACCCAACACTGAACTAAATTTTGTCGAGATAAAATTACATCCAAGTTTCCAAGCAAATTCATTAACAAAAGCCTAAACATTTCTCCCTGAATCAAACACACACTGTTCATGACTGGAACAGGGTTAATAGAATGTCAAGCTGCTTAGGTGGGGTAGTTGATCAAGTAAGTAGGAAATGTCTTCTGTGGTAACACTAGAGACAAGATAAGCAGCACTTACCTTGCTTTTTAAAATAATTGAGAATTTCTGCAGCAACAGGGCAGAAATGTGGCTTCAACTGACTGCTGGTCAGGTGATTAACACTGGATTAACGTTACCATGGGCACCCAAGAATCTGGGTGCAATATGCTGAACCACCTCCCACTGAATATGCTGAATTCCTCCCAAACTCGGGTACGAGCGCAATCAACAGAAATTCGCCATTCAAACCTGTGCACGGTGGGGCGAAGGGACAGTTGAACTAGCACGAAGGATTGCGGATATTTGGGCACAATGTCGTTGTAGACGCAACCACATGCGCTTAAACTCCCATGAGCTTTTACACTATTTGCTTTTATGCTGTTCAGATTAAGTTACTGCCTGGGCAGAAATGACGCACAAACTCCAGGCCCTTGCATCTCGCAGCGTAGGCTGGCACTGCAACTTCAGTCAATGTGTGATCTGGGGCAAGCTGCCACAGGAGCCTCCATGCAGAAAACAAGCACTTTTGAAAAGGTTTTTATTTTTAAAAAATGCCAGGGCACTAACAGCAGATGGCCTTGTCCAGAAAGCAGTTAAGCCAGACAGACTAGGTTCCAGAACACCATTTCCCCCTCCTCCTATCCCCCAGACCACAGCTCAGGAACTTAACAGTAGCCAGGGTTCCCACTACCAATCACAATAGTGATCACGGCTGGAAAGCACACACGCACAGCTGACAGGCATGGAATTGGGTTTAACGGCATTGCTCTCCATAAGGGTACAGACTGACATTCTATCCAGGATCACACTCAGGCCAAGATACGTCTAAGTCCAGCAAAAGCCAATGTCTTTAGGAGGCAGAAAATTTGCAAAATAAGCATGAATGGGTCAAAAATTTATTAAACCAGAAAGAATGTTACCTTTGTTCCAGGTGTCATCTTGGACAGTACGGTTTGCTAAAATAGAGAATAAATTACAGTCACATATAGTATAATGGTTTCGATCATGAAGTTCTGAAGAAATATGAACCAAGGAACTCTTTACACAAACTCTAATCTTCATGCAAAATGTTTGAACTCATCTCAAGTTACGCTGAAACTAGAATTACATTTTTAAAAAAGACAAACATTCTTTTCAACGTGGCCACACCTTTTTAGTTTTTGGAAACGTGTTTGGAGTTTTCGTTTGGAGTTTCTGGTTTGCTGGAGTTGAATCACCTTTTTCGTTCTCAGACTCGGATGAGGAGGAGGAGGAGGAGCTTCCCCTTTTCCTCTTGGTATTCAGTGTACCTGAGACAATAAGAAATCACAAACATCACACAGTTAAAAATGAAAATGGCACGTAGCTGGCAGTGAGCTCCCAGGTAAATCACAAGTGGCTCACATGAAACTCACTCAAGAGCATGTTATTGTTGTGTGAAGTTAATGTGAAAATAATCTTCCATTATGCAGTAAGCATAGTCATGGTATAGATGAGAACATATCAAAATTATTGACGTATTACGGAAGCACGATAGAGAATATTAGCTGAATACAAGAATCAAACTAAGTATTTAAATAGTGAGGAGGATGATGACTGGGTGATGCAGTCCTTTTGTCTCTAGTGTTGGGTTTAAAATTACCAGGACAATAACTTCCCGATATTCATGAGGCTTTCCAAATGACGCTCCTTTAAAATGTCTTAAGCTGTGGTCCACTAGACCAGCTGGCATGAGAAATGTACGGCTCACACTAGTGCATCATTTGGAGCTCTTCAGAAGCAAAGGCTGAAACACATTTGCAGGTTAGCACTCACCTAACGTTCCCTCCCTTCAGCCAAACCACATTTTCTGAACACTGCCAACATCCATCTGAACCATCAGACACACCCAGGAGCCAATGGATTCTGTTAGCAGCAGGAATCCTGTCTTATATTTATTTATCCTCCATAGACTGAAGCATTGAGGCCAATTGTAACTTGCAAAATGCTGGCCTGGCTCAGATTATCTAACTCTCAGCCAGGCAGAGCACCCAACCTGGGAACTTCCAGCTTGCAATGTTCATAACCATACCAGAAAGTGCAATTATCCACTGCAACACCGAGGGAAGCTCGCCTAGCATCTCCCTCTGGTATGATAAATAAACAGGACCAGCGCATTGAATTTTCAAATTGCCACAGAGGTTCATTATTGCAGTAGAGAAAGAAACACAAACTTGCATTTACATAGCACCTTCACAAAGTCATGACATCCCTAAGCGCTTTACACCCAACGGGGTACTTTTGAAGGGTTGTCACCGTTGTAACGTAGGAAACCAAGCTCCCAACACCAATGTGATAACAACCAGATAATTTGCTTTAGTGGTGTCGATTGAGGGATACATGTTGGCCAGGATACCAGGTACAACCTCCCTGCGGTTCTTTGAAATACTGCTATGGAATCTTTATTGTTCACCAGCTTGTCTAAAAGACAACACCTCCTACAATGCAGCACCCTGTCGGTACTCCACTGGAGATTCGGCCTAGATTTTTGTGCTCGAGTCACTGGAATGGGGATCTGAAAGCACAATCTTGTGGCTCAGGGGCGAGAGCGCTACCAACTGAGCCACAGCTGACAGTAGGAAGACGTGAATGTACAGACAGCTGTTGCTGGCTCTTTTTGAGAACTCAACGGCTTTTAGCCATTTCTAGTTTCCGCAAACTCTGCCATCATGAATGCAGTAGTGGCTGTTGTAAGGCAGCCTGAAGATCCTTGTGCACACAAATTGGAAAAACACATCACCCAATGGGTCCAGGTGCACAGGTGGCTTTTAGGCCCAGCAAATCCATCCAGTGATAATGAAAAATGAGATGGCTCATTGAGTCAAATGAACTTGACGCCTCCCATTCTTAAAATGTAATTTTCTAGTCCTTTCCCAAACTGATTTAATGGACTCAGCCAGGGCAAGAGGATTCCAACACAGCTCCTACAGATTTGTACAGGGTCCTGCCACATTTACGTCAGCCATCACTTGCACAACTAACATCAACTCAGGAACCGGGCACTGGGTTTGTTCTGTGGAACACTTTCCCACTGAACCAATTCATCTATTTCAATCTGCCACCCTTAAATCCATATGAATGCTTGGATGCTATCAGTCACATCACCAGGGTCGCTTATGCACGCGAACTTCAAGTGTTGCTCGTTTGAAACAAGTCAACGGAATCAAGGTTCTGCTTGTAGGGGGAGGGAGGGAAGCAAGAGAACAGCACCAACTTTAGCTCCTGGCATGCTACCCTGCTGGAAAGGAGAAGCACAGTCAAATAATCAGACGCTTGCTGCCCAAGCTCACATATGAATAATTTTTTTTGGATAACAAAGGACTGCGAACAACCACTGTAGGAGTTGAAAAAGCAGGGGAGACTGCAGAGCATAAAGAAACATGCAATTTCCCCAAACAGGAAAAAACCCGCCCTGGTTTACCCTGCCATCCATTGCATCTTGCATTCACAGCACTGGCTGCTACTCAGATTCACCAAGTTTGGACGTCTTTCAGAAGTTGAGAAGCACGCACTGAAGAGAAGATGGACAAATCAGGCAAGAACGGTCAGGTGACCACTCAAAATCACTGTCGTGGGATTGGCTGATTAAATTGTCACAAGTGTTTCACTTTAACTTGATGCTATTAAATCAATAGTAAGAAACTTACCAGGCCAGGCAAGACCAAACAGGCTTTTAAACCTCAACTTTGGCCTCACCTAATCACTGTTGCTGCTGTTGGTCTATCTCATCTCTCGTCAACTCTGGACCTTTCCCCTTCACCCAAGCTTCCCAATTAATTAAAAAGTGATAAGAAAAGCTCACCATTTACAGACTTGGTATTATTTTTCTCATCATCTTCAGAGGAGCTATCTTCAGAGCTGCTTTTTGCTGTCTTCTTAGCAGATATCAATGTTGGCGTTTTCACATCATTTGGTTTTCCTTTCGAGTACTCTTCCTCTGACTCTGAACTTTCCGAGCTGCTGCTGCTACTTTCAGCTTTCTTAGCTGCAGAGATTTTAGCCCCTGGAGTTGGAGTGGCGATTGCCTTTTTTACTTGGCCAACTTGAGTTTTCAGTTTAGGCTCATCATCGCTTGAAGTTTCTTCAGAACTGCTGGTTTCATTTTCATTTGTCCTGCCCAGAGATTTTCCTTTTGGAGTCACCACTGGGGATTTCGCTTTTCCAGTCACAGCCAGAGATTTGGCTTTTGTAGTCACAGCCAGAGATTTTGCTTTTGCAGTCACCGCTGGCGATTTTGCTTTCCCTGTCTCTGCCAGTGATTTGGCTTTCACAGTCACTGCTGGTGACTTTGCTTTTGCAGTCACAGTAGGTGACTTTCCTTTGGCAGAGGTTTGCACTTTTGCTACAGGTTTCACTTCCTCCTCACTGCTGGAGTCATCAGAATCTGAACTGCTTTCTTCAGCAGCAGCCTTGGCTGCTGGAGTACTTTGCTTCCCTGGTTTTACAGGTGCAGCAGCTGATTTAGCAGCTGGCTTGATGGTTGGAGTAGCCTTGCTCTTTTCATCAGAATCACTAGAGCTGTCAGTTTCTGAACTGCTCTCTGCTTTCTTTGCTTGGGCCAGAGGTTTCATGGCTGGTTTTGGCGTGGGCTTCGCGGCTGGTTTTGACATGGGTTTTGCCATATTCTTGGTTTTGGGTTCTTCTTCAGAGCTTTCAGAATCTGTGAATGTTACAGACATAGCTATTAAGCCATCTTACTCTTGAAGTAACAAGGAATTACAAATATAAAAGCAAAATACTGCAGATGCTGGAAATCTGAAATAAAAAACAGAAAATGCTGGATATGCTCAGCAGGTCCGGCAGCATTTGTGGAAAGAAAAACAGAATTAACATTTCAGGTCGATGACCCTCCAGCAGAACTGATGTCATCAACCTGAAACATTATCTCTGCTTTTCTCTCCACAGATGCTGCCTGATCTGAAGGAATTACAATCACCTGATATGTTGACAAACAGCCACCATTTTGCATGTAGCAAAATCCCCTAAACAGCAATGAAATAAGAAACAGGATCCTCATCCAAAAGACAATACTATATTGGCAGTCTAAATTGTGTGCTCATGTTTCTAGAAGTGGGGTGTAAACCCACAACCTTCTGACTCAAAGACAAGAGTTTACCACTGAGCCCAGTCTGACACCTACAAATGTTCCTTTAAAAACAATAAACGTGGTACTGCCTAGGAAATTGGATGGAGTGGTCTCTGACGTGTATTTATGTTTTGGTGAACGCTGTTTTAAATATCATTCGGGTTACTTTGACCACACTTGATTGGTCTCAACAGTCTGTAGGCAGAGGTAGCACAATACAAACATCACTGAGAATCAACTGATGTTGGGATGACCAGATTCTTTCTTTGGAACTGACTATGCTGGAGCACACAGTGCTGGTTCTCCCAGTTATTGGACAGGTTTTTCCTCAACTGTGCTAGAATCCACAATGAGGGATAAATCTGAGTTTACCACAATGTTACACAGGAACATAGGAACAGGAGTAGGCCATTCAGCCTATCAAGCCTGCTCCGCCATTCAATACGATCATGGCTGATTATCCACTTCAATGCCTTTTTCCCACACTATCCTCATATCCCCTTATGTCATTTGTATTTAGAAATGTCAATCTCTGCTTTAAACATACTCAATGACTGAGCTTCCACGGCCCTCCGGGGCAGAGATTTCCAAAGATTCACAACCCTCTGAGTAAAGAAATTTCTCATCTCTGTCTCATGTGGCTTCCCCCTTATTTTGAAATTGTGTCCCCTGGTTCTAGATTCCCCAACTAGGGGAACCATCTTAGCTGCATCCACCCTGTCTATCCCTTTAAGTTTTTTCTAAGTTTCAATGAGATCACCTCTCATTCTTTGAAACACTAAAGAATACAGGCCCAGTTTCCCCAATCTCTCGTCATAGGATTTGGGAGCAGGAGTAGGCCTATTGAGCCTGCTCTGCCATTTGATAAGATCACAGCTGATCTGGTTGTGGTCTCAACTCCACTTTCCTGTCTGCCCCCCATAACCCTTGACTCCCCTTGTCTATCAAAAATCTATCTAACTCAGTCTTGAATAAACTCAATGACTTAGCCACTGCTTTCTGGGGAAGAGAATTCGCAGACTAATAACCCTCCGAGATAAAATTTCTCCTCATCACTGTCTTAAACGGGAGATCTCTTATTCTTACTCCGTGTCCCCCTAGTTCTAGTCTTCTCCCACAAGAGGAAACATCCTCCTGGTATCCACTCTATCAAGTCCCCTCAGGATCTTATATGTTTCAATAGGATCACCTCTCATTCTTCTGAACACCAATGGGTATAGGCCCAACCTGTTCAATCTTTCTTCATAAGCCCTTCATCCCAGAATTAGTCGAGTGAACCTTCTCTGAACTGCTTCTATCGCAATTATATTCTTTTTCAAATAGAGACCAAAACTGTAACTATAAACAGCATGGCTGCGTAGCAACCCCTAAGTTCCCATGAAGACCAGGCATAAGTCAGCCCCTTTAAATTATCACACATGTGTGGCCATACAAAAAAATTTAAAGCTACTGTGCGCTTGATACGAAAATTGCAGGGAATGTGTTTACCACCAGTATCCCCACTCCACACAATCCAAAGAACTGGGTAATGCGGAATACACTGGTAATACCTCAGAATATGCTATTTTAAGCGCACAGAAATAGTCAACTAACCCACATAGCAAGAACAGCAACGACAGGACAGATTTACACCACCTCATTGTTTCTGCAGTCAGCAGCTGATTACTGTCCTCCTTGTGAGACAGCAACTGAAGAAGCGAACAGAAAATGTATTAAAACAATCCTACCCACCATTAAACCCAAAAGATGATCAAACTGGGGTCCTTGTTGCGATTAATTAATTTAAAAATGCATTATTGTATGATAACACCAGCTTCCCAAATGGCTATCTTTCTAGAATTCAGAAATGAACCACATCAATAATTTGCAGGGTGCCCCACAAAGTAGTTTGAAAACCACAGGATTAAATCATTTGATTACACTTTCAACGTTTCATCAAAGCTTCAGGACTTGAAAGAAAAACCAATGGCCCCCCCCCAAACATCTAGGTTTTGAGGGTTGTGACAATATATTACACAAATGCTAACATCGGGGGACATAAATTACATTCCACATTCAGGTGCCAGCAACAGCATTTAACCTAAATGGCCAGCTGTAGGCTGGAAATGACAATGACTCATGTCTCCTTGTCCTTTTATGGCAGATCAGGCTTTCCATTTCATTTTGACAGTGGGACCAGAATACACAGCTAGCTTATTCAACTAACAGAACGGTATTTTCTTACCAGACTCGCTGTCGGAGCTGGAATCTGCTTTCTTGGCTGCAACTTTCTGAGCAACGGTGGGTTTTACAGGTGGTGCATGAGCAGGTTTCTTTGGTGTAATTTTCGCTGTTTAAAAAAAAAAATGGATAGTCAGAGGCCAAGCAAGGTAGACAAACCTCATGGTCTATGCCATGCTATACATGTTGGGATGCAGTAGTATAAAGGTCATGGCAGTGAACTAGCATAGCACACTGCATTTAATAAATCTAGTAACCTATAGACCGACACCGGAAAAAGTGACCAAAAAAGCTACTGGCTTGTCATAAAAACTCCAGATGCCCTCAGGGAAGTGAACCTGCCTGGTCTACATTTAATTCCAGTCCCACACTATATTGTTGAGTCAATGCCCCCTGAAGTAGCTGAACAATCTGATAATTTGCAAAAACAATTATTTCAATAAGGTGGCCCACCATCAGCTTCTCATCCCCATCTGGGATGGATAGTAAATGCAGCCTTACCAGGGCTACTCATTCAGAGACAAATTCCTCATTTCCTGACAGCAAACCAACCATCTACTTTAACTGCATCCAGAAAGAGAATTAGTTAATAAAATTTCACTCCAACTTTTAAAGGAACAGGATTTGACAGAGGGGCTGAACAATAATCTCCAAAATTAACAGATACCTGTAACTGTTTAAAAATGCAAGCATACGATTGATATAGCTTATCGATCTAGTTCAGCACTTACTAGCAGGCTTCATGGGTGCCTCTTCAGTACTGCTGTCGGAACTATCGTCTGACGAGTCACTGCTGTCCTTTTTCGCAGCAGGTACTGCTGGTGCCTTTTTGCTTGCACTTATTGCTGGCACCTTCTTCACTGCACTTACTGCTGGTGTCTTCTTGCCTGCGCCTGCCTTCTTATTCTGCTGTGTGGGAGGTGGTACTGCATTGTAAGCACCTAACAGGGAATGGGGGGGGAAATCAAAACACTAGTCAATGAGTTTCCTCCCCTTCAGAAGACAACAAATTTGTGTGGGAACCCTCTGACATCTATCCAAGTGCCTATTCTTCAGCAAGTTCTAGCAGATTATTCAACTGTGAATGGAAACAGTATGAATGGGGGAAATGATTCACCACTGGGCTACAGCTTGTCCTCAACCAACTTCCATGCACAGGACAATCCTCCGTACATCATAAATTACAGCTCACCATATAAACACTGCTTAATCTTGTGTTTGCACATAATAAAGGTTGGCTGTCTACTGGAATACCAGAACTTCAGTTTACTGTGTGATCATCACCCGCACCAGTTCCCAATGCAGCCCTGTAGTTCACAAATGCAGTGATTATGCTAAGGAAATAGCTCACTTTTATTCTTGTATTGAAGGCACTGCTCACCCGGCTTTGCTTTTGTCTTTATAGCTGGTGCCTCATCGTCTGAGCTGTCAGACTCCTCTTCACTGCTTGAGCTCTTCTTTGTACTGGCTGCTACTACTTTAGCTGGGGTCGCAGCTTTTGCATTCTTCACTTTTCCTGCAGCTGGAGACTTGGCAGGCACAGGTTTCTTAGGCATTACTTTCTATACAGAACGAAGGAGAAAATTTACCAACTCTGTCTTAAGAAGACCAAGTGTCTACAACTAGGAAAGATTGTTTCATTACACCAGTTCTCCTGTAGCACTGTTCACAAAGCATGTGTAACAATTCAACAGCCCCAACCCAAGCCTTGCAACCCCGACCACCAAAGTGAACGAGGGCAGCAAAGTCACAAGAGCGCCATCACCTTGAAGCTGCACACCAACCCAACCTGAGTGTTTAATCACTGTTCCTTAATCAGCAGCACTTCCTGGAATTCTATAGCTAACACCACTATCGGGGGGCCAGTCAACGGCCCATCGCCTCCATCTTTATGGAAGTTATGGTAAACCTCTATAAATCATTTGTTAGGTATCAGCTTTTTCTTAAATATACACAGCAAGTTATGATGTTGAATGCACTACCTGAAAAGGCGGTGGCAAATACAACAGTATCCGTCAAAAGGGAACTTGATGGATATAGATACACCTGCAGAGGACTGTGACTAATTGGTTAGCTCTTTTAAAGAGCTAACAGACACAATGGGTCAAATCACTGCCTTCTGTACATTATGATCTTCTCTGAGTAACTAGCAATGGGCAATGTATATCCCCAAATTCTTAAAGATGTGTGCACTGTATGCAAAATCTTAGCTATGCAATACCGATATCAATTTGTATTTACAAATTATATATATTATAATAACACGCTGTGAATATAAGCTGACTTTTTTTACATCAGTATCTAATCAGCTTCTAAGCCTACATAATGGGGGAAGAGGAGGGAGACGAAGTGGGCACAAGAGGCGAGTGCCTGAAGAAACTGCTGACTTGTAGCAGCTACAAACAATACTCGAAATCAGAATTCTTGTTTAAAGTACAAGAAAATTATACATTACACCCTAAACAGAGGGTAATCAGCACCACAGATCATTATATTACAAAACTATTTACTTGTGCAGGTGGCTTCTTCGCAGAGTCAGAGTCACTAGAGTCATCACTGGAATCATCATCACTACTCTCCTCAGCAGCCTGATTGACAGTTTTTAACGCAACCGCTGAAAATAGAACACAAAACAACTAAGATTCAGAAAGTGCAGTAAAATTGTCACTTGTTTAAAAAAAAAGTAAATCACTACAATGTACATCTTGGCATCCGAAGGCCCATTACACTGGTTATTCACATGCGTTGACACACAGACAGTAACTTGACTTGTCTGCCTTATCCCCTCCACTTGTTACAAATGCCCAGCTTGGTAACAGTAACAATCGAGTGCTGCTGCTACCTGGTTTCACAGGGGTTTTTGCAGCAGGTTTCTCATCCTCCGAGCTATCTGAATCTTCACTGCTGGAAGTTGCATCTTTCTTTCTGGCAGCTGGCTTGCTGACTGGAAGTGCTTTAGCTGCAGGAGCTGGACTTTTAGCAGGGACGGCCTTCTGTTGGAGTGGGGACATGCAAAAGAGATAAAAGTGAAAATGAGTCTCTGTACTGAACCAAGAAGTTAAGAAACATTTGCAAGAGCTGAATGCCAACAATCCCTCTGAATAATTCTGACAGGGTCTACGGAGGAGTTGTAAAGAAACTAAATCGAAGAGAATTTACTGTAAGCTATGCCTTCACATTTACCATGCACTAAAATAGTAAATGCCATTGTGTCCAGATGAAGGAGGAAGGAAATTAAGAAAAAACAAATACATAATTTATATTCACACCTACATTTGGCGATTGCTTATTCAAGTGCGTGGTATAACCCCAAACACAAGGAGGTTGCGGTGCAAGTCATATCCCACCTGTGGCACTGACCACACATGAAGAATGGCTGCGTCAGCCCATCTAATCATAAAGTTTACCCCATGGCTCATCATAGTCAACAATGACCAAAAGGTTTGGAATCTGTCATGTAATATGCAGGCTCTAATTATTTCTTGTGTTCTCACCTGTACAGGTTTCTTTTCTTCCTCAGAATCTGAAGAACTTGAATCTTCACTGCTGCTGCTGCTTTCCTTCTTTGGTGCAGGTTTTTTAGCTGCAGGGTTGGTTATTCCGGGTGTCAGCTGCTTGCTTACTAGAAGAACAATAAAGAGCATCACCACCGTCAGCTGAACAGGGTGGCAATTTAAAAGAACTTCATTGACTGCAAGTGCTTCAAGACATTCAGTGGTCAAGAAAGGCTCTATATAAATGCAAGTCTTTCAATGTTTTACTGAAAAGTAATTTTTACTTTACTGACATAACTTGTAATGAGAGGGGGAAATTCATTTTGCAACACCTTATGTTTTTTTTTATATTCGTTCATGGAATGTGGGCGTCGCTGGCCAGGCCAGCATTCATTGCTCATCCTTAATTGCCCTTGAGGCGGAGGAGGTGGTGGTGTTCCCCCCACCCCCAACAAGTTTCATGACTATGCCCCCTCCCACAGGGTTTGACTCCTTGCTGGGGAACAGTTTCGGGAGCTGGTTGTCCTCGAGTACCTTATCCAGGTCCCATTTATTCACAAGTGAGCAGACACACTGTTGTAAACTATGGTGCATGTCACAGTCAAGCCCGATCCTTTTCTCAACCAAAAGCCCTCAACTCAGTGAGTTCCATGACTATGCAATGGCCACAGAGACAAACTTCAGCACTGTCGCTACATCACCCCCACCCCCGAGATCAGTTAACCCAGAGCAAAATATTTACGACCTACCCTACAACTCCTACAATTTATCCTATTATGCACCAAACACTGTGACAGTCTACAAGATATAGATGTTTTAATATATGGCATCTTATTGGAAAACAGCAGACAGAGCGTCATACAATAAATTAGGACGAGTGATATTTGATTTGCAGGTAGCCATCATTCACCATCCATTCTCCAGAAAGAGCAACATGAATAGCCAGCTGTTCAAAGGAAGAATGTTGGCCAGGACAGCAGGGGAACTCACTGCTCTTCCATTAATGCAACAGTATCTTCAACATCTCCCTGAACAAACAGATATTTATTGCCTCAAAGAACAGCAACTTCCAACAATAAACTGCACTGGAGTGCCAGACTAAATTACACATTCAAGTCTTGCTGCAATGTCACTGTTTGTCCACACAGTTGCAGATGGAAACACTAGCTTTCCTCCAGTGGTTGAGTATGTAATTGTACTATTCAGCGAGCTACACAGATTAGGAAACCCCCAGGTTCAGATAACTAATCTTAGACAGAAAAGTGGAAGGAGGGCTTAGAGCAGACGGGGTAGAAAGTACAGGAGAGGAAACAGAAGCTCAGCATTATCTGAGGGCATCTTCTGGGAAGTGCATTCACGATAGGTTAACTATAAAGTTAATTTGTTCTCAAGCTTGCGACACTGCTTTTATTGAAAACGAAAAGCTTGGCATATTTTGAGAGACCTGGTTTCTTCACAGTGCTTTCTTCATCAGAACTGTCTGAGCTGTCAGAGCTACTGGAAGATTCAGCTTTCTTTGCCTTTTTTGCAGGAGGACCATTAAGTATAGCCTTCCTTTTCTTTGCTACTTCAGATGACCTGTGGTGATAATTAGAAACAAAAGTTAGCAACCTTGGGTACATAATACTGATGACCCAACATTTTCACAGCTGACAGTTCAGGGGAGATTTTGTGAGGAGCTCAAAACTCCTAAGTTTCCCAGAAATTAAAATGAACTACCAGAAAATCAGGAGCCTGGTGAATTAGACACGCTGACATCACTGCGCAACTCTCCAATCATGCTTCTGGTGAATGGTTTTCCTGTCAGAAAAAAACCCTCAGAAAATTGACAGGTTTACTATTTATTTGAAGTGCAATGTAGTGCACATTTCAATTAATTTTCGTGGTGGTAGATGCACTGATAAACAACGGAAGATTTTAAATCTTTTTTCCATTCAATGTGTGGAAGCTTGGGCCTAACAGTAGATGCAACATAAAAGGTTTTCTAGGTCATCAAATGAATCAGGAGTAGCAAATTAACTGTTGTATTAAACATTAGGGTAGCGGGGACATTTCAGACATCAGGCGTGATCGTCCAAGCCCTTTTGCAAGTTGCCCCAGGTCCAGGTGAGGGTTCCATGCTCAGGGTTACAAGCCACAGCCAATGACAGAACCAGCGAATTTTTGGTGGGATCGGCAGAGGAGCTGGAACCTCGAGGGACAACGGCTGCTTCAGGCGAAGCATCCTTCGGGAAAAGCCACTGGTGTTGTCTTTAAAGCACACGAGGAAGGCAACGGGAATCCACCTCGTATACTTTTTCCCTACTCATTACTCATGGAAGCTAAAAAATGGGAGGCTCATACGAGCAACTGAAGAGGAAAGCGCAGGACTGCAAGGTGTGAAGAAATGAGCAGAGGACCAGCCCTTGGCCAGATCACCCCTAATATTAGATATTACAGATTATTGTTCAGTTATCAGTTTTAAAGCAGTTTTTTGTGTTATTTTGAGACCATTAAGCAAAATGCCTGACAGATCTGTGAACAGAAGATTACATCACCTTATCACATTTCCAATATACTACAAAGCATTTCACATATAGGCCAGGATTTTGCAGTTGTAATGACGCAAAATTGTCAGCACTCACTGTCATTACAAGTTTCAAGCTGTAATGAAACTGACAGCAATTTCTGGATTTCCCTGTTTAACCTGCATGTGTGTTTGGCAGTTGTTGTCAGTGATTTCCTGCTCCTTCACAGGGTGCGCTGATGTCCCCACAGAATTCTTCCGAATTCACTTGAATAGACATGAACTTCCACTGTTACACCATTACTCTTGCTATAAAAACCCTTGAAAAAGTTACACCTTGTTGAATGAGGTGCAAGAGTTTTAAAAGTGTACAAAGTTCATAATTACCCAACAACCTCTCTGGCCCTGAAAAAAATGTTCTATTTGCGGAATGTCAAATTTTTCCATTAGTAAAATATTCAGATTTTGATTTTTTAAAAAAGTTTATATTTCAGTTTCTACTTTAAGCTTACAGTATGCCCCAATCTTTATTTTTCTGTCTATAAAACAATTAAGTGAAGGATATTCAGTTTTTCTTTTAACTTCCTGGCTTGCTGTCTGTGAGAATTCTTCAATCTGATTTGTTGCTTACCCTGCTTTAAGACATCACTGTTGCAGGAGAGCAGAGATCCCCTCGAGCTGATGTCAGAATCAAAGTAATATTGGGAAAGGTGCAATCCATGCCACAGAGATTGCTGGATCTATGTGGGCAGTTTTGTTCGAGGCTAGCAATGAGCACACTCACTCTGCCGCTGACTGTGAAATCCAGGCCATAGTGAATTATTGTGAAATGCACTGACTAATGAAGGCAATCTTGTCCATCATTTTGCAAAGAGCAAAATACGATAAAATACAAAAGTTGGCAAGGAAAGACTGTTGCTCTTCAAACAGCGAAATTAAATGTACAACATTCACTAACAGACAGAGGGAACCCAAGCTTAGCAGCTCATCCAAAGGACGATGACCCCAACAATGCAGCATTCCTGCACTGCAGTCAGAGCCAAGATTATGTGCTTAAATCTTAGAATGGGGTTTAAACCCAGAAGCAAACTGAAAAACATAATGTAGAACTTACTTCACCCAGAAATCAAATATCTCCACTAGAGACGGCGACTTAAGATCTGGAACTTTCTACAAAGAAAGAGAATAAAGATTGAAATAAACAAATTTCAACACTAAAGTTTACACAGAAATGGTAAAATAAATATCAACCAAAGCCTTCACTTTTGGGAAGAGGTCATATCACATTCACAACTCTTCCTAAAAACTCCAGTGAGTTTTAATAAGGCAGTTTGTGTTAAATCTAATTAGTCATTGCCAGCATCTCTATTTTGTTTAAAAACTCAATCCAGAGGTAAATTGGTGTGCAGAGACTATAATCTTAAATTGATTCCTTTGCTGATGTGCAGCAACTTCCAGATCAATCCACAGATGCGCTGCAAGTTCCAATAACTAGGCTGTTAGTTAACCTCAGGAAAAAACAATTGGCTTCCAGTCCTTTGCAATTATAGCATACGATGGCTACAATTCAGACCGAGATTGAGAACAGTGCAACTACTTTACCTGTCTCTATAACGACATTATAAACTGTCAGTCAAGAGAAGATTTCAGGAGAGAAAAGCAAACAGCCCAAAAGTAAACATGAAACATGAGGTTTTGAAGAAAATCAGAGTCACAGAGAAAAATAATGTTAATTAATACACTCATCTTGCAGATAACTCCAAATGATCTCATTTGTATCCCATCAAAGCTAAGCCACAGCAGCAGTTCATCAACCAACACACTAGATGGCTTAATAAGTTGAGATGGTTGTAAAAGTTACCAGAGATTTGAATATTTGGCCCACTGATATTAAAATCCGGCCACTGTTTTCGTCACTCCAGCTGCCTTAATCTTGGCCTTGGTTACCATGACTGTATTGCCCTAGCACCCATGGACCCCTCCCCCCAATTCTGCCACTCATGATGTGTCAAGCTCCAGGTTTCACACGTCTTCCTACTTTGCCCCCTTTCCTTGCAGCCAGTGGCAGTGGCTGAGTGTGGTACCTCTGCGCTGAGGAGGAATCAGAATATCATCCTTCAGTGCCTCAGGTCAGGTGAGAGTTGGCCTCACTTCTTCCATACATATGGTGTTAAGACATAGGCATCTTTTTGCCCTGAGCCGTCTTACTACGAGCCAAGTGCTTTAAAGCATTGTTTCAATGAGCTGTAACTGTTCTGGGGCAAGCAGCACACGCAGAGATGCTGGGGTTCTTTTTTGCCCGGGCCACGAGGAATGGAACGTTCCCCGGGATTGGAACTTTGAGGAGCGGGCGTTCCAAATCCTTTGCGCATGCCCCCCGGGGAGCGGTGCCGGGGAAGCAGGCCGGAGGCCGCACGTGGCGCGCTGCTTTCCGCCCCTCACCACCGCTGCAGATGAAGCATGAGGGACGGAGAGAAAGAAGCGAACAACCCGCGTGTAAAGGAGCGTCTTATCCGATGTTGAGGGGGGGGGCTCACCACGCTGGATTGCTTCAGGAACTCCTTGGCGGCTTTGTCGAACTTATTCTGCAGCAGAAAGCTGTAAACCTGCGGGTACAGGTCGCTCGGCACCACACGCGCCTCCATCTTGCGCACAATAACGGCCCGAATGCGCCTGCGCCGGCCTTGGCCCGACAGGAAGCCGCCGGGTGGGGGGGTCAGCTCCGGGCCACGTGACCGGAAGCCCCCCCTCTGGTAGTTGCTGAGCATGCGCAGCAGTTCAGGGAGTTGCTGACCTGGGTGGTGTTACAACAACAACTTGCACTGAAATTTGTCATGGGGTTGCGGCGTATTTAGAGCACAGAAACCCTCCTGGTGGGGACCAGCTGGTGTTTATGCTCCACAATGAGCCTCCTCCCACTCTGCTGCTCAAACCCCCATCCATGCGTTTGTTACCTCTAGGCTTGACCCTTCCAACTCTGTCCTGTCCGACATTCCCCATTCCACCCTCGGTAAACTCGAGGTCATCCAAAACTCTGCTGCCTGCATCCTAACTTGCACCAAGTCCCATTCATCCATCACCCCTATGCTCGTGAACAGACACTGGTTCCAGGTTAAGCAGCATCACAATTTTAAAATTCTCATCCTTGTTTTCAAATCCCACCATGGCCTCGCCCCTCCCTATCTCTGTAATCTCCTTCAGCCCCACAACCCTCCGAGATATACGCGCTCATCTAATTCTGGTCTCTTGAGAATTCCCAATTTTAAATCGCTCCACCATTGGTGACCGTGCCTTCAGCTGCGTAGACCCTAAGCTCTGGAATTCCCTCCCTAAACGTGTTTCTTCCTCTCTCTATTGTGTAATTGCCTTTAAGAGTGATATCCCTTTAAGATCTTAGTATGATATAGTCAGGATTACGGAGACATGGCTGCAAGGTGACCAGGGATGGGAAATGAACATACAGGGATATTCAGTATTTAGGAAGGACAGACAAAAAGCAAAAGGCGGTGGAGTTGCATTGCTGGTTAAAGAGGAAATTAACACAACAGTGAGGAAAGATATTAGCTTTGATGATGTGCAATCTGTATGGGTAAAGCTGAGAAACACTAAGGGGCAAAAAACGTTAGTGGGGGTTGTATATAGACCTCCAAACTGTAGTGGTGATGTTGGGAATGGCATTGAACAGGAAATTAGAGATGCATGCGATAAAGGAACATTTGTAATTATGGGTGACTGTAATCTGCATCTCGATTGGGCAATTCAAACTAGTCACAATACCGTGGAGGAGGAATTATTGGAGTGTATACGGAATGGTTTTCTGGACCAATATGTTGAGGAACCAACTAGAGAACAGGCCATCCTAGACTGGGTATTGTGTAATGAGAGAGGAATAATTTACAATCTAGTGGTGCGAGACCCCTTGGGGACGAGCGACCATAATATGATAGAATTCTTCATCAAGATGGAGAGTGACGTCTTTGATTCTGAGACAAGGGTCCTGAATCTTAGTAAAGGAAACAATGAAGGTATGAGGTGCGAGTTGGCCATGACGGATTGGGAAACGTTACTTAAAGGGATGATGGTGGATAGGCAATGGCAAACATTTAAAGAGCGCATGAATGAACTGCAACAATTGTTTATCCATGTCTGGCGCAAAAGTAAAACGGGAAAGGTAGCCAAACCATGACTTACAAGGGAAATTGGAGATAGTATTAGATCCAAGGAAGAGGCATATAAATTTGCCGGGAAAAACAACAGACCTGAGGATTCGGAGCAGTTTAGAATTCAGCAAAGGATGACCAAGGGATTTATTCAGAAGGGGAAAATAGAATATGAGAGCAAGATTGCGGGGAACATAAAAACTGACTAAAAGTTTCTATCGGTATGTGAAGAGAAAAAGATTGGTGAAGACAAATGTAGGTCCCTTACAGTCAGAAGCAGGGGAATTTGTTATGGGGAATAAAGAAATGGCTGACCAACTAAATGCATACTTTGGTTCTGTCTTCACAAAGGAGGATACAAATATCATACCAGAAATGTTGGGGAACACAGGGCTTAGTGAGAGAGAGGAACTGAAGGAAATCAGGATTAGTAGAGAAATGGTGTTGGGGAAATTGATGGGATTGAAGGCCGATAAATCCCCAGGGCCTGATGGTTTGCATCTCAGAGTACTTAAGGAAGTGGCCCTAGAAATAGTGGATGCATTGGTGGTCATCTTCCAAGATTCTATAGACTCTTTAACAGCTCCTACAGATTGGAGGGTAGTTAATGTAACCCCACTATTTAAAAAGGGAGGTAGAGAGAAAGCAGGGAATTATAGACCAGTCAGCCTGATGTCAGTAGGAAAATTCTAGAGTCCATTATCAAAGATTTTACAGTAAAGCACTTAGAGAACAGTGGTAGAATCAGGCAGAGTCAGCATGGATTTACGAAAGGGAAATCATGCTTGACAAATCTACTAGAATTCTTCGAGGATGTAACTAGTAGAGTTGATGAGGAGGAGCCAGTGGGTGTGGTTCATTTGGACTTTCAGAAGGCTTTCGACAAAGTCCCACATAAGAGATTAGCATGTAAAATTCAAGTGCATGGGATTGGGGGTAGTGTATTGCGATGGATAGAAAATTGGTTGGCAGACAGGAAACAAAGAGTAGGGATACATGGGTCTTTTTTCGAATGGCAGGCAGTGACTAGTGGGGTACCGCAGGGATCGGTGCTAGGACCCCAACTATTCACAATATACATTAATGATTTAGATGAGGGAACTAAATGTAATATCTCCAAATTTGCAGATGACACAAAACTGGGTGGGAAGGTGAGTTGTGAGGAGGATGCAGAGAGGCTTCAGGGTGATTCGGACAAGTTGAGTGAGTGGGCTAATGCATGGCAGATGCAGCATAATGTGGATAAATGTGAGGTTATCCACTTTGGTAGCAAAAACAGGAAGGCAGATTATTATCTGAATGGCTATAAACTGAGAGAGGGGAATATGCAGCGAGACCTGGGTGTTCTCGTACACCAGTCGCTGAAGGTAATCATGCAGGTGCAACAGGTGGTAAAAAAGGCGAGTGGTATGTTGGTCTTCCTAGCGAGAGGATTCGAGTACAGGAGCAGAGATGTCTTGCTGCAATTATACAGGGCCTTGGTGAGTCCACACCTGGAATATTGTGTGCAGTTTTGGTCTCCTTATCTGAGGAAGGATGTTCTTGCTATAGAGGGAGTGCAGCAAAGGTTTACCAGACTGATTCCTGGGATGGCGGGACTGACATATGAGGAGAGATTGAATCGGTTAGGATTATATTTGCTGGAGTTCAGAAGAGGGAGGGGGAATCTCATAGAAACCTATAAAATTCTAACAGGACTTGACAGGGTAGATGCAGGAAGGATGTTCCCGATGGTGGGGGAGTCCAGAACCTGGGGTCATAGTTTAAGGATACGGGGTAAACCTTTCAGGACTGAGATGAGGAGAAATTTCTTCACCCAGAGAGTGGTGAACCTGTGGAATTCATTACCACAGAAAGCAGTTGAGGCCAAAACATTGTATGTTTTCAAGAAGGAGTTAGATATAGCTCTTGGGTCTAAAGGGATCAAAGGGTATGGGGCGAAAGCGGGAACAGGCTACTGAGTTGGATGATCAGCCATGATCATAATGAATGGCGGAGCAGGCTCGAAGGGCCGAATGGCCTACTCCTCCTATTTTCTATGTTTCTATGTGTGCTAGTGAGCTGAATGCCAGGATGCAGTCATGTGACAACATGCCAGAGTCACTCTGTAACTGTAACACCAAGAGGCAGGTCTTGTAAATAGCAGCTCTGCGCTGGATATACTTGTTAGCTGTTAATAAACCTGTTTTGAGCTCTTCAATCAACTGAACTCCACGCATCTCACTTATGTTGCATCAGAAAACATAAAAAGCTTCTCATTACGTCCTTCTTTAAGACACACCTTAAAATCTATCTGTTTGACCAAGCTTTTGGCCTTCTGCCCTTATATCGCCTTATGCAGCTCGGTGTCACGTTTTGCTTTATAACGCTCCCGTGCAAGCCGTGGGACTTTTTATTATGTTAAAGGTGTTATATAAATACAAGTTATTAATGTATATCTATTCCTTTCTCCCGTACGTGTTTATCTAGCTTTTGCCTCTATTGCCCTACCCAGAAGAGACATTGCAGCTACTAATCGCTCTTTGAGTGAAGAAGTACTTTTGGGTATCACTTCTAAATGTTTCTTTTACCAGATTGCACAAAAGTCCACTTGTTCTTGCAGTTGTGGCTTCACTTGAAATAGTGCTCCAGTTTAACTTCACATATTGCATTTGCTGCCATATATACTCCTGTAAAATCCTTTCTAATTCGTCCTAATTACAAGACTGAAGAGCCCAAGTTTTCCTAATAATTCAGTGCCTAAGCTTTAAGGATCAGCCTCTTTAAAATCCTTCTCCAGACCACATGCACAATTTGCATTTTCCATTGTGTTTATGGTGAACAGAACAAGACAGCATTTAAGCTGCAGCCTGACCTGAACACTATACAGAAGCAAAATACTGGGAATCTGAAATAAAAACAGAAAATGCTGGAAATGCTCAGCAGGTCAGGCAGCATCTGTGGCAAGAAAACCAGTGATTCAGGTTGATGACCTTTTGTCCTGAAATATTAACTCTGTTCCTCGCTCCGTAGATGCTGTTTGACCTGCTGAGTATTTCCAGCATTTTCTGCTTTTATTTGAACACTATACAGTTTCAGTATGACAGCATCAGTGATATAGCAGTTCGGAAAAAAATAGCTCAGCACTATGTTCTGCAAGAACACGAAATAGATGTTGATGGAAAAGGCCATTCGGTCATCCTAGCTGTTCTATCCAGCAAGTTCTTATGCTTCTCATTTTCATATATTCTGTGTGGACCACAAACACCAGCATAGGTTAGTTGGGCAGAATCACCTTTTTCTTTCCTATAAATTCTATGTATCATTGAATCATAGATGACTCACTGCCCACGAGGGTGGTGGAAGCAGAGACAATGACTTCAAAAGGGAATTGGATGGCCACTTGAAGGAAATAGATTTGGAGGGCTACGGGGATCAAGCGGGTAAGTGGGACTGACTGAATAGCTCCGTGGAGAACCATCATGGACTCAATGGGCTGAATGGCCTCCTTCTGTGCCGTAAATGACTCCATGACCTGTTCTGGCTCCATGAAAGACCTATCCAATTCATTCCACTCCTTTGCTCTTTCCCCAAAGCCCTGCAATTTCTTTTCTTTTCAAGTATTTATCCACTTCCCTTTTTATTGAATCTGCTACCACTGTCCCTTCAGGTAGCACATTCCAGATCACAACAATTCATTCTTGTAAATTCTTTTACTTTCCAGGCTGCCTCCCACTCTATTCATATTGCCAGCAAATTACAGTTTCCGTAAGTGAGCCTGCATCCCCTGTGAGCTGAAAGGCATAATTTAAAGTGCGCTGCGAGCAGGAGTAAAGAGCAACTTTTATTACTGGGTCATGCTTTCAGCTATCAGGGTCTTGGCCAAATGCACAGTCACAAACAAGGAGGGAAAGACACAGCATTAAATAGAACAAAAAAGGAAAACACAAATCACGTCCCATTGAGAAGCCAAACAGCATCACTTTATTTTTATAATTCGTTTATGGGATGTGGCCCTCCTTGGCCAGGCCAGCATTCCTTGCCGATCCCTAACTGCCCTCAAGAAAGTGGTGAAGGGCCGCTTTTTTGAACCGCTGCAGTCCGTGTGGTGTAGGCACTTTTCCGTAGCGGTTTAACACAACTGAGTAGCTTGCTCGCCCATTTCAGAGGGGTAAGTAGGCCAGACTGGGTAAGGACAGTAGATTTCCTCCCCTGTTAGGACATCAGGAACCAGATGGGTTTTTATGACAACCCGGTAGTTACTGAGACCATTACTGAGACCAGCTTTTTATTCCAGATTTATTTAATGGGTGGAATAGCTGAACAGAAACAGCAGCAAATCAACATGTAGCGGGAAAATGGGATTAGATTGGATGGGTGCTTGATGGTCGGCGCAGGCGCATTGGGCCGAAGGACCTGTTTCTGTGCTGTAAAACTCTTTGACCCTATGACTCTAATATGTAAATACAACAAATCTGAATTAAAAGCAAAGTAAATGAAACAGCATCTGAGTTTTTTTTTAATTTTTGGGTGCAACCCTTCAAAAGACCTGCAGACTTCTGAAAATCTGATGTGCCTCTGCAAAACTAGCATGGCAGTACCACATATTCTCATCAGTGTGGGCACCACATCATTAGAAAACAGGAACCTTCAGTTCCTAGTTGGGCATTAAATAACAGCAGAACCCAAAGTCTAGTATGCCTGTAGGTATTTGTAAATAAATTTAAGCAATAGTACCTTAAAAAAAAGCACTGCATCTCTTTGCAGATCTGCTTTGAAAAGGCACATTCCAGAAGGAGGTGGGCAATGGTCTCTTCCCTACCACAGCTGCCTCGAGGGCAACATGTGTAGACTGTTACAGCCAGGTGAGGAGTAGGTCTCAAGCTCCCCTCTTGCCCTTCATCTTGTTTGACAGCAACAGAGTTTACTCCTTTTTAAACAGTGGTTGTGCTTACCAGCTCCCTGTGTGTTTTACCTTTTACCTTTACTGTGATCATGAAAGAACCAATCGGACAGATTTTCTTGCGCTTAAACAAGAGGTAAGTTTATTATACTTAACACTCTAACCCCAATTTAATAATTCTAAAAAAAAAGCACTACACATTCATGTGAGAATCACACACACACACAAATAGATTGCAGAGGGAAAAATAGATTTGGTGGTTGGATTAAAGTCCAGAATAAATGGAATTTAAATACTGTCTATGAAGTGGATGATCCAGTAATCTTCCGGCTGAAGCTGTATTCTTGAATTCCTCGCTGGTCAAAGTGCACTTTGTGGTGGTCTTGCTTTGCTCAGGGTTTTCTTGAAGGCAGAATTGTAGTTGGCTCTGGAATGGGCAGACAGGTGGCAGATGAAGTTCAACGCAGAGAAATGTGAAGTGATTCATTTTGGTAAGAAAAACATGGAGCGACAATATAGGATAAAGGGTACAATTCTAAAGGGGGTGCAGGAGCAGAGGGACCTGGGTGTATATGTGCATAAGTCATTGAAGGTGGCAGGACAGATTGAGAGAGCAGTTAATAAAGCATACAGTATCCTGCGCTTTATTAATAGAGGCATAGAGTACAAGAGCAAGGAAGTTATGTTGAACTTGTATAAGACACTAGTTCGACCTCAGCTGAAGTATTGAGTCCAGCTCTGGATGCCACATTTCAGGAAGGACATGTGGGTATTGGAGAGAGTACAGAAAAGATTCACGAGAATGGTTCCAGGGATGAGGAATTTCAGTTATGAAGATACATTGGAGAAGTTAGGACCGTTTTCCTTGGAGAAGAGAAGGTTGAGAGGTGATTTGATAGAGGTATTCTAAATCCTGAGGGATCTGGATAGAGTAGATAGAGAGAAACTGTTCCCACTCATGAAGGGGTCGAGAGTGAGAGGGCACAGATTTAAGGTATTTGGTAAGAGAAGAAAAAGTGACATGAGGAAAAACGTTTTCACGCAGTGAGTGGTTAAGGTCTGGAATGCGCTGCCTGGGAATGTGGTGGAGGCAGATTCAATTGAAGCATTCAAAAGGGAATTAGACAGTTATATGAAAAGGAAGAATGTAAAGGGTTACGGGGAGAAGGCAAGGGAATGGAACTGAGTGAACTGCTCTTTCAGGGAGCCAGTGCAGACACAATGGGCAGAATGGCCTCCTTCTGCACTGTAACGATTCTGAGATTCCCCTGGTCGCTGGCTGTAGTCATCAGTAGGCTTGGAGTGTCCCTAATCGCAGGCAGTTTTCAAACTTGATGTTTTCTGAGGAGATAAAGAAAGAAAGAAAAAGAAGCACGCAGCTTTTTCTGCTGCTGCAGTCTCAGTTAATGCTTGTCTTCTGTGAATGTAACAAAATGCCTGTTTTTTCAGAGATGGACAGACGGTCAAATGGTTCTCTCAATTCCCTTTGTTTTTAATGAGTTACAAGGTTCAGAATTGGCTCCACAGGTTCTCACTGTCCCTGGTGTTGTGAAGGATGGGTCCGGTCACATTGCCACGGAACGCTGCATTCAATTGGACTGTGTTGTACCACCTGTCCTTCATGGAAAAGTTCGTACAGAAAAATATCTTTGACCAAGTCCTATCTGGCAGTCGTAGACAAGCAATGTCCTCGAGGCCCTGCAGGGATGCCAATATTTACATTCATAGGGGTTTGCTCTTTCAAAGTCCATGTGTCAGGATGGCCTTGACTGTTGTGCTAATTAAGCAATCCTAAGTAATTCAGTTAATTAGAGCAAGCCATTGTTCTGGGTCCAAGGCTTCTCAGACTTCTGTCTGCTGTTGGACCTTTGAATATGCAAAGGTGTTTCAGATGCAAATTGCAGTGGCCATCTTGGCTGCCAGTTTTTTTTAAATTACTGTAGGATTTTATTTTCAATTAAAAATCTATTGTAAGTTTCCAACCAATGAATTAATATTTCTCATTTGGAATATTGTGTTTTCCTGACAAGGCATTGAAACTCTGGGCATGCAGGAAGGATCTGACGAGGAGGGCCAGCCAAGCTACATCTTGCTACTTGTTTGAAAATTCTGGTGATGAGGCATTCTGCCAACTGAATTTGACAGTCTGCTCGGGGAACCATCCGACAGGATCCATCATCTCCTTTTCCCTGCAGGGCCTCGAGGACATTGCTTGTCTACGACTGTCAGATAGGACTTGGTCAAAGATATTTTTCTGTACAAACTTTTCCATGAAGGACAGGTGGTACAACACAGTCCAATTGAATGCAGCGTTCCGTGGCAATGTGACCGGACCCATCCTTCACAACACCAGGGACAGTGAGAACCTCAGCACATAGTGGCACTTGGTGTATGTGTACTGGGGGTCTATGCACAGCTTGATGCAGCCACACACAAAGGTGGCTATCAGGACGAGGGCGAAGTTGGGTACCTTTTTTTCCCCTTTATCTAGAGATTTGTACATTGTGTCCCTACGGACACAGTCCATTTTGGATCTCCAGCGCAGGAACTGGGTATGGTGGTTTTTGTTATGGTTCAGCCCGAGCAGCTCTGTAACACAGTACTCAGTGCTCGACGGGCTGTTCCCAGGGACGCATACTGAGATAAATATCAACTGCTGCTGGAGGACCATCAACCCAGTGAAAGACGCACTTCTGTCTTCCCAAAACTTGCTGGTCTTTCAGTGCAAAGAGCTGTCGACAACTGACTGTTCTCGACTAGCACATTCCAAGGTCCAGGACTATGTGCTGAGGGACGCACTAAAGCTTGGGGCAGTCGCTGCAAAAGCTCAATGGGAAAAGACCACTGTGTAAATCTCCCTGCCGTAGTATACCGAGGGGCTGGAACCCATGTAAAACCTCTTGCACCACAGAATGTTTGACATGGAACATAAATGTGCACTCTAAATATAACCTGTAATGGCAAGTTAGTGAGGCACCTCTTGTACTGTATTGAAAGAAACTGATCTGTATTGCACTTTATGTAATGTCAAATTTGAACTATTATGTAATGTACTTTTACAAATTTTTATGAATCAAGTATATTTTTAGAAAAAAATTGAGCAATAGTACTGTACTGATTTCCATGTAGGCAGCAATTTTATTTTTAAAATGCACAGTTGGGAGTACGGCTGATATGCTAATGAAAAATTATTCTTTACAGAGGAGGGAAAAGCTGGAATTTTTGAACAATCGTAATCAAATTGTTTTAATTGCCTCAGTAGATATGCAAAGCTTCTCTACATGGCAAAGGAACTATTTTTTTAAACATCTACACAAATAAGCCATATCCTTTGAAACTTGCCACTTGCTTTTTCAACTGAACTGGAGATTTCTCTCTGCTTATCTCTGATTCTCATGAGGGTGGCAGCTGAACCAATGAGAAACCCTTGGACGTCTGGATGCCACTGAGATCGGTAAGATTGGCAAGAGGAACCTCTTATTGACAAAACACTCCAAGAAAAGAAGTGTTTTAAGTAACTGTATTCCCATTACAGAAAAACGCTAGGTGGTCAAAATACAACTTGAAATGTATGAGCACTTCTGAAACATTTGCTTTGTAAAATGTGACATTTATGGCAGGTTGCAACTTTAATTGGAGCATCTGCTCCTCTTACACAGACAAAAACAAGTGCTTCCTGTCACCAGTAAGAACATGATTTGTTGCAGACTGGGATTATTTGATTGAGCATGCCTACAGCTTTATCAATATGGTTTGATGATGTTATGTTACTATTCTGATAAGGACTGTAATGAATTTTCACACATCCATATAGTAACAGAGCAAAGACATTTCTTAAAATAACTACCCAAAACTAACTCAATTTCTTTCAAATAGCATTTAACAGTGTTTACGGAATTTGATGAATACTTGCACAAAGATAATTGTTTCAAATATCTACTTATTTTGTTTCTTATTACACAATCTCCAATAGTATAGCACATGAGCAGCCAAGATTAAGTTCAGGTGAAGGAGAACTACCAGGCTGGGATTAAGTAGACCAGGGCATGTAGGCATAATTCTGTCAGCAGTCTTTAGCCATCTTGCCCCAAGCCATGGAACATGGAGACCTTTCCATCTTGCTACATCTTTGTCCACCTGCATAAACCTTCTAAAACACACCTCGTCAGCCATGCCTTTCATACAACCTCCCTTAAAACCTGTGCAAAAGGCCTGTTAAGAAAGAAAGAACTTTCATTTCTATAGCATCTTTCACATCTTCAGTCAACCGATAAACATTTGAAGTGTAGTCACTGTTGTATTGTAGGAAACGTGGCAGCCAATTTGCACACAGCAAGCTCCCACAAACAGCAATGTGATAATGATCAGATAATTTGTTTTCCTGTAATGATGGCTGATGGATAAATATTGGCCAGGACACTGGTGGGAACTCCTAAGCACTTCAAAGTAGTGCCGTGGGAGGGCGGTCGGGGCCTCGGTTCAGCCTCTCATCCAAAAGTCAGCACCTCTGGCAGTGCAGTGCTCCCTCAGTACTGGAGTGCCAGCCTGGATCATGTGCTCAAGTCCACCTCCTGGCCATCCCACTGTCTGTTTGAGTGAGATTGCCAATTTCTGCCAAATCGGGGCAGTCTTTTGCTGTAACAGGAGTCAATAGAAGCTGACTCAAAACGATTTCACATATAAAAACTAGTTTCCTTTGCTTGAGGACAGATAATATGATGAAATAATATGTACAAAATGTCGTGCCAATGAGAATAATGAATGCCTTTCCTGCTTTCATTTTTCCAAAGACAAAGAGGTTTGGCAAACATTGCAAGAAAGAGACTCAATTTTAGAACACAGATTGGTGTAAAATAAAAGAATTGATGAATACAAGTGACATCTCACATTTGAACAGCAGGTATGGCAGTGTAACGGTTATGATATTGGACTCACAACACAGTGGTCATGAGTTCATCATCTCACCGCAGCAGGTTGTGAAATTGAATTCATTATATCTGATAAAGTGTGAGCTCGCACCAGGAAAAGATGAACATGCAAGCTTTTATGGTCTGATTGTCATTTAAATCTGAACTGGTCCACCAATGTCTTTCAGGGAAAGGGAGCAGCTGTCATTACCTGGTCAGGCTTGCAACTAATTCTAATCCCACACTTGATTCTTATTGTCCTCTGCAGTGATCTAGCAAGTGTCTCAGTTATAAGAGCAACTGCTGAAAATGAAAGCCCACCTTTTCAGGGCAAGCAGGGATGAGCACTTAACCTGGCTTTCCCAGTGTAGCCCACATCACAAGAATATATAAACTACATTTCAAATGAATTGGCTTCAGTTACCTTCATTTTTGCTGTTCTGTGATAGACTCTATCCACTTATGTTTAACTGGGTTTACTAGTTTCCACTGGTAGTGGATCGGTTACAAGGGGATTATCCGTAAGAATGAATTTCAGAGGAAATTTTTATTCAGGTCATTAGGACATGAAATTCATTACTACATCCATTGAGTGAGGTAGACCAGTACGTTAAAAAGAGAATTTCATGAGTATTTGTAAAGGAAAAATATAAAAGGGTGCAGGGATAGGGCAGAGGCATTGGATTAGAGTAAAAATATTCTTGCCTTTGAAAAGCTGTAAATTCAGTGATTCTATAATCCCAGTGCCACAGGAGAAGCAAAATCAAAGCCTATTTAGAAAATGATATAAACTTTATACTTACTTTCTCATGTCTTTAAAGCATAACTATTGTAGCATGTGACAATGAATTGAATGAAAGGAGCTATTTGTCAATATCTATCTTATGTGCTTGCCCACATTTTATATTCTTCAGCATGGGAAACTGACTCACATTGTCCACGAGATGGCACCATTTACATCTTATGCAGTTTATCCACAAACAAGTCAACCTCAAAGAATCTACCGAGCAGCTCAAAATGCCATGTTTTTTGCACCCATGTATTTCGATGCACATTGCAGAGAAACTTCATTAACATAAACCCTATCCAAGCTAAACATGTCTGTGGGGTAGCAAGTATTATTAATAAAAAACACAAACCAATCAGGCCCATTGTGATATGTGATAATTGAATTTGACCAAAACTGAAAATGTAATTTGCCAGAGATAAGACTTTATGATGACAGAAATTCGAAATGGAACTTTTCAAAGGGGTCAATATTACAGTGCAAGCAGCGTATACCTGATGTTATTTGTTGGTTCCCAAAAGATAAACTGAATTAGGACTAAGCCAACAAACCAATAGATGAGCCTCAGCAATTATACAATGTTTTAATTAAACATGGATGAATAGCTTGGAACAATTCAAATAAGGAAAGCACAGGATCACACAGTACTGGAAAATACGCAAATCCTTTAATGCTGGTGAGTCGTTAGAGGGGTAATCACAAAGGCAAGTCAACGTGCTTTTGTGTACCTCTTACAATCTAGCTTGGGTTAACAGTGGTCTTCGCAGAGATACAGTTAAATCAGACTGCCTGCCTGGCCGCTGAACTGAAGATTTCCATGTATCCAAGGGATCCATAAAAACTGGGTAAATTCCTCTTCTCTTGAAGTAATTTGCTTTCTCCTTGGTCTTCCCAGGAAGAATATCAACTGTAGCCAAAGGATAAACAGTGAATCTCTGCCAATGCTGTTCGGAACCAACATTTAGGATACTAAAAACAATACATCAGGTGACACAGTGGCGCAGTGGTTAGCACTGCAGCCTCACAGCTCCAGTGACCCAGGTTCGATTCTGGGTACTGCTTGTGTGGAGTTTGCAAGTTCTCCCTGTGACCGCGTGGGTTTTCGTCGGATGCTCTGGTTTCCTCCCATAGCCAAAGACTTGTAGGTTGATAGGTAAAATGGCCATTATAAATTTCCCCTAGTATAGGTAGGTGGTAGGGGAATTGAGGGAAGGTGGGGATGTGAGAGGGTAATGGGATTAATGTCTTCTTTGGCCTCCTTATCTCAAGAGACAATGGGTAAGCGCCTGGAGGTGGTCAGTGGTGTGTGGAGCAGCGCCTGGAGTGGCTATAAAGGCCAATTCTAGAGTGACAGGCTCTTCCACAGGTGCCGCAGAAAAATTTGTTTGTCAGGGCTGTTACACAGTTGGCTCTCCCCTTGCGCTTCTGTCTTTTTTCCTGCCAACTGCTAAGTCTCTTCGACTCGCCACACATTAGTCCCGCCTTTATGGCTGCCCGCCAGCTCTGGCGATTGCTGGCAACTGACTCCCATGACTTGTGATCAATGTCACAGGACTTCATGTCGCGGGATTAATGTAGGAGTAGTATAAATGGGTGGTTGATCGTTGGCACAGACTCGGTGGGCTGAAGGGCCTGTTTCAGTGCTGTATCTTAAAATAAAATATAGGTGTCACCAGCATTTATTGCCCATCCTGAGTTGCCATTGAGAAGGTGGTGGTGATCCTCAATCTTGAATCACTGCAGTCCATGTGGTGAAGGTACACCCACAGTTCTGTTAGGATTTTAAAATCAGCAACCATGAAGGAACTCTGATATATGCCCAAGTCGGGATGGTGTATGACATGAAGGAGAACTTGGAAGTGATGGTGTTCCCAGCACCTGCTTCCCTTGCTTTCTAAGTTGTGAATGTTGTGGGTTTTGACGTTGCTGTCAAAGAAGCCTTGGTGAGTTTCTGCATTGCATCGTGTGGATAATACATACTGTCACTACAGTGTGCTGGTAATGTAGGAAGTGGACGTTTAAGGTGGCGGATATGACGCCGATCAAGCAGATGGCTTTGTTCGGGATGGTGTTGAGAGTTGTTGCAGCTGCACCCAAATAGGCAAGTGGAGAGTATTCCATCACACTATTGACTTCTGTCTTATTGGTGGTGGAGAGGCTTTTGAGGAGTCAGGAATTGAGTCATTTGTCGCAGAATACCCAGCCTCTTAGCTGTTTTAGTAGCCACAGCATTTATGTAGCCAGTCCAGACTAATGGAATGTCCCAGGATGTTGATGGTAGGGGACTTGGTAATGGTAATGCCATTGGCTGTCAAGGGGAGGTGGTTAGACTCTCTTTTGTTGGATATGGCCATTGCCTGACACTTATGAATGTTTCTTGCCACATATCAGCTCAAACCTGGATTGTTCTCCAGGTCTTTTTGCATGCGGGCATGGACCACTTCATTATCTGGGAAATTGCAAATGGAGCTGAACACTGTGAAATCATCAGCAAACATTCCCACTTCTGACCTTGCGATGGAGGGAAGGTCATTGGTGAAGCAGTTGAAAATAGTTGGGTTCTAGGATGCTGTACTGAGGAAGTCCTTAGTTTAGTTTAGTTTAGAGATACAGCACTGAAACAGGCCCTTCGGCCCACTGAGTCTGTGCCGACCATCAACCACCCATTTATACTAATCCTACACCAATCCCAGATTCCTACCACATCCCCATCTGTTCCTATATTTCCCTACCACCTACCTATACTAGGGGCAATTTATAATGGCCAATTAACCTATCAACCTGCAAGTCTTTGGCATGTGGGAGGAAACCGGAGCACCCGGAGGAAACCCACGCAGACACAGGGAGAACTTGCAAACTCCACACAGGCAGTACCCAGAATTGAACCCGGGTCGCTGGAGCTGTGAGGCTGTGGTGCGAACCACTGCGCCACTGTGCCGCCCACAGTCCATTGACTTCAGTTTTCCTAGGACTACTTGGTGGCACACCCAATGCTGTCTCGATGTCAAGGACAGTTATTTTCCTCTCACTTTTGGAATTCAGATCATCTGCCCATGTTTGGACCAAGGCAGTTGTGAGGTCTGGAGCTGAATGGTCCTGGCGGAACCCAAACTGAGCACTGGTAAGCAGGTTAATGGTGAGCAGGTGCTGCTCAAAAACACTGTTCACGACTCCTTGCACCACTTTGCTGATGCTGGTCGTAGACTGATGAGATATTATTTGGCATGGTTAAATTTGTCCTGCTTTTTGTGGACAAGACGTAGATGGGCAATTTTTCATACTGTCAGGTAGATGTAAGTGCTGTAACTGTGCTGGAAAAGGTAGGCTGTTCATGCCATAGTGACACTGATTAGAACTCAGTGAGGTGGGACACTAGTCCACATTTCATTTGCCCATATTGCTATTATGACACCACCGGTTGAGATTAAAATGCAGGGAGTAAATGCATGAAGTATTTTTGAAGTGTTGCCGTGTTGTAATGTAGGAAATACAACAACCAATTTGTGAACAGCAGGATATCACAAACAGCAATTTGATAATGACCAGACAACTTGTTTTTTTAATGATATTGGTTGAGGGATAAATATTGGTCAGGGCACTGGGGAGAACTCTCCTGCTCTTCTTCAAAAAGTACCATGGGATCTTTCACGTTCACCCAAGAGGGCAGACAGATCCTAATTGTAGCACTCCTACTACATGACTGACCTTCATGCTGCCTTGATCAATTGAGCTATCAGGGAGATAAGGTCCCACGTTCAATTCCTGGACTGGGCTGAGTTATTTGATGCTAGCTGGAACAGTGGTGGGGAGTTACTATGAGTAGCCTCAGTGTGTCATTAGTCTAAGGATAAGAAATCAACCAATGTTTCTATCCTTAACTGCTAGATAATGCAGACCATGACAGTTTATTCTTGTCCTGAACAGTGGAACCAGAGGGTACGGGGTGCACTCGAAGGGAGATAAATCCAAACCTAATCTGCAGAAACAAAATTTCAGTGAGCCAATGGTCACCTTTTGGAACAGGCTCCCCAGGGAGACAGTAGAAGCGATTGATATTGATTCATTCAAATGCAAATTGGATAGATTTCTTCAGGAAATAATATTTTGGGACACAGTATATGTAATTTGAGACATGGCATGTGGTGAGGAGGGAGTAGTTGACTTTGGAGCTATGGTTCTCAATGGGGTTTTCTCATGTTCTGTCTGGGTGTGTTGCAGGCTAATTGATAGACTGATTTCTGAGATTTGTCAACAACTCCATTATCATTGCATCATATGACTACCAGGGTTGGGCTCAGCTGTGATGCTTCCCATTGTCGAATAGGCTCATACATAAAGAACAGAGTCAGGCAAACCAGGTTCTTCAGCTCTTATGGAACCCGTGCTCAACATAAACTCTCACCAGGAGAGGTGGGAAGAAAAATTGAAGTGAGAGAGAGAATTCTAAGCACAGCAATTATAAAGGATTTGTGAAATAATGATAATAATTTGCCTATAGAATTGTACTATGTAGAAAATTCGCCTGCTGCCTAACAGCCTTGCAATATTTAGTGAAAATTTAAGAAAATTTTTTTTAGAATGTGTAAAGAAATACAGAGCAGACTTTCAGGAATCATTTAGACCTGAAAGTACAAATATTTTGAAATAAAACTATGAAGGAGCATGACAGAACTGGAGCAAGTCATTAACAGATTCTTTCGTACCCCATCTTGGCAATAGCAGGCAGGTTGCCCTCCTCCTCCACCTCCTCCTCCTCCTTCACCTCCTCCTCCTCCTCTCCCAAACAAAACCATCCAAGAATACGCTGTGCTGCAAATTCAGAGAGAATCTTTTGCTAACCCTTTCACTGCTGTGAGAACGCGATCCCTTAAAGAGGCATATGTCAAATAGATACCATCTATTACAATCTTTCAAATATTATTTTCCAAAAATGTTTCAGTTGGTCAGAAATTGAAGGCAGATATTGCCTGCAATGTTTGCCAATTCAAGTCCCTAGAGAGACACTGAGTGTGAGTGAGGAGGGCTGCCGACAGTTAGATAGGGACTATCAGAAGAAAAAGTGCTCAGTCTTTTGCAGTGTATCTCCTACATGATGTTAAGTTGGACATGTCAGGTGCTCTTTTATAGTGAGATGTTCTGGCGTGAGGTTGCATGACCAATGGTCTGCTGCTTTTAAAAAGGGCAACTTGAATGGTGCTTTTAACAAACATTAATAAATCCTCCAGGTTCATGACCTAGTGTGCATCTGCAGATGGTACTTGTGTATCATTGTGAAGCTCAGTGGCTCATGGACAACCCATGGGTGCCATGTTCCCGAACACCTCCTGGGTCCAATTGTAGGCACATGGCTAGGTGGAGTTCCATGCTTCCTTACCAGTGCTTGCAGACTCAAGTCCATTTTTGAAGGTAATCTATAGCTCATTAATGGCCCCATGGTTCCAGGTGCTCAGCTTGGTAGACCTCCCATGGCTCATGAATCTGGGCGTTTTTCATGCTTATTTAAGGGCATGACCTATAGGTTTCCAGAGCCTGCAGGTTGTGATTTAACTTGAAATTAGTCACGGTACAGTCATTAAACTCTGCCTTTATTCTTCACAAACCAATTTCTATCCAATTATTTTTAAGATGTGTGGGTGGAATTGGATAACTATTTTCAAGCTTTTTTTTTAGAAATAGAAGCCTAAGTCTCAGGTGATGCAATCGAAATATCGAGTCAGAAATCTGCAAAGCAGGTGTAAGATATAAAGATATAAAGATATGAGACAAAGGCAGGTGCGTCCAGTTTATAACAGGGAAGAATTTACTGTGTCTTTAATTTTATTTTTGCAGCTTGACACTTTCTCCCTGTCCTTGACTGACTGTTGAAACATCGCACCATCTGCATGTCCTCCAGCTCTTCCCGCCCCATATTCTGTCCCAAGCCATATTGTGACCAGAATTAGCTCGACTCGATTACTTGGGCCTGGGGTATTTGCACCATTTCTGGCCAGACAACAGTTTAATCTCGGTGGACCCAGGCCAAATTGCCCAAACAATCATGGAGTTACATGTGAGTTACGCCCATAAATGCATTACGCTCAAGTATTCACAATGTTTTAAGTTTGTTCAATGAACCCTTTGCCCAAACCAGGACCTCTCTGCCATCATCCATCAAAACTGGGCACAGTACTCCTGGTGTGGTCTGACCAGCAATACAGTGTCAAAATGTTGTCCCTTGATTCATACTAAAATGGTATTATTAATACAACCCAATATCTTGTGGCTTTCGCTACAGTTTCTCCATAATTGGTCACGAAGCTTCAGTGACTTGTGCACTATAACACCCAGTTTTTTTTCTCTCTAAACCTTTCAGTATTGTTCCCTGAAGATGATGCATGTATTATATGTTGGCCCTACCAACATGCATGACACAACATTTTTCTAAATTAAATTCCACTTGTTGTTGTGGCCCACTCCCCTAACAATCTAAATCCTTTTGGATTTGATGGCACTCCTCTACTGTCTTAAGCTTTGCACAGATTTTGGTATCATTTGCAAACTCAGTGTCCACACCTCCGTAGGTATTGTCCAGGACATTCATAAAGACCACTAAGATAGCAAGCCTAGAATTGATCTCTGGGAGACACCACTAGTAAGATGTCTCCGGGCTGAACCACATTCATTAACTACAACCATATCCTCATCCAGCTGCTTAAATTCTTGATACCACAAGATTTTATCTTGTATACTAAGCTAGTGTGAGGTATCTTATCTGTTAATGTCTACTGGATTTCCCTCCTCCGCTACCTAGCAACTTCCTCAAAAAAACGATCAAATTTGTAAAGAATGCCCTTTTTTTTGGAAGTCGTGTTATGAATTTGTATTGGCCCCTTCCTTTAGATACTCCCTAGATACTAAAGGACATCTCTTACGATCCCCTCTATCATCTTCCCAATAACAGATGTCAGGCTTACATAACAAGTGAATTTCAAAGCAACTTGAAAGTGTTCAAAAACACTTTTGAGATGTTCCGGAGAGATGTGTTGTACAAATGCACATTTTTTTTTCTTTTTAGAATTTCATTGTTAGACTTCAGTCTTGACATTGTATCTGCTATTGCTTATAATAGTCCACATTTAATCATTGCACAATACCACGTTAGTGTTAAGGTGAAGCAGAGATAGAAGGCGATGGATAATTGGACTCGGGCTTGAACATAAAATGCCGTCATTATGTTAAAGACACACATTCTGTCCTTATTTTTATATAGCATGGATTTAATATTATACATAGTTAAATAGCAAAAGTTATGGCAATTTGGGAGGTAAAATATAGAATTCGTTTAGGCATGTGAGTGTCTCTACAGTACAAGCTGAGGAGCTGAAGACACAAAACTGATGTGCTACACTGCTATCGCTGCTGAGAGTGTGTCACTGCAACGTGACATGTTTACATTATAACAATGGACATAGGAATTTACAATGGAAAAACTGTCACAAAATTGTCAGAAATATGACAACAGGAAGTAAGGTTTGATAGGCTGGAAGTGTACACTAATGGAGATTTTTAAATTTTTTGTACATATAGGGGTAACTTTTTAGCTGAATAGACAGAAAATCATAGCTTTGGGCTGCAGAATTTGCAGAAGCATAATCTTTATCACATCAATGTGCATTTTATGTGCATCAATGGTTAAAATGAACCAGAATTCTGCAAACTAACTTTTCAGTTCTTTAACAAAAGTGTTTATGCTTAAAGATCACAATACTATCCTGAAGCATTCTGTCCCATTTTAACTAACAACGTGAGTCTTCTCCACCTTTTTTACCTATGGAAACTGTCAACATCTCATCCACCTGTCAGTCTGTTTCAATTTCTTGATGTGTGGTGACACAAGGGGATTAACAGCTCTGACATATAGTAATTACTGCAGGATTAATTTTCAATTGATTACTGGCACATGTTACAACTAGCGTGTACAGTATAATATATTATCAATCTAAGCTGAGAGGACATTTTTAACATATATATCCCACACTGTTAACCAGTTAGCCAAGAGCAACGTCTCAATTCATTCCATCTTCGCTGCCTCCGGAGAATACTTGGCATCAGGTGGCAGGACCGTATCTCCAACACAGAAGTCCTCGAGGCGGCCAACATCCCCAGCTTATACACACTACTGAGTCAGCGGCGCTTGAGATGGCTTGGCCATGTGAGCTGCATGGAAGATGGCAGGATCCCCAAAGACACATTGTACAGAGAGCTCGCCACTGGTATCAGACCCACCGGCCGTCCATGTCTCCGCTTTAAAGACGTCTGCAAATGCGACATGAAGTCCTGTGACATTGATCACAAGTCGTGGGAGTCAGTTGCCAGCGTTCGCCAGAGCTGGCGGGCAGCCATAAAGACGGGGTTAAACTGTGGCGAGTCGAAGAGACTTAGTAGTTGGCAGGAAAAAAGACAGAGGCGCAAGGGGAGAGCCAACTGTGTAACAGCCCCGACAAACAAATTTTTCTGCAGCACCTGTGGAAGAGCCTGTCACTCTAGAATTGGCCTTTATAGCCACTCCAGGCGCTGCTCCACACACCACTGACAACCTCCAGGCGCTTACCCATTGTCTCTCGAGATAAGGAGGCCAAAGAAGTATCCAGTTAAACCTACACTTCAAAAAATGATCATTAACTATTAGACTAAGAAGGAAAATCAGTGGCTTGGAAAAAGCTCAAAGGACAGCTATGAGATTAAGCAACCACCGTTACTCAGATAGATTTAAGATGCGGGGTCTATTTATTTGAGAGCAGTGTAGACTTAGAGGCAACCTGATAGAGGTTTATAAAATAATGAAAGAGCTGGATAGTGTCTCTATTCATGGATTAATCTAGTTTGACAGACTGGGGAGGAGCAGATGATCCGAATTTAAACAACGCAAGCGTAGGAACAGACTGGATGTTGGGCAGTTCTTCTCCCAGACAGTAGTGAGTCTCGGGAATACATTGTTATGTGACTGCTGACTCCCTTCACTGCCTTGAAGGAGCTGGACTGGTTCTTGACCAGAGTAAGATTGCATCATATAGAAGGTAAGTGATTTTACAGATAACACATGGTCCATGTGATCTCCTATTCTGAGTTTTGATTGCCTAAAGGGATTGGAGGGCAATGTTCCAGAGTATTTTTCCCTTATTGGGTCTCAGTTTGTCCCTCTATTTTTGCCTCTCCCAGGAGATTACATTGCTTTCGGGGTAGGTGTGGGGGCAGGGAGGGGGTGCAGTGTAAGGAAATGATTAATTATGTTTCTCCAGCTGTCATGAGTCTGGGGCCGGCCTGATGGAGAAGCTGAATTATTGCGGCACATCATTTTCATATGTTCATAAATGCTGGAAATCTGAAATTAAAACAGAAAATGATGAAAATACACAATAGGTTCGTCAATAGCTGGAAAGAGAAAGGAAGGTAATGATGTTTTAGGTTTGTGGCCGTTAGGGGAGCAGGTTTGATGAAGGGCACAAACCCAAAAACAACATAAACTCCCTGGTATGTTTACAGATACCGTGCACTGCCAGAATGTTCTGATTTTATTTCATTAGACATTGAAGTTCATTGCATGTTTTGAGGGTGCCTCACAGGTGACAGTATAACTCTGCAGTCACGTCCCAATGTGGATGTTGAGTGAGAGCATCCAGAGATCACTGGGTTAGGCTTGATATCACATGGAATAGAATGACAGCATGGTGTCAAACTAAATTTTAAAAATGCTTGGGATTGCAGTGGGGGTTGTGGGGGGTGGGGAGGAAGGGAATATCTGCTGGACCTTTTGAACACTTTGTAAAGTGAAGGAGCAATTAAAAATTGAAGGTTCAGAAGGTATACTCCTTCCCTGCACTGTCAAAGTGTCAATGACTTACCAGTTGGGAGTAGAGTGCCATGTGTGCAGGTAAACATATTTGTATTAGAGCTCTCTTGTGCAGGCAGGAGTGTGGATTTGAAGCCGACAGCATAAATACAAAATAACATATTCATTCTTCAGCAATTTCCTCATTAAGAAGCCTCCCTCTGTGAATAGGGCTAATGTAGGGCTTAAAGATACACTTTTTAATGGAGCTTCTAATGCAAGTAGATTAGCTGTTTCATTATTTACAAGTAGTGACATTATATCACCACCACCTTAGCAAGAGCAGATTGGGAAGGAGCAATAAATGCTTGTTTTACTAGCCAACATCCAGAGAGTGAATAAACAACAACAACAACTTACATTATAGCACCTTTAATGCAATAAAATATCCCAAGGCGCTCTACAAGTGTTATCAAACAAAATTTGACACTGAGCCAAAGGGGCTGTAAGGCTGGAAGAGAGATCACAGAGATAAGGAGGGGCAAGACCATGGAGGGATTTGAAAACAAGGAGGAGAATTTTCAAATCCAAGTGTTGCTTAACTGGGTGTTAATGTAGGTCAGCAAGCACAGGGCTAATGACTGAGCTTCATTTTTTTAATGAGTTCAAGTTGGCAGAGGGTAGAACTGGAAAGACTGGCCACGAGCCTGTTAGAATAGTCAAGTATAGAGGTAACAAAGGCATTGATGAGGCCTTCAGCAGCAGGTAAGCTGAGTCATAGAGTGATACAGCACTGAAACAGGCCCTTCGGCCCACCGAGTCTGTGCTGACCATCAACCACCCATTTATACTAATCCTACATTAATACCATATTCCCTACCACATCCCCACCTTCCCTCAATTCTCCTACCGCCTACCTACACTAGGGGCAATTTACAATAGCCAATTTACCTATCACCTGCAAATCTTTGGCTGTGGGAGGAAACCGGAGCACCCGGCAGAAACCCACGCGGTCACAGGGAGAACTTGCAAACTCCGCACAGGCAGTACCCAGAACCGAACCTGGGTCGCTGGAGCAATGAGGCTGTGGTGCTAACCACTGTGCCACCCCACTGTGCCACTGTGCCACCCTGAGGATAACTTTTTTTTAAAGCAGTGTGGTATTTTGTTCTGCTTTACAGTCCAAAGAAAACTTAGCGACCTCAAGCTCCTAGTGATGAATTACACTTACAGGAACAGGAGTAGGCCATTCAGCCCTTTGAGTCTATTCTGCCATTCAATGTGATCATGGCTCATCTGTTTCCGAACGTTTTTTTATTTGTTCGGGGAATGTGGGCATCGCTGGCAATGTCAGCATTTGTTGCCCATCCCTAATTGCCCTTGAGAAGGTGGTGGTGAGCTGCCTTCTTGAACCACTGCAGTCCATGGGGTGTAGGTACACCAACAGTGCTATTAGGAAGGGAGTTCCAGGATTTTGACTCAGTGACAGTGAAGGAACAGCGATATAGTTCCAAATCAAGATGGTGTGTGGCTTGTTCCCATACATCTGCTGTCCTTGTCCTTCTAGGTGATAGAAGTCACAAGTTTGGAAGATGCTGTCGAAGGAGCCTTGAGTTGCTGCAGTGCATCTTGTAGATGGTACACACTGCTGCCACTGTGCAGGTGGTGGAGGGAGTGAATGTTTGTAGATGGGGTGCCAATCAAGCGGGCTGCTTTGTCCTGGATGGTGTCAAGCTTCTTGAGTTTTTTGGAGTTACACCCATCCAGACAAGTGGTGAGTATTCCATCACGCTCCTGACTTGTGCCTGGTAGATGGTGGACAGGCTTTGGGGAGTCATCAAGTGAGTTACTCACTGCAGAATTCCCAGCCTCTGACCTGCTCTTGTAGCCACATCATTTATGTGCCTAGTCCAGTTCAGTTTCTGGTCAATGGTGACTCCCCAAGATGTTGATAGTGGGGGATTCAGCAATGGTAGTTCCATTGAACATCAAGGGGAGATGGTTAGATTCTCTCTTGTTTGAGATGGTCATTGCCTGGCACTTGTGTGGCATGAATGTTACTTGCCACTTATCAGCCCAAGCCTGGATGCAATATGGACATGGGCTGCTTCAGTATCTGAGGAGTCATGAATGGTGCTGAACACAGTGCAAACATCAGCGAACATCCCCACTTCTGACCTTATGATGGAGGGAACGTAAACTAACTCCACCCATCTTGGCTTCATATCCCTTAGTATCCTTGAGCTAGCATCAACTGCTTTCTATGGAAAAGTTCCACACTTTTGCCACCCTTTGCACAAAGAAGTGTTTCCTAAATTCTCTCCTGAATGGCCTGGCTCTGATTTTAATGTTGTATTCCCTGTGCTCGACTCCTGCACCAGCGGACAATGTTTCTCTCTATCTACCCTATTAATTACATATGAACATACGACTTGGGAGCAGGAGTAGGCCATTCGGCCCTTCGAGCCTGCTCCGCCATTCAATAAGTTCATGGCTGAACTGATTACTCCACATTTCCACCTACCCCTGATAACCTTTCACCCCCTTGCTTATCAAGAATCTGTCTACCTCTGCCTTAAAAATATTCAAAGACTCTGCTTCCACTGCCTTTTGAGGAAGAGAATTCAAAAGACTCACGACCCTCTGAGAGAGAAAAATTTCTCCTCATCTCTGTCTTAAATGGGCGAACCTTTATTTTTAAACAGTGACCCTCTAGTTCTAGATTCTCCCACAAGGGGAAACATCCTTTCCACATCCACCCTGTCAATACCCATCAGGATCTTATATGTTTCAATCAAGTTGCCTCTTACTCTTCAAAATTCCAGTGGATACATGCCTAGCCTGTCCAATCTTTCCTCATAAGACAACCCACCCATTCCAGGAATTAGTCTAGTAAACCTTCTCTGTACTGCCTCCAACGCATTCACATCCTTAAATAAGGAGACCAGTACTGTCCACAGTACTCCAGATGTGGTCTCACCAATGCCCTGTATAGCTGAAGCATAACCTCCCTACTTTTGTATTCAATTCCTCTTGTGATAAAGAATAACATTCTATTAGCTTTCCTAATTATGTGCTGTACCTGTATACTAACCTTTTGTGATTCATGCACTAGGACATCCAGATCCCTCTGTATCTCAGAGCTCTGCAATCTCTCACCATTTAGATAATATGCTTCTTTTTTATTCTTCCTGCCAAAGTGGACAATTTCCCACTTTCCCACATTATACTCCATTTTCCAGATCTTTGCCCACTAACTTAACCTATCTATATCCCTTTGTAGCCTCCTTATGTCCTGTTCACAAGTTACTTTCCTTTCAAAGTCCTAAAATACTCAATCAAATCACCCCTTACCATTCTGTATTCCAAGGAATACAAGCCTAGTTTATGTAACCTCTCCTCATAATCTAATCCTTGGGAGTCCTGAAATAAATAGGCTTGGAGGACCAAGATGAGAAGCCATGCAGAATACAGGGCAAAATAAAAAAAAGGAAAAACAAGTTCATAACTTGAATCCAGAGCTGTGAGTTGGTTGCACAAAGAGAAAGATTTCAAAGTTTTACCACATCATTGACTGACGTGAGTAGTGAAGCAAATTTTCATCCACACACCATGGGAGCATCAGCTTGATCAACGCCTACTGCCACCAGACTCAATATCCACCTCCTCCACCATCCAGTGTACTGTGGTTGCAGCACATAATATTTGCATTGTGCTGTGTGTTGTAGTCACCTTCTGATTGCTTTCTGAAGCAGAGCCTGTAGCCACTCGTGCAGGGATAAGCGGTGGTTCAGAATGGCCACTGGCATTATTGAAACTCAGTGACCCCATACTTCTTCTTTTATGCCTGTATTGCAGTCCATCTCCTCTTGACACTTACTGATCTGCCTGAGGGAATGGTAGTTGGCGTCTATGCCAGTCCTAATGCGTTCCTGAAATCACCCCCAGTGTTTTCCGTGACATTCCTTCCTATTCACGGGTAGACTGCACTGCAGGTAATTTTACATTCAGTCATTGTACGTCAGCACAGCTCGTGTATTGTGAAAGAAAGGAAGAGAGGAAGGATGCACTTGCATTTATATAGTGCCTTTCATGACATCTAAAAATGCTTCATAGCCCCTGAAGTGTAGTCACTGCTGTAATATAGGGAGTGTGGCAGCCAATTTAAGCACAACAAGATCCCACAAACAGCAATTCAATAATGACCAACCTATCTGAGTGATTTTGCTTGAGACATATTGGCCAGGACATCAGTGAGAACTCTAAAATAAAAGCAAAATACTGCAGATGCTAGAAATCTGAAATAAAAACAAGAAATGCTGGAACCACATGGTCATCAAACCTGCAGCCAAGGATGGTGCTGTTGTTGTCTGGCGTACTGACCTCTACCTTGCGGAAGCTCAACGCCAACTCACAGACACTTCTACCTACCTCCCTCTGGACCATGACCCCACCACCGAACATCAAGCCACTGTCCAAAGGACTGTCACTGACCTCTCCTCTGGAGATCTTCCGTCTACAGCTTCCAACCTCATAGTCTCGCAACCCCGGACAGCCCGCTTCTACCTCCTTCCCAAAATCCACAAACGGGACTGCCCCGGCAGACCCATTGTGTCAGCCTGCTCCTGCCCCACTGAACTTAATTCTTCCTATCTTGACTCTATCTTTTCTCCGCTGGTCCAGTCTCTTCCCACCTACATCCGTGACTCTTCTGACACCCTATGTCATTTTGACAATTTCCAGTTTCCTGGTCCCAACCGCCTCCTCTTCACTATGGACGTCCAATCTCTCTACACCTCTGTCCCCATCAGGATGGTTTAAGGGCTCTCCGCTTCTTCCTTGAATAGAGGCCCAACCAGTCCCCATCCACCGCCACCCTCCTCTGCCTGGCTGAACTTGTTCTCACATTGAACAACATCTCCTTCAACTCCACTCACTTCCTTCAAGTAAAGGGTGTTGCTATGGGTACCCGCATGGGTCCTAGTTATGGCTGTCTTTTTGTGGGATATGTTGAGCATTCTTTGTTCCAGTCCTACTCAGGCCCCCTCCCCCAACTCTTTTTCCAGTACATTGATGACTGTATCGGTGCTGTTTCCTGCTCCCACCCTGAACTGGAAAACTTTATCAACTTTGCTTCCAATTTCCACCCTTCTCTCACCTTTACTTGGTCCATCTCTGACACTTCCCTTCCCTTCCTCGACTTCTCTGTCTCCATCTCTGGGGATAGGTTGTCTACTAATATCCATTATAAGCCCACCGACTCCCACAGCTACCTGGACTACACTTCTTCACACCCTACCTCCTGTAAGGACTCCATTCCATTCTCCCAGTCTCCGACGCATTTGCTCTGATGATGATGGTGCTTCTGATATGTCTTCCTATTTCCCCCCCCCACTGTTGTTGACAGGGCCCTCAACCGTGTCCGGCCCATTTCCCGCACCTCTGCCCTCACACCTTCCTCTCCCTCCCAGAACCGTGATAGGGTTCCCCTTATCCTCACTTTCCACCCCATCAGCCTCCATATCCAAAGGATCATCCTCTGCCATTTCCGCCACCTCCAGCGTAATGCCACTACCAAACGCATCTTCCCCTCCCTTCCCCTGTCAGCATTCCGAAGGGATCATTCCCTCTACGACACCCTGGTCCACTCTTCCATTACCCCCACCACCTCGTCCCCGTCCCATGGCACCTTTCCCTGCAATCGCAGGAGGTGTAATACCTGCCCATTTACCTCCTCTCTCCTCACTATCCTAGGCCCCAAACACTCCTTTCAGGTGAAGCAGCGATTTACTTGTACTTCTTTCAATGTAGTATACTGTATTCACTGCTCACAATGTGGTCTCCTCTACATTGGGGAGACCAAACGCAGCCTGGGTGACCGTTTTGCGGAATACCTCCGCTCAGTCCGCAAGCAGGACCCTGAGCTTCCGGTTGCTTTGTCTTTCAACACACCATTAACATATTGTTTGCCTTTGCCCCATGACCTCTTGGTCAGCTATGTGGCCTTGTCCAATCTATACCTTCTCCTTTGTTATCTCTTGCCCCACCCCCGGCTCACTTGCTTATAACCTTTGACATTTCTAATATTTGCTAGTTCCGAAGAAGGGTCACTGACCCGAAACGTTAACTCTGCTTCTCTTTCCACAGGTGCTGCCAGACCTGCTGAGTGGTTCCAGCATTTCTTGTTTTTATATCAGGGAGAACTCCCCTGTGACTAGTGTCATGGAGCATTTACATCCTTCAGTGCTGCAGTGGACTGTCAGCTTCGATTTTGTGCCCAAGTCTCTGGACAGTAGACTCACTCAGATTTGTATTTCAAGACAACCCATGATGGGCATTTAGCATCTGTGATTTCCTCAGCAGCTACCAGAACTGCTAAGCCTTCGCTACCAGTGGCATGTGCTTCACCTTGTCCTGCTGCATTCTCATCATTAAATAATAGGCCCACAGTCTCAGAAACTGATTGATGTAAGTGGGATTGATGATGTTTGGCATTACAAAGAATGCTCCTCTGTAGCGGTGCACTCAAGGTTCCTGGACTTTTCATGCACTTTGAAGAGAGCACATAGGATATTATTACTACCTAAGCACATAGAATCACAGAATTGTTACAGCACAGACGGAGGCCATTTGGCCTGTTGTGTCTGTGCTGGCTCTCCGAAACAGCAATTTACCTAGTGCCACTCTCCCACTTTCTCCCCATAGCCCTGCACATTCCTACTTTTCAGATAACGATCCAATTCCCTCTTGACTGCCTGGATTGAATCTGCCTCCACCACACTGTCAGCCAGTGCATTCCAGATCCTTACCACTCGCTGGTGAAGAAGTTTTTCCTCATGTCACTGTTGCTTCTTTTGCCAATTACCTTAAATCTGTGCCCTCTTGTTCTCGATCCTTCCACCAGTGGGAACAGTTTTTCCTTATTTAACCTGTTCAGACCGCTCATGATTTTGAACACCTCTATCAAATCTCCTCTCAGTCAAGGAAAACAGTCTCAACTTCTCCAATCAATCCACATAACTGAAGTTCCTCATCCCTGGAACCATTCTCGTGAATCTTTTCTGCACTCTCTCTAATGCCTTCACATCTTTCCTAAAGTGTGGCGCCCAGAACTGGACACAATATTCCAGTTGAGGCCGAACTAGTGTTCTATACGAGTTCAACGTAACTTCCTTGTTTTTGTACTCTATGCCCCTATTAATAAAGCCTAGGATACTGTATGCTCTATTAACCACGCTCTCAACCTGTCTTGCCACCTTTAATGTTTTATGTACATATACACCCAGGTCCCTCTGCTCCTGCATCCCCTTTAGAATTGCACCCTTTATTTTATATTGTCTCTCCGCGTTCTTCCTACCAAAGTGAATCACTTCACATTTCTCTGCATTAAATTTCATCTGCCAATAAATGACTTGCATATTATACTTTGATTACAAGAGTGAGATACATGTACAGTGTGCATGGGTACATTGCTGTAATGCAGTACATACTGGGTGATAAGTGTGTCCCTCCAACCTGTCGAGGACAAACTCCTTCCAGATCCTCCTCCTGTAGTTGAAGCACTATCTGTTCTTCATGGGACAGTTAAAGATTTTGTTGTGAGGGTCCACAATCTTTCACTCCCTCTTCCTTTGTATTCTGTAAGTTTTCCCTTTAAATATGAGGGAAGTGTGAATTCAAACAGGATAATGTCATTCCTGACATGTGTAATGCAATTTGCATTAGTCAGCTATTTTAAATTGTACTGTTTTTCTTCTAACATCCTTCTTAACATTTATCTGTGTGGGCACAGCAGCTCCTGCCTATTTATACACACATGTATATATTATGTTATGTTAAACTTATACAGAACCTTGGTTAGATCACAGTAAGAGCACTGTGCTCAATTCTTGTTCTGTATTACACAAAGGATATGCTAGCCCTGGAGAAGGTGTAAAAAAAGATTTATAAAGATGATACCAGAACTGCAAGGTTATAAGTATCAGGAAAGTCTGAATAGGCTTGAGCTCTTTTTTCTGGACAAGAAAAAGTTGAAGGGTGACCAAGTAGATATCGTTAATATTATGAAGCAGTTTGATAGGGTATACGTGGAGAAGATGGGCTCTGATAAGGGGGTGGGAACAGAGATGGGCGGGCATGTAATTTCACGCCGCTGTTTGGCGTGCCAGTTTGTTGGCACCATCCCGCCCCCGAGTCATTTTCCTGGAGGCCAGAGCACGGGTATTTCAGAGACCCACCTCTAGGCGGCGTTTAGTTTGTTAAGATCATTAAGAGGCCAATTCAGGCCATTGATTAGAGGCCAACTGGAAATTTCCAATTGGGATCACAGGAGCTGCCTGGAGGCCACCTCCCTGTGGCAGACCAAGCGTGGGGGGTGATGGGTGTCGCCAGCCCCCCACAAAGACTTTGAACCACCCTCCATAATGGTGGTCCGGAAGCTGTGGCCATATTTTACTTCTATTGTTTTAAAAGTGCTGAGAGGGCCCCTCAAGATGGAGGTTCCCTTTCACTCCCTTACCTTAAGCTTCGGAAGCCTGCCCGCTGTCCTTAATTGGACGCACCCTCTGGCCACTAATTGGCCAATCCAGGCAAAAGTGATGTCTGGTTACTGATCCCGACACATATTGGGGTCCTGACCCAAAGCACAAAATCCTGCACAATGTTTTGACTTGTGGGAGAATCCATAATTAGGGGTCATAATTATAAGATAATCACTAATATATCCAATAAAGGATTGTGGCGAAACCTCTTTACGAGAGAGGAGCTAGAGTTTGGAATCACATGGAGTAATTGAAGTGGCGAGTATAGATGCATTTGAGGGGAAGCGAGATAAACAGTTGAGGGAGAAAGGAATAGAAGGATATACTGATAGGGTGAGATGAAGTAGGATGGCAGAAAGCTTGTGTGGAGCATAAACACCAGCATCGGCCAATTGGGCCGAATGGCCTGTTTCTGTGCTGTAAATTTATATAATTATACACACACATACAATTTAAATTAATTTACATCTTTAGATGCTTCATCTGATATTAAGAATATATATTGATTTGGATGCTATCTGAATGTGTAAACTGCTTTTTAAATTATATTTTATCATCACTGACCTTCAAAGGCATCTTTGATATATGGCCTTTATCTCCATAATTAAGACAGGTTGAAAATGTTACTTTACCCGCAACGTCCAGCTGGAGTTAATATAATCAATGATGTGCCGACACACTCTGGATTCCTGAAAGTTTGTAGATCTTTTCAGCTTAAAACCATCACCTTTTTCTCTAGTGTGATGTCAATCAGGACCTCCATGTCCCAGTCAGTGAAACAAACTTTCCTAAACCTTTATAGTGCCAACTTGGAAAAGTTCACAGCTGGATGAATCCCATGAATGTCAGCCAAGTCTCATTTTTGCTGCTTTAACATTATTACAGATGCATCACAATTGGTTGGTTTTCTTTCATTCGCACTAGCATACGTGTATTGCACAGACACAGAATCAAAGAAATTTACAGCACGGAAGGAGGCCACTCAGCCCATCGTGTTGCACCAGCCGACAAGTCGCCATCCAGCCTTATCCCACTTTCCAGCTCTTGGTCCATAGCCCTGTAGGTTACGGTACTTCAAGTGTGTAGCCAAGTACTTTTTAAATGTTCTGAAGGTTTCTGCCTCTACCATTCTATCAGGCAGTGAGTTCCAGATCCCCACCACCCTCTGGGTGAAATAATTTCCCCTTGAAACCTCCTACCTTTTACCCTAAATCTATGCCCCCTGGATATGGATCCCCCAACCAAGGGTAATAGGTCCTTCCTATCCACTCTATTTAGACCCCTCATAATTTTATACACTTCAATTAGGTCTCGCCTTAGCCTCCTCTGTTCCAAAGAAAACAACCTCAGCCTATCCAATCTTTCCTCATAACTAAAATTCTCCAGTCCAGGCAACGTCCTCATAAATCTCTTCTGTATCCTCTCTAATGCAGTCATATCTTTCCTCTAGTGCGGTGACCAGAACTGCACACAGTACTCCAGCTATGGCCTAACTAGAGTAGCATATTCGCAACAAAATTGTACCACTCGTCATCTTGACTTCTTGTTGTTGTTATTGATTTGGGTTTGGTAAGTTATCAGGACTTTGATGTGTTTTCTTCCCTCAGAAAGAGAAAAATATTGGGTGTGACAGTAGTGTCCGTGAGTATAATGTGATTTTACCTCAATAGCACTTTGATAATATACGATAATGTCCCTAAAGGACATTAGTGAACCAAAACAAGAAATGCTGGATTCACTCAGCAGGTCTGGCAGCATCTGTGGAAAGAGAAGCAGAGTTAACGTTTCGGGTCAGTGACCCTTCTTCGGAACTGACAAATATTAGAAAAGTCACAGATTATAAACAAGTGAGGTGGGGGTTGGGCAAGAGATAACAAAGGAGAAGGTGCAGATTGGACCAGGCCACATAGCTGACCAAAAGGTCACGGAGCAAAGGCAAACAATATGTTAATGGTGTTTTGAAAGACAAAGCATTAGTACAGATTAGGTGTGAATATACTGAATATAGAACATCAGCAAGTGCAAACCTGAAGAAAAACAACCTGAAAAAAACAGTGGGTAAGCAAACTGAACAAACTAACATGAAATGAAATAAATGCAAAAAATGTAAAAAGGAATGCAAAAAAAAGGAAGAAAAATTAACTAAAAATGACTAAAAATGAAAGTAAAGTGGGGGGCTGTCATGCTCTGAAATTATTGAACTCAATGTTCAGTCCGGCAGGCTGTAGTGTGCCTAATCGGTAGATGAGATGCTGTTCCTCGAGCTTGCGTTGATGTTCACTGGAACACTGCAGCAATCCCAGGACAGAGATGTGAGCATGAGAGCAGGGGGGAGTGTTGAAATGGCAAGCAACCGGAAGCTCAGGGTCCTGCTTGCGGACTGAGCGGAGATGTTCCGCAAAGCGGTCACCCAGTCTGCGCTTGGTCTCCCCAATGTAGAGGAGACCACACTGTGAGCAGCGAATACAGTATACTACATTGAAAGAAGTACAAGTAAATCGCTGCTTCACCTGAAAGGAGTGTTTGGGGCCTGGGATAGTGAGGAGAGAGGAGGTAAATTAGTGAACCAGATGGGTGTTTACAACAATCAGCAATGGTTTCATGGTCACCATTAGACTTGTTTTTTAATTCCAGATTTATTAATTGAATTAAAATTCCACCATCTGCTGTGGTGGGATTTGAACCCATGTCCCCAGAGCATAAGCCTGGGTCTCTCGGTTACTAGTCTAGTGACATTACCACTACACCACCGCCTCCCCAGGAATATTAAAATACTTAATCAAGTTTCATTTATGTATTGGATTGCCTGGCCATGTAAGCAGTGCTATAATTGTTTATTGAATACGTTAGTTAGTAACTACGTTTCTGCCAACACTCTCTACATAGTGTCATGCAGGAGAGATATCATACGTCAGCCTCCCTAAATATGGTAATCCACAAGGCCATGGTGGGTGAACTACAAACCACTAGACATTGAGTCAGCGGGCAGACAGCACTGTGACCCGCCCACTACCCACAACGAGTCTCCAGGGTACTGTGCAAAGCTGCCTGATTATCGCTTCATAGCGTTTTTACTCAACCCTGTACACTAAAGGAGATTATACTTGACAATGTGCAGAAGCCACAATTACTGTATAAAAAAATTAAATGCTCACATTTTAAATTCATTAAAAATACAAGGGGAAATTTAAACGCCTAGTTACTGAGATAGGAGTCCATAAGGGTTGCCTGCCCAGGAGCTGTCGTGGGAGGACCTAGTTCATTTTGATAGGTGGGCCCAATTAACATGCTGCTTAACGTAGACTACAAGATTCTGTCCAAAGTCATCATCAGTTGGGTCAAGTCTGCTCTGGAGTTGGTGATTCACCCCGATCAGACCTGAATTATACCCGGCAGGAAGATCTCTGATAGCCTTGCGCTACTCAGAGATACGATCGCCTATGTACAGGACAGGAGGGGTGGACACCTGCCTCATCAGCTTGGACCAGGAGAAGGCCTTTGACAGGAAATCACACACCTACATGATGGACGTGCTCTCCAAAATGGGGTTTGGGGAGGGAATCCACAACTGGATCCAACTGTTCTACACAAACATCAGTAGCGCAGTCTCAATCAATGGGTGGGAATCAGAAGGTTTCCCGATCAAATCTGGAGTCAGGCAAGGCTGTCCTCTCTCATCCTCATCACCAGAACTTTCAAACAAGCACCAATACATAGCTTGGCTGGTGGTGAGAAGGGCCCTCCCTGTCAGATCCTTCCTGCACACCGAGACTCTCACTGCCTCCACACGCTGCTCTCTGTTGCCCACCTCCTTCTGGAATGTACCTTTGCGAAGCAGGTGTGGAAAGAGATATAGTGGTTTTTGTTCAGGTTCATCCCGAGCACCTCTGTAACACAGGAGTCTGTGCTCTATGGGCTGTTCCCAGAGACGCACAGTGAGTTAAGCATCAACTGCTGCTGGAAGACCATCAACTCGGTGAAAGATGCTGTTTGGTCTGCCCGACACCTGCTGGTCTTCCAGTGCAAAGAGTTGTCCACGACTGAGTGTTGCAGACTGGCATATTCCAAGGTCCAGGACTACGTGCTGAGGGGCGCACTAAAGTTTGGGGCAGCCGCAGCAAAGGCTCAATGGGGAAAGATCACTGTGTAAGGTCCTCCTGCCATAGAGAACCGAGGTGCTGGAACCTGTGTAAAACCCCTCGGGCTGTATACACCAAAATATGGTTTTGCTGTGTAATGCAAATGTACATTGTATGTAAAATGGAATGGAAGGGTTGTGAGGCAACTCACGTTCTGTATTGAAGAAAACTGATTTCTTTTGCACTTTCTGGAATGTCAACTTGGAATTGTTTTGAACTGTTATGTAATGTATTTTTTAACAGATTTTTATGAATAAAGTATATTTTTGGGGAAAAATGCTGGCTAGCTGCTGACATAGAGGCAGCTTCTGACTTTGGGCCACCATCATTGGGCAGCCTGGATGCAGTCAGAATCATGATGGGAGAGGGTTACTGGGTGAGGAGTAGGGGATAGCTCGGGGTTGCGGCAGCTCAAACTTCTTTTGTGGGGCCTGGAGGAGCACCCCTGCTCCACTGGAATAAAGTTTACACTTACCTTTCAGGGCCTCCACTGAGTGTCTATCATGTTTACTGAGTGCAGAGTTCACAACTGACACACACCTAAAATGGCAGCATAGTTCCATTTCAGTGATATGACCCCGATTTGCCTCTATTTGTGAGACGCTGGTCTGAATCACGCAATCTGTTCAGCTGTCCAAGGAAACATCGGCTTTTGATGGACAAGAAACAAGCTTACCACTTGGATTTTAATTTCCATCCTGCCCACTTTTTATTGGCTATGGAATCTTACCTCCTTGAAGCTTATTAAGCTGGGGAAAGGCATATCTGTAAGGCCAAGATACACGGCCCTGAAATTCCTTGGGTGTTCTCCTAGTCTTCCGCTGTAACTTCGACCATGAGAAACTGGTGGAAGCCCCTGATGTCAATGGCATGTTCCATTTTTGCAAGGGGTCCCCCTATTTCCCATTGAAATTATTGCAGGGAGAGACCAGAAGAACCCTTGTAGAATTTCAGGACTCTCACTGCGGAAACATTAATAGTTGACTACTGGCTTAGTAATGTAGGGGTTATGGCATCATACTAGTAACTGTGTTTAGGGATAACAGGTTCACATACTCCCACAGCAACAACAATGGTTTGCTTTTATAAAGACTTTTTAACGTAGTAAAATGTCCCAAGGTGCTTCACAAAACTGTAGCAAACAGAAAGTTGACACTGAGCCAAAAGACTGAGGCATTAGGACAGATACCAAAAGCTTGGTCAAAGAGGTAGGTTTTAAGGAGCCTCTTAAAGGAGGAAGGAGAGGTAGAGAGGCAGAAAGGTTGAGTGAGGGAATTCCAGAGCTAAGGGCTTGGGCAGCTGAAGGCATCAGGGTAAGTTCAATAAATATGGTCTGGAAGAACTGATTAGTAAATTAGAAATTTCACATGGACCATTGTTTTATCCGTTGTACTGAGTATATATGTTTTCTGATTGCAGGGATCAGATTCAAACAGAGCTGCAGCGTTCCATCATTTTAAGCTCATCAGCCAAGCTGTCTACTCCGTGACACAGCCACTCCACAACAGAAACCATAGAACTCACACAGTGGGCCTGAACCTCCACAGAAAGGATGATCTCCCCATGAGCAAAGGATTTGATTCATCTTTTGGGGGATCCTTGACCAGAAGCCCTGATCATCACACTTATTACAACTGCAACCATAGAATTATAAAACAACATAGCATAGAAGGAGGCCATTCAGCCCATTGAGTCTGCACCAGCTCTTTCAAAAGAGCAAAGAGCAATGCAGTTAGTCCTGATCTGAAACGTTAACTCTGCTTCTCTCTCCACAGATGCTGCCAGACCTGCTGAGTATTTCCAGCATTTCTTGTTTTTATTTCAGATTTCCAGCATCTGCAGTATTTTGCTTTTATTACTGCAGTTAGTCCTACTGTCCCACTCTATTGCCATATCCTTGCAATTTTTTCTCCAAATATTTATCGAATTCCCTCTTGAAGGCTGCTATTGACTCCATATCCACCACCCTATCAGGCAGTGCATTCCAAATCCCAACTACTCGTTCTGTAAAAAAAAATTTCCCTCATGTCGCCTTTGTTTTTTGGCCAATCACCTTAAATCTGTGCCCTCTTGTTTTTGGCCATTGAAAACAGTTTCTCTTTATTTACTCTGTCTAAACAGTTCATGATTTTAGACACCTCTGTTACATCTATTCTGAGCCTTCTCTGCTCTAAGAAGTCCATCGATTGGACGTTCTGAATTTGATCTTCACAACGGCGAGGCGTTGGCTTGGGAACCGATACAGCCAAAGAGTCAGGAAGTTGATAGCAAGCCATGATCCTAAACAAACTATATTTATCAAAGTGGCTTTTCAAGCTGTTCACACCCCACTCTATACACCTAAATAATATGTCAGTAAATAAAGCTCACTAAGCAACCTCACCAGGAGGAAATATGCAGCCATGGTTACCTGGTCCGATGATGCTGTGAAGCATATAATTACAACTCAGAAGACAAATGGTTTTTGCAGTAATACTGCATTGATCTATTTCTCTGAGAATGGTAAGCATTCCTCTCATGTCGGATGTTATTAGCCCGAAGGGGAGAGGGGGTTAAGGGCACTTATTGAAAGGCGGTGTGGGAGGGTTGGGTTTTGCCAACGGATCATCATCAGAGCTTTGACACCCATTTCTGACTGGTACTCAGCCTTGATGTCACAGGCAAATGCACCCTAGAGGGGACTGCCCAGCAGATAGATGTAGGGGATGCCATTCACCAAGACAAGGCACCATCCGCTAGGAAAGAGATACTCCTTAATATTATTCAGTTATCATAAAGCCATGTTCATGGTTGACAGAAGGTAGGCTTTGGGATTTGGAACATAGGAATCCAGGCATCTAGTACAAAGAATTCTGGAAACTTTTAACTGGAGATCCAGTGGATAGCAACTGGATGCTGCCTCGGATCTTTCCAGACATTCCAGGAATTTAGAACACCAATGGAACACAAATTCTTATGGCTGTTCAACATGACTGCAGGTTTTCTTGAGAGACTTGGAGCCCTGATTTTTAGGGGAAGACTGGGAACGACTGCCGGCAGCCGGAAAAGCTGGAAATACGGCAAAATAGGAAATCCCGATGAATTTAACAGCAGGACCTCATTTGAATTTTAACAGTTTTCCGCATGGCAGCCAACCGTGACATGAGACATTGGTTGAATCCCTTCCCTCCACCCCCACCCCCCCCCCCCCCCGTAGCAGTCCAATCGCGGGGAGTGAGGCAAATTAGCTTTCTGGGGGAGCCAGGTAGGGGAAATGACTCCTGCGCCTCCTGGCCCACAAGCAGTGCCTGAAAAGCACTTACCTGCTGAATCCAGCATTTATAACCTCCTTTTAGCTGCCAGGTTTCCCTGAGTCTTTAAATCCACATGGTTGCTAAAATCCAAGCCATGCTGCCTCATTAAAATATTATAATGACAGACCTGCCTCATGAGAGCAGGTTTCCTGTCTGACCCCAACTCGCTACGGTTCAACCAGAAGTAGGTGTCTTCATGGTGGGTTGGGGGTTGTGTTTCCCATTTTTAAGAATTTGACCTGCCCTTGTACCTGTCAAATTCCCCCATGATCTTTATAACCATTTAGCAGCGAAAAAGATCACTTTAAAAAAAAGACTCAATATATATAACAGCTGTCCCAGCAAATTATCCATTAAATGACACGAGGGCCAAACAAACACTCAGTGGAGGTATGCGGACTCCTTGAGTCTTCAACAATAAAAAAAACTGTAAACTAAAAGGGATGAATAAATTAAAACTCTTCTTTGTACGGCTTCAAAAAATCATTTCAAAAATGTCATACAGATTGCAAAAATATACATACATCAGTTGTGAAGGAATAATAATTTTATTCTCTGCTGTACAACTTTGGCCCAATGGATAAATAAAGACTTGCGTTGGTTAAAATTTAAGACAAAAGCCTTGATCTTTTTTCTTGTGTTGATGTCTGTTGGATTTCATTTGTGTTTTGAGCACAGTTCTGCAGTTCATAATTTTAGCTCATGCTAATGATAATCTGCAAATTGCTTCTCTATCAAGTGTGTGTTCAAAAGGTGTGAATTTCTTTTGCTATGGGGAAGCAACATCATTAATCATAGGGTACCCCAGATCTTTTGGGGTGGAGAAGGGGAATCCCAGAGCTCTGTGGATTTCTGGGTAAGTTATCTGATTTCTGTATTTTTCAACTGATTGACCAGCACATTGGCCCCAATATTTACGGGTAGATAGGAAGGGAGCAGTGGGGGGAAATGATAGAAAATCAGAGAAGACATCAGCAAGACTGGTTGCAGGGAGGGTTGTCGGTAGTCTTGGTGGGCCTGGAGTGGTGGGGCTCTGGGTGGGCACATTCCTCCTCCTGGCCCACAAGCAGTGCTTTAAATGTGCTTAGCTGATGGATTCAGCCCTTCTTGCCTCCCTTCAAGCTACTGGGTTTCCTGAGCCCAGGGAAACCTGGCCCACAGGCGTTGAAAAAAAACTGTGGCTAAATTTAAGGCAAGCAGTCTCATTAAAATATTTCAATGGTGGACCTACCTCTGGACAGCAAACCCATCCCACCTTGGTTAATACTGAATTTGGAGGCGGGTTGGCGTTCTATTCCCTATCTACAAATAAATACCACATTATACAATGATAGCATTACTTTCCTTTGGACAGCTGACATTATCTTTTGAAAGTTGGGGGAGCCCAAGGAGTGTGTTCATATTTGCAGGGGATCTCGAAAAGTGAATTCATATTTTTAGGGAGTCCCAAAGAATATATTAATATTTGCAAAGGGTCTCCCAGAGTGCATCAATATTGGGAATTCCTGAGAATTTATTACAGTTGCATGGGGGTGGGGGGTCTCTGAGAGTATCTATATTTATATAGATGACTGAAAGTGTATTAATATTTGCAGGGTGTCTCAGAGATTGCATCAATAATTATCGGAGGGTGGCTGAGCATGTATTAATATTTGCGGGGGGGTCCCCACACTAGAAAGTTTGAAACCCTCTGTTGTAAGTGCAGTTTTTTCTCCGTTAAATGTTTCCACTGAAATCAGAAACAATTATAGGAGACACACACAGAAGGTGACGGTCCTCACAGTGACTCCCACTCTGCCTAAATGGGGATCCCTGCAACGTTACGGGCAAGAGCAGCCCCCGAGGAAACTGGCCCGAGTGGAATCTTACCACGCAATATTCATAAAGCAGTAGCGGGTATATCTTGAGTTTGTACCCGAGTGTAAAATGGATGATAGTGAGTTGGCAGTCTGTTTTATATCCTTCCTGAGTTTTATTTCCATTGACTTCAATGGGTGAGACATAAAGCAGGCTGCCAAATTACTATCACTTGTCGCCCCTATCGCACACAGTCAATATCTACTCCCGACTAGTGCACTCAAAGTTGGATCTGTCATTGTAAGTATTTGCAAACATTTCTCAACTTCTTTAGCAGTAAAGCATGTCTATTTCTCTCATCATACACTGGAGTGTGGCCACATGTACAGGAAATTAGTTATACACTTAACAGCCGTGCATTAGCCTGCATATTGTCCACATAAAGTAGCAAATACAAATATTGCTTCCCTTGTGTTTTGTCCTGTGGTTGTAAAGCAGGTTTTGTACATGTTCACATTGAATAAAAACACTGACTGCCAGAATTGTTAGAGGGAAGTATTCATTGTCTGAAAGATTTCACAGTTGCACACAAACATTAGAACTGATTGATTTATTGTATCTAAACAGAACAGATGTTCTCCACTAGGAAAAGTGAAATCTCAAATTTTAAGCGGCAGATATGCAGTAAATGGATTAGAGACTTGCCTCAGGTTTTAGGGCCTGAGTGTGGGATCACATTTTCCTGAGCATTCAGTTAAGCTTCGGTTTCTAAATGGTCGGATTTTACCCCAATGCTTTCAGTTTGTAAAATAGCTATGGCAAATTTTTATTTCAAATATTGAAAAAAAAGTAGTTTTCAGCCTCCTCCTCCACCCTTCAACTTGATGGTAACTTTAGCTGTAAATTGGTAACAACCTTTATTAGTCTCACAACAGCAGTCCTGCTGAGTTAAGAGATACTCTGTGTGTACTACTCCTCCCTTCCTGAGTTCAGGAAGGAAAGGCAGAGATCAGACTTGTTTTGACTGAGGAAAAGGTTCCCAAATTGTTGGGCGTTTTTTCAACTAACTAAACTTTCATTTGGTATGATATTATAACGGCTGGCTTCTGTATTTTTGTTGTTGTGGCATGTCATTGGTCCCTGCTAACTACATGACTGACCATGTGGCTAATGTGGACCAATCAGAAAAGTGGGAACTCGCCAGTGCTGCATTCAGAGTTTCCTACAGCCACAAAATTAATTAGATAAATTGATGGGTAATGTTCTTTGTCGTGTAATTTTGACGTGGAAACACAACACTATTCACCCTCCTCTTAGCTCCATTGCTCAGCTGCTTGCTACTTGCGTGGCTGGAATGGTTTGTGGTTTAGGCTCTTAGCTTGTCATAAAATATTGATTCCTGCTAATTTTCCTGTGGAAAAGGCTTCCTTTTAATATGCTGGTCCTATTATTTGTCAACAAACATGCAGACTACTATCTCACAACTGTTTAGTATGAACAACATCAAGTATCGCTGACACAAAGTGCAGTGTCCTGAGATCCAATGTTATGACTACTGGATCAAACCTCAACACTTGAGGACTGCTTTGTGGGATTTTGTTATCTAATTGGCTAATGTGATTTATGGTGTTTCCCTCCTTTCTCCAAGTTCTGCTGTGTCACACATAAATCCCCATTTGAGGGCAGACAGTTGACATTAGCCCCACCGCTCTCCACCACTGGGGGCTTTCCTTGCATCATGTCTGGGTCTGCTGTAGACTAATTGATAGAGATTGATTGCTATGATCGATCAGCAGCTCCATTAACCTTGTATCATCGCAACTAACAGGATGGTAGAAGGTGAACTAGATGGTCTTTGGTCGTCTTTTGTCCAGCATTTCCTATGTTCCCAAGAATCTCTCTTGAGTTGGCCACCATAAAGTGCATGGCAGCTGGTTACATTAATGTATCCATTGATTTTCCCTTCAACCTGAGGAAGATGCTTGCCTCGTTAAATCAGTGCGATCAGTTGGTGGTGTGGTCACACTATAAGCAAATGTGAGAAAATTTCCTCTGGTCAGTATTACTACTGGAATTGGATTTTTTAAACAAAGATGAGCAATATAAAGACAAGCAGCAAGGAGCATTGTGACAAATATTTACTTCAACACAGGCTTGTAGTTCTTATAAGTAAAAGCACCTTTGCTGGCAGGAGCTAAAGAAAGAAGTTCTCAATACATCAGATTACCTGAAATATTAGCAGTCCATCAGAACATAAAATGTGTGCACTGCATAGGAGAATTAACCAACTCTTTCAGGTTTAAGTAGATGAACAGTAGATAAGTGGGTCCAGCAGGAACACCATGGGTACCTACTGATCATAGTATGTATTATGTTCTTCAGACATTTTATGATTTGCGTTATATGTTATATAAGTGTGCCCACAGCTTGGAGCCAGCAGTGTCGTGAGCAAAACAAAGGCCTATATGTCACTTTCATAGACCTCGCCAAGGCATTCAACATTGTGAACAGAGATGGACTTTGGAAAATCCTTGAAAAAAAACTTGGATGCCCATCCAGGTTCCTGGCCATGATGAAGCAGTTTCATGAAAATCAGTATGGACAAGTCAAGCAAAACAGCGACCTCTCGAGTCCCTTCCCTATCTCCAGTGGCGTGAAGCAGGGATGTGTGCTGGCACCGACCCTATTCACCATCTTTTTCAGCATGATGCTGCAACAAAAAACAGAAGACCTTAAAGAGGGGGTTTACGTACGCTTCCGGACTGAAGGAGGCCTTTTCAACCTCAGGTGTCTTCAACTCACACAACGACACAAGAAAAACTCATCCGTGAACTTCTTTTCACCAATGACTGTGCTCACCTGGCCCACAGTCAGACAGACCTGCAACGTATAACACATTTTTCCGAGGCAGCACAACTCTTCGGACCAAAAATCAGTTTAAAGAAAACTGAAGTTATGCATCAGCCTGCACGCCAAGAAGAATATAGACTACCAAGCATTGTCATTGAGGGAAACGAGCTGAATGCCTTCAAGCAATTTAATTATTTGGGGAGCGTCAACTCGTTTGATGCCACCATAGACAAGGAAGTGGACAATAGACTCTCAAAAGCAAACAGTACATTTGGCAGACTGTACAAACGTGTGTGGAGCAACCACAGCCTCAGAGTACAGACCAAACTCAAAGTGTACAAAGCCATAGTCCTCACCACCTTTCTGTATGGTGTCGAGTCATGGGTCCTATACCGCTGTCATATACACCTAGAGCACTTCCATCAGCGCTGTCTCTGCAGCATCCTCAAGATCCACTGACAGAACCGCATCACAAACATTGAAGTCCTGGAAACAGCCAACATCACCAGCATCGAGGCCATCCTCCTGCAAAGTCAACTGCGTGGGCGGGTCATGTTGCCCGGATGGACAACAGTCGCCTGCCCAAGATGGTGTTGTATGGAGAGCTGACCACGGGTAAAGGGAACAGAGGGGTCCCACGCAAACATTTCATGGATTCCCTGAAGAAGTCCCTCCCTGTGTGCCACATCAACCATCACCAATGGGAAGTGCAGACCATAGATCGTGATGCCTGGAGATGCTACATCAGGAGGGCTAAAGACACCTTTGAGACTGAGCGAAGAACCAGCACGAAAGAGAAAAGGAGGAGAAGGATAGATCCAGTTGTCCCCCCCAGCAGCGACTACACCTTCACTTGTACCCACTGTGGAAGAATCTGCTGGTCATGGATAGGCCTGACTAGTCACCAGCGAGCTTGCAACCGATGACTACAACCTTCCCAAAATCTTCATCCACGAAGAAATGCCAAGAGCACCCATGCACAATGATTGTAATTCATGTTGACCATATCTGTAATTTTTCCCCATTGTGTGGAAAAGAAAGCATCAGTTGTCCAAAAGGGAAATAAACAACATCATTGATTCCTGAGATGTACTGTCTTTCAGATGAGACATTAAACTGAGGCCCTTCTGCTCTCTCAGGTGGATATAAAAGCTCCCATGGCACTATTTCAAAGAACAGAAGGGAAGTTATCCTTGTGTCTTTGACAATATGTATCCCTCAATCAACATCGCAAAAACAGATCACCCTGGTCATTATCACATTGCTGTTTGTAGGAACTTGCTGTGTGCAATTCCTACTTTACAGTGGTGACTATACTTAATTGGCTGTAAAGTGCTTTGGGACATCTGGTGGTTGTGAACAGCACTGTGTAAATGCAAGTCTTTCTATTAGAAAAACACAAAAAAAATTAAAGTGTTGTGAGGAAAGGCAAGAGAATGGAATTAAATTGATAGCTTTCTCAAAAAGCTGGCACAGACTCATGGACTGAATGGCCCTCCTTCCATGCTGTAAACATTCTCTGATTCTATGGGGTAGAGTTTGACTTTCTGCCAGAGTGTAAACTGGATGATAGTGAATTGCCTGCCTGTTTTACATCTCTCTGATTTTTATTTACAGAGTCAAAATCTAGCCCTATGTCCAAGCTGATCCATTTTTGGAGCGTTTAGAATCCTCAGAGGCATGCTAAACCTGGAACGTAGTCCACTAGCGCTTTCTGTTGATGTGAAACTTTTAAAGAACTTGGATTGACTCTTTAACTAAAATTTTCAAAGACAGGAATTTTAACCCATTACTGTTTTGCATCTAGATCTGGCTATTGTTTTTAAACATGATATTTTCACTAAACCAATGCACTTTATCATAATGCAAGTGCAGTCTGTTTCTCATAATTCGTGCACAACCACATCTGCGCCGGGGCATTACCATTTCAACAACAAAAACTTACATTTATATAGTTTCTTTAATGTAGTGAAACATCCTAAAGTGCTTCGCAGGAGTGTTAACAAACAAAATTTGACTGAACTAAATAAGGGGATATTGGGTCAGGTTACCAAAAGTGTGGTCAAGGAGACAAATTTTAGGGAGCATCTTAAAGGAGGAGAGAGGAGGAGAGGTAGAGAGGTTTAGGGAGGGAAATCCAGAGCTTAGGGCCTTGGCAGCTGAAGGCATAGCCACCAATGGTGGAGAAATTAAAATCAAGGATGCACAAGAGGCCAGAATTGGAGGAACGCACAGATCTTGGAGGGTTGTAGCGCTGGGGGAGGTTACAGAGATAGGGAGGGGGAAGGTTGTGGAGGGACTTGAAAACAAGGAAAAGGATTTTAACATCAAGGTTTTACTGGACTGGGAGCCAATGTAGGTCAGCAAGCACAGGGATGATGGGTACTCCTTGTTCCAAGCTCTTATCCCTGGGATTGTAGAAATTACAGCTGCATTCCCTGCGTGCTACTCTCCTCAAGCAAAGCCTGTGCCAACATCTGCAAGACATTTGAATTATTCATCGGGCGGGGTGCTACTACAGAAAGAATGGACAACTGTGTTTGCCCCTCCCATTGTGGTATGTCAGTTATCTGGATGAATACATAAGCCCTTTTCTCTTGCTACACTGTGCAAACCGCCACACAATACCTTTGAACTGTGACAGCAGAAATTTTTGATTTGAGTGGAATAAAATAAGTCTAATGTACCATCATGTTCTATCTCAGATTCAATGCCAGCTTGTGTGGCAACAGAAAGAAATTCAACAAAATCCCCATGCACCCCACTTCCCTTAAAAAGTAGCAGTAAAGTGAAAACTTAGTCACTTTGAAACAAAGGACAGAAATGCTGTAGGGGCTGCCCCTTTCAGTAAGGGGCTAAAGCACATTGCTTAGCCTGGAGTGGAAGGAGCTGGGTTAGCACCTGAGGAGATGGAGAGGAATTCCGCCATGTTTTTTCCTTTATTGTCTCTGGGGTTTCCCTCTATTTTTTTGCTTCTCCTTGAAGCACTACATGCCTGCTGAGGGTTGGCATCATGAGTGCAAGGCAGGTATAACAGGCTAGTTAAGGGGTCAGCAATCTTAATAACAAGAGCAGCCATTTTTAAAATTTAGTTAAAAATGCAGTATGGCAGTTTAAAGGTTTTTACAAAAAAAGTTGTTAATTGATACATTCTCATAAGTACAATACTAATAAAAGTATAAAACATGAAACAAGCCATTTAATTACCATCAACCCCTACAGGCTGTAGGGCCTACAAAGTGCACTGAAAATCACTAACCAATATTTCCTTTAGAGTCACAAATATAAACTTTGTTTATTTTTGCATCCAACTCCCATTTTTTGAAAATATTTTTTAAACGGTTCTGAAAGGAGTAAGTTTGGGGCCGCACATGAGTCCTTAATGGGGCTTCTTGCGACTCCAAAGCTGCCGGTTGCCGACCCCTGGACTAGGTCATCTTTCCCTGCCCGTTAGTTTTGTCTAATCACAAGTATCGCCACAAGCACGGAAGAGTCACAGTCTGCGATTTTTGCAAGGATGGCTCCATAACACAATGATTGAAGTATATTGACTTCCAAGTGTCTCCCACATCTATTGCTATCCATTTGTTGGATGTTGCTGGTTGACTGTTATGCAACACGATTTTTCCTCTGCTGTTGGTTTCAATATGTGTGGTGTCATTCTACAGCCAGAAAATTAAGCTCAGACATGCAAGAGAGACAGGAGAGCAGTGAGACTAATTGTAGGCTGGTCTAGCAATGACCCAGGACAGATATGATGGGCTGATTAGCCTCCTTCTGTGCTGCAAACCTCTAAGACTCCAAATCATTGTCTCTAAGACTGAGATTATAATTCAGCCAGCACCAGGCACACGATTTGAAGCACCAGACATAACCATTGATGGCAACAGTCTCAAGGCTCTAGAAAAGTTCTCATTCCCTGGTAGAGTGCTCTCCAGGAATGCTACTATTGATGAAGATATCCAGAAAGCAAACTCAGCCTACGGCCAATTCCATGATCGTGTCTGGAAGCAGCATGGCATTCAATGAAAGACTAAAATCAAACTCTACCAGGCCATTGTCCTTACCACCCTGCTGTATGGCGCAGAATCCGGGGTCTGCTATCGGGGCCACATCAAAGATCTTCCAGAAAAGACACCTGAGGTCCATCATGATAATTTGATGGCAGAACAAAATCACAAACAACCAAGTCCTCCATGATGCTGGGCTCAACAGCATGGAGACCACCCTCCAGATAATTCGACTTAGATGGTCAGGCCACATCGTCCAGCATGAATGATTACAGAATCGCCAAGCAGATGTTCTATGGAGAACTACCTCAGGGCAAACATCAAGGTGGTCAATACAGTGATATAAGGACACCCTAAAAATGAGCCTTACACACTGCTGCACTGCAGACCATCTCTCCTGGGAAAACATTGGAGCCAACCGGCCCATGTGGAGGCCAGCACTGAAATCTGGTTCAGCATGTTTCGGGGACCATCTACGCCAAACTCGCAACATTTGATGTGCCCAGAGGAAGACCAGAGGTAGCACAGCTACAGACGTTCCCCCAAGCACCAACAGCGACAATATGAACTGACAGTTCTGTGAACATCCATCCCGATCCTGCCTTGAACTTCTCATTGAGAGAATCCGCAGAAGACGATGAAATAATTTATAGCTTGGACATACCCAAACAAGGAGGAGTCTACCACGGATGGAAGATGCTATTGGTTTCTGTACTTACCAGTATATTGCCATAAATAATCAGTGACAGAGAAAAAAAATTCTTTATGTAGCTCATGATATGGTGTATTTTGAGTGTACATGCTGATTTATTTATTGCAGAAAGATCTGAGCGTGAATACTTTGAGCAGGATTGAAACTTGATGTTGGGTATTTTACCCCCTGGTATGGAGGTGTCTAATAAGATTTTCAGCGAGAGATTTGAGAAACATCTGCTCTAGGAGATTGTGGGGACATGAATAGTAAACATGGTTCATTCTTTGTACTATATGAGTCATAAGGTGAGCTGGACTTTTCATGAGTTGGACTGTTAATAGCTATTTGTTTCTTTGGTTCACATTTACAGGCTTTATTCCCAACCTTTGTCGCATTTACTCCACCTTCGTCACTCACGGATAGTTAAAATTCACATTCAAATATCAAAATCATTTTCATGTTCAGCTCATCTGTTGCAGAAACTCTCATCCATGCCTTTGTTCTGTCGAGATGCAACTATTCCAACAGACTCCCGGCAGCCTCCCACTTTGCACCCTTTGCTACAAAACTCTGCTGCCTGTATCCTAATCTACACCAAGTCCTATTCACCCGTCACCTCTCTGCTCCCTGACCTATATTGACTCCCTGTCTGGCAACATATCAATTTTAAAATTCTCATCCTTGCTTTCAAATCACTCCATGGTCTTGTCCCTCCCTACCTCTGTAACTTCCTCCAGTCGACAGCCCTCCAGTATATCTGCACTCCTTCAATTTTGGCCTCCTGCGCATCCCCGATTTTAATTGCCGCACCATCATGCCTTCAGCTGCTCAGGACTTAAGCTCTGGAATTCCCTCCTTAAACCTCTCTGCCTCTCTACTCTCTTTCTTCCTTCAAGACACTCCTTAAAACCTACCTCTTCCAGCAAGCTTTTGGTCATGTATCCTAATATGTGGCTCGGTGTCAAATTTTATTTGACAACACTTCTATGAAGTGCCTTTGATGTTTTGCTACGTTTAAGGTGCTTTTATAAATGTAAGTTGTTCTTGGTGGTGATAGTTCAAATAAAGTTCTGTTTCGCTATGTCTTTTGTATCACTTGTCAGCTGTGCCTCAGTTGGTATCACTCTCATCTCTGAGTCAGAGGGTTGTGGATCCCATTCCAGAGATTTGAGTACAAAAATCTAGGCTGGTAGGTCAGTACAGTACTGAGGGAGAGCTGCACTGTCAGAGGTGGCGTTTTTTCAGGTGAAATGTCAAACTGATGCCCTGTCTTTTCTCTCTGGTGGATGGATTATATTCTATGGCAATATTCGAAGAATAGTAGTTAATATTTAAATAAAAGCAAAAAATACTGCAGATGCTGGAAATCTGAAATAAAAACAAGAAATGCTGGAAATACTCAACAGGTCTGGCAGCATCTGTGGAGAGAGAAACAGAGTTAACGTTTCAGGTCAGTGACCCTTCTTCAGAACTCATTATTATAGTAGTTAATATTTGTCCCTCAAACAAGAACAGATTATCTGGTTATTATCACATTGATGCTTGTGGGAGTTTCCTGTGTGCTAAATTGGCTACCACATTTCCTACATTACGACAGTGACTACACCTCAGAAGTACTTCAGTGGCACTTTTGGGATGTCCTGAGGTTGTGAAAGGTGCTATATAAATGCAAGTCTTTCATTTGTCAGCACTGTCTTCCACCAAGGCTGGTACCAAGCTTGCAGAGATTTCCCATCACAACAACTTCTTGGCAGAGAGGTCAGGTGGACCTTCGAACAGGATTGCGAGGTTTATGTTTGTCAATTTCAGTCTAATATACCATGACACTTTGCCTGAATTGGTAACTGCTGCCATCAGTAAAAGAATTACAAAGAATTTACAGCACAGAAGCAGGCTGTTCAACTCAACTAACCCATGCGTTTATGCTCTGGACAAACCTCCTCTCACTCTACTTCATATAACCCTATCAGCATATCCCTAACCCTATTCACTTATCCTTTTTTAAAATTCATTTGTGAGATGTGGGCATCGCTGGCTAGGCCAGCATTTATTGCCTAATTGCCCTTGAGAAGGTGGTGGTGAGCTGCCTTCTTGAACCACTGCAGTCCATGTGGTGTAGGGTACAGCCACAGTGCTGTTAGCGAGGGAGTTCCAGGATTCTGACCCAGCGACAGTGAAGGAACAGCGATATAGTTCCAAGTCAGGATGGTGTGCGGCTTGGAGGGGAACTTGCAGGTGGTGGTGTTCCCATGTTTCTGCTGCCCTTGTCCTTCTAGGTGGTAGAGGTCGCAGTTTTGGAAGGTGCCGTTGAGGAAGGCTTGGCGAGTTGCTGCAGTGCACCTTGTCAATGGTACACACTGCTGCCACTGTGCGTCGGTGGTGAAGGGAGGGAATGTTTAAGGTGGTGGATGTGGTGCCAATCAAGTGGGCTGCTTTGTCCTGCGTAGTGTTGAGCTTCTTCAGTGTTGTTGGAGTTGCACTCATCCAGACAAGTGGAGGGTATTCCATCACACTCTTGACCTGTGCCTTGTGACAGGCTTTGAGGAGTCAGGGGGTGAGTTAGTCGCTGCTGGATTCCTAGCCTCTGATCTGCTTTTATAGCCACAGTATTTCTATGGCTGATCCAGTACAGTTTCTGATCAATAGATGTTGATGGTGGGGGTATTCAGTGATGGTAATGCTGATGAATGTCAAGAGGTGATGGTTAGATTCTCTCTTGTTTGAGATAGTCATTGCCTGGCACTTGTGTGGCGCGAATGTTACTTACCACTTATCAGCCCAAGCCTGGATATTGTCCAGGTCTTGCTGCATTTCTACACGAACTGTTTCAGTATCTGAGAAGTTGCAAGTGATACTGGATATTGTGAACATCCCCACTTCTGACCGTATGATTGAAGGAAGGTCATTGATGAAGCAGCTGAAGATGGTTGGGCATAGGACACTACCCTGAGGAACTCCTGCAGTGATGTCCTGGGACTCAGATGATTGACCTCCAACAACCACAACCATCTTCCTTTGTGACAAGTATGACGCCAACAAGTGGAGAGTTTCCCCCCTGATTCCCATTGACTTCAATTTTGCTAGGGCTTCTTGATGCCATACTCGGTCAAATGCTGCCTTGATGTCAAGAGCAGTCACTCTCATCTCACCTCTAGAATTCATCTCTATTGTTCATGTTTGAACCAAGACTGTAACAAGGTCTGGAGCTAAGTGCCCTTGGAAAACCCAAACTGAACATCAGTGAGCAGGTTATTGTTGAGTAAGTACTGCTTGATAGCACTGTAAAGGACACCTTCCGTCACTTTGCTGATGATTGAGAGTAGACTGATGGGGCGGTAGTTGGTCGGATTGGATTTGTCGTGCTTTTTGTGGACAGGACATACCTGGGCAATTTTCCACATTGCCAGCTAGATGCCAGTGTTGTCGCTGTACTGGAACAGCTTGGCTAGGAGCACGGCTATTTCTGCAGCACAAGTCTTCAGTACCACAGCTAGGATGTTGTCAGGGCTTATAGCCTTTGCTTTATCCAGTGCCTTCAGCCATTTCTTGATATCATGTGGAGTGAATCAAATTGGTTGAAGACTGGCATCTGGCTGAAGATAGCTGCAAATGCTTCAGCCTTGCCTTTTGCACTGATGTGCTGGGCTCCCCCATCATCGAGGATGGGAATATTTGTGAAGCCTCCTCCTCCTGTCAGTTGTTTAATTGTCCACCATCATTCATGGCTGGATGTAGCAGGACTGCAGGGCTTAGATCTGATCTGTTGGTTGTGAGATCGCTTAGTCCTGTCTACTATATGCAGCTTCTGCAGTTTTGCATGCAAGTGGTCCTGTGTTGTAGGTTGTCACCTCATTTTCAGGTAAGCCTGGTGCTGTTTCTGGCATGCTTTCTTTCACTGCTCATTGGACCAGGGTTAATCCCTTGGCTTGATAGTAATGGTAGAGTAAGGGATATGCTGGGCCATGAGGTTACAGATTGTGGTTGAGCACAATTCTGCTGCTACTGATGGCCCACAGCGCCTCACGGATGCCCGGTTTTGAGCTGTTAGATCTGTTCTGATCCATCCCATTTAGCACGGTGGTAGTGCCACACAACACAATGGAGGGTATCCTCAGTGTGAAGATAGGACTTTGTCTCCACAAGGACTGTGCGGTGGTTACTCCTATCAATCACTAACCAATCAGCATATCAAGGTTCATCCCAAGCAGCTCTGTAACACAGGAGTCTGTGCTCTACGGGCTGTTCCCAGGGACGCACACCGAGACAAACATCAACTGCTGCTGGAGGGCTATCAATTCGGTGAAAGACGCCCTTTGGTCTGCCCGAAACTTGCTGGTCTTCCAGCGCAAAGAGTTGTCCACCACCGAATGTTGCAGACTGGCACATTCCAAGGTCCAGGACTACGTGCTGAGGGACGCACTCAAGCTTGGGGCAGCCGCAGCAAAGGCTCAATGGGGAAAGACCACAGTGTAAGGTTCCCCCACCAAGCTGGACTGAGGGGCTGGAACCATGGGAAGCCCCTCGAACTGTATCGTTAATATTCTCAATTGCTGTAAATGTAAAACTGTAATTGACATGACAATTGTGAAACGGAAGGGTTGGGAAGAAACTCATGACATTATTGAAAGAAACTGATCTCTTTTGCAATGTTTGTATTTTTTCGTGCTGTTTGGAAACTGTTTGGCAATGTAATTTTTACAGATTTTTATGAATAAAGTATATTTTGGAAAAAAAAAAATCCATAACCCTATCAGCATGTCCTGACTGGGAAAAGGAAATAGGAAGATGTGCTGAAAGGCTGAGAGGAGGTAGATGGAATGGGAGGAGACTTGTGTGGAGCATATGTACAAACACACACTACTTGGGCTGAATTGTCTGTTTCTGTGTCTATGCAATTCTATGTAACCTGATCAGCATTTCAAATTTCTGGTTGAGCATGTTCATTACATATATAAGATTCAAATATTTACTTAACTTTAAAAGTTCCAAATAATTTCTCTTCAACATGTTCATTCATGCTAAATGTCAGTGCAAACGTCCTTTGTTTAATGTATTAATTTATTTTCAATCCTTTCCTCTTTGTGCTATGTACCAAGACACAAGAGGCTGAGGCCAGACGAGCTTGTATATTCTATCAACCCAGTAGTAACAACAGCACCGAGAAGATTCACTTTTCAGGTTTTTTTTCCTTTTCTGTAGGAAAACGCTTAGGTTCTACCTGAAATTCCATAAGGGCACTGTGAGATTGGGAATTCCTTGTCTGAAGAAACTGAAGAAGCCTGAATCCCAAGCAGGGAGAAAGATAAAAGGACAGAAGGAGAGAAAGGCTAGAAGGAATAAAGAGAGAAATAGTATGAGATAATGGAGAGAAACAGAAAACGAAATCACGGAATAGGAGAGAAAGAAAGAATGGAAATAATGAAATAACTTGCATTTGTATAGTTCTCTTCACAAACTCAGGACCTCCCAAAGCACTTTACAGCCAATGAAGTACTTATCAAATGTAGTCACTGTTATAACGTAGGAAACATGGCAAGCAGATTGTGCACAGTACGATCCCACAAACCACAGTGGGTATCCCAATAATCTGTCTCTAATGATCTTGGTTGAGAGATAAATATTGGGAAAACTCCCCAGCTCTTCTTCAAAATGGTGCCATGGGATTTTTTTAGGGCAGACGGGGGCCTCAGCTTAACATCTCATCTGAAAGATAGCACCTCTGACAGTGCAGCACTCCCTCAGTATGGGCGCCAGTGTGTCAGCCGAGATTTTGTGCTCAAGTCTCTGGAGTGGGATTGGCAACTGATGATTGTAGGACTCACTGTTCATAGTTAAATGAATGGCCAGCTATGGGGAGAAGGGTGAGGAACAAGAATGAAAGCGGAACCGAACTGAAAATACACAAATGTGTAGGGGAGGAACTGAAAAGGGAATCTGAATATGGAACAAAATCAATTCTGCTTCATTTTACATTGGCAACGGTGGCATTACTAAATGGGCACCATAATAAATGAGAACTGAAACTCGATATCGTTGCTAAATTCAGGCAATTTTCTGTCTGTAAAATAACCCATAATATAAAGTGTGTATAGCAAAATTTATTCATTGCCAATAAAGCTATTGAATCACACCAAGATAGAATAGCTTGAAGATATATATTGAAATTCAATATTTCTACTAAAAACACTAATATTAAACCGATGTCTCTGTTTTTTCCTTTAATCAGATTGAATTTACCACATTAAACACATGATATTAAGGCAGCAATTTTTTCCGTGTTTAAAACTGAAGATAAATAATCATTAGAAGGTGGTTTTGTTTCATTTATTTGGCAATGTTTCATCTTTCATACTCTCCTCCTCCAACTCTTGTATTCATTCTGTTCCTTTTCAACCTTGATCGTTCTCTTTCTCTGCCACCCTTCTTTGCACTCCCCTTATTTGTAATAGTGTCTTTCCTCCCTCCACATGTTTTAACTCCCCTGCTATAGGTGGTATTGCCCAGTTCAGAATGTAGACAGGTGACTTTCTCCCAAGTTGCAACCAATGACACTTGTTCATAACAGGAATCTTCTCCCCTTGTCTGCTGTTGCTGAGTTCTGGATCCAGTGCATCATAAACATCATTAATCATCTGTGAATCTTGACATTGAACTTATACTGGCTATTCCGTCATGTGAGGCATCACATCTGAGCCTCATCCTATCCTGAATTCACATCTATGCTCTTGTATTTCAAGGGGGTCAATGGATAGGAATCAGGAGAGGGAACCCGAGACAATTTTCCACTCCCTAACAAAGCAGAACAGATCTGATGGGAAAACTGGTTTACTCCTGTATCTGACACAGGGTGCTGAGGCCAACACACATACCCTACTACCTCTGCACAGACGGGCGGCGCAGTGGTTAGCACCGCAGCCTCACAGCTCCAGTGACCCGGGTTCGATTCTGGGTACTGTCTGTGTGGAGTTTGCAAGTTCTCCCTGTGACCGCATGGGTTTTCACCGGGTTCTCCGGTTTCCTCCCACAGCCAAAGACTTGCAGGTTGATAGGTAAATTGGCCATTGTAGATTGCCCCTAGTATAGGTAGGTGGTAGGGGAAGGTGGGGATGTGGTAGGAATATGAGATTAATGTAGCATTAGCATAAATGGGTGGTTGATGGTCAGTACAGACTCGGTGGGCCAAAGGGCCTGTTTCAGTGCTGTATCTCTAAATAAATAAAAATTAATCAGACTTGTGAAGATCCTGGTCTGTACAGCTCAGTTACTCAAAGGATAAAATTACTGAGACATTGGAGGACTTGACAATGCTACTGGGCATTGTGAAAACCATGAGATGCACAAGAGTGAGCCCAGGGACTCCCCTTTCCTTGTGGAGAACTGCCTCTTTCCCGTAGTCTGGAATTCCATCTTACAGGCCTGCAGTGAATAGAAACTTCGCTTGCAGATATCCTGGATTGAATCTTGTCCTTCTATAGCTTGCCATGACATACAATGCGACAGCGCTGCGCAGCATTAGTTTTTTGTTAGCTTGGTTTCAAGCACTCCCCTCTTTCTCCAGATCTATCTCCATTTTTTGTGTGGTGTGCCATTAATTTTAAGTCCCTGTTTCCTCTTGTTCTTTGTGTATTCAAGTCCCCTCCCAGTGCTATCCCTGCAGCCAGCCTGTGTTATCTCCGATGGTCTTCTTCAATATTATCTCTGTTCTGCAGCTTTCCGCCTCTCATAGATCCTGGCCAAGTCTCTTGACTCCCACTGCCCTTTTCCCTTTAAAAGCCTCCCTTTATCTGCAGTCAACCTTGGACTGTGAATTCCAAAAGCAGCCTCACATTATGGGCCTAACAGAAACCAACAAGTTCCAGTTCCTGCCTCCCAACAGTTGGTAAAACAGCGTGGAGATGTCCACATGTTGCCATGTACACTTCTGCTCCAACTTACCCTCGATCTATTAGACATGTTTTCAGAAAGCTTTTGCAAAAGCAATAGAAAACCTCCTCCCTCCCGCTCTCTCCTCCCTGATAATAATAGTACTGGATAGGAAGTAAATTCAGAAAAGCCTGAACAGGCTGGGGCTCTTTTCTCTAGAAAAAAGAAAGCTGAAGGGTGACCTGATAGAGGTTTTTAAAATTATGAAAGGGTTTGACAGGGTAGACATAGAGAAAATGATTCCACTTGTGCGAGGAGACCAAAACTAGGGGCCATAAATGTAAGATAGTCACTAATAAATCCAATAGGGAATTCAGGAGAAACTTCTTTAATCAGGGATTGGTTAGAATGTAGAACTCTAGATGAGACAACTAGCATAGATGCAGTTCAGGGGAAGCTAGTAATGAACATGAGGGAGAAAGGAATAGAAGGATATGCTGATACAAAGAGGACTAGGAGGAGGCTCATGTGGGATATAAACACTGGCACAGGCCAGTTGGGCCGAATGGCCTGTTTCTGTGTTGAAAATTCTATGTAATTCTATGTAAATTAGCCACTTATTCCAGACTGAGTCCTAATTTTGTATTGTATTGTTCTTGTGGTGCCTTTTCATTACTTCAGGCTTCTTTGAGCTATTAACTAATAATTAGTGCCATGCAATGCTGTAAAAGGTACATTCTGATACCAATTATACTCAGAGAGTGAGCTTGTTTTAAGAAAGGTTTTTAAAGAGTTGTCTTTGTGCCAGTGTATTTGTGGTAATTTATGTGCAGTAGGATATGCCACGTCTCTGAGTCACAGCAGTACCTTCCAACCTGGGCATTCAGAGAGTGCCTGCCGAAGGCTAGTTTAAAACATTGCCCGGAGCCAGTCTTCACCTGGTTTGAGTTCTGTCCGTTTGTCATGCAGGATGCCTCCAGCACAGAATCCACAAAATCAATGGTTGTCTAACTTCTCTGTATGGCCACACCGAGAAAATATTGACACAATTCTGGGAAGCTTCCCTGGCCTTAACTTTTAAAGGACGGTGTCAGTTACTCAAAAGGTGAGCAACTCTATCATTGCATAAAGACAACAGAAATAATCTGCGAGGAAGTCAGTTGGTAAAGAAAGATTCGGAAATTGATTGACATAAACAAAGATCCAATCACTCCAAGGATTCCCCTTTCAGATTTTTGAGGTCCATGAACTCCAGTTTGAAAACTTATCCATTAGCTATTTTGCTGGGTTGCTCATTCCATGTTTTCGATGTGGTCTCTTGTTAACTGAGGGGAGGGGCCGGCTTGAGGGTGGATCAACTGTCCCCCTTTCCCTTGTAGAAAGCAGCCTTATGAGAAATAATTTGAAGTTGGTTCATATTCTCTCTGACTTTACATTCGGATGATTTCTTGAAAATTATAGCAGGAGCCTGTGGGCAAATCCCTGATTTGCGGCTACTGAATAGCAATGGTGCAAAATGCAAAATAAAAATTGCTGATTGCACAGGGAAGTAACTCATGAGGGAGGGACAGAAATAGAATTCGATGCTTTGATTTGAATTTATTCTTTCAATATAACAAGAAACATTAAAACTATCAAGGAAAGATATCATAATGGATGGCTAATCTCCCACATTCTATTCTTGGTAAAATTGAGGTCATCCAAAACTCTGCTGCCCGTGTCTTAAATCGCACCAAGTCCCATTCACTCCTATGCTCGCTGACCTACATAGGCTCCCAGTCAAGTAACATCTTGATTTTAAAATTCTCATCCTTATCTTCAAATCCCTCCATGGCCTTGTCCCTCCCTATCTCTGTAATGTCCTCCAAGATATCTCCTCCAACCCTCCAAGATACCTGCGCTCCTCTAATTCTGGCCTCTTGTGCATCCCTGATTTTAATTGCTCCACCATTAGTGGGCATCTCTTCAGTTGCCTAGGCCCCAAGCCCTGGAATACACTCCCTACAGTTCTCTGCCTCTCCACCTCGCTTTCCTCCTTTAAGACACTCCTTAAAACCTACTTCTTTGACCATACTTTTGGTCATCTGTCCAATTAATTCCTTTTGTGGATAAGTGTCATATTTTGTCTTATAATGCTCCTGTAAAGTGCCTTGAAATGTTTTATTACGTTAAAGATACTATATAAATATAAGTTGTTGTTGTAGGAGTAGTAGAAAATTTAGCATACAAGGCTACGGGCCAAGTGCTGGAAAATGGGATTAGAATAGATAGGCTTGATGGCCGGCACAGACATGGTGGGCCGAAGAGCCTGTTTCTGTGCTGTATAACTTCATGGCTCTATAACATTGGTTGTGAACAGTTGAAGATTGGAACACCTTGCTGAAAAACTTAGTATTTCTAAACCTCATGGCAGCAGCGATAAAAAAAAAGAAAAACCTTCCACTTTGCAACTAGGCTGCAGTTATATTGCATTACCCATAAGAGCACAGCACAATTTGTCACTGGCAAATTATCCTGGGGCTGGTGAATCTCCCATCAGAACAGATTTTTTTTTTTACATTACAACATTACACTTCAAAGGCTGTAAAGTGCTTTGGGGTGTCTGGGGGCATGAAAGAAGCTATATAAATGCAGGGTCTTTTTTTTAATATATTTGAGTTTGGAAACTTTTAATAAAACAGAAAATGCTGGAAACACTCAGCGGGTCAAGCAGCGCCAGTGGCGGGTCCACAGAAGGTGGCCAACACGCTGAGTGTTCCCAGTATTTTCTATTGATATTTCAGATTTCCAGCATCTGCAGTATTTTGCCTTTTGGAAACTTTTAATATTTGGAAGGTACGAGTGGGAGCGTTCACGTGGTGAACAATAAACTTCGCACTAAGTAAATAAAATTCCCAGGAGAGCCAATTCTGATCTACTGAGATGGGCGGGGGTGACTCTCTGAATTATGACTTCTGGAGTGTAATGAACACAATTCTTTGCACATGCAATAATAGATTTGAGATCAAAATGGAATGGACTGTTTGGTTTCATTCCAGTTCTACCAAGGTGGACCCTGTAGACCACGGAAAGAGAGAAAGACTTGAATTTAGACACAGCCTTTCGCAACTTCAGGATGTCCCAAAGTGCTCTACAGCCAATGAAGTACTTTTGAAGTGTTGCCACTATTGTACTGTAGGAAACACAGCAGCTAATGTGCACTCAGCAAAGTCCCACAATCAGCAATGTGATAATAAGCAGATCATCTGTTTCAGGTGTCAATTCAGGGAGAAATATTGGCTGGAACACTGGGAGAACTCCACTGCACTTCACCAAACAGCATCTTGGGATTGTTTACACTTGAGAAAGTGGACAGAGGTCTCAATTAACGTTGCGCCCGAAAGACAGCACCTCTGACAGTGCGGCACTCCCTCAGTACTGCAGTGTCAGCATGGATTGTGTATCCAAGTCTCTGGGATGGAACTTGAACACATAACCTTGCAACTGAGAGGTGAGAGTGCTACCAACTGAGCCACTGCTGACAGTCAAACAACTGCAGCTAGCAGAATACCTCTGGAGGAGGTTTATAACGGACAATATAAAGAGAGCGTAAAGCAGGCAGAATATCTAGAACATCTTTTAATTCTAATACACATTCTTGTAAAATAAAAAGTTGTGTTGTATATAACTCACCCAAAACCCAAATTGCACTGTACATATAGCTGTAAAATGTGAATACGTATATATAACAATCACAGAGTCATAACAGCACAGAAGGGGGCCATTCAGCCCATCAAGTCTCTGATGGCTCTCTGTAGAGCAATCCAGTCAGTCCCACTCCTCCGCTCTATCCTCATAGCCCTGCAAGTTTATTTCCCTCAACTGCCCATCTAATTTCCTTTTGAAATCATTCATTATCTCTGCTTCCACCATCCTCGTAGGCAGCGAGTTCCAGCTTATTACCACCCGCTGCATAAAAAAGTTCTTCCTCACATCCCCCTGCATCTCTTGCCCAAAACCTTGTGTCCCCATCAGCTAATGGGAACAGCTTTTCTTTGTCAACCTGATCAAAATCTGTAATAATCTTGTACACCTCTATCTAAATCTCCCCTATATCTCCCATATTCCAGGAAAAACAACACCAGCTTCTCCAACCGAACATTGTTGCTAAAATCTCTCATCCCTGGAACCATAGAATCAGAGAATGGTTCCAACACAGAAGGAGACGGTTTGGCCTGTTGTTTCTGTGCCAGTTCTCTACAAGAGCAACTCACCTAGTCCCACTCCCCTACCTTTTCCCCACAGCCCTGCAAATTTTTTCTCTGCAGATATTTATCCAGTTCTCTTTTGAAGGCTGCAATTGAATCTACCTTTACCATACTCTCACATCCTAAATTGTGGTGACCAGAACTAGATGCCTAATCAGGTCTTTATAAAGGTTCAGCATAACTTCCCTGCTTTTGAACTCAATACCTCTATTTATGAAGCCTAAGATCCCATGTACTTTGCTAATTACTCTCTCAATATGTCCTAACACTTTCAAAGGTCTATGCACATGAACTCCCAGGTCCCTCTGTCCCTGCACACTCTTTAGAACTGTGCCATTTTGTCTATATTGCCTCTCCCTATCCCTTCTGCCAGAATGCATCACCTCACACTTCTCAGTATTAAATTCCATCTGACACTTGTCTGTCTATTCTGCTAGTCTATTCATGTCCTGTTGCAGTTGACTGCTATCATCCTCACTGTTTGCCACACCTCCAAGTTTGGATCTTTGGCAAATTTTGAAATGTTACTCTGTATTCCAATATCCAAGTCATTTATATATATCAAAAAAAGCAGTGGTCCTAGCACAGACCCTTGGAGAAAACCACTGTCTACCATCCTCCTGTCTGAAATGCAACTATTTACCATGACTTGCTGCTTTCTGTCCTTGGGCCAATTTTTTTAATCCAGCTTTTTATATGGTACTTTGTCAAACACTTCCTTAAAATGTATATAGAAAATGCCCATTGCATTCCCTTCATCAACCTTCTCTGTTACTTCATCAAAAAAATCAATTAGATCCACTCTAGTATAGCCAGTCTTTCCAGAACATCCTGCCTATCAATTTTCACCCCATCCATTACCTCTACTGTCTCCACTTCTACTGATATTTTGTCAGAATCCTCTTCCTGATTAAACACCAACACAAAGTACACATTAAGTATTCTAGCCTTGCCCTGTGCCTCTAAGCATATAATTTATAATACACAACACAAATATACAATACAATATGAAGTGTGCTTGGGGCAACTAATCCAAAGGTGCTCTCTGAATAGACAAAGTCGAAACTCTTGACCCCGAGCAATCAGCAAGCGGCAACTAGTCATAACACAATGGGATTATGGATCTGTTTCAGGTAATCAATGTTATTCTTTGGCCTCCTTGTCTCGGGAGACAATGGGTAAGTGCCTGGAGGTGGTCAGTGGTTTGTGAAGCAGCGCCTGGAGTGGCTATAAAGGCCAATTCTAGAGTGACAGACCCTTCCACAGGTGCTACAGATAAAATTGGTTGTCGGGGCTGTTACACAGTTGGCTCTTCCCTTGCACTTCTGTCTTTTTTTTCCTGCCAACTGCTAAGTCTCTGACTCGCCACACTTTAGCCCCGCCTTTATGGTTGCCCGCCAGCTCTGGCGATCGCTGGCAACTGACTCCCACGACTTGTGATCAATGTCACAGGACTTCCTGTCACGTTTGCAGATGTCTTTAAAGCGGAGACATGGACGGCCGGTGGGTCTGATACCAGTGACGAGCTCGCTGTACAATGTGTCCTTGGGGATCCTGCCATCTTCCATGTGGCTCACATGGCCAAGCCATCTCAAGCACCACTGGCTCAGTAGGGTGTATATGCTGGGGATGTTGGCCGCCTCGAGGACTTCTGTGTTGGAGATACGGTCCTGCCACCTGATGCCAAGGATTCTCCGGAGGCAGCGAAGATGGAATGAATTGAGACGTTGCTCTTGGCTGACATACGTTGTCCAACCTCGCTGCCTTAGAGCAAGGTACTGAGGATAAAAACAAGAAATGCTGGAACCACTCAGCAGGTCTGGCAGCATCTGTGAAAAGAGAAGCAGAGTTAACGTTTCGGGTCAGAAGGATCACTGACCCGAAACGTTAACTCTGCTTCTCTTTTCACAGATGCTGCCAGACCTGCTGAGTGGTTCCAGCATTTCTTGTTTTTATTTCAGATTTCCAGCATCCGCAGTATTTTGCTTTTAAGGTACTGAGGACACAGGCTTGAAACACCCGGACTTTTGTGTTCCGTGTCAGTGCGTCATTTTCCCACACTCTCTTGGCCAGTCTGGACATAGCAGTGAAAGCCTTTCCCATGCGCTTGTTAATTTCTGCAACGAGAGACAGGTTACTGGTGATAGTTGAGCTTAGGTATGTGAACTCTTGAACCACTTCCAGAGCGTGGTCGCCGATATTGATGGATGGAGCATTTCTGACGTCCTGTCCCATGATGTTCGTTTTCTTGAGGCTGATGGTTAGGCCAAATTCGTTGCAGGCAGTCACAATCCTGTCAATGAGTCTCTGCAGACACTCTTCAGTGTGAGATGTTAATGCAGCATCGTCAGCAAAGAGGAGTTCCCTGATGAGGACTTTCCGTACTTTGGTCTTTGCTCTTAGACGGGCAAGGTTGAACAACCTGCCCCCTGATCTTGTGTGGAGGAAAATTCCTTCTTCTGAAGACTTGAACACATGTGAGAGCAGCAGGGAGAAGAAGATCCCAAACATTGTAGGTGCGAGAACACAGCCCTGTCAAGGGTGCTTGGAGCTCAGGGTCATTGTCCGACAAGTGGACTGTAACACTGCACCAAACAGCAAGACAAAAAAGGGAAAGAAGGTACCAGCCCTTCATTTTGCAAGCTGGAACATCTGAACTATGTGTCCTGGCCTGTCGGAAGACCATACACAAATCAACGATTCTCGGAAGAGCGCCATCATTAACAACGAGCTCAGTAGACTCAATGTGGACATTGCAGCACTTCAGGAGACTCGCCTCCCCGCGAGTGGATCTCTAAGAGAGCAAGACTACACCTTCTTCTGGCAGGGTAGGGATCCTGAAGAACCAAGACAGCATGGAGTGGGCTTCACCATCAGAATCAATGCTATTAAACATGTATAATCTATAAAGTAATTTATTAAAAATAATACCTCTGTGCACACTTCCTGTTAACTGGCAGGAGGATGCAATTACAGCATGCCAAGTTTACATGGGCAATTTCCTTTATAAATGTGGATCTCAGACTTTACAATGGCAATATATATGGGGTTGGGGGTAATTTTGATATTGCGCAATAGGGTATAATGGGGGCTAATGAACCAGCAGCCCATCTCTCTAGATGTCCTTCCCCCCTGAATTCAATGGAGCGATGTAAAGTAGGTTGCCAATTCATTAGCCCCCACTATTCCTCTGTTGCACTATGCTTAAATTACCCCCAAGGACTTTAAAATGGGGACTGAATTCCACTTGTGTGCCCAGGCCCGACTTTCCCCAGTTCTCTAACCCTGCTCCACCTGAAAGACTTCACTTGATCCAGGCTCCCCATTTGTGACACCACCCACAAGCTGACGGTTGGTTTCCCCAACATATTGTAAGGATTTCCATTTGGGAAGCCCCTGCAAATCTTTTTTTAAATTCATTCATGGGATGTGGGCGACGCTGGCCAGGCCAGCATTTATTGCCCATCCCTAATTGCCCTTGAGAAATCTTGGCACATTCCCATGTACCACCCTATGCCAAGCTTAGCGACCGCTGTGAATAGGATGCTGCCATGAAGTTTCCCTTTTGTGTGGCGAGTTGCTTCAGTTCAGTTCATAAAATGAGCAGAAATCGCACTTTTTGCACCAAGTCCTGCTCAAACTCTCTGACTAATAAACTCCTGCCATGTCATTCCCTAACAACACGTGATTTGTGGGTGTCAGTTGTCAGCCTCACAGTTGAACTTCAGTATATTTTAGAGAAGTTTCTGGTTCAGCTATGAGAGTTTTGTACTAACTTTTGTTTAGAAAAAAAAGCAACTTTTTAAAATATGCATATATATGATGTTAAACGTACATTGCATAAAATAACCACTTTTCGTGCAGTAACGCAAACTTAGGTTTATTTTATGGGGGGAATGCATCTTTACACTAAGTTAGGAGGTCAATTGTGTCAGGCAGAGGTTCCGCCCGTGCTGTTGGCGCTGGCATCTGCTCACGTCCTGAGCCGGGAGCTTTCTGTCTCTTGTAATCTCGCGTTACTGCTTTCCCCCATCTGCCCTCCCTGCAATTGACAGGCGAGTGTATGCAAACCAATTCCAGGATTTTCATTTCAACATGGCCACTACCGCAACGTGTACCAGGTTTAGCGATGAGTACCAGTTGTATGAAGAGCTTGGAAAGTATGATATCTTAGTGTTTGCTCCTCTCCAGCGACTGTCCCAGTCCAGCTGCTATCTGCCCCCTCCTTCTTGCTTCTAACCCCCCAGCCTCTCCTCCTCCCTTGTGTTTCTGGACTAAAATCCCTGTTTGCCTTTTTTCTCCCTCTCTCTCCTTCCTAGGGGTGCCTTCTCCGTCGTTCGCAGATGCGTCAAATTATCCACGGGGCAGGAATATGCTGCAAAGATTATTAACACGAAGAAACTGTCTGCCAGAGGTGAGTGACCGACTGGACAGGCTGGGGAGAGGGGGCTTTTGGAGAACGTCTCCCACTGAGTGGGGGTAGAGAGGGGCAAGCCAGCCCTTCCTGGGTGCAAACTAAAGGATTTTATGTCGGCATTACAAAGTGGAAGTGCTCCCAAGAATCTCTATCTTGTATCCACCCATCCGAGTTGCTTCCATTCAGTTGCAGTAACCGTGTGATCACAGATGGGGACCTGACAGGGACAGGAAGCAGAATTCCGAGAAGGCACATAATGTCTGCATCTGCCCAACATTTATAATATTTGACCTACAACCGTGTTGATTTGAAGATGAATATCGAGTTCATTGTGTGTCTATGCCCCTTTTTTTTCAGAGCGGTGTACAATGGCATAAATTAACAAAAATATGATCAGTCCCTGGTTGCATTGTACTTCAGGATCCATTGACCGGCTTTGTAAAAACTTTATACAGGAAAGAGCTGTCTGTACCTAAAAAGCTGCTTGGTGTGGGGTATGGTTGTGTTGAAAGACTGGATTTTTCTGTCCCTCTATAACTAAAATGATAGGGGAATAGAATTCGTATAGATGCAAGCACCAGCCTTTCCTGTGTGTTTGTTTTGAGAGAAGTGGGGGAAGGACTGTCTTCCCCCTCCCCCTCCTTTTTTTTTTAGAGCGAATAGACTCGGGGTGAGGTTAAACGCTTGCTACCGCGACAGTACTGCGCCGATTTTGTTCAGTGTATTTTCTTTGTATGCATCACGGTGCTCAAATCAAACCGAAGCGCCTGACAGTATCACAGTCAAAACAAAACGGAAGGCTACACGAACAAAACCCCTTTAAATAATTCACACACACACACACAGCATAGTGACCGGAACTAATACACAGATGGATTAGTTACCAGATACATCAGACCCACGTCCCAAAGTTCAACATTTACATCCGCGCTTTACAACGAATAATTTAAGTTCGTTTTGAAAGAACATTCACGGCTTGTATTTTGCTTATTATTTCAAAATATCAACCCAGTTTGTGCTTGTTGTACCTAAAGTCCTAAGAAGGTTGAAACGGTTCCGTAGCGACTGTTATAATTTCTCAATGCACCGTGGCAAATGAATTTCGCTTGCTATTTTTGAAAGGAGCCCCGGACAGTGAAAGTTTAACTAATTTTCACAGCTGAAATGTTCGAATCTGTATTGTTTCTGTTGTTTTGATTGCTGTAAGCAGCTTAGTAAACAGGTTACATTTGACGAGCAGCATTTTCCTAGATTGCCATTTTAAAAAAAAAAGTTCTTTAAAAGACATTTATATGATTGACGAAGCGATGACCACTTTGATCAACCACACCGGGGCAGTGCTGAAACTGAATTGTGTGCCTGGAGAAATTGACCTGGTCGGACGGAGATTGAGGGGAACATTTTAAAGGGGTTTAGAACTGCGAACCAAAGGCAGGGAGAGCTTGTCCCCCGTTATAAATGGGTTTAGGAAAGGCTGCACTGTGTTTGCTTGTTCCCCCGGGTTGGGGTTGGGGTTAGCAGGGCGAAGGGGCAGGTCAGCTGTCTGTCTGTCTTTTGGGGGGGGGGGGGGGGTCATTCCAGCCGCAATGCAGGTGTGAGAGCAGATCAGGGAGGGGAGGGGAGGAGGTAATCGGATTTTATATTACTGTGCCTACAGGCAGAAGTGGGAGAGCGCGCTTTAATAAAACACCCCTTACTGTTGCACGGTCTTTTCGTAGAACAGTAAATAAAAAGATGTACAGCGCTGCCTGTCTTGTATCTCCCCCTCTCTTGGCCCAGGCGGTGAATCACGCTGTCCGTATCTAAACCATGCACAAGCTGCGCAACAACCAGCTATTTTTAGCCATTTCTTCCCTGCTATTTTATTTTAACACTGCCACAAGCTGTAAATATCACGCAGGCTGCCGAAGATCTATTGGGGCGTCACGTTTACAGTTTGTGGTGTTGTCCCAGGTTCTTAGTTTTAAAAAAATGTTTAAAAAGATTGCATTGCTTTTGTCCCTAAAGCTTCTTGAAAGTGGTGGGATGTTTGTGTACCTTTTACCCTTCTGAAAATGCTGTGTTAATATCAGATCCACAGTGTAGATCAACTGAATGACAACTGCTGCAGGCAGTGACTGGAGAGACTGCTGGTCACTGACTTCCTGACGTTTGGAGTTTTGCAAGTGTGTTTTGAGGGGTAATTTTGGAAGAAAGCGGCAGGGGACGCTCCGATGGCTCACCTTGCTTCACGCTAGTGTTTTTTTTCCCCAGCTGATGCAAACACTGCCCTGTTGTTTTAATAACATTTCTTTAAAGAATTTTTAAAAATGAATTATGAAAGCAGTAGCGTTGCAGCATCTGGAATTAATCTCTGCACCTTTTCAGATGGATGATACTCGGTTCAGGGTAATGTGTAAATTTGCATTCCAAACGTCGGGACAGGTTAACATTTGGTTAACATTTTAAAATTCCCCACATTGTCCAAAATGACTTTTCTTTCTCGTCTCGTCTGCACCCATTCCCTGCAAGTGCTGCATTCTGTAATAGATGTTGGTTTGTTAAACCAGGATACAGAAAGCAGCCCAGAGTCACTGTCAAGCCAGTTCTCCGCACTTTCGTCGTCTCTGCATTTGAGAGACAGCTTGGCTTGAGATTGGGAGCTCGGTGTATGGGACCTGCATCCTCGTGCTCTCTGGTGCAGTGCATCAGTGCACAAGCACACCGTGCTATCAGCCTGTCATACTGCTGCATTCTCTCTCTCTCTCTCTCGGGTACAACATACCTCTGTCCAATCAGTGGCTGGGCTACAGACTTTGCTATGGCCTCTCTCCGCTCTGTTCTGTCATTGGGTAACCAAAGACATGATTTGCATGATGCAAGTTTGGACAATGCCTGTGTTTTATCTAACCCCCCCCCCCCCCCCCCCCCACTCTTGACTGTAAATAAGAATGCTTTGCTACTGCCTGTCTCTGGCATCCCGGCTGGAGAAGTGATGGCAAATTCATTTGCGTGCTGGTACCTTTTGGGACTTCAATTTTGCAGCTTTCTATTTGAGAGTCAAATGTTCCGCAATTCGAGATGCGAGGCTGAAGATCTCCTGTTTGCCTTTTGAATTCCCCCCCCCCACCCACCCCCCCTCCTTTTCCTTACTGGAGCTGCAGAGTCTATGGGGGCATCAGCATCTCCTCACATGATCATTTGTGTGAAGCTACACAATTAACATTGGAAGGCTAATTGACTGAAGAGGAGTATTACCAAGGCGAGTTACATCTCACATGCATTTTCCATTGGATAGCAATCTTCAGCAGGAATTCTGACATTATTGTCACCCCTCCCTAATCCAGAGGGTATTGGTGGGGAAGGTCCAGAACAAGTGGGCATAACCTTAAAATTGAAGCTAGGCCATTCAGGGGTGATGTCTTGAAGCACTTCTTCATACAAAGGGTGGTGGAAATCTGGAACTCTGTGCCCCAAAAAGCTGTTAAGGCTGGGAGTCAATTGAAAATCTCAAAACTGAGATTGATAGATTTTTATATTAGAGGTATTAAGGGATATGGAATCAAGCTGGGTAGATGAATTTAAGATACAGATCAGCCATGATCTAATTGAAGGGCAGAGTAGACACAAGAGGCTGAATGGTGTCCTCCTGTTACTATGTTCCTAAATCCTCGGTTGAGATTAGCCTCAACACAGATCAGGGATCAAACCTACAATGTTCCTTGTCTGTGTAGCTCTGCACCACACCAATTGGTTCAACTACCCACAAAGCCGAGAGGACATTGCCTTTTGTTTCAAAGGCGTTTGTGCAGTTATTCAATATATTTACAACCATAGATAAAGTTGTATCATTAAATAAACTGCATCTGTGGCTGCAAGCTAACTAATCAAATAGCTTGTTTTTTTTTCAAAAGACGTGCATTTGTTACCTCTCTGTTGTTTTTGGCTCATGGAGTATCCTTCGTCGAATTTTGTTGTTCTAGGCCTAGACTTTCTTCAAGCACCAAGGCCATTTATTGAGAAAATGTAGGAATCTTGCAGTTTGTGTAACCTTCTTAGAGTTGGGATTCAATGTGGTCTATTAAAAATCTCTACAAAATTCTACATGTTTAGCTCCTGGCATAGTTCCAATTATTTTTAACTAAAAACCATCAACTATTACATTTGCAACTCCTCAGATACTGAAGCAGTCTGTGCCCACATGCAGCAACACCTGGACAACGTTCCGGCTTGGGCTGATATGTCACAAGTAACATATGTGCCACACAAGTGCCAGGCAATGACCATCTCAAACCAGGGATCCAACCATCTCCCCTTGACATTCAATGGCATTACCATCATTGAATCTCCCACCATCAAAATCCTGGGGGTTAGCATTGACCAGAAACTTAATTGGACTAGCCATATAAATACTGTGACTACAAGAGCAGGTCAGAGGCTGGGAATTCTGCCGCAAGTAACTCACCACCTGATTCCCCAAAGCCTGTCCACCATCTACAAGGCACAAGTCAGGAGTGTGAGGGAATACTCTCCACTTCCCTGAATGAGTGCAGCTCCAACAACGTTCGAGACTCCCAACACTGTCTAGGACAAAGCAGCCCGCTTGATCAGCACCCCATCCACCACCATCAACGTAGACTGCTTCCACCACAGCTCACTATGGCTGCATGACCAGTCATTGACATCTTTTACCATGTACAAGATGCACTGCAGCAACTCATTATGGCATCTTCAAAAGCACCTCAAACTCGCGACCTCTATTGCCTAAGAGGACGAGGTCAGCAGGTGCATGGAAATACCATCACCTGCAAGTTCCCCTCCAAGGTACACACCATCCTGACTTGGCAATATATTGCTGTTCCTTCATCATTGCTGGGTTAAAATCCTGAACTCTCTACAAAACAGCACTGTGGGTGGACCTTCACCACATGGACTTCAACAGTTCAAGAAGGCAGCTCACCACCACCTTCTCGAGGCCAATTAGGGATGGGCAATAAATGCTGACCTTGCCAGCGATGCCCACATCCTATGAATGAATAAAACAAAAGTCAAATCTAATTCAGTCAAATTCCATTTTTTAACACTTCCTTGTTTTATTTGTTAGGTTGAGTTTGAACTCATAAGAGGGGCAACTACAAAGATATCGAAAGACTTGTATTTGCTAACTATAAAGGAGTCTGCCAAAACCTTGGAATTCTATTACTGTGTCCTTTGCCTCAATGCAGATACATAAATCCCAGCAGGATAAGTCGCAGTCTGAAATATCACTTGGCAGGCATGTTGTGTGTAGCAAGGTCCAACAAACAAAGCTCACAAATTCAAAAGCAAAATACTGCAGATGTTGGAAATCTGGAATAAAAACACAAAGTGCTGGAAATATGCAGCAGGTCCGGCAGCAGTTGTGGAGAGAGAAGCAGAGTTAACGTTTCAGGACAACTGACGAATGGTCATCGACTAAATATGTTAACTCTGTTTCTCTCACCTCAGATGGTGTCTGACGTGCTGAGTATTGTCAGCATTTTCTCTTTATAAAAAACACTCACAAGGAACTCCGTTTAACCCATCCTGGCTCATATGACTTGAAAGAAAAAATCTCTCGGGCGTGTACTATAACCTTTAGTAGGCAACAATACGGGAGGTCTAACTTGCAATAATAGTGCAGTGCTTTAAAGCTTTTGCACATTTCTATATAGGAATAATGACCTGTATTGTACCTTTTGAAGTTAAAGGGTATTTATTCTGCCCTGACCTCATTCAAGGTCCACTTAGAGAACATTTAAACAAAAGGGGCTTGTGTTAACTGGTAACACAAGCAGTGCATTGCTGGCCTCGTTCTGTAAAGGTGATTGCTTGTAGCAGTGGTGTTGCTTGTCCGTTTTAATGCATCCCAGATGAGGCTGCATTTCATCAGCTCTTGCTGCTGGATGGACACTGATGCACTTCTTGGGTGGTGGCAGCGGGGGTACTCTGCTTCAATCACACGGTCATACTGTGATCCAACTTGGAGGTCCAGGGTGTGGCTAGGGCAAGAGAGAAATACAAGAGGAACAAATAAACCCATCCTCCTTCATTCTGCGCTTAAAAGTATTCAGATTTCAGATCAGCATTCCTGACTAAAAAATTATAAACTCCAAATTGTTAATCTAGCTCTGTCTTTTTTTTTCGTCAAGTAAAATGTTTTTCAAAGCATTGCGCCTAAACAAACAACATACTTAATCTAATTGTTGTCCTCGTATAGTCCAAGTTCTGTTAATAGAACTCTTCCCCATTCCTTCATCCCACATTCACCCATTTCTATGTATTTGGCTCTGATAGGCTATTTCCTGCACCCTCCTTTGTTTATTTTGATCAAACAGATACAAGGATACATTAAATGCCTCTCCTTGCATAATTCCACTGTGAATACGGCATCCAGTGTTTCTTCCTGTTCACTGAACTGGCTGAAACCATTGATGCTCGGAGTTTGAGGGTGATTGTTCTGTTAATGTCACTGGATACCGAGATCTGACTCTGGCCTCTTGCCTCATACCTTAGTGCCGTAATTACCAAGAGTGCTGGCTTCCTCATGAGAGAGTTTTAATTTCCAATTCATTCATAAGTATCCTTCCCAGATTTTTGTATCAAGCCTCTTGGTGGGTATGGTAGCATAGGTGTCATGTTACAGAACTAATAATCTGGAGGTCTGGCCTAAGGATCTGGAGATATGAGTACCAATCCCATTGTGGTAGTTGGGCAATTTAAATTTAATTACATAAATCTGGAATAAAAAGCCGGTATCAGTAATGAAATTAACAGATTGTTGTGAAAACCCCTCTGGTTCACGAATGCCCTTTACGAAAGGAAATGTGTCGTCCTTACCCGGTCTGGCCGATGTGAGACTCCAGACCGACAGCAATGTGGTTGACTCTGAAATGGCCTAGCAAGCCACTCAGTTTAGGGATGGGCAATAAATGCTTGCCTTGCCAGTGACGGCCACATCCCATGAATGAATAAAAAATGGGTTTGTTGGTTGTAGAGAAAGGTGCGGACTGGGAGGATTCAATTCCCCATGTGCCAATGTTCCTTACACAGCTGGGATGGGTGGGAGAGGAGATCAAGCATTTCTGTTCTATTTGTAGAACAGTAGAGCAGGGTAAAACATTGGAGAGGTGAATATGGATGGATCTAATGCAGGTTTTCTTTACTATGTTTAGGGATTGAGGCAAATCTTTGCAAAACCTTCCCTTGGAAGATTACATCGTAATAGACACAGTCTTTTAAGGGGCACGATTGTACATGACCTATGGCAAGAGTGAGTGCGATGGGCCAAATAGCCTAGTCAGATTCCATGTTTGTGTTAGTTAGCCAACATGATCTGTCTGCCATGCATTGTAATGTAACAGTACTAAGATGCCTTGCTGACTGCTTCTCTCCCCACCCCACCTAATGCACATAGTCTTGCTATTAGTTACCTCTATTTCAACGCACTTCTGGCTGGTCTCCCACATTCTACCCTCAAACTTGAGGTCATCCAAAACTCTGCTGCCTGTGTCTTAACTCACACCTAGTCTCGTTCAGACCTGTGCTCACTGACCTGCATTGGCTCCTGGTCAAGCAGTACCTCGATTTTAAAATCCTCATTCTTGTTTTCAAATCCATCCATATCTCTGTAATGTCCTGCAGCCCCACAACCCTCCGAGATGTCTGCAATCATCTCATTCTGGTCTCTTGAGCATCCCTGATTTTAATTGTTCCATCATTTGGCGCCTTCAGCTCCCTACGCCCTAAACTCTGGAGTTCCCTCCCTGCACCACTGCCCCTCTCTACCTCGCTTTCCTCTTTAACACAGTCCTTAAAACCTACCTCTTTGACCAAGCTTCTGGTCATCTGACCTAATATCTCCTTGTGTGGCTCAGTGCCATATGTTGTTTTACACTGCTCCTGTGAAGCACCTTTGGACGTTTTGTTACGTTAGAGGCTCCAGATAAATATAAGATGCTGTCATAGTCATTCATCCTGCAATCACTGCTCTCCCTTTACTTGGCAAATTGGATGTGGTGACAAGATGACCTGGAATCCCAAAACCACTGTATTGCAGAGGAGTGGGAATGAACCCAACATGTCTCCGCCAGCATAGAAATAATGTCAGATAAGACCAGTTAACAAACAAATAGTTGTGTGTTATAGAGCTGTAGATGATTGGATGATTCCATAGGATAAATTGACCAATCTCATATTCCCCGCAAGGAGCCATGCTTGAGGGAATGCTGGGCATTTCCTGCTGGGAGTACTGAAATGTTCGGTGTCAGGTTTATAAAAATAAAGTTGGGAGTACTTCAGCCAATTCTTTACACTAGCAACGTACATTATTGCAGTCAACTTAATTCCAGCAAAGGATAGCTGGTTCAGTGAGCAATTTAATTAAAAAAAAAAGAAAACTTTTATCTATTATCTCTCTGTAGCTAATAGACCCACAGAGCAGTGTCCTGATCAACATTTTTCTCCCTAATCAATCCCACCCAAAAGACGATCAAGAACTTGCCTCCGAACATTCCAATGTACTTCAGAGCCAATGATGTACTTTTACGTGTAGTCACTGTTGTAATGTAGGGAAATTTCCCTCCAAGCCACACACCATCCCGTCTTGGAAATATATCTGGCGTTCCTTCACTGTCGCTGGGCCAAAATCCAGGAACACCCTGCCTAACAGCAATGTGGGTTTGGCTACACCACAAAGACTATAGCGGTTCAAGAAGGCAGCTCACCACCTCGAGGGCAATTAGTGACGGGCAATAAATGCTGCCCGTGCTGGAGACGCTCATGACCAAATTTTAATAAAATGGCAATTTATACACAAGATCCCACAACAGTAAACTAACAACGATAGATGTTACTAGCAATTAAACAACATCTTGATTTTTAAAATTTTTATCCTTGTTTTCAAATCATTCCATGGCCTCATCCCTCCCTTTCTCTGTAATTTCCTCCAGCCCTACAACCCTCCGAGATATCTGCACTCCTCTAATTCCAGTCTCTTGAGCATCCACGATTCTTGGCTCCACCATTGGTGGCCGTGCCTTCCACTGCCTAGGCCCTTGGCTCTGGAATTCCTTCCCTAAACCTCTCCGCCTCTCTACCTCGCTTTCCTCCTTTTAAGACAGTCCTTAAAACCTGCCTCTTTGACCAAGCTTTAGATCATCGAATTCAATGGTGGCTTTCAAAAGGGAATTGGATAAGCACCTGAAGAGAAACATGCAGAGCTACAGGGAAAGAGTGGGGGAGTGGGACTGGCTGAATCGCTCTTGCAGAGAGCAGGTACGGACACAATGGGTCAAATGGCCACCTCCTCTGCCGTAACTATTCTATTATTCTAAGATTCTATCTGTTCTAATATCCCCATATGTGGCTCGGTGTCCTATTTTGTTTAACAATGCCTCCGTAAAGCACCTTGGGGTGTTTTATTACATTAAAGGCACTATATAAATACCAGTTGTTGTTGTAAATAAAATCTGTTTTAGTAGTGTTGGTTGAGAGGTACAGCTTTGCCAAGATACCAGTAGAGCTCCCTGGCTTTTCTTCAAACCATATCATGGGGTCTTTTATATCCATGTGAGCAAGTGGATGGAGCCTCAGGTTAACGTCTCATCTGAAAGGTTGCACATCTGTCAGTGCAGTGCTCCCTAATACTGCACTGGAGAGTCAGATTCTATTATGTCCTCAAGTCTCTGGAGTGGGGCTTCGAACTGAATGATCTCCTGACTGAGTTGGAAGTGTTACAAGGCTGGCACTGATCAGTAATCTCCATTTGCTGTTTTGGGATCTTGCTGTGTACAAAACGGCTGCTGCATTTTCCTAAATAAGTCATTGCATTTCAATGTGGTTTAAGTGTATGTGATGTGGACTGACACGTTTGAAAGGTGATCAGGTGCTTAAAGTCTTTAATGGAAGAATCGATGAGGTTTACATGTGTTTAAAATTTTCTAAGGTGCAAATATTAATATAGCTTATTGCCTTCTTCATTGCAAATACAATCTCATTGCCTTCCTAGCTAAAAGAAATATAATCAATTGACTGCAGCCTATATAACTGATGTCTCAATTTGCTGTAATTACAGCTGTCTGTAGTGAAATGCTGTGTATGTTCCTTAGTCACTGACGTTAACAATTGCAGGATTACTGGGTGAGTCATGGATGAAACATGCACTAACAGCGTATTTAATGTAGTTACTGCCTCTTGGGGAAGGAGAGTGACTTTAAGATTTCTGAGAAACAGTCACTTCCTATTGGCACGTAGCTTCCAAAAGAATTGACCTGATTGTGCTAAAACCTGTTCTCTTCATTTCGGCAATTTGTGGGGAGGGAAACAGCATTTTGATTTTTCATTCCTTATTTTACTCCATCACATTCAGTGCACTGTTCTTCCTTTTTGATTTATATTGACATAAAATGTCTGTGTGTGTGGTTCTGTGTGTGTGTCTCTCTTAGTCTCTGTTTGTGTGTGTATTTCACTCTTCGTTTTCCACTCCCCCCCCACCCCTCCCCGTTTCTGTGTGTCCCCCTTTCTTGATATTGGACCAATAGTGTTTAAGAAAGTATTGTGGTCATGTGGAAATTGCAGTGATATAACTTCACTGGAGAATTCCATCAGCTGATCTACCAGCTCAGTTATTTACTCATTTTTAGCACAACCCTCTTGTACTATACTGCAGCACAAGCTTCAAGGCCTCTTATTATTGCGATGCTACGTGGTCCAGATTTAAAGGCTGCCTGATAACACACTTCGCGAAAAGAACTCCCTTTTACAAGCCAGTTTCTGCTCAACAAAATGAAGTAATAGTGGTCAAATGATCGCCTTCAAAATCTTCCTGGTGTCTTGTCTTTGAAGCTGGTGAAAGTCGAGGTAACCTCCTTGACTTTAGCACTAAAGTCAAAATTTTTTTGTACAATTAAAAATGTATTGATTTTATTACATGCGACAAAGAATTCTTTCAGCATTGCCATCTTTTATTCTGGGGTCGGTACTGCATAATCTCTTGATGAAGATATGCCAGCACAAGAGTGGGAAACAGGAGATTGGTGGCATGTCATCAGGAGTACGTATCGGTAATAACCTGTCGAGATGCAATAAGAATGGAAACAAATGAGTTGCGTTGTGCTCTGAAACAGCCAATCCTGCCAGTTGAAGACCCTCTTCCCACCCAGCAATTCCTGCACCATCTGAATCTGGTTTGTGTTGAATCAGGGTCAATCTCATGCACTTATTTTTTTTTTTAAACCACGGCATCGGACTCGATGTGCCGAATGGCCTCTTCTGTACCATCATGAGTCTATGACTGTAATGCTTTCAAATGTCTGTCATTCCCATCCCCTCCCCAATGCAGCATCCTCAGTTCTCTATCTCTCCTCTGTTGCCACATCCTGGTGTCTTTGAATGTGAACAGCTTTCATAGAACAAGAGCATTATATAGGGCCTGTAATGTTTCAAAGGAGCCTAAGGTATTTGATGGGGTGGAGGAGGTGAGAACAGGTGTTTGGGGAAGAGTCAAGAGATGTACTAACATCTGGGGGCTTGTACTAATGTTGGGTGAGCTGTCCCACAGACTAGTCAAGCAATAGCCTGATATATTCATACTCACGGAATCATACCTAACAATGTCCCAGACGCTGCCATCACCATCCCCACCGGCAGTACAGACCCAGCAGAGGTGGCGGCACAGTGGTATACAGTCGGGCGGGAGTTGCCCTGGGAGTCCTCAACGTCGACTCCGGACCCCATGATGTCTTATGCATCAGGTCAAACATGGACAAGGAAACCTCCTGCTGATTACCACCTACAGCCCTCCCTCAGCTGATGAGTCAGTACTCCTCCATGTTGAACACCACTTGGAGGGAGCACTGAGGGTGGCAAGGGCACAGAATGTACTCTCGGTGGGAGAGCTCAATGTCCATCACCAAGAGTGGCTCAGTAGCACCACTACTGACCGATCTGGCCGAGTCCTAAAGGACATAATTGCTAGACTGGGTCTGCGGCAGGTGGTGAGGGAACCAACAAGAGGGAAAAACATACTTGACCCCGTCCTCACCAATCTGCCTGCCGCAGACACTGTCCATGACAGTCCATGACAGTATTGGTAGGAGTCACCACCGCACAGCCGTTGTGGAGACTAAGTCCCGACTTCACATTGAGGATAACCTCCTTCGTGTTGTGTGGCACTACCATCGTGCTAAATGGGATAGATTTCGAACAGATCGAGCAATGCAAAACTGGGCATCCATGAGGCGCTGTGGGCCATCAGCAGCAGCAGAATTTTACTCAACCACAATCTGTAACCTCATGGCCCGGCATATCCCCCACTCTACCATTACCATCAAGCTAGGAGACCAACCCTGGTTCAATGAAGAGTGCAGGAGGGCATGCCAGGAGCAGCACCAGACATACCTCAAAATGAGATGTCAACCTGGTGAAGCTACAACACAGGACTATCTGCGTGCCAAATTGCGTAAGCAGCATGCAATAGACAGAGCTAAGCGATCCCATAACCAACGGATCAGATCTAAGCTCTGCAGTCCTGCCACATCCAGCCGTGAATGGTGGTGGACAATTGAACAACTAATAGGAGGAGGTGGCTCCACAAATATCCCCATCCTCAATAATGGGAGAGCCCAGCACATTAGTGTGAAAGATAGGCCTGAAGCATTTGTAACAATCTTCAGCCAGCAGTGCCGAGTTGATGATCCATCTTTGCCTCCTCCTGAAGTCCCCAGCATCACAGATGCCAGACTTTAGCCAATTCGATTCACTCCATGTGATATCAAGAGACGACTGAAGGCACTGGATACTGCAAAAGCTATGGGCCCTGACAATATTCTGACAATAGTACTGAAGACCTGTGCTCCAGAACTCGCCACGCCCTTAGCCAAGCTGTTCCAGTGCAGCTACAACTCTGGCATCTACCCTGCAATGTGGAAAATTGCCCAGGTATGTCCTGTACACAAAAAGCAGGACAAATCCAACCTGGCCAATTACCGCCCCATCAGCCTACTCTCAATCATCAGTAAAGTGATGGAAGATGTCATCAACAGTGCCATCAAGCGGCACCTGTTTAGCAATAACCTGCTCAGTGATGCTCAGTTTAGGTTCCGCCAGGGCCACTCAGCTCCTGACCTCATTACAGCCTTGGTTCAAACATAGACAAAAGAGCTGAACTCGAGGTGAGGTGAGATGACTGCTCTTGACATCAAGGCAGCATTTGACCGAGTATGGCATCAAGGAGCCCTAGCAAAGCTGAAGTCAGTGGGAAGCAGGGGGAAAACTCTCTGCTGGTTGGAGTCATACCTAGACCAAAGGAAGATGGTTGTGGTTGTTGGAGGTCAATCATCTCAGCTCCAGGACATCACTGCAGGAGTTCCTCAGGGTAGTGTCCTAGGCCCAACCATCTTCAGCTGCTTCATCAATGACCTTCCTTCAATCATAAGGTCAGAAGTGGGGATGTTCGCTGATGATTGCACAATGTTCAGCACCACTCGTGACTCCTCAGATACTGAAGCAGTCCATGTAGAAATGCAGCAAGACCTGGACAATATCCAGGCTTCGGCTGATAAGTGGCAAGTAACATTCGCGCCACACAAGTGGCAGGCAATGACCATCTCCAACAAGAGAGAATCTAACCATCTCCCCTTGACATTCAACAGCATTACCATCGCTGAATCGCCCACTGTCAACATCCTAGCGGGCTACCATTGACCAGAAACTGAACTGGAGTAGCCATATAAATACCGTGGCTACAAGAGCAGGTCAGAGGCTAGGAATTCTGAGGCGAGTAACTCACCTCCTGACTCCCCAAAGCCTGTCCACCATCTACAAGGCACAAGTCAGGAGTGTGATGGAATATTCTCCACTTGCCTGGATGGGTGCAGCTCCAACAACACTCAAGAAGCTCAACACCATCCAGGACAAAGCAGCCCGCTTGATTGGCACCCCATCTACAAACATTCACTCGCTCCACCACCGACGCACAGTGGCAGCAGTGTGTACCATCTACAAGATGCACTGCAGCAATGCACCAAGGCTCCTTAGACAGCACCTTCCAAACCCGTGACCTCTACCAACTAGAAGGACAAGGGCAGCAAATACATGGGAACACCACCACCTGCAAGTTCCCCTCCAAGTCACACACCATCCTGACTTGGAACTATATCGCCGTTCCTTCACTGTTGCTGGGTCAAAATCCTGGAACTCCCTTCCTTACAGCACTGTGGGTCTACCTACCCCAAATGGACTGCAGCGGTTCAAGAAGGCAGCTCACCACCACCTTCTCGAGGGCAATTAGGGATGGGCAATAAATGCTGGCCTTGCCAATGATGCCCACATCCCATGAGTGAACTTTAAAAAAAAAAAAAAATCTCTTTTCGAACCCTAGGATGTAGGTCATCTGGTCCTGGGGGCTTGTCAGATTTTAGTCCCTCAAGTTTCTCCAATACTTTTTCTCAACTGATATCAATATCCTTAATTTCCTTTTAGCCTCAAGTTTACTGCCTATTTCTGGTATGGAACTTGTGTCTTCTGCTGTGAAGACACACAAAATATTTCTTCAATGCCTCTACCATTTCCTCATTCCCCATGATGGTTTCTCCTGTCTCTGCCCCTAAGGGACCAACATCTACTTTAGCTACTCTCTTCCTTTTTATGTACTTATAAAAGCTCTTACAATCTGTTTTTATATTGCTGGTTAGTTTACTCTCATATTCTATTTTTTCCCTTTTTATCAACTTTTTGGTGGCCCTTTGCTAGTTTCTAAAACACTCCGAATCCTCAGACTTGCTACTTTTTCTGCAACATTGTTAGCCTCTTCTTTTAGTCTAATACTCACCTTAACTTCCTGACTGAGCCATGGATGGGTCTTTCTTGACGAGTTTTTGTTTTTGAACGGAATGTACTTTTCTCTTTTTCAAGGGCAATTAGGGATGGGTAATAATTGCTGGCCTAGCCAGCGACGCCCACATCCTATGAATGAATAAAAAAAAGTTGTAACCAAAGGCTTGCTCAAGGCAGTCAAAGATAGGGAGATATGGAACAAAGCAGAGGAAATAATGAAGAGAATTGTGGAGAGCATGACTCTGATAGCTGAAAGTATCACCAATGAAGGAATGTCAGCTGGGTGCATGTTCCACCCAGGTCCAGACAGCAGAAGGTGTGAACATACAGCTGGAGGAGGTTATGGAGGTAGGATGGAATGAGTCCATGGGGAAGGGGTGCTGGGGGGTGGGTAAATAAAAAACATTTTAATGGAGGCTGAAAACTGTATCCAGTAAACATTGTTTTATATTCTGTCACCAAGAGATTTTCTCAGACAAAGAAGACAATGTCATTTATTTGGGTATTAAATGAAACATATTGCTCACAGGATTTTTTCCCCTTTGTTCTGTTAGTATTAATTTCCCCCTCCTTTATGTAGCTTTTCCCACCTCCACTACTGCCGTGCATCATTCCCGACTGAGAGTGTGGGAAGGTGATCTGTTCCCAAGCTGCCTCCTCCTCCTACTCTGTAACCCATTGCACAATTACTCAGTTGCTATGGCATTCCTCATGACTACAGCAGAGAGCCTGTGGAGCTCCCTGAGTCTTGGGAAACAATGGTGTCTAACGTGGAGAGAATGAAATTTTTCCAAAGGCTGAACTGGTCACATCTCAGCTCTTGGATATATGTGAGGAAGATAGATTATTAAGCTTATAAAAGCCTCCTTCTACAATCTTGTCTGTTTCGTAAACCAAATGTACGGAATAGTCTAGTTCTTCTGGGAGAGCATGATTAGTACTGCTAGAAAACATTGGCTGCAGGGACAGCAATACTGGAAAAACAGCAGTGAATAGAAATTATCATTTGCAAAGCTGTTCTATTCAACATTAACTGCAGAGGGCTGTATCTTCCAAGCTGTGTTTGTACACTCCCTCAGCTTGTAATTTTTCTGTTGGGGGTGTTTGAGGAATCAGTTCTATTACTCGTGAAGTAACTTTTTCCAGTATAAACAAGTATTTTTGTAATATAGTACAATTCTAAAGGGGGTGCAGGAGCAGAGGGACCTGGGTGTAAACATACAGTATCATGGGATTTATTAATAGGGACATAGAGTACAAGAACAAGGAAGTTATGTTGAACTTGTGTAAGACACAAGCTCGACCGCAGCTGGAGTATTGCATCCAGTTCTGGGCGCCACACTTTAGGAAAGACATGAGGGCATAGGAGAGAGTACAGAAAAGATTAACGAGAATGGTTCCAAGGGTGAGGAACTTCAGTTATGAAGATAGATTGGAGAAGTTAGGACTGTTTTCCTTTGAGAAGAGAAGGCTGAGAGGAGATTTGATAGAGGTATTCAAAATCCTGAGGGTCTGGACAGGGTAGATATGGAAAAACTGTTCCCAATGGTGGAAGAATCAAGAACTGGAGTGCACAGATTTAAGGTAAATGGCAAAAGAAGCAATGGTGACAGGAGGAAGAACTTTTTCATGCAGTGAGTGGTTTAAGGTCTGGAATGCGCTGCCTGAGAACGTGGTGGAGGCAAGTTCAATTGATGCATTCAGAAGGGAATTCGACAGTTATCTAAAAAGGAAGAATGTGCAGGGTTACAGGGAGAAGGCAGGGGATTGGAACTGAGTGAATTGCTCTTTTGGAGAGCTGGTGCAGAAACGATGGGCCGAATGTAACAGTTCTGTGATTCAGTGAAATAACGAGAAGGTGATGCAGGAGCGTCTTTCATTGTGTGTTGTGGATGTTTATGTAACCTTTTCCTCTTCAAGAACATAACAGTAGGGTTTCCAGCAGACCTGTCTATTTGTTTGGAAGACCTCTTGTTTCTGTCTGCATTGGACTAGTTGAAGACCGTGGCGAATACCAGAACATGATAGCTGAATTCACGTAAGAAAGCGGGAGAGCGCCAGAAAAGATCAGTAACACATTCAGCCCATAGCTTAATTCCTATCCTTAAATACAGGTTATAAGGTTTTATGAGGTTCCGCAATCAGTTTTTGTTTTGTTTGTTTTACCTTCTGTCCTCCCTGTGCAGCGAGGTATTGTCATAGTCACTTTTGAATCCAACCTCTTTGTTAACTGCCACCTCCTGCCCATTCACAGCAAGTATGTGGAAAAGAAAAATGGCTATTGCCTGTTCTCTTCCACTTGCCATCCGTCACTTGCTGTGTTTGCTGCAGCTGGAAATGTATGCTAAAATATAATAAAAGCATCAGGATTTCCATTCGTGCTTTAACATTGTAAACAGGCTGGCACTCAAGCCAAGTGTTCGAGCGTGTCTGGGGATGTTTCCCTAACTTAGAGTCTGAATTCCGCTAATCAAAATTTGAGACCAGAATAAAGATGGTGTGTTATACCGGGGCAGATCTGCAACCATGGTTTTGGCCTCTGGTTGTGTTATAGACTCTGCAGTCCAAAACATTGGTAGCTGGGCAAAACCAGTATACGTGCATCTTGACAATCACATCTATTTGCTATTCTTCCAACAGATGTAGGGTGTACTTTTTCCTCATAATGTACAAGGAAAACAAACTCAATCTCTGCACAATTTTGAGTCTCATTGTACAATAGCAGTTCAGTTCACATCAGGCACAGTAATTCAATCCTGTAAGCCTGGCCACAATAACCTTATTTCATCTGTGGGGTTAAAACGGTAAGAAATAATTCAATAAAATGTGTCAGTTCTCAAGAGTGAATAGTTAGAGCTGTCTTGCAAGACATTGGCACACCTCAGGCCTGAGGGAGACACTGATAAACCACAGGAATTTTGCAGGTATCATCGTGATGTGATGCAAATTCTTAAGTGTTTCATGCCACCTTGATTTTAAAATTGTCATCTATGTGTTCAAATTCCTTCACGGCCTGATCACTCCGTATCTCTGTAATCGCCTCCAGCCCTATAACTCCTGACACCTCTGCTCTCCTCCAATTCTGGACTCTTGCACGCCTCCAATTCTGGACTCTTGCACGCCTCCAATTCTGGACTCTTGCACGTCCCCAATTTTCATTGCTCCACCATTGATGGCCGTGCCTTCAGCTGCCTGAGCCCTAAGCTCTGGAATTTCCTCCTTAAACCTCCCCACCTCTCTGTCTTCCTTTAAGACATTCCTAAAAAACCTATCTCTTTGACCAAGCTTTTGGTTCACCTGCCTTAATTCCTCCAAGAATAAAAACAAAAAATGCTGGAAATACTCCGCAGGCCTGGCAGCATCTGTGGAGAGAGAAGCAGAGTTAACTTTTCAGGTCAGTGACCTTTCATCAGAACTCTCCTAATGTGGCTCGGTGTCAAATGTTGTTTGATAATGCTCCTGTGAAGTGCTTTGGGACCTTTTTACTGCATTAAAGGTGCTATATAAATGCAAGTTGTTGTTGCAGTGCAACCTGTGCATTCTGTCTGTTTTACTTCCTAGTGTTCAACTGTGTTTCTTCCTGAAAGCTTTCTCTCCTCCCTTTCACAGCCCTCTCCCCTCCATTATTCTGAGGGCATTGTTGTTTCCTTGTCAATGCATTTAAGAACAGGAGGAGACAATTTCGTCCTTTGAGTCTTTTCCACCATTTGATGAGATCGTGGCTGATCTTCCCCCGAACTTCATTTTTTGCCTTTTCCCCACATCTCTTTAATATCTTTGGTTAACAAAAACCTATCAATCTCCCGATTTAAAATTTAACAATTGATCTAGCATCAATTGCCATTTGCAGGAGAGAGTTCCAAACTTCCAACACCCTTTGTGTGTAGAACTGTTTCCTAATTTCATTCCTGAAATGTTTGGCTCTAACCTTTAGACTAATCCCCCTAGTCCGAGACTCCCCAACTAGCAGAAATAGTTTCCCTCTATCTACCTCACCTGTTCCCCACAATATCTTGGAAACTTTGATCAAATCACCCCTTAACCTTTTTAAGTCCACTATACCTCCAGTTCAAGGTTAAAATTTTATCAATTTATGCTTCTATAATTTGTACAAAGGGTAAAAATGTCATTCAAACAAATCTAAAATGTAACAACTAAATTATGTTGTATGTTACGCATATGCAAATGTAGAAAGATTGAACTGAGGACTGTTGCTCAGTTGTCATATTTGGTTTGAAATTAAAATAAAATACAGCAAAGATAAGAGGCAATATCAGGCTGCCATCTTGTTCCAGATTTCATTCTTGGGGAGTGATAAAAGTCTTAATTAATAAAACATCTGTGCTTGAATGACTAATTCTCATCAGATTGGACTTCTGTGAGCCATAAAAGTTATTCATTTCGGGAAGAAGCAGTGCACATTGGATTTAATTTTATTTAGGGATAAAGGTCGATAGCTGCCTCTAAGGCAACAAGTCAACTTGACTGTTTTAAGTGGGCACGTGACTCTGTTAGCGCAGTCCGAATGGACAGTTGACACTTCCAACATGACGGCCAATGTTGTCGAGTATTTTGGAAGATTTAGGCAACGGGCAGGTGCCACAGTGTCAGCACAGGTGGAAAGATGCAATGAAAACCTGACAAGTTTCCACAGACATTTTCATGAGAAATGTGTAAATAGGAAACTGTAAAGCAAATTTCAAAGTAAGGACAGAACTTCAAAGTGGGGGCTACGTGATGCATGTATGTCCTGGTTGAATTATCCAACAATCTCTCCCCCTACTTCACCTCACTGTACAATGCCACAGGAGATCCACAAGAGCATTTGTGTGCAGTTTGTTTTGTAAATCATTATTACTGAAGCAAATGCATACTTGAGCTTGCAGCTATATACTTCACTGCAGTAACAACAACCTGGGATCCCACAGACATTAAGTATGGTGTTTATTGCACACTAGAATTGACTTATTTTCTAGTAACACAGGTCTGATTTGTATTCTAATATTGCTGTCTTTGCATTTCCTCAGTTGATGTGGCTGCTTTGTAGACCTCTGTAATGGGTTACTGTGCAAGGTCTTTACAGCCTATTGGTACCAGCTGGTGTGGTAGTGAGCCATAGAGACCAGAATGTCTCTGGTTCAGATCCTGCTTCATGCTGAACTAGCTGCTCTTGGCCAGGGTAGCAGTTGTAGCACTCAAATCTATCTTTAATGTTGCTTTGGGGAGGTTGGCAACACTGGCAAGGCTGTAATTATTGTCCATCCAAAGTTGTCACAGAGGGAGTTAAGAGTTGACCATGTCGTGTGGGATGGGAATCACATCAGCCAGACTAGGTGGTGGTAGCAGCAAGCTCCCTTCCCTGAGAAACAGCGAGCCAGTTGCGATTTTATGAGCATCTCACAGCTTTGTTGGCCTAAATGGTTCTGGGATGGAGAGGGGTTCCAGATCCTGTTTTGCTATCCAGTAATTCCTGGTGTGAAGTGTGCATGTGTTGGCCTGGGATGAGGAAGATTGGACCCGACTGCAGTGTCCTCTGTGTGTCCAAATGTCAACACTTAGACAAGACAGATAAAGATTTGGGAGATAGCAGAGGGCTTCCTGCACCAGTAGAAGCTTAATCGCAATAAGAATAAGTGCCTTCAGAGGGGGAAATGTTGAAATGCGTATAACTTTGTTGTTAAAACAAATCTTTCCCATCAATTTTCTTTTCTACCTCCTCGAGCCATTAAGTGGGATGCAGTTCCACATATATTCTGGTATTTCCTCCTTGCATGGTCATTCTTCATGTTGTAACCTTGCTGGTCAGTCAGCCTACTCAACTGCATGGGCACATTGTAGCCTAAACTGTTCCTGGGTTTGCCTGACGCCCACACACATACTTCCAGCAGAGTTTGTTAGAACGCTGTCATGAGCGGGAACCCTGACAGACTTTCTCCTCCTCACCTAGGGACAGTGAGATCGAATACTGCTGTCCTAGCTGAGATGAGTGAGCTCAGCACAGACTGGGGATGGAAACTTGGGATCTTCCTAGTCTGAGTAGCTCACCCGTTTATTGAATAAACTCAGACCTCGGGCACTTAAATATACATTATGTTGAAGAAGCCACCTTATGAAGAAAAGTATTATATACTTATTAAAGAACTGAATAAAATCATAGCTATTTTTTTTTAAAAAACAAAACTGAAGCTACCAAACTTTTAAAGTATTATCCCTTCATCAGATGTTCCACCCATCTCCCCAGGCCATGCACCAATGGTGGTCATGAGAGTGGCTGTACAATTTGTGTGCCTTGACTCTGCCATGTCACTCTCAACCCAAAATTTTAAGGTGAAAGTAGCCCAGGGATAGCTGTCCTGATTTCCCCCCATCCCCCAGTCTCAAATACTATCTCCTAGCCTTCACTTCACATGTCCCAAATAGTGGATGTGGATGAGATTGCAACCTCATTGAAAGAAGTTGGAGTCTACTGTCTTGCATTTAATTGTTTTAGTGATTGCTAATTTTGAATGGCGGCTGTTTATTGGAACGCTGTGGCATTCCAGATCACGTTGCACCTCTGAACTCCTTATAACATTTGGGTATTGATTCGCTGTCGAATTAACAGAAACCAGCAGCTCCTCATGGGTGACTTGCAAAGTTAATCTTCTATACAGTTTATAGACCAAATATAAGGCAGCTGCCACAAGACACTGGACACTACCATTTGTCTAATTGCCAACCCATCTGGCTGACTTGCAGATTACTTGAATGGTTGTGCTACTGGTTGGTGAGCTTTTGTACATTTGGTTTGTTAAAACATGTACATATGGGTTAATCCACTGCAGACGGGCACTGGGAACAAAGCCAATGAAAATCAGTGAACTGGACTTGCATTAGTTGAGGATGATCTGTGTGTGACTGCATGCTGTATGGAAAGATGTGTATAGTTACAGAACATTAATAATACGATCTTAACACATCACTGTATCAGGCCGGAAAACTCGCGGACAACTACATTAGGATTGGGCTTGCTGGTGGCCTCCGTGACTGAGAATGTAGGGCTGGAATGGAGGTCATTTTGTGACAATACCATGGGAAGACAGCCATGCCATTCGAACACACTTTGCATGTCTGCCTTTGCCCCAAAGGCTGCAAGGGCTGGTGAGCCCAGGGTAGGGTCAGGGCTGGAGGGCAATTATAATTTTGTTTTATGTAAAGCATAAATTTTGGAATTTATTCTGAGGTACTTTGCTCTGGAACTTCATGCAAGTTATATTCAAGTAGTTACTTTAATAAATACAGTGTGTTTCATCTGTGACTGATTAAACACTCAACTTTGAGATCCTGCCACTATTTACTTTCAAATATATTCTTATATGTTCTAACTGGTTGGAATAGCCGCATTTCTTGTGCTTATTTTTGAGAGAGAATTCAACAACAGCAAAAATCATAACAGCTTTTGCAATGAGAATCCAGACAAAGCTCCCGAATTTAAGCAGAAACTTTTGCAGAGAGATATTTGGTGAAGAAAAAATGCAAATTAGTTTCAGCTTTATAATTCTTAGTCCTTGCTGTTATCAACCTAAACGTACAGCAAAGCTTATCTATTTGATGTTGTTAATAAGGGTCATTATATATTTTGTATCTTCACTTAAAACATCTAATGATGATTGAATGATAAGGTCAGATAATAGTATTTAAAGTTGTGCTTTAAAAAAAAAACCGTGGGCTAAAAAAGGAATCCATCACCTGATTAGCTGTGTTACTATTTGTAGTACTGACTGATAGATGTAGATTTTTGTATTCTACGCATGTGACTTTTTATCAATTTGAAATTGTAGCTGGCAGTGATGGCCTGTCCTCAATCAAACCACATCTGTAGCTAAATAAAATGAGTTGTTTTATTCACACTTGGTTGACTCTTGTTTCAAATTATATGAAAGAGATAGAGAGGCATGTTTGCAACACTGACTCACTGTAAGCAATATCAAGGGAGATCTGTTAGCTTATTTTGAAAAGTATTTCCATTCGCATCCATTCAAATATGTTATTCGAGGAGAAACATTCCACTAGGTATCATGACTTGACTGAGTAGATGCTGCGAGGATGTTCCCCCTGGCTATGGAGTCTAGGAATAGGGCCCATGGTCTCAGAATAACAGGCCAGCCATGAGATGAGAAATTTCTCCACCCAGAGTGTTGTGAACCTTTGGAATTGTCTACCGCTCAATTGTCGACGATATTCAATTCAGAGACAGATTTTTGGATATCAAGGGAATCGAGGGCTATGTGAATAGTGCAGGAAGATGTAGTTAATGTAGAAGATCAGTCATGATCTTTATGAATGGTGGAGAGGCTTGAGGGGCTGAATGGGCTACTTCTGCACTGATTATATAGTGATTAATTTTAGCTGCAGTTTTCCTGCTCAGTTCAAGGTGCAGGAGAACCAGCAAGCAGATTGGTCTTCATGATATATACCTGTTTTGCAGCCTCTGATACTATCTTCTGACCTCAAACTTAAAGTGGATTCAATCAAGTTTGATGAAAATTTTTCCCCAATGAAAGGTGTTTTTTCTTTCATAAGTGGATATTATTAATCACTGACCCTGATGGCAAATCTGTATTTTTGAGTGTGTAACTGTAAATATACCTAACATTAGCTCATCAGCTCTGTAATGTTAAAATGCTAAACATGATCAATGAACACATCTCATTACACTCATTATGAAGTGAACTGGAAACCATGTCCACAGGCCACAAGGCAAGGGTTTTATTTGACTTTGAACACATTTATAAGTGGCAGCTTCTGATCAAAAATCCGATTTACTGAAATTGCGACAGTGAGAAGTTTTTGTAAGACGCTGCATGATAATACTGTCTATTCACTTAATACTCATGCGAAGACATGTCTAATTGTATAATTGGGGTGGCGCAGTGGTTAGCACCACAGCCTCACAGCTCCAGCGACCCGGGTTCAGTTCTGGGTCCTGCCTGTGCGGAGTTTGCAAGTTCTCCCTGTGACCGCATGGGTTTCCGTCAGGTGCTCCGGTTTCCTCCCACAGCCAAAGACTTGCAGGTTAATAGGTAAATTGGCCATTGTAAATTGCCCCTAGTGTAGGTACGTGGTAGGAGAATGGTGGGGATGTGGTAGGGAATATGGGATTAATGTAGGATTAGTATAAATGGGTGGTTGATGGTCAGCACAGACTCAGTGGGCCGAAGGGCCTGTTTCAGTGCTGTATCTCTAAATAAATAAATAAGAATGGATCAGACTTTTCATTTGTAATAAAAGGCAAATAGCATATTTTTGAAGATTGACCATTTCAATTTTAGGGATAATGCTGAAAATACGCAGCAGGCACATCAGAATTAATATTCCAGTTGAAAACTGTTGTATTCCTCTCAATTTCAAAATGTAACCACTTGCAGTTTTATCTCTTAGTTTTAAATTGCGGACTATTCTTTGACTCAGATTTTCCCAGTTTGACATTGTTTTAATGCTAGTGTTTGCCGGTGTGAATGCTAATGGGAAGATCTGGGTTTTTAATTGCTTTCTGAACAATTTTCAGAATATTTATAAACACTTTTTTGAAAGGGTGAATTTTTGTGAGCATTGTTTTTGAAGAAGATAATTTATCAGCGCTTTCCATGTAAATACCTTTTTCTAACACGAATGCTTTAAAAATCTTGACTTTTCACTGCCGCTGTCCACAATCAAGCACAGTAGGGGTTAAATGCAGGTGATAGATCCTTTTTTGCCCAAGTACTACCCCTTCACTTCAATCTTTGAGATATAGCTCCCATTGCACTGGTCAAACATTTTGATTTAATGCAGTAGCCATCCTTGCTGAACTTTCCAAATCAAACTGGCAAGACACTGATACATTTATAGGCATTTTTGTAGTTTGATCGCAAGCCAACTAATCTGAGGCTAGTCCAGTCATGGTAAATGAGTTGGCTCACAGCTAGGAGGTCAGAGAATGGTTCTTTTTCAACTCTTACATTACTAATTTGATAGTTTCTGCAATATTTCGTAATAGCATTTAATTTTACTGCAAACCGCCATGCCATCTAGTAATACTGCTCTTCTGTCAAACCACTAAGTACTGCTCAAGAGCAACCCAGTTTTATTTCGAAAGAAATCAAACTCTGGATGTGGGCTTTGCTGGTAAGTCTGGCATTTATTGCCCATCCCTGGTTGCCCTGAGGAGGTGGTGATGAGCTGCTCTCTTGAACCACTGCAGTCTGTATTCTTTGTAGTGGTTTGATACAACTGAGTGCTCGCTATGCCAGTTGGAAGTCAACCATGCTGGTGTGGGACTGGAGTCACATAGGCCAGACTAAGTAGGGATGGCAAGTTTCCTTCCCTAAATAATGTTCATGGACCACTTGGATTTTTACAACAATCTAACAGCTACGTAGTCACATTTTGCTGGTACATTTTTAGATTTCCTTTAAAACTAAATTCAAATTTGCAAACTGCTGTGGTGAGATTTAAACTTGTTTTTATTGGAGCACATTGCCATTTTGGATCACCTGGGTTATTTAGTCCAGGCCTCTGGATAGAGTCCAGTAAAGTAACCTCTGTATCCAATTTCGGTTTCTCCCAGTGCTAGGCCCCTGACTTCCTTGCCTACCACAGAATTGCACAGTTGTGATTGGTCTGACATGAGCCTTGCTGGATTTCAATAATTCTTGATCAGTGGAATATTGGTTACTGCAAATAAGTTACTATCATATCCTAGTATTAGATCTTCTTGCAAAGATTTTAATTTGGTAAGCATCGTTACACGGGTTGGCTTTGGTTCTCTGCTGATATTGCTCTAGAAATATCACTCAAGTTATAAAGCATTGCTAGAAATATTGATTAGTGTCATCTGCTTACTTGGCACTTAATCCACTGATTTGCACATTGACTTCCTTCTCCGTTGGCATGCTGTGGCTGCGGTGTGTGCCATCTTCAGGATGCACTGCAGCAACTTGCCAAGGCTTCTTCGGCAGCACCTCCCAAACCCACGCCCTCTGACTTAGCAAGACATGGATGGCAGGTGCATGGGAGCACCACCACCTCCAAGTCACACACCATCCTGACTTGGACTTTTATCGGCCATTCTTTCATGGTTGCCGGGTTAAAGTTCTCGAACTCTGTCCCTGACAGCACTGTGGGATCATCTTCACCACAAAAACTGCAGCGATTCAAGAAGGCAACTCGCCACCACCTTCCCAAGGGAAACTAGGGATGTGCAATGAATAGTGGCCTTGCCAATGACACCCACATCCCGGGATTGAAAAACTGTTGACACGTGATATTCATAAAAATTGCCAAAAAGCTCCATACACTAATGTGGATGCGGTTGTAACATTACTGTTGGTGATACTATCAAACAAGCAACAAACTCACTTGGGTGATGCATCTCTGTCCATTATTTTAAGCCACTTTGTAGGTTACTGTCCCTGTTAAAATAACGAGCAAAGGAGTGTCATACAAAGGAGCGTTGTTCATCCTCTAATAGCATTAACATTAATATCTAGGTTGTGGAGCTTTTCAGATTCAAAGCTATCAGTTCAAATCATTCATTCTGTGGCAAATAATCGTAAATTATTATGAAAACAGGCATAGAAGAAAAGACAGCATAAGTGTAAAAGACCAAGGCAACCCTCCTAATATGATGCTATTTGCACTGCACTATAGACCACTGCTCTGCATGTCTTTATTAATCCTTGTCTGCATGCTGTTTGAATACTTGTAATAAAAGATTTATCATCTTGCATGACAAAAAAACAAGCAGTGACCTCCTTTGATCTTCTATGAACTCCTGATTTAATAGATGAGTCACACAGCACAGAAGGAGGCCATTCGGCCTACCGTGCCTGTGCCAGCTGTTTGATAAAAGCTATCCAATTAGTCCCACTCCCCTGCTCTTTCTCCATAGCTTTGCAAAATTTCCCCCTTCAAACATATATCTAATTCCCCTATGAAAGTGAATCTGCTACTACCACTCTTTCAGGCAATGAATTCCAGATCGTAGCAACTCACTATGTCTATTTTTAAAAAAAAATCTCCTCATACACCCTGGATTTTTTCCTATTGTAACTGAACTTCCTGCTAGTGGAAACATTTGCTGTCAAAACTCTTCATAATTGCGTGCAATTCTGGTCGCCACACTACCAGAAGGATGTGGAGGCTTTGGAGAGGGTACAGAAGAGGTTTACCAGGATGTTGCCTGGTCTGGAGGGTATTAGCTATGAGGAGAGGTTGGATAAACTCGGATTATTTTCACTGGAACGACAGAGGTGGAGGGGCGACATGTTAGAGGTTTACAAAGTTATGAGTGACATGGACAGAGTGGATAGTCAGAAGCTTTTTCCCAGGGAGAAGAGTCAGTTACTAGGGGACATAGGTTTAAGGTGAGGGGGGAAAAGTTTAGAGGGGATGTGCGAGGCAAGTTCTTTACACAGAGGGTGGTGAGTGCCTGGAACTTGCTGCCGGGGGAGGTGGTGGAAGCAGGTACGATAGCGACGTTTAAGAGGCATCTTGACAAATACATGAATAGGATGGGAATAGAGGGATACGGACCCCGGAAGTGCAGAAGGTTTTAGTTTAGACAGGCATCAAGATCGGCGCAGGCTTGGAGGGCCGAATGGCCTGTTGCTGTGCTGTACTGTTGTTTGGTCTTTTGAACACCTCTATTACATCTCCCCTTCTCTGCTCTAAGGAAAACAATCCCAGCTTCTCTCATCTCTCAACATAACTCAAGTCTCGTCCTCGGTACCATTCTAGTAAATCTCTTCTGCACCCTCTCCAAGACTGTGACATCCTTCTGCAGTGCAGAACTGGATCCCATAAGCTCTTATAATAGCCTCATCAACTGTGCAGCCACCTTCAAAGATTTGTGTATGCGAACCTCCAGGTCTCCTCACTCCAGCACTCTCTCTTTAAAATTGTATCAATTAGTTTATGTTGCTTCTTCTCGTTCTTCCTTCCAAAAAGCATTACTTCACACTTCTCAGCATTACATATCATCAGCCATTTGTCTGCCCATTTTACCAGTCTGTCTTCCTGAAGCCTGTCACTATCCTTCTCACGAAATACTACATTTCCAAGTTTTGCATCATCTGCAAACTTTGGAATTATGCCCTTTATATCCCAAGTCCAGGTTGTCAATATATACCAAAAGGAGCAGTGGTCCTAATACTGACCTCGGGGGAACACGACTGTATCCGTTCCTCCAGTCTGAAAATTAGCCGTTCGCCTTGACTCTCTGCTTTCTGTGTCTCAGCTAATTTCCTCTCCGTGCTGCCACTGTCCCTTTTAATACCATGGACTTCAATTTTGCTAAGAAGTCTCTTATGTGCCACTGCAGAAAATGCACAAGATCAACCGCATCACTCTACTCCACTCTCTCTCTTCATACTTCAAAGAACTCAATCAAGTTTGTCAGACACGATTTGCTTTCAAAAAACCTATCCTGCCTGTCATTTATTAACTCATGATTTTCCAAGTGACAGTTAATTTTGTCTCAAATATAATGGTCTCAAAGTTTGTCCACCACCAATGTTAGGCTGACTACCAGCTTTATCCCTCTTTTTTTGAAAAGGGGTGTAATGTTTGCAATCCTCCAGTCCTCTGGCACCGCTCTCACATCCAAGGAGGATTGAAAGATTGTGGTTAGAGGTAATTCCACTCTTGCTTCCCTCAGCAACCTACGGTGCATCATATATGGACTGGGTGACTTTGCGTGTTGCCAGTCTTTATAAGTGCCTCCTTTTTGACCCAACTGTCCTGATGTCTTCTTATGTGGCTTTATGTCAGATTTTGTTTGATAATCACTCTTGTGATGCCCCTTGGGACATATAAAGGCAAGTTGTTTATCTATTCTTATCCTCCTCAATTTCACCATCCTGTCCTCGTTTACTGTGACATTGGCAGCATCCTCTTCTTTAGTAAAAATAAATGCAGATTACTCATTTAGTACGTCAGCCATGCCCTCTGCCTCCACAAGATAGTCTCCTTTTTGGTTCATAATCAGCTTCACCTTTCCTTCAGGTATCTTTTTTTTCTCGTTATACGTTTGAGAGACTTTAATGTTTTCTTTTATGTTATCCACTTATATTTTTTCGTACACTCTTGGCTCCTCTTATTTCCCTTTTCAGTTCTCCTCTACATTTCTGTATTCTGTCTGATTCTCTATTGTATTATGATCCTTTTTTTTTTGTTTCATTTTAATCTCAAAATCTTTAAGTCATCCAGGGAGCTTTAGCTTTTGATGCCCTTCCTTTCTCGCTCATCAGAACGTTTTTAGTCTGTATTCAAACTGTCTCCCCTTGAAGGTGTTTCATTGCATGCTGAAAGAAAGATTTGCATTTATGTAGCACTTTTCACAACCACAGGATGTTTCAAAATGTTTTACAGCCAATGAAGTGCTCTTTGAAGTGTAGACACTGTTGTAATGTAGGGAACGCAACCGCCAATTTGCACACAGCAAATTCCCACAAACAGCAATGTGGTGGTGATCAGAAAATCTATTTTAGTGATGTTGATTGAAGGATAAATATTGGCCAAGACACTGGGGAGAACTCCCCTGCTCTTCTTCAAAATAGTGCCATGGGATCTTTTACATCCACCTGAGGGAAGACGGAGCCTTGGTTTTTACATTTCATCTGAGAGATGGCATCAACAGTGCAGTGCTCCCTCAGTACTGCACTGGAGTGTTAACCTTGACTTTTGTGCTCAAGTCCTGGAGTGGGTCTTGAACACAGAATCTTATGACTCAAAGGCAAGAGTGCAATCAGCTGAGTCACGACATGTTGGAGATGTATGATATTAAACAGATACCTATTACTTTATTGTAAATTGCTTAACTTCAGCATGAATTTAGTATTAGAAGAATCTAAAATATCAACTTTCCCATTATTTCTTGAAGTAACCTCGACTTGGATTGATGCATTGCTTTCTCAATCCACTTTTGACCTGATATTTTGCTTCCAAAGACTGGTTTCTGTTTCTGTGACCTTTTAGCATTGGATCACATAGTTTATCTTCTACCATTAGCCTTCCTTACTTTGGTGTGCTGTCTGTGGGACAGTAAATTAACCAACATGAGTGTGACATTTTACATAGAATTACGTAGAATGTACCAAACAGGTCATTGAGACCAACTGGCCCATGCAGTGTGTATGCTCCATACGAGCCTTCTCCCACTCCTCGTCAGCTAACCTCATTACCATATCCTTCTATTCCTTTCCCCCCTGTTTGTTTATCTAGCTTTCCCTTGAATGCATCCATACTATTCACCTCAATTACTCCCTGTGGTAGCGAATTAAACACTCTTGCCACTCTCTGAATAAAGAAGTTTCTCCCGAATTCCCTGCTGGATTTGTTGGTGACAACCTTGTATTTATAAGACTTAAACATGGGGTATTCTTTTATTTTATGGAGCTAGCTCAAGTGAATGTTAAAATGGCAGGTGAAATGTCCAATCAGGTCTGAAGAAGGATCATTTTTTTTTAGAATAACTATAAATTTTAAGAAAATATAAAATGGTGGAAAGGTTACACATTGCCCCATGAGCTTTATGTTATGTACTGATGTTCAATACTAAGACAGAATCCAATTAAAATTACTGATCTCAAAGCAGTTCAATATGAATCAGTCTGAGGGAAGTGTAATACATTCTCAAATGGAAATTAATAAGAGTGTGTAGGGCACTTACACATTGGGTTTGTGCATGTTTTATTGACTTTGCTATATAATTATGGAACTTGTTTTTTTTAATCAAGGTAGCATTTTATTTTAAATTCTTGAATTTTGTCAAATACTGGCTTTAAACTCTATGCGAACTGCAGGAAGTTCAGTCCTTAAACTGATGGTTGAAATGAGGGCCATTGGGGCACAACTTTCAGAGCTGTTCAGATTTTTTTTGTCTAGATGGTCCTGGAAAAAGACATTTCAGTGAGTTGACCAGATGAGGACGATTGATGTGCTGCTTTTACACCTGAAACCAAGAGGTCCGTCAAGACCACCCGTCTTTCTCCTCCACTCACACAAGGATTTCCACCTCTGGTTGGACATTTTTCTGGAGCTATCATCACATGACTGTCTGCCCTCACACTCCTGCCACCCTGTCACCCAACACGTCCATCTCGGTGTGCCCCATCTTCTTAACGCCAGTTGGAAAGCTAATAGACTCTTCACTACCTGATTGGAAAGACTGTCAGTCAAACAGTCCTTTTTCTTGTGTCCAATATTTTTAAAACTAATAGGCAAAAGTGTTCAGATTTATTTTTAAAAAAACACTGTTTCTAATGGCCCTATGATTTTTCTCCTGGTAGTGGCCTGGAGATTAGTCTTTAATCCTCCAAGACTTCAGGGCAATTTTGAAGGGTTGGCATTCATAGCATTGTCACAAGGGATAACTGGATAAAAAAAGCTGTGATGCCGTTCAGAGTTCCTTTGCTCATGGTTCAACCTTCACTGGAGTGTTTTTTTTTTCCAGCTCTGGAGATACCATCAAATAAGCACACGTGCAAATCTACAAATTTAAAGTTAAAAAAGCAAAACTGTAAGCAAAGTTCTCTAATTCACTGGATTCTTAGGAGCCTTGGAGTGATTATCTCTGGGGATTAGGACTTGCCCTAAAATCAGTGCAGCAAAGCTTCACCTCTGTGTCAAGGCATTATTCACCATTCACCAAGTTTAAAGCCTTATAAATGGTAATTTGATGCTTGCGACTGGCCAGCATCAAATAGATCTTACATCTATTATTGAGAACATGGAGATGGAGCCCTTGGAAATCACTACCCACATTGTTCTGGGCAGTGGATTTTAACGGCTTGATAATTTAACTGTACACCTCGGCCTGCCCTCGGTTCCAGGAGGGTTTTGAAAATGCTTGCCTTTGATTCAAGTGCTCCTGAACCTTAAAAAAACTGGAATCCATCTCTACCTAAATCATCTTAAATTGGAACATGGAGTGTTTTCATCTTGGCACTACATTTTAAAGAGGTGGGTATCCATGCCAAAAGAGCATTTCAAGGGTACAGTGAAATATTTGGCACAGCAGAACTAAATGTCAATTAAAGCCTACTGCAGTCACTAGATGTGATGACAGCCATCTTTGTTCTCATGAATGCCAGCTTTTGGGGAGGGCCTTGCAATTCAACATGTTAACACAATAGTTTCCTAAACATCTGTCTTTGAATTTGGTAAGATTCTACTTTAGCAAAAAGCTCACAGTAAGAAGAGGTCAGAGGCAGTGTTTTGCTCAGCAACAAGTAATAACCACTGCTGTCCTTAATAGTCGCAACCAGATGCCTCTTTCTCTCGGGACATTGTTCCCTGAAACTGACAGCAGTCTCTCTAACCCGAGAATTTCAGTGACCAGTCTAAAAGCTGTCAGTCCTTCTAATCCATGGTGGTACAGTATACAATCGAGCCAAGAGTGGCTAGATACTTGAAATTCTGCAAATATGCTCCAGGGTTGCGAAGTGTTGTCAAAAAACTGAGCATTAGACAACATGTTAATTAATAGTATGATAGAGCCTCTAAAAGGTCAATTTATTGGACAGTATCCACAATGATATTCCAAAGATGTGGATGGACATTAAAAAACCTCTAATAGAGGAGCTGGCTTGCAAATCCAAGGAAGGTGGTAACTCCTTTTATACTACCTCCAAGGAATTTTTCCCAAAATAGGGAGAACTTTGTACCCTACACTGTCTGGATATTGGACAGTAAGGCTGACTGTTCAAGGGATTTATTTATTCTGCAAACAACTCGGATACTATTATAGTTTCAAAGAAACCTATCGCTTAGAACCTTTACAAAAGTAAATAGACCAATTTGTTATCAGATGTCAGAATAGGCGACCAGAGAAGACTCTAGGCTTAATTGCCCAAGCTTTTGGATGAAAGCTGACAAGATTGAAGCCATTTTTCTTCAGAGCAGCAACTGCATTGGTGCATGTCCAGATTAGAAGACATTTGGAATAAATGCTAAACACGTCTGTTTTTAGATCTGCCCACAAGGAAAAGTGTTCCTTTTATTGTAATGCTCAACAAACATCCACTTTTGATTTCAGTTTTAAGTGTTCTTCATTCCTTTTATTTAACTTAACCTCCAGCTGGCCTCTTTTGGTCTTGATTTCAGAGTTTATTAAGGATCCTTGTCTTGTTATATATCTGCAAATATTTATTGTTTTATGTTCTTGGGTATTGTTGCTAATTGTTCTCATGCTATCTGGTCACGATAGGGTAATTGGCAATGAACCAGAGGGTAACGAAAAATTTTTTTTTAACGCAACGAGTTGTGATGCAGAACGTACTTCCTGAAAGGGTGGTTCGAAACAGATTCAATAATAACTTTTTCAAAAGGCAATTGAATAAATACTCAAAGGGAAAAACAAATTCAGAGTGATGGTGGGGGAAAAATTGGGGCGGTGGGATCAATTGGATAGCTCTTTCGAAGAGCCAGCACAGACAGAATGGACTGAATGGCCTCTTTCTGTGCTCATCATTCTATGATCACATGTTAAGGAGAGGCGCAGTAAGGGACAATCTTGCATTTAAGAGATGATGCAGAACGTACTTCCTGAAAGGGTGGTTCGAAACAGATTCAATAATAACTTTTTCAAAAGGCAATTGAATAAATACTCAAAGGGAAAAACAAATTCAGAGTGATGGTGGGGGAAAAATTGGGGCGGTGGGATCAATTGGATAGCTCTTTCGAAGAGCCAGCACAGACAGAATGGACTGAATGGCCTCTTTCTGTGCTCATCATTCTATGATCACATGTTAAGGAGAGGCGCAGTAAGGGACAATCTTGCATTTAAGAGAACATGGCATTAAAACAAATGATATGATTGACGTTGTGAACCCACCAACCCTACTGACACTAGACCAATGATGCAGCAGTGCACAAAAGTTGTTGAAACAATATATTAGCCTCAGAATTTATTTGTCATCTGTAATGTTAGCCCCTTTGGTGATCAGGAAGGCTGAAGCTTTATCTCATTTTGAGCTGTAACCTTACTTTTGCTGTAGTCCAAGCATGTTTCAGCAAAATTGCAATCCAGGTGCTTATAAGAAATGCACAGGAGCTATTTGGAGCACAGCTCAGCTTTTTGTGTCCACTATTCTGAAGAGCTGAGTGCTAAGATCACTCTGGAATAGTTTCTGTGATCCATTTAAATTGATTACATCAACAGCGTTTTTAACGCTGAAGGTCTCAAGGAGACCTTTATATTTATAAAGTGCCTTTAATGTAGAAAAACATCCCTAGGTGTTTCACGGAGGTGCATGAAAAATGAAGGAGAGACGAGGAGGAGTGAGCAAAAACTTTGTCAAAGAGGTGAGTTTCAAGGAGGTTTTAAAAGGACAGAGAAGGATTTGAGGAGGGAATATTGGAGAGTTGTATCTGTGCAGTTGAAGGCATAGCTGCCAATGTGGGAGGGTACTTGAGGCAAGAGTCAAAGGAAAGGAGGGTCTGGGCTGGGGAAAGGTTGTAGGGCCAGAAGGGATTACAAAGATAGGGGCGGGTCGATGGAGGAATCTCAAAATGATGATGAGAACGTGTCGGCCTTAACTCAGTGGTAGCATGCGTGCGTCGCAGTCAGAAGGTTATGGATTCCAGAGACTTGAGCATATAATCTTGTGTACCACTTCAGTGTTGGAAAGGTACCAGAGTCCCTTTCAGCCCCTCAAGCCCGTTCCACCATTCAGTTAGATCATGGCTGATCTATACCTCAACTCCATTTACACATCTTTGATCCTTGTTACCCTGAGCTAATAAACATCTGTCAAACTCTGTTTGGAAAATTTCAATTGCCCGACATACACCGCCTTTAGGAGGAAAGATTTCCACGACCCTTTTGTGCGGGGGGTGGGGGGAAAGAAACTGCATCCTGACAACACTGCTAAATGGCCTAGCTTGAATTTGAAGATTGTCTCCTCTAATTCTAGATTCCCTCAGCAAAGGAAATAGCTTCTCCATGTCTATCCTATCAAAACCTTTTATCATTTTTAAATACCTCAATGAAATCAATCCTGAACCTTCTGAATTGAGAATGCAAGCCAAGTTTATACAGACTGTCCTCATAATGTAACTGTTGAATTCCTGCTATCATTCTGGTCAATCGGCACTTTATCCCTTCCAGGGCCAGCATATCTTTCCTGGGATGTGGTGCCCAATACTGAACGCAGCACTTCAGCTGGGACCTGACCACGTTTCTGTACAATGATACATCATTTCCTCCCCCTTTATAATCCAGCTCTGTTGAGATAAAGGCCAACATTCCTTGGCCTGATTTGAATACTCTATGTACCTGTGCACCAGCTTGCAGTGATTTGTGTACTTGGGCACGGAAATCCCTTTGCTCCTTTGCAGTTCCCAGTCTCTCACCATTAAGAAAATATTCAGATTTGATCTTTCCTGGATCCAAAGTCGATGAAGGGACCAAGAGCTGAACCCAGTGTCAGATAGAGCACCATGGTTGCAATGCTCTAAGTCAGTGGGTAGAGTTGGCAGTGTGATAGGGAAGGTGTGGGGCAAGGATTTGTGGTGGGGTTCAGAGACAATGGGCTGAATTTTACATTCCCGCCACCGTACGTTGCGGAGCAGCCGCGATCCTGAGCGTGGCGGCTCGTTTAAATAGCTGGGACGGGCTGTCCAAGCCTGGCAGTGACGTCAGCTGTGCCTGTGAGCAGGTGCTGATGCCATTTTTAAAGGGCTTTGAGCCCTTCCGTTAATCGTAAAGATTCAAAGGTACATTGAATAAGAAAATTAAATACATTAATTTTGCCCCTCTCCCACCCCCTTCAATAACCATAAAATTAATTGGTTGCCCACTTCCCCTCCCAAAACATGTTCATTTGACTGACCCCCCTCCCTCTCCCCAAAGTGCATAAACCTTGCACCAATGATGTCACTTTGACCCCGTTTCTAGGCCTCCCCCCCACTGGCACTGAGAAATTGACCAACTCCCCCACCCCATCCCATTAGTGTGGCGCCTCGTTTCCCCAGACAGGGATCTGAAGGCGTGGGAGTGTCAGCAACAGTTAGATTGCACTGGGACGGAAGGCGGGAACCTAAGTATAATTAATGCATTAATTTTAATTTATTTGTATGTGTAAATGGGGATCCTATCACCGGGGGGCCGCCACGAGACCTTGCCACTGCCGGCAATATTGGGCCGGGCCCTCCCAGTGTCGGGATGCATAGCGGTCCTCTCCCGGAGGTATTTTCCAGCCCCAACCCCCGCCACAACCCCCGACACCGGGGGGAGTCTGTAAAATTCAGCCCAATGTCTTCTGTTATCCCAATGCTTCCATGGGAGGAAGTTGCGGCCCGTACAAGTCAGTCTGACAGCATGCTGGCAGTGAAGGGATCAGGAGAGGTGGCAGACCAGGCCACCAACAGTATACATGATGTGCACCCACATCTGCAAGTGAGAGGGTTGCAGTTTTTATGCAAATTATTTTTTTCCCTGCTCCAAACCATTCCGTTCAGAGGTCCACATCACCCAGTTGTTTTTGCATTGGCAGTACAAGGCAAGCAGGCAGATTTTACAGGCGCTAACACTAGAGTGGCAATGCCAGAATAGGGGAGCCTCAATTCGCTAGTCACATTAGATCCTTCCAGTAAGGATGTAATGAAGACTCAGTGATGTTTCACTGCTGTACTAAGAGGTTGAATTTAATTGACTCCCTTCCGTTTTCTAGTTGTGACAACAGCTAGCACATTTCTCCTAGGACAAATCCTGTTTATCATTCTGCTGCCCAAAATCTTCAGCCGCTATCCACAGGGAGAGCACAAGAGCAGGAGCAGGTGATAAAGTGCTTGTCAGAAGTAAACAGGGGTGCAATGTTTACTTGGTTTCTCCAACTCTTTCAGAAGATACAATGATGAATGGAAGCTTGAGCACATAGACGTGCAGGGAACTTTCTGTACAAGTCTGTTTAGAAATCCAACTTTATCAGGCATGTCATTGTCAACAACAACAACTCATATTTATGTAGCGCCTTTAACATGATAAAACATCCCAAGGCATTTCACTGAGCCCAGAATTAGAGGAATGCAACAATATTGGAGGGTTGTGGGGCTGGAAGAGATTACAGAGTTAGGGAGGGGAGAGGCCATGGAGGAATTTGAAAACGAGGATGAAAATTTTAAAATCAAGACACTGCTTGGCCGGGAACCAATGTAGGTCAGCGTGCACAGGGGTGATAGGGGAACGGGACTTGGTGCAAGTTAAGACACAGGCAGCAGAGTTTTGGATGACCTCAAGTTTACGGAGGGTAGAATGTCGGCGAGCAGCCAGGAGTGCACTGGAATAGTCAAATCTAGAGGTAATGAAGTGCAGTGTCATGATACCTAAACAGACAATAGTCCACACATTGCCTAAATCCCTGAATCTTCCAATGCTAGGAGGAGCTCTAACATCCCTGGAATGTGAAGGGGCAATTTTTAAACTCCCTCTGCCTGGTGAAAATTGCTGATAGAGTTCAAATTGACTAATTGGCCACTTATGCTCCACCGCCGTTTTAACTCTGCTTGCATTGGGCAACAAATCAAATGGGAACCTTGATAATCTATGCAAATCCTATGGCGGACATGCGTTCCTCATGCAAATTTTGAGGGCCTATTGCATAAAGTGAGTGCAGGGGGCATACTGCTCAATAAAACCTGGCACTCGAGGAAGAAGCCCTAAAAAAGATAAGGTTCGAATTATAGGCAAAGTAGGAGTGTTCCCCTGAGCCCCACAAGAACAATATGGATCTCTGCCCCCACCCGGACTGTATTTTTCTTCTTCCTTTGTGCTTTTCTTTATTTCTTTTCTGGCTGCTTCCAATTTCCAGTATTTTCCTTTCTGATTTTACTTTTCTCTCTTTCTTTTTACGCTTGAACCTTTCTCTCCAATACCCCAGGAATTTGTGCGCATTCCTGATTTTCCTGGCTTTTTTTGAGGTTCCTATTAAATGTGGGAATCGCCGCACTGCCACATCTTTGTAATCGCACACACGTTAGCTTCTGGATTTTTATTTACTAGAATCCAAGGAGCAGGAAGTTACTGGTAGACAAAGCTCCGTTAGACAACACTTAGAGTATGTGAGCAATTCTAGGCATCACACCTTAGGAAGGATCTATTGGCCTTGGAGGGAGTGCAGTGTAGATTTACCAGAATGATTCCTGGACTCTAAGGGTTAATCTACAAAGAGAGGTTAGACAAATTTGGGTTCTGCTGTCAGTTGTCGCTTAGTTGGTCGCACTCATGCCTCTGAATCACAAGGTTCCAGGTTCAAGTCCCTACTCCAGGGTTTGAGCACAAAAATCAAGGCTGATGCTCCAGTGCAGTACTGAGGGAGTACTGCACTGTCAGAGGTGCTGTTTTTCGGATGAGATGTTAAACCGAGGCTCCATCTGCTTGCTCAGGTGGATGTAAGAGATTCCATGGCACTATTTTGAAGAAGAGCAGGGGAGTTCTCCCTGGTGTCCTGGCCAACATTTACCCCTCAACCAATATCACAAAAACCGATTTCGCTGGTCATTATCACATTGTTGGTTGTGGGATCTTGCTGTGTGCAAATTGACTGCCGCATTTCCTACATTACAACAGTGACTACATTTCAAAAACAAAAGTACTTCATTGGCTGTAAAAATGCTTTGGGGCATTCTGAGGTTGTGAATGGCTCTATATAAATGCACGTCTGTCTTTATTTTATATTACACTGTTCTATCCGTTTTATCTTTTTTAATGGGTTGCAGCTTTCCTGGGTCCACCTTGGCACAAGTTTAGCACCTTCCCCATTTTTCCCATCCCACACTGGGTGATGTGACCTACAAAAATGACGCATTCAGGCCCTGTGATTTGTAATCAGTCAGCGAATGCTGATGCTGGAACACGGTCCCCTGGGCATGTGGGCACGATGCCCAAAGCAGCTTGTGCTGTTTCCTAACAGTGTGTCTCTCTCTCTCTCCTGCTGCCACAATAAATTTAGATGGGTTAGACTTTGGACAACCACATTTACACTGGCATCTGTTTGACTGTAGGGACTGAAATTGGACAGCTTTAGCAAGATGATCTGCTGCCATAAACACCCTTGGTGCTCCCTGTTCTTGACGTTTTGTATTTGGAACTTCCTCCGATCCCTTTTGACATTCAGTTACATCTGAGATTTCTGCCTAATTAATCACCTCAGCATATAGCAGGTACTTGATCATTAGTCTCAATCTGTTTTGGCTCGCTGGTCCCTTTCTCTCTCTCTCTCTGCGTGCTGCAGCAGTAGAGTTACATAGAATTTACAGCAGAGGAACAGGCCATTCAGCCCAACAGGTCCATGTTGGTGTTTATGCTCCACCTGAGCCTCCTCCCGCCCTTCCTCTTCTAACCCTTAAACCTTTCTCCCTCGTGTGTTTATCTAGCTTCCCATTCAATGCATCTTTATTTATGGAATAGTTTGCAATATTTTTCATATCCTTTTATATTTCTTAAGCCATTTCTCATCAAACATGTGCACTTCTTAGAATGAGTGCATTGGCTTCCACTTTTCCTCTTTTAGGATTGACCCCATAATTTGTGCTACCAAGTTACCCGTTTTATTAGCCAGTTAGGCCGTGGACTTCTTTAACTTGCCTGAAAGCGTGCTTGGGTGCAATAGGTTCCTCTTGTGCAGGGTACTCCTTTCTCTGGCAGTGAAGGTCTCTGCTCCACATATTAATTCATTCAGCAATCTCATGGAGGACTACCTTCCAAGGCTGGGTCATTAATTCTGATTGGACGCATTCTTGGACCTCCATCAACCGCCCCATGTGGTTGACGAGCCTTTTTTCCTCCCTCCATCTCAAATACTTTTATAACTAGTAAACTTGCTCAAAGAATATGAAACAAAAGCACAATTTTTGGTAATATTCCTATGATTTTTCTCCTGGGGTTGCTGGCAGCTGTGTGCCGGAAATTAATCTTTAATTCTAGAGCAATGCTGGAAGGTTGCCAACCCAAATAGCTACTGAATTGGAATGTTCATTGAAGCTGGGATTGAAACCTGTGCGACTTTTCAACAGAGGTCTTGGGCTTTTCTTTGTTACAGTTATAACGAAGAACCTCAAAAGACACTTGGAGCAGTCTGCATGCTAAAAATCCTTTGCTGTTTCTGAGCACCAAAGTGGTTTCAGTAGCTTTCAAGCCCTGTGCTGTGATGTAGACCTGAAACATCCAGGGTAAGGTGATTGATTGGGCAAAAGAAGTGATTTAGCAGCTGATGGATTGAAGCAAATATGGAGAGACAATGACAGCTTGCTTTACGATGAGAAAAATCCAGCCTTCAGAAGCATTTCCAATGTAAATTTACTTGAAGTACTCTGAGATCTGACATTTAAACAGAAACCTTTTGAGTGAATACCTTGGAGTATTGTGGAGAAGAAAGAACTTTGCTTAGCTCAGTCTGAGTACGTAACAGTGATTATGGACTCTATTCAGAGTTTTTGTAACTTTACTGCTCACTAAGCAGGAGGCAGAAAAGTGCTGTCTAGGCAATAAAGATACCTTGAGTAATTTTGTCACACTGCCTACTTTGGTTTTGGTTTAACGCAGAAGTAAATGATTACTGCCAAGGAACTAAAAACAGAGCTTTAGACAATTATGAAAGTCAATCCAATTATTTTAATTAACTCTAGATATTCCGATGCTTGAGAACTCTTGCATTGCCAGCACAATGCGACAGTTGGAGCTGTTTTCCCTACTGTCCATGTTAGTTGTGGCTCAGTTGTAGCACTCTCGCATCTGAGTCACAAGGTTCCAGGTTCAAATCCCACTCCAGGGGTTGAGCACAAAAATCGAGGTTGACACTCCAGTGCAGTTACTGAGGGAGTGCTGCACTGTCAGAGGTGCTGTCTTTCTGCTTACTCGGGTGGATGTAAAGGATTCCATGGGACTATTTTGAAGAGGAGCAGGAGAGTTATCCCCATTATCCTGGCCAATATTTATCCCTCAATCAACATCACAAAAGCAGATTATCTGATCATCATCACATTGCTGTTTGTGGGATCTTGCTGTGCGCAAATTGGCTGCCGCATTTCCAACATTCCAACAGTGACTACATTTCAAAAATAAAAGTGCTTCATTGGCTGTAAAACACCTCTGGTAGTTGTGCAAGGCGCAATATAAATGCAAGTCTTTTCATTTCCTTTTTCCTTTATTTTCTTTCCGATAGGACTCCCCATATTGCATTTAATACCTTTTGTGTGTCTATCAGAATTTCCAATATGAATTCTTAAATACTCATGAGAACAATACTAATGTGAGCAGGAGTAGGCTGAACCTCTCCACTTTTTCACCCTATCCCAAGTCCCCTGATTCCCTCAAGTGCCCAAATATCTATCTTTCTCAATCTTGAATATGCTCAATGCCTAAACATTCACAGCTGTCTGGGGTGGAGAATTCCAAAGATTCACAACCCTCTGAGTGAGGAAATTTCTCCACATCTCACTCTAACAGATCGGCCATTTAGGACTGAGATTATGACCCCTAGTTCTAGACTCTCCAGTCAAGGGAAACAGCCTCCCAGCATCTACCCTGGTAAACCCTCTATGGACTTTATACATTTCAATGCGATCACCTCTCATTCTTCTAAACTCCAGAGAATATAGGCCCATTCTACTCGGTCTCTCCTCATAGGACAACTCTCTCATCCCATGAATCAATTGAGTGAGCCTTTGTTGCATCCCCTCGAAGGCAAGCACATCCTTCCTTGGGTAAGGAGACCAAAACTGTACATACTACACCAGATGTGGTCTCACCAAAGCCCTATATAATTGCAGCAAGACTTCCTTACTCTTGTACCGCCATAAAGGTTAACATATTGGGCTGAATTTTACGCCGCCCCAGCGGGTCAGATGGTGGCGTGCGGGCGGTGTAAAATTGAGCGGGAGGCTCCGGGAGGCCTACCCGCCCTGCTCCCACCTTCGGTCCCGCCTTTACAGGCGTCAGGCTGGGGGGGAAAACGCCCTGTCCGCCCGAAACCGATCAAGGCCCTTAAGTGGCCACTTAAGGGCCCACACCCGCCTCCACGGGTATTTTACCCGTAGCAAGTGGGCGTGCTGGGGATGTGAAAGGCCGTCCAGCAATAGCTGCCGGCCTTTCCACTCGCTTGGGAGGGTGGGGGTGATGGTGGCCATGGCAGCTGCGTAAAATGTGGGACGGATCCCCGAGCTAGGTGGAAGCGGGTTCGTCACCGACTTTTACATCAGTGGCGAATTCCCGTCCACCTAAGGTAAAATCCAGCCCACAGTTTGTCTTCCTAATTGCTTACAGTACTTGCATGTTAACGTTCTGTAATTCATGTACAACGACTCCCAAATCCCTCTGAATCCCAACATTTATTAATCCATCAGTTTTTAAAAAATATTCAGCTTTTCAATTTTGCTACCAAAGTGGATAATTTCACACATTTCCCCCCAAACCCCCACCAATTACACTCCCTGCCACCTCCTTCTCCTGTCACTTAGCTAGTTTATATCCCTTTGCAGCCTCTTTATGTCTTCTTCACAACTTACTTTCCCACCTAGCTTTGTATTGTCAGGTAAGTTGGAAATATTACGCTTGGTCCCCTCATCATCGATGTAGATTGTAAAAAAACAGAGGCCCAAGCACTGATCTTCACTCCACCAGTTACACCCTGCCATGCTAAAAAATGACCCGCTTTTTCCTACTGTCCATTGACCAACCCTTAATCCGTGCTAATATATTGCCCCCAATCTCATGAGCCCTAATTTTATATAGCCACTCATTGTTTGGCACCTTATCAAATGTTTTCTGAAAATGATGAGCATGAGCATTTTTCCAATTGGGATGATTAGTCAAGATATGTGCACTCTATTTGTGCACAGTGCATTCTCATCATAATGCCACTGTTCCCCACTTCCAGCGGGAAGCTGTACTTACCGAGAATTGGAACTGCAATGTTGTAGCCTCTGTTTCCAGTCACTGCTCCCTGGGGGAGAATGTGGAATCAGAATTGGGCATGTTTGTGGATTACAAGATGGGTTCAGATGAGGAAGGCCCTTCTGTCTATTGATCTCATTCTTGTAGACTGCCAGCCCTGATGTCTGTCCATCGAAACCTTCAGTTATGACTTAAACACATCCAAAAGTGCATTATTTTTTGTGAACAAAAATCCTTTTGCGTGCTGCACTTTGGCATCAACCTAACCAGCTTGCATCCAAATATATTGGCGACATCAGAACCCGAGGGATGAAAGAGAGCCGCAGATGACAAGATGTTCCAGAAGCTAATGACTGCAACAAGGAGAGTGAACAGGCATCATGCTGCATTCTGATATGGGAAAGAAATAGAAATGTAAAGATGACATTGGTCAAGGAATTTGTACAAATAAATTGTTTATAACAGGTCACTGATAAATAAAATCTCTTTGTATATTTTGCCTGAACTGGATTTTAATATTTCTGTAGTGAGAAATGTAATTTTTTTAAAAATTGCCAACAATAAGCCAGTTTAATACATTATTGTGATTTGACATTTTAAATAGCTATCCGGAGAAAAGCTTGTAAATGGTCCATCACAGACCTGTCAACATCAAAGATACCTACTTGTACAAGGTTCTAAAACAGAATGTTTTCAAGTCAGCTAAGGTGAACACTGTCATTGACGAGCATCTTCGGTGAGGAACCAAAATTGTTTTCTTTCATGGTGTGTTCAGGGTTAATGAAACAAAATGAGTTATGGTGTTTGCTCACTCTTATAAGGTTAGGCCCCACCTGGAGTCCTAAGACCTGCTTAGTGGGCTGAAGCCCGAAGCTGTCAGACTTTTGGTGGGGTGGTGGTGCTGGCATGTGGACACACACACACACACACACACACACACAGACGCACAGACATACAGTATAGACCAGTTAGCTTTGGAATGGCTTAGCATGAAAGTAGGCTTTCTTTAAGGCAATGCCTTCATTATTTTTTCCAATAATGAACGGTGTGGGAAATTGACTGTTCTTATTATCACAACTGTATACTGTTCGCATATGAGTTGAAGATAAGTAAATTCCTGGAACATTGGCTGGAGCCAGGGTTCGGCCTTTGGGGCGAATGACACTTGCGCTTTGCCGCAGATATGCCGGGAATTTGCCAAATCCGAAAGTCCTGGCCTGTATTCTGATATGTTGCTGAAACAAACCGTGAAAGTAAGTTATTACATGTTCTGAGTGTGCGCTGCTACTACGAGTGTATCTAACATCACTGTCTAATTTGAGATAGTTAACATTTAATTCCTTCACTTGCTTTCACAGAGAGGTAGCTGAATAACACTTTATGCAGCGCTGTTGTCACCTTTGTTTTGGCTGATATCCATGTTGAATCATGGTGTGGTTCAGTCCCGTTCACCCACTGAATTTTCATGGATTTCTGTACAAGTTCCACCCAGGAGCGGAATAGTATCTGCTGTGGCTGAGAAGTAGCAATCCAGTCTCTGAGTCAGAAGGTTCAAGTTACAATTCAGGAATTTGAGTACACAGTCTAGGTTGGCACTTGTGCAGTACTGAGGGGTGTGCTGTCTTTTGGATGAGATGTTAAACCAAGACCCTCTCGGGTAGATGCAAAAAAAAATCCAATAACACAATTTGAAGAAGACAAGGGGAGTTCTCCCCGGTGTCTTGGAAAATATTTATTCCTCAATCAACATCACTAAAACCAATAATCTGGTCATTATCATATTACTGATTGTGGGAGTTTGTTGTGTGCAAGTTGACTGTCTCGTTTCCGACATGACAACAGTAACTACGCTTCAAAAAAAAAAAACTTCATTGGTTGTGCAGTGCTTTGGGACTTTATAAGGTCATGAAAGCGTGATATAAATGTACGGTGGTTTGTTCTTTTAGATCCAACCCTCAGATCTCTGTGCTGCTCCAATTCTGGCCTCTCGAGCATCCCCAATTTTAATCACTTCGCTATTGGTGGTCATGACTCCCACTGCCTCAGCCAGAAGCTCAGAAATTGTCGTCTTAACCCCTAAACATCTCCGCCTCTCTATCTCCCTCTCTTCCTTTAAGACGATCCTTAAAACTTATTTCTTTGACCAAGGTTTTGGTCATTTGCCCTAATATCTCCTTATGTGGTTCAGTGTCATATTTTGTTTAATAACTATCCTGTAAAACACCTTGTGCTGCCTGAAAGGTGGTATATAAATGCAAGTGGTTGTCGGTTACATTGATGGAATAGTTAAAATCACTTCTAAAGAACTTGATGTGATTGTTTTACTGAGTCCAAACCTCATTTTAGCAAATAGAACAGTGGCTAAGTAATCCAATTAAGATATATAATATAAAATAGGAACAGAAGATGTTCAAAACCCCTCAGTAGGTCTGGCAGCATTTCTGTAGAACGAAACAGAGATAATGTTTCAGGCTGACGACCTTTCCTCAAATGCTGCCTACTGAATGTTACCAGCATGTTCTGTTTTTATTTCAGATTGCCAGCAACTGCACTATGTTGCTTTTGTTTAAGCTGTATAATACTTGCAATTATAATTAGCATTGGTGGGCGGAGGTGGTGTTAACATGGTGTATGAGTAAGCACTGTGTATAATGCTTGTAAAACTCCACACTTAAAATGAACATTTTATCATACTCTTAACTGACTAGGGTTTCATTGAGGTAAGCAGTAGGTTTAACAAAACAGCTGCATACTTAACTGTGTTACACTTAAAGCACCTGTGTGCTGCTGTTTGTTTTGAAAGCTATATGGTTAGAGTGTGCAACACTGTATTTCAGTCTGTGGCCAGTATTAGTAATGGAGGTCATTGAATTGTTGGTAAGATTTGTCATTTTATACCTGTAGTTTAATGCAAAGTGTCAGGATTGTGCGATTTTAACTGCAGCACTTGAGCAGCCAGAATTACCTGTCGTCTTCCTGAGTGAAAAGAAGCACAGTGTTTGAAAGGGGATCTTATACTTTAGTGCTGATAAAATTCTCTACAATGTCTGTAGCCTCTCAAGCTATGCAATAAAATGAGCCTTTGCAAGACACCTTTAATCAGGTAAACTCAGCAGGAGCTCAGCAATTGGCTGAGAGATCACGCTGCTCTGCAGAATATAACAGAACAAATTGAAGGCACAAAACGCCACCTGCAAGGTGAACGTCTGACAGGAAAGTAAAGCAAAAGATGACCCCTCGTTGTATCTGCCCATCCCTCTTCGCAGCCCTCAAATTTGCTTCCTCTGATTCTCGGTTCAGTTGCTGTTATATGTTCCTGACTCTCTCTCTCCCTCTCTCTCTCTCTCCACAGCAATCTTCTACCTTTTTGATTTCCCCCCCCCCCCCCCCCCTTACCCCAATGACAGCAAACCTCTCTCCAGGGGGTCAAAATTGCACCCATCATTTCCGACTGAGGTTTTTGCCCTTTTGCCAAATCTAAAACTGGACAGATGACCACAAGATGGTGGGATCAAGAATGTCTCTGATGTTTGCTTCACTGACGGTGGAAATCTATTAAAAACCAGAATAAAGTTGATGCCTCCACACCGTGAAACACAGGAGTGAATCAAAAAAGCAGGCCACTTATCTTTGTGTCTGGATTAGAAATTGCTGGACAACCCACTCAAAATTATCTTGCCCCAGCCTAAAATGGACACCTGGCAGCTCCAATATACTGCTTTATGTACTTCAGTTTTAGGAAAAGGACCTTGCATCTGTTTTGCACTGGGTGTGTGTAGCCAGTGTTTATAATGCCAGCAGGCAACATCTCTGTTCGAAAGACTGACTCCTGTTGATGTCAATTATCCCTCAGTGGGAAAATCTGTTACATTTCTTGCATATGGCGATTCTTAGGCTAACCTCATTAGTGCTTCAGTCCAAGGGCATAATATAACCTGTCGGCAGATACAAATGTTTCACAGGGGAACCATTTGGGAGAGTACTATCTCGCCTTCATTGCATAATGCCATTACAATGTCAAGCCTACGCCTCTTCCTTCCCTTCACAGTAAGCCCTTGGAGGAAGAATGCCCCAAGAGGCTTGTGTTGTGTATATATATTAAAAAAAAAAAATTGGCATACCAAACATGAGCTAAGGATGTGACACATAAAGATGTTGATTTAGATTTCCCGTCTTGGTCTTATTTATGGGTAGATAAGTGTGCTTTTTAAATACTAGTAATTGTTCTGCACAGTACAGTCTCCTTCCTATATTGACACATGATAGTTTAGGAAAGGTTAATGGGCTATGTAATTGTGGCTCTAATCCAAGTAAAATTAGTATCAAGAGCCCATTGAAATGTTGATAGTTATATCACAGGAACTGAGTTAACTGCAGATCGAGGATGCAAAGGCATAGTGGTATTTTAGCTAGAATATCAATAAGTGATAACATGCGCTGATAAGGTGTGTTACGTCCATGTTTGTGAGCCATATGAAATGTGTAGCTTTGCATCGTTTCTGTGCTGAGCAGGGCTCTGTGATCTTTACATAATATCTCAGCATATCGCAGAAAGCAAAGCTAAAGTATGTCTTGTCCAAGTGTGATGAATGTTACATTAGATAGTATTTCACAATACAGGGATTGTCGTCCATTCACATTGGCCTATTCAGGCTGTTCCCAGCACTCCTTCCCATCCGGCCCTGTTTCACCAGGTAATTCCTCAGTCGGGTTCTTTGTCTCCTGTCATTTCGAGCTGATTTGTTTCAATGGCTGTTCTAATTCATCTCTACGTATTATATAGAAAATTAAAAGTACATATACATATATTTCAGAAATGCTAATAAATCTGGATGTTCACATAACCTTAATAGTTCAGTTCCTGTGGTCTGTGATGCTGTATGACCTCCTGGATTGTGTTACATCGTTGAGTCTCTGTAAACAATGTGTGGTGTGTTAGAGAACATCATGCTGAGCAGATGTTTGCAAGTTGCACCAAAGTAGGAGATTGAGGGATGATCTGATGGAAATGTTTAAAATGTTAAAAGTATTAGGTACAGAGAAACTGTTTCCTCTGGTGGGGGAAATCAAGAATGAGAGGACATAATAAAACTACAGCTAAGACCATTCAGGAGTGAAATCAGGAAGCATTTTTCCCACATGCACTGTAGCAAAAATCTGGAATTCTCAAGCCCCCAAAAGGCTGTAGATGTTAGGATATCGGGGGCTTTCAAGACTGAGGTGCAGGCGTCAAGGGATATGGAACAAAGATGAGAAAATGGAGTTAAGGTATGGATCAGCTGCCATCTAGCTGAATGGTGAAGCAAACCTGAGGGGCTGAATGGCCTACTTCAATTCCTGTGCTTACATGTGGATGTTTATGAAAAAATTACAACATAAATTCAAGGGCCCCCCAGTGTGAAACTGTACTAAATGTGTGAGGTTGGCTTTATATGATAAGGGGAGGGTGGAGTAACTGAACCTCAGAGTGAAGCAATCATTATAGTTTATTCATTGTTCGTACAGATCTGGACAGCTCAGACAAACAACTTTGTATCTCAGCAGTGGAAGGAGAAATATTTGCATGCGTAGTGTTAATGTCGAAACATCCTCAGTTTAAAAAGTCCAGAGGACGATATCTGCAGGAAGTGAAAAGTTTATTCTTTTCGTAAGAATGATCTTTCAGAAACATAGAAAAATTGGTGACACAGAAGTAGGCCATTTGGCCCATTGTGTCTGTGCCAGTGGAAAAAGAGCTCTCTAGCCTAACCCCACTTTCCAGCTCTTGGTCCATTGCCCTGCAGGTTACAGCAGTTAAGGTGAGGGGTGAGAGCGGTGAGCTTGTGCTGCTTCCATTCATTTAGACGGCCATTACAGATCCTGTTGCATTATTCAAACTTTATTGGTCTTGGTCAACATTCTGCCTTCAAATGCCAACAGCAAAAAAAAAGTTTTAATTGGTCATTTATCTCAGTATTCATTATCTGGGAAACACTTCAAAATGATTTTGAGATGCAATGAAAGGGCTATGTAAATGCAAGTCTATCTCCCTGTATCATTTGACCCTTCATGTAATTTGCATATGAATTGATCAGAGCCTCTGTTTCCAAAAAAATCAGATATGATGGGGAAGATTTCTTTTGTGTCATGAATTGTAAACCTATTCTTTATAAATAGTTTTACATGTGACAGACAGAGGACAAAATTCATGTTATTTGGAAATATACTGTTTAGTTCTTCAGCGTTTCTCTATAACACTCACTATTCAATGACCCTTTCGTCTCCAAACAAGATGACGGGCAAGAGTTTCTTTGGACCCTTGTATCTGAAACCATCTATGTTTTTGTATTTTGCTCAAACATTCAGTATTTCGACCTTAAATGGAACACTGCTGTGAACTGAAGGTGGATTCCATCAACTTTATGACAGGGGCCAAAACTCGGAAGCCCCAATTGAAATTGTGTCCCTTTTACTTGTACAGCTCGCTGATTAACATTGACCTCTGGTCCACCAATGCCTCAGTTTCAAAATTCTCATCCTCGTCTTCAAATCCTGCCATGGCCTCATTTCTCCCTATCTCTGTAACCTCCTCCAGCCCTACAATGCTCAGAGAACTCTGCTCTGAGAATTCTGTGTTACTCTAACTCTGACCTCTTGTGCATCTCTCACTCCTTTTACACCACCATGGGCAGCCATGCCTTCAGCTGACTGGGAATAAGTTTTGGAATTCCTACCCTAAGCTTTTACATACCTCTCCTCCTTTAAGATGCTCCTTTAAAACTGACCTCTTCAGCCAAGCTTTTAGTCACCCATTCTAATATCTCCTTCGGCTCTGTCAATTTTTTTCTGTTTTGCAGTTGCGTGAAGCATTTTGGGATGTCTTAACATGTTAAAAGTATCACGAATACTTGTATAATTCTGCAGCTGGACAGTGCCCAAAGCTACATCTTTGCACATTATGACTTGTGCATAGGCTGTAACGATTAATTGTTCTTGTCTGCAAACCTACCTCGTTTCTTTGAAGCAGTAGTTCTTTTTTTCTGATTAAACTCTTATTCAGCGTGATTAAGAACTAGTATGTTTGTACTGTTCAAATGTATCCGCCAAGCAGTGCAAGTGATTCTATCAAGAATACTGCATTGCTTATATAAGAGAGCCAGCCTCAGTTGCTTGATAGAGTTCAGTGTTTCTTTTGTATCTGTATTTCTTGGTTTGCTCTGGGAACATGAGGTGAATTTCAGTACATGTTAAATAAAATCCAATAAAATAATTAACCAAAGTAACAGATTCAATGAAGTATCTTGTCCCTCATTAGTGACGGTGAAAATATATCGATGCTGAGTAATATATGTGGCTCTTTTTTTTAAAGATTGTTGCCCTGTCCCCATTCCATTCCTGCTTCACAAGACCTGAGTGGGTTTGCAATCTGGTTATACCTGGGATTTGGACTCCCAGGCAATTGCTTCTCCTGTGCAGTGGAGATTGACATTTGTTCACAAACCAGCGCTGTAAGGTTGCACCAGCATCACACAGTGATGGGCTCTCATTTCGAGGAGTCGTTGAGGCAGGTGACAGAGTGAGGTACTCTTGCATTTCCTGAAGAAATTCTGCAGACGCTGCGGCAAAAAATAAGCTGAACATCTTGTCACGCCAGCTCCTGGCTGGAGCCACTCAAGACCCATTATGCGTGTATCAAAGGGTGTACTCATTACCTCTTGTTAGCTACTGTGTTTGAATGCAAATTTTTAAAGAGTATTTTTCTTCCCTTCCACTTTAGCGCAAGGGGATTCTACTATTCTATGAAGAATTTGCTTGCTCCCAATCCCTAGTTTGAATGTTCACTAGGGCTGGGATTTTATTGGCCCCCGGGTGGTGGGCCAGGAGGCAGGGAGGGGCTGGTAAAATGCCTGGAGCCGTGTTGATACGGCTCCCGACGCAGTCCCCCTGCTGGGTGCTTTTCCCAGCGGGGGCACCAGCAGCGGCTCAGTTGCCTGCCGACTGGAGATGGGCAGCCAACTGAAGCAATTAAGTGCGCAATTGATAGCCATTTTGCCAGCATTGCAACAGCCCCCCATGCCGGGGGGAGTCCAGCAGCTGCCTGCACGTGACCTCCTGGCAGCTTCCTGGTTTTGTTGTGGGTGGGTCGGGGGTGGGGGGGAATGGGTGGCGGGGGGTACTTGGCTATATCTGGAAGCTCCATGTCTCAAGGAGAGGCATCCTGGTGATGATGGTTGTCTCCTAGCCCTGACACTGCCGCAGGAGGCTTCACCCCTCCGATTGTCTCCTGGGCCATCAAAGTAGCCTCAAGATGGAGGCTCCCTCTCGTTCTCCTCTTAGACTCCGCAGTGGCCACCTCGCTTGGTAGCACTGCAGAGCTTCGGGCTCTCTGATTGGGCTGGAGGTGTGGAGAGCCAGCCTGCCATCCTTAATTAACGGCTGATTAAAATTGCAACCATGGTCCCTCTGTCTACCCTCGTGGGCTTGGGACCCACCCCAAGCCAGTGAGATCCAGCCTAGGAATTGGCTTAAGATGTGACAACTGTTTGCTTTGAGTGCACCAGGAGACAGGCGAGGATTTATTCTTCAATGACCCGTGGTTAGGAGCCTTGAATTTGTTTATACATTATCTGTCCCGCTTAGCCAAGTGTGATGTATTCTTGGGTAAGTTGTTTACATTGGATTGTTTTCACGTATGACTTCAGTCTAAACGCTTGAAGCTCTCAACAGATTATTTTACACAAGTTGCATCGATTATTATAGACCGGTATAAGAATTTAACTTCAGTCTGAGTGCAGTTCTTTACACCAATTAATGATGAATCTTAATGATCATATCCTGGGACAGCCAATGTTCAGTGTTGTCAGATCATGGGAGAGGTATGTTCAGAGTGTTGAAGGCATATTAAACCATTGTTAGCAATAATTAACAGCCCATCAACAGAGAAAAAAGAACTCATGGAATGGATATCTGAAGTAAAAGCAAGGAACTACTGCAAATGCACAGTAGATTGATGAACATCTGTAAAGAGAAATGATGGGTTAATGTTTAAGGCTGGATCTTCAAATTATAATTGAAAAAGAAAGTGAAGGACAGAATGTTTGATAAAATCAGGACTGAGTTACATGTGTGCCATGGACCAATCAGTACCTGCCCTTTAATCTTTCTTCACCTCAAGCCTACACTCGATCTTGACTCTCCCTGTGCAAGTCCAGCAGGTTGACTAGAGTATGTATAAAATACTATTGTGATTATCCTGCATTGATTTGTGAGGACGCAGAGACTGCAGCAGTTTTCTGGCACCATTGATTCTTACGTTGATGTGTTTTCATGCTAAATATTTATATTTTACTATCAGGACCTAATGTTTTGTCTGAGAATCACAATGATTAATGGCAGCTCTTTGTATTTAATTATAAAAAAAAAGAAACCTGGTTTGTTCAGCACATCCTACCATTGCATCCAAGGAGGAAACACAAAGACTCTTCAGGGGTGGGGTGCTCACATCATCTGTGCGAGGTTATCAGGGTGAAACTCCCGCCAAGCCAGCGACTCTGTCCCAAAAGCTGTGGCGGCAGTGAGGGGAGGGAAATCAATGACATGACCAGGGCAGGTACCACCCCATTCACAAGGACACTTCAGAGGCTGTCCCCGCCCTCATTTGGCTCCTGGGGGTGGAGCAGCCCTCGGCCACTCTGCTATGGGGATCCTGAGACCCATGCTGCAGCCCAAGAAAGACTTGCATTTATATAGCGCCTTTCAGAATTTAGGACATCCTAACATGCTTTACAGTAAATTAAGACTTTGAAGTGTAGTCACTGTTGTAATGCTGCTCTTCAAAATAATGCCATGGGATCTTTTACGCCCACCTGAGAGGGCAGACGGGGTGTCAGTTTAAATGAAACACGCACCTCCCATAGTACTGCACTGGGCTGTCAGCCTAGATTTTGTGCTCGTGTCTCGGGCATTGGACTTGAACCCATGACCTTCTGACTCAAAGATGTAAGTACCACCTACTGAGCCATGGGTGATGCAAAGATAAAAAGGTAAGAATGTTTTCAGGTCAGAGGGGAGCCATGCACCATTTAAAAATAATCAATCAAGCCTTTCTTCAGTTCCCATTTATACTGCAGATGCTGGGAAATCCAAGTCGCAGGAGACTACCTATGTTGGGTGACTTCCCTCCATGGGGCTACATACAATTTGCCATTAAAAGCAGGGACTTGAGATCACAGTTATACTGCAGTGTGTGTGTTTTTTTTAAACAAAGTGAGTATTGGCTGACACAGTGGCGTCAATGAGTAGGAGACAGGGCAGGGCTTGCAGCAAGTAGTCTATTTACTCAGCGGAGTCTCTTCAAACTACAGCAAACAGAACTCACTGCTGAAACTACAGCAAAGTCTCCCGATAAAAGCAGGATTATTTCTCCAGCGAAATGCAGTGAGTGGAGGATAGTTACATAATGCAAATTATGTGCATAAAATCAATCCCAGTCACTTGCAACAATGTGGTGTCCGAGCATAACCGATGCAGTAATTCCCCATCACCTCCATTCTGACTGGTACTTGTGTCACTACATGCGATCATTTTTTTTATTTGTTTTTGGATTCAACTGACATTGGCAGAGCTGTCCATTATTCTTTTTATTATTATTTTTTATTATTCTCAACTTTTTACAATTTATATAAATGACTTAGATGAAGGGACCGAAGGTATGGTTGCTAAATTTGCAGATGACACAAAGATAGGTAGGAAGGTAACTTGTGAAGAGGACATAAGGGGGCTACAAAGAGATATAGATAGGTTAAGTGAGTGGGCAAAGACCTGGCAAATGGAGTATAATGTGGGAAAGTATGAAATTGTCCACTTTGGCAGGAAGAATAAAAAAGAAGCATATTATCTAAATGGTGGGAGATTGCAGAGCTCTGAGATGCAGAGGGATCTGGGTGTCCTAGTGCATGAATTGCAAAAGGTTAGTATGCAGGTACAACACATAATTAGGAAATCTAACGGAATGCTATTGTTTAGTGCAAGGGGAATTGAATACAAAAATAGGGAGGTTATACTTCAGCTATACAGGGCATTGGTGAGACCACATCTGGATTATTGTGTACAGTACTGGTCTCATTATTTAAGGAAGGATGCAAATGCATTGGAGACAGTACAGAGAAGGTTCACTAGACTAATACCTGGAATGGGCGGCTGTCTTACGAGGAAAGATTGGACAGGCTAGGCTTGTATCTGCTGGAATTTAAAGGACTAAGGGGTGACTTGATTGAAACATATAAGATCCTGAGGGGTCTTGACAGGGTGGATGTGGAAAGGATGTTTCCCCTTGTGGGAGAATCTAGAACTAGGGGTCACTGTTTAAAAATAAGGGGTCACCCATTTAAGACAGATGAGGAGAAATTTTTTCTCTGAGGGTCGTGAGTCTTTGGAACTCTCTTCCTCAAAAGGCAGTGGAAGCAGAGTCTTTGAATATTTTTAAGGCAGAGGTAGATAGATTCTTGATTAGCAAGGGGGTGGAAGGTTATCAGGGGTAGGTGGAAATGTGGAGTAATCAGTTCAGCCATGAACTTATTGAATGACGGAGCAGGCTCGAAGGGCCGAGTGACCTACTCCTGCTCCTAATTCGTATGTATGTATATATTCCATTAAATCTGGTTGCTCTAAAGCAGTACTGAACCTTCTAGTCATGGTTTGCTTGTACAACTGAGTGAATTAAGAGGCAACAAGATGGTTTGAGAGTTGCACGCAGGCCAGACATATTTGGTTACTGAAAAACAACTTGGCTTTTAAATATAAAAAAAAAAGATAGTTCACAAATTATATTTATTGAATTTGTTCATTGTTTGTTTTGAAGAAGCCTTGAGCTGGCACTGGCACGATGGGCTGAATGGCCTCCTTCTGTGCTCTAATTTTTTATGATTATATATCTATTTATGAATGGAAATGTATTGTCAGGAACAGCAGTCGTTTTATTATATTCCAAAGCTCAAGGCCTTGACAAAATGTGAAGTGGGTTCGCTGATATTGTTAAGAATAAAATGAGAAGTGTCATTAAAAATCCAGACAAGTGCATGTAGAGGCTGTAGAAGTTGCTTTTGATCAAACCTGTCACCAGACCAACCTTCTGGGTTGATCCAATATGTACTACAGCGATGATCCCCGACGCTATGAGATTCTCCCCAGGATTGACTTGAGGGCTAGTCTACGATGACATTTGCCACTTGGTTGGCTAGTTTCAAGCATGTCATGTTGGAGGACATATGAAAGGCATCCACTTGAAATCATCCTCCAAATTGCACCCCATATTGTTTGGATTTAGCTTCAAAGAAAGACATGCATTTTGACAGGGCGGTATTAACCCCTTGAGGCCGCAGACCCTCAGTAGAGAAGTTCTGTCTGAAAAACAGCTTGCTTTAGTGCAATTCAACATTGTATGAAAAGATTAACAAGTGAAGGCGAAAGGACTTTTAGTTACTTATTTGCTTCAGGAAGTTTCCCTCTACGCAACCTTCTCTCCTTGACCATAAGTTAGATGGGATTTCTGCTGTTCGACCTCCTCTATATTAATGTGATTTGTATTTATGCTAAAACTACATAGTATTGTTGCTGGCTTTGTTATGCTGTTTACTATTTTTTGCTGAACATCTTGATTCCCAATTAGCTTTGCGTTTTCATTCTGTCTAGTCATTGACCAACGAGAACTGCAGACACCTTGAGGGATGTTGTGTAATAGGCTGTGGGAGATGAAATTTGCACAGGACAGGAATTCCTTAAAGTGGAGGGAATCCCACAGTGATTTCAACGCCTTAAACTCCACCACCCCATGGCTTGCTCAATTTAGTCAAGGTAGCATAAGTTAACATTTCACTTCAACTGCATTTTGAGGCAAAATTCACACTAAAACCAAACTGATTATAAATGATCTGTTTTCCAGAATACTTCTACCCTTCTGAACCGACGGACTTTTTTCTTATTGGGCATTTGGAATGCTTTAGTTTCTGTGCAACATATAGTAGTTTCTGTTGTGAATGGCCTGGCACGGAAATCTGTCAAGCACTTCATGATGAGTCGTTTTTAATCTGCAGATTTTGATGTATTTTTAGCTATTAGGATTCCCATGACCTGTATGTCTTCACAAAACTAAGTCTCTTAACTGCACAGATGAGCACAGTAATCTTTGTAAATCTTTCTGATCATCTGCTGCTTGTTTTTCTTCCACCAGAGTGAAGGGGATTGCGGGTATTGGGCTTTAGTCATGGCTGAATGTACAACCTCGCTGAGATAGTATTCCGCATTTTCACAGATCTATTTTCTTTGCTTCATGTTAGTTGCAGCCACACTTGTTCAGACCGGACCAATGGCTTTCTTTTACTGCAGCACAAGATGGACAGATAGAAAGTAAGAAAAAAAAGTTATTGGGGGTAGGCGGGAATGTGGAGTCGAGGGTACAATCAGATCAGCCATGATCTTGTTGGATGGCGGAGCAGGCTCGAGGGGCCGAGTGGCCTACTCCTTCCCCTTCTCCAAGCTCGTATGTTCATATGTAAAAGCTGTAGTATTTCTCTAGCATCTTTCAAAAGTGCATCACAGCCAATGAAAGACTTCAAAAGTGCAGTCATTGCAAAGGTCCACAAACAGCACTGAGATAAATGATCTGTTAATCAATTTTGGTGATATTGGTTGAAAGTCAAGTAGGCCAGAACCCTGCACTATTGTGAATCATACCATGGGATCTTAAATATCAATTCCAACAGATAGCTGAGGCCTTAGATTAATGTCTCCTCCTAACCTTCAACAGTGTAGCACCCCTTGAAGATTATGCTGAAGTTCTGGAGTGGGAACATGGGAACAGGAGTAGGCCATTCAGCTCTTCATGCCTGTTCTGGCGTTCAATAGTATCATGGCTGATCTGTAACTCAATTCACTGTTTTTGTTCTATATCCCTTACCTTACAAAAATACCTCTATCTCAGCCTTGGAAATTTTGAATTGACTGAGCATCCACTGGGGTGCAGTTCCAGATTTCCACTGACCTTTCATCACTTAAATGGCCTAGCTCTAATTAGAAGATTATGCCCTCTTGTTCTGGATTCCCCCACCTGATTAATCTGTATCTGTCCTCTCGAATCCCTTAATCATTTTAACCACGTCAAATATATCACCCTTTACCTTCTGAACTCAAGAAATACAAGCATAGCCTATGCAGCCTATCTTCATAATTTAAACCTTTAAACTCGGGTATCATTCTACTGAATCTGAGCTGGACCCCTTCTAATGTCAGTGCAGTGCCCAAATCTACAGTACTCCAGATGGAGTCTAACCAAGACACTGTACAGCTGAAACATCACTTCCTGTGACGTAAAGGTTAACATTCCATCTGCCTTTTTGATGACTTTTTGTACCAAACAAATTCCCCTTTAAGTTAGAAATAAACTTTAATTTTCAATAAATAAATGTTTGACTTGTCAAGCAACAGCAAAATTGTCCACCTTTTGAAACAAACAACATTTTACTGTGACTCTGGTATCATTAAACTAGTTCATTCTATAACTAGATTATTTTTGGCGACAACAGGTTGCATGCCATTTGTGGTATAATTACTTTTCCCATATAGCTTTGTAGTCGTTTTCAAAGTAGTGAGACCTGTTCTTCTGCATGCTCTGAGGTTTGATCCAGTTTGTTTGACGATGTAACCTTTTCAAGCTAGTTCCTTCATTAGATTGGCAATGTTCTTGCAGTCACCAGCTTGTAGTGATTTGTGCACAATCCCTTTTGCGTGAACCTTGTTGCTCAGATTATCATCATTGAATCAAGCTGACACTTGATATTTGTTATGAAAAGTTGTTGTTTTTTTTAGGCTGGTCCAACTTTGACCAGCCAAATTTTCTATTGAGAGACTAGGAGACACACTCAGCCTTTTCACACTGGTCTTCTCTCAACTTTCATGCGCAAGTACCAGCTGATGAACCAAGAAGTGATATTAGAGAGCTCCATGATACCCTTCCTGGCCTCATTCGGTCATAGCAACTTTGCAAACTGTGCCTGCATCAGTGTGCATTTGCTTTAATTTGCATTATAAGCCCTTTTCTTGCTACCTTAATCTCCTCGAGCTCCTTATCCGCATCCACCCCACAAGAAACTGCAGTAGCGAGGGGGTATGTTTTGGGGTCATGAACTTGTGACTTCCAACAGCTGAGCTGGTAAAAGCCTTCAATAACAGCGACAATGTTCCTTTAACATTGAGAACACACCAAGATTCTTTACAGGGAGGGGAGAAGAAATAAATATGTAAAGTAGATGAAAACGAATGGTCATTGAGCCATGGTGGGGAAGTTTAGAAACATAGAATAGTGATGAACCATGGTTTGAGAAGTTTTGAAAGATGGAAAAGCAGATAGGGCTTTGGCAGGGCACTCTAGAGAGTATGTCCAAGGCTACTAGAGGCTCTGTTACCAATGATGGGTCAAAAAGCAGGAGGGGCGAATGTGTAAAAGGTCAGGGTTGAGTGATCAAAGGGTGCAGGAGGAGCTGCAAGACCAGGAGAGATTGCAGAAATAGGGGAGTGTGAGGTCACAAAAGGATTTGGAACTGAGGGCAAGGATTTCAAATTTAAGGTTGCAGGTAAGTGGGGGCTGGGGTTTAAGTGGCGAGCAGGACCTGGTGCGGGATGGGATGCAAGCAGCTGAACTTTGAACATGTCGGATGGGCAGGGACAAGGACAGCACTGGAGAAATGGATTCTGCAGATGGCAAATGAAGTGCGTGGATAAATGCCCTAGCAGTCAGAGGGGCTGAGGTAGGGGCAAAAGTGAGAAATGCTGCAGAGGTTGAGGTAAGCTGTTTTGGTGATGGAATTTGAAACTCAGCTGCGAGTCGTGTGGGGTGCTCAGGTCTTGCATGAGAAAGCAGCATGAATGGGTGACCAGGGCAGGAGTCAGTAGCAAAGGAGCAGAGTTTATGACAGGGTTAAACAACAAAGTCTTTGGTCTTCCCAAGTTCAATTCAAGGGTATTTTGATGCACCCATGACTTGATATAGGACAGCACAAATGCCTGAGCTGATCAAGTGTTTGTCTTTGACATGCACCAACTAAAGCCCTGGGCCAAAAATAAACTCATTATTGTGCCTCAACCACTGTTGATAACTCATTTGGCATTGTGATAATTTGGGAACACAGCTCTTATAGTTTCCTATAGGCACCTTCAGTGATCATTCAAAATTTAACTGTTAAATGGAGTACATGTAATATTATTGCAAAGCTTTGGCAGCAGAGAGCTCATTACGGTCTTTTGAATGTTACCATGTACTCGTGACAAGATGTATCACAAACAATAAGGTGCTCAATTTATAGATTGAAATATAATTAGACTTAAATTGTATACAATTAATTTACGTGGTGATAAAGCATGATCAGCATCTGTAGCCCTTGTAAAATAAATTAGCCTCAAATGATGAGCTTTAATTTGATTAATGTTTTGTCGAGGCAGCATAAAATGTATTTCTATTAAAGTCCTACAAGTAGCCCATTGAGTCACTTTCCACAATCTGTCTGGACCATGCCTTAAATACCAAGATTGATCCTCTCGGGCTTTTTTTTACAAATTGCCTTCCCCACCCCTGTGTTAAATATGTAAGTTCTATGAAGTGCTGGGATATTGGGAATGACCTCCAAATGGTTGAAGACTGACATGGATGGCCTTTTTTTTCTCTTGTAGCATGCTGTCTGCGAAGTGTGTTATCATTCAGCGAATCTGTGATCAAAGCAGCAGAAAGCACGCTAATTAAATCTGTTACTGCAGAAAACAGAGTTGAGGAATAATGGCCCGGATTCTGCAATGGTAATGAAGGCGAAACTGTCAGTGTTCACCGTCATTACTCCACTGAAACTGACAGCAACTTCTGGAGTCTGCACCTGCGGAACTTCAGAAATTGCTGTCAGTGATACTAGACTGCTCCAGAGGGTGGGCTATTGAGGCACCCCCAGACGCCTATCCATGACTATCATTGAAATGATGAGAACTTCCAGTATTACACTGTTAGTCTTGCTGTAAAATCCCTTGAAAAAGTTTACATTTTGTTGAATGAAGTGTAACTGGGTTTTTAACAGTGTACGAACACCATAATTACTGCTAAATGCCCTCACTGGCATCAAGAAGCTAATTTTATATTTGCGGAATGTCAAATTTCTCAACTATAAATTCCAAAAAGTTTAAAAAAAATTCTTTTTAAAAGTTTGTTTATTATTATTTTAGTTTCTATCTTAATCCAATTATTTATTATGTTTTTTTTGAAAATTTTGAAGTGAAGGATGTTGAGTGCTTTTAACTTCCTTGTTTGCTCTGTGTGAATATTTCAATGTGATTGGCTGCCTACTTGCATGCTGACATCACTGCTGCTGCACACCAAGAGATCCTCGTGACTTGGCGCCAGATTTAAACAGCCGACAGGAAAGGGGAACACCATACCATGGAGATTGCTAGATCTTTGTGGGGCAGCTTTTCTCGAGGTCATTGGTAAGCGGCATTGCTTTGCTGCTGACTGCAAAATTTGGGCTATTGTAATGATTGTTTTGCTTTTTGGTGCCTTATTCTAAGCTGTTGGTTAATGCAAGGCCACTCTTAACCAGAAAAATTGGGTGCTTGGATACTCCTCAAATATTTAAGTACAAATCTAATCCGTTTGTTTTAACCAATTGGCGAGGCTGCATTTTCAATAGTATCCGCAGTTTTGGTCACACTTTTCCTCAAGAGGACATAGATGCACTAGAGAGGGTTCAGAAGAGAGTTCTGAATAATTCTGTGACTTAAAGCTCTAAATTGACAGGATTGGCAGAACCAGGATTGTTTTCGGTGGTGAAATGGAGATTGAGAAGTCACGTGATCCAAGTCTTTATCCTGAGCTCCTCCTCAAACCCTGCAACTCTCCATGCTCATCTAATTCTGTCCCCTTGTGCATCCCTTATTTTCACTGCTGCACCATTGGCGTCTGTGCCTTCAGTTGCTAAGGCCCTGAACTCTGGAATTCCTTCCCTAAACCCCTCCACACTCAACCTCTCTCTCCTCCTTTAAGACGCTTCTTAAAACCTACCTCTTTGACATCTCCTTATGTGGCTTGGTGTCAAATTTTATTTGATAATGCTCCTGCAACGGGCTCTGCAAATGCAAGTCTTTGTTGCTTAAAATACTGAAAGGAATGGATGGTGTTGATGGAGATGAATATTTTTTTAAACTTCATTTGTGATCACAAGATTAGAGTCCTGAATGTAAAATAGTTGTGCCTTGCGGGACATTAGAGATTTTAGAAATTGTATTTGAGTGATTGATCTGAATTCTATCATCTTGAAGCGAAACCGATCCTCTCCTTTAGATAGAGAGTGAGTGATTACCTGGCTAGAAATCAGACTGAAGCTTATAATGGGTAAATTGATTATAAGGATGCATTTAATTATGTAGCTTCTGGAGAACCTTAGACCCATTGTTAACGATATATCAGGAAGAAGTTCATGCCTTCAGTTTCTTGGAAGATTTATTCCTGTTTAATCACATCCCTCAGGAATATTCAAGAGATCAATGCAAATTGTCCTTTATCTCAGTCAGCCAGGTGTCTGGTATGGAAATGATTGCCATGATTAAAGGTGTTCTAGTCAAGCTAGTGGAAAAACTAGACAAGTGTGGTTTCTCCAGTATTGAGTGGACACGGTTTCCCTGTAGTGAGGCATCACACTTGCCCAAGTCCAGAGTGTTTAGTGCAATTTGGCTACAGTCAAGGTTTCAGGCCCTCCAAGGTTTGCAGGGGAACTTCTGGAATATAACCAGCTAAACCCATGCAATCTAGTGGCAAAGAGATGCCACTAAAGATTAGCTTCCAGATGCTCGTCCAGCAGGGATCACCAGACCTTTTGGGGCATTCATTTAACTGTAGCTTAGTGGAAAGATTCCGAGTACCTAGTGATCGGTTTGCACTGCCATGGTCCATTAGTGAGCTGGCTGGTTGTGTTGGTCCATCTGCAGCAGTGTTCTGGGGTACCATGGTTCTGTCATGTCCAGCTCTCGGATTACTGAGTCTGTCACAGTCAGTTGAGATGGTTTGCCAAGCATGTCATCCTTGGGATAAAAACAAGAAATGCTGGAATCACTCAGCAGGTCTGGCAGCATCTGTGGAAAGAGAAGCAGAGTTAACGTTTCGGGTCAGTGACCCTTCATCGGAAGGGTTCCAATGAAGGGTCACTGACCCGAAACGTTAACTCTGCTTCTCTTTCCACAGATGCTGCCAGACCTGCTGAGTGATTCCAGCACTTCTTGTTTTTATTTCAGATTTCCAGCATCCGCAGTATTTTGCTTTTATGTCATCCTTGGGGCCAGCTTTGTAGAGGCTTATAATCCTAACCCCTTTTCGGGGCTATCCTGGATCAGGTGTACGTCTCACTTTCAAGTTTGAGAAATACAGATCCTAAAGACACTTGAATGGGTCTGAAGGCCTGATCTATCTCTCCAAAGGAAAGCAACCAGCTGAGAATATACATCCTTCAGAGAGCCTTTTTAACAAGGTTCAGTCAGATTATAATAACCTGGATATTATGAGGGTCTGGGAATCTCTCTTCACTAATGTAACTGCCCACCAAAGAGTGTACGGAGACGGGTTCCTGATTTAGCAATGCAGAAGACTATGTCTGACAATATAATTTCCAATTTGTATAAAAGTTTATTAAAGAACTAAACAGACAATTCACAGTTGAAGAGACAGTCAGTCGCAGCCCTGATAGCTCTAGGAAACGATAGAAAGTAAAAATAAAAACAAAGTGCTGGAAATACTCAGGTCTGGCAGCATCTATGGAGAGAGAAACAGAGTTAACGTTTCAAGTCTGTGACCTTTCATCAGATAGAAAATGCAAACTTGTTTCTAGTAAGGAATCCAATTTTTAAATCTAAATATTGTTACATTAAATTATTTAAGTAGGATAATCATCATGTATTGAAGTAACATTTACCTTAAATCCCCAACTAGAAGACTACAGAGTTAGCGAGATAACCTCTGTCTCATTTAAGCTTCAGTTGCCTCACTCTAATTGTTGTACCTTTATCGTGAGAGACATTGGAACAAGTCCAATGAATCTAAAAATCCAATGTGTGTTTCCAATATTTATATTGTTTTCAAGTTGCATAACTAATTTCTTATGGGGATGTTAGCTCAACTGCAAGTAAGTTAATTCCTCCTTTATTTCCCAAATAAGGCTGTATAACTATTAATTTCTGGGTACGGCCAAGCATCTTTGATTTCTGTGGCTAGCTGCGAGTGCCCTGATGGTCAATTTACATTAATCATCTAACTGTGTTTCAGGATTATAATTCAGTTTTTGGGTTTGGTTAGCTTTGTAAAAAAAATCGGTTGACTCTGGTTTAGGGCCATCAGTATAAAACAATCTTATCAACTATTACACTGGTAGCTTTTGTGACAGTTTGCAAAACTATGTTATCAATGTTTTACCGTGTGATGAGGTTTGTGACTTTTGGGAGCGAGTCCTCCTTATAAGAAGCTAATTTTATGGTTCTACGATGAGGCAAGTTTTTTTTTTAAACACTGAGGCTTTTAGTATTATAGAAATTAACTTTTACCATTTAGAAAGATGAACCCTTTTAAATAATTTTTAATTCCTCATTCATAGGAATTTTTTTTAAAACCCTATAACCCCTCATTATGGCTGGATTCCATCACACAACTTCACCCAAAAGTGTTTGTGTTAGGCTCTTGCCAAGATTTTAGCTGATCTTGTAAAACCAGCAGGGTGGGTATGGGCAGAGAACAGACACCCCCACCTCCTCCTGGAATGTGTCTTTGCAAAGAAGGTGTGGGAAGAGATGCAGTGGTTTTTGTCGAGGTTCATCCCAAGCAGCTCTGTAACGCAGGAGTCTGGGCTCTACGGGCTGTTCCCAGGGACGCACACCGAGACAAACATCAACTGCTGCTGGAGGACTATCAATTCGGTGAAAGACGCCCTTTGGTCTGCCCAAAACTTGCTGGTCTTCCGGCGAAAAGAGTTGTCCACGACCGAATGTTGCAGACTGGCACATTCCAAGGTCCAGGACTACGTGCTGAGGGACGCACTAAAGCTTGGGGCAGCCGCAGCAAAGGCTCAATGGGGAAAGACCACAGTGTAAGGTCCCCCCACCAAGCTGAACTGAGGGGCTGGATCCATGGGAAACCCCTCAAACTGTATCGGAGAAATTTTATGTGCTGTAAATGTAAAAATGTATATGGCATGACAATGAAATGGAAGGGTTGTGAGGCAACTCATGATTGTATAGAAGGTAACTGATCACCTTTGCACTGTTTGTATTTTTTGACTTGATGCTGTTTTAAACTGTTTGGGAATGTAATTTTTACAGATTTTTATGAATAAAGTATATTTTGGAAATTAAAAAAAAAACCTGGGCTTGATCCTTTCGGAATGTGCCTTTGCAAAGCAGGTCTGGAAAGAAATGCAGTGTTGTTTGTCGAGTTTCATCCCGAGCAGCTCCATAACGCAGGACTCTGTGCTCTACGGGCTGTTCCCAGGGACACATATCGAGATGAACATCAACTGCTGCTGGAGGACCACTTTGGTCTGCCCGAAACTTGCTGGTCTTCCAATGCAAAGGGCTGCCGGAGGCTGAGTGTTGCAGACTGGCACATTCCAAGGTCCAGGACTATGTGCTGAGGGACGCACTAAAGCTTGGGGCAGCCGCCGCAAAGGCTCAATGGGGAAAGACCACTGTGTAAGGTCCTCCCGCCATAGTGAACTGAGGGGCTGGATCCATGTAAAAACCCCTCGGGCTGTATGTACCAGAGAATGTTTGACATGAAATGCAAATATACATTGTAAATATAACCTGAAATGGTAAGTTTACTGAGGCACTCATGGTGTATTGAAAGAAAAATTATTTCACTTGATATAATATAAATTTTGAACTGTTATGTAATGTACATTAAGAAAAAATTATGAATGAAGTATATTTTTGGAAAGAAAAAACCTGGGCTGATGCACTCAATTGCCTTTTGCCCATTCCACATTTTGTTTTGTTATCACTTCCGACTGGTCCAGTGGACCTCTGCAGCTGAATAAAGAATTGCAGTGTATATGACCAATACTAAGGTAATGTATTAAATTGAAGACTTTCTAATGGTATCTCCATGTGGAGAAAAGGGCAGTAAGGGACACAAAGGAAGTTCAGGGAGTTGTGGTTTGGCAGGCAATATGTCTGCACATGCACAAGAGACTCTACAGCATTGTAGGAACAAGCTTAATGGACCAAGTGACACCTCGCCATGAGCTCGAGAAAGCTTGGAACATGTACTATTTCATAAACACCAGTGGATCTGTTGTTGCTGACGGAAATTCAAGACAAAATTAATTTCCTCTTGCACGTACTCCTGATGCTGCAGGTATGGATATGGGAATCTGCAGCTTCTAATGTGTATGAGCTCTACCCCGTGATAGAAGTATGCAGCTGCAGGTTTGGCTGTGCAATTGGTATACGGGAAGATGCTCATTGAGACACCACCATGACAGAATGGTCCACACATATGTAGAAAATTTAATGGGCCAGATTTTGCTGAAAAAATAAGAGTGTCTGAACAACACAGACTGCTAACAATGTGCAAATCAGTCAGCAGCATATAGTGAGGAAGAGCTACCCCGTGAAGTGCGAATCGCCACAAGTTGCCGTCCCGTTTGCACTATTCCGCCATTAGCTTTGTGGAAACGGCTTCTCGTGATGCCCAGGAAGGAAAGTGGTCATGAAGTTGCCAGATTTGCACATTAATAGCTTTGATTTTTGTGCTTAATGGGCAGGCACTCTAGTGCAGCATTGAGGGAGTGCTGCACTGCCGGAGGTACTGTCTTTTGGATGAAATGTTAAACCCTGGCCCCATCTGCCTGCTCAGATGGATGTAAAAGATCCCATGGTACCATTTCAAAGAAGAGCTGGGGGGCTATTCCCGGTGTCCTGGCCAATATTTATCCCTCAATCAACATCACAAAAACCAGATTATCTGGTCATTATAACATGGCTGTTTGTGGGAGCTTGCTGTGCGCAAATTGGCTGCCGTGTCTCCAACTGTGACTACACTTCAAGTACTTCATTGGCTCTAAAGAGCTTTGAGATGTCTGGTGGTTGTGAAAGGCACTATATAAATGCAATTCTTTTATTAAACTTGCCACCAAATTAAGTTGAGTATTTAATACTGTTAGCACCCTTTTAACAGTGTGATAATTGTTAATGAATGCTCTTGACCAGGAAGTGAACAATTAATGGTGTGGAGGTCAGACAGCCTTTGTGGAGAGAGAAACAGTTAATGTTTCAGCTCTGTGATCTTTACGTGCTGTCACATGCACGCTCCCGACCTCCCTCTCTTCAGCAACTCCGACTCTTATCTCAAAGCTGTCCTCCACAGTTTCATTTCATCCTTTGCCTTATCTGCTGCTTTAACAAAAAAACTTTTTACCTTCCTTTCAGGTGAGAAGGATTGCGCAAGGTCACAGACCTGAAACATTAACTCTGTTTCTCTCTCCACACATGCTGCCAGACCTGCTGAGTATTTCCATCATTTTCTGTTTTCACAGATTTCCAGCATCTGCCATATTTTGCTTTTGTGTAGAGTTTCATTCCTTCAGGTTTAGGAGATTTTTTAAATGTAGAATTTAAAATTTTTATTTTTTTTATTTTTTCTCTTTTTCCCACTTTCTCTTAATCAAATCTTTAATTCTTTCCGGCTGGAAATTAACACCACCACCTCAGGAGTGGACTGGAAGGCAGAGGGAGGGAGAGTAAAATCTGGTGGGATGGCAGGGGGTCCCTTGCCTGTCGCCTACCTGCTCTTGCTGGTATTTTACCAGCAGTGGATGGGCACTTTGCCACCTGGGCAGGCTGCCCAGCGATAGCTGGTGGCCTCCTTGCGGGCTGGAGTTGCCCTCCTGATTGGGCACCTTGTGCCCCACAGAGGGCACCCCTGCTGGAACACTCCTCCCCCAGCCTCACCAGAGCCTGGCCGATTGACCCCGGTGAGCCCCGACCTCGCTTAACTGCTTCCGAGGTCGGCATCCATGGGTGCGTCTTTTCATTGGGTGCTCTCCCAGAAGTGGCCAGCGTCCCCGATGGAGCTGCTGAGACAGAAGAGCAGCTGGCCCCCTGACTGGAAGTGCTTGGAGGCGGGACTTCCTGCCTCAGGGGCGGAAGCCACGACCTCAGGCAATTAATTGCCTGGGCCACGCAAAATACGATCGTAGCTTCCAAGGTCGTCAAAGGCTCGCCCCCAGCTTTCCAGCCAGTGGGCCAGGCCACCGCCTCCTCGTGTAATTTTGGCCCCTCTCTCTTTCCGTACCTGATTTTGCATTGAACTCAACCACCTCTGTCCTTAAATCTCATTGGTGAAGGAGTTACGCTGTTGGCCCTGTTGTTCTATGAGGTCCTGGATACCCTGTTATTAACTTGCACTTTGAGCAACTCTGCGGGCAATCAAATGTAAACGTGCAATTGTAAATCAAGCTAATAGTCCACCCACAAGATGCTGCAGCAAAAATCTGGCCCATGATATTAAAAGTATTGATTTTCCTTAAAAGCTCCATTCTCCATAGTTACATTCGCACAGAAAATGCTGCCATAAGTTGCGAGGTTTACCAAATAAATTGTGAGTGATTTATCCTACTAAGCCTGGTTTGTTAACTCCTGAATTCCTCCTACTTAGTAGCACTTTGATCCAGGAGGCCGTCATTTGCAAATCCTTTACATTGGAAGGTATCCACTTCACAAGGATGCTGCCTGGGATTGAAGCCAGATCTTGGAGTGATAAGGTGGGGGTCAGAGATTCTGAAGGAGAGGGGCTCAGTCTTACTGGGTAGTTTGCAAGCTGAAATTGAACCCCTGGAGACTCCTGCAAACATCATCGTCAAGCTGTTTTACCAGCTGCTGCAGCAAATTTGCAAGGTGTTTGGAGTTTTTTTTTAAACCGTAATTTGTAATCAGACATGTTGCTTTTTTTCCCAAAAATATACTTTATTCATAAAAATATGTTTAAAAAAAAACAAAACATTTCCAAGTTGACATTCCAGGAAGTGCAAAAGAAATCAGTTTTCTTCAATACAGAACGTGAGTTGCCTCACAACCCTTCCATTCCATTTTACATGCAATGTACATTTGCATTACACAGCAAAACCATATTTTGGTGTATACAGCCCAAGGGGTTTTACACAGGTTCCAGCCCCTCGGTTCTCGATGGTGGGAGGACCTTACACAGTGATCTTTCCCCATTGAGCCTTTGCTGCGGCTGCTCCAAGCTTCAGTGCGTCTCAGCGTGTAGTCCTGGACCTTGGAATGTGCCAGTCTGCAACACTCGGTCATGGACAACTCTTTGCACTGGAAGACCAGCAAGTTTCAGGCAGATCAAAGAGCATCTTTCATCGAATTGATTGTCCTCCAGCAGCAATTGATGTTTATCTCGGTGTGCGTCCCTGGGAACAGCCCGTAGAGCACAGACTGCTGTGTTATAGATCTGCTCGGGATGAACCTCGACAAAAACCACTGCATCTCTTTCCACACCTGCTTTGCAAAGTCACATTCCAGAAGGAGGTGGGCAACAGTCTCTTTCCCACCACAGCCACCTCGAGGGCCGCTTGTGGAGGTGGTGAGATTCTGGGCGTGCGGGAAGGATCTGATGGGGAGGGCCCTTCTCACCACCAGCCAAGCTACGTCTTGGTGCTTGTTTGAAAGTTCTGGTGTTGAGGCATCTGCTCAGGGAACCATCCGACAGGATCCACCATCTCCTTTTCCCGTAGGGCCTTGAGGACATTCCGTGCAGACCACTGCCTGATGGATTGGTGGTCAAAGGTGTTTTTCGGCACAAACTTTTCCACGAAGGATAGGTGGTACGGCACAGTCCAACTGGATGGAGCGTTCCACGGCAATGTGACCAGACCCATCCTTCGAAACACCAGGGACAGATAGAACCTCAGCATGTAGTGACACTTGGTGTTTGCGACTGGGGCTCTATGCACAGCATGATGCAGCCGCACACAAAGATGGCCATCAGGATGAGGGCGATGTTGGATACATTTTTTCCTCCTTTATCCAGAGGTTTGAACATCGTGCCCCTCCGGACCCGGTCCATTTTGTATCTCCAGATAATGCGGAAAATGGCTCAGGAGACCACCACAGCGCAGGAGTGGGGTATGGGCCAGACCTGCACCATGTACAGCAACAACGTGAGCGCCTCGCACCTGATGACCAGGTTCTTACCCACAATGGAGAGAGATCGCTGCTCCCACATGCTCAGTTTATGGTGTACCCTGGCTACTTGCTCCCTCCAGGTTTTGGCACACGCCCCGGCCCCTCCGAAACATATCCCCAGCACTTTCAGGTAGTCTGACCTGAGGGTGAAGGGGACAAAGGATCGATCAGCCCAGTTCCCAAAGAACGTGGCCTCGCTCTTACTGCGATTTACTTTGGCTCCCAAGGCCAGTTCGAACTGGTCGCAGATGCTCGTCAGTCTGCCAACGGACAGCAAATCCGAGCAGAAGACGACTACATCGTCCATGTACAGGGAGGCTTTAACCTGAGTGCCTCCGCTGCCTGGGATTGTCACCCCTCTTATGCCCGTATCCTTCCTCATGGACTCAGCAAAAAGTGCAATACAGCAAACAAAACCGGAGAGAGTGGACAGCCCTGTCTGACTCCAGATTAGATCGGGAAACGTTCTGATCCCACCCATTGATTGAGACTGTGCTACTGATGTTTGTGTAGAGCAGCTGGATCCAACTGCAGATTCCCTCTCCAAACCCCATTTTGGAAAGCATGTCCATCGTGTAGGTGTGCGATTTCCTGTCAAAAGCCTTCTCCTGATCCAAGCTGATGAGGCAGGTGTCCACCCCCCTGTCCTGTGCATAGGCGATCGTATCCCTGAGACTATCTGAGATCTTTCTGCCGGGTACAGTGCAGGTCTGGTCAGGGTGAATCACCAACTCCAGAGCAGACTTGATGCGACTGGCGATAACTTTGACTTTGGACAGAATCTTGTAGTCTATATTAAGCAGTGAGATGGGCTGCCAATTTCTGATTTCCGCCCTCTCCCCCTTCTGCTTGTTGATGAGGGTGATGATGCCTTTCCTCATGGATTCTGACATGATGTTGGCCAGAAGCATACTCTCGTATACTTCCAGCAGGTCCGGGCCGACCCAGTCCCACAGGGCCGAATACAACTCAACTGGTAAACCATCGCTTCCGGGAGTTTTACTTGTTTCAAAGGACCTGACGGCCTTTGTCAGTTCGTCCAGAGTCAGCGGTTTGTCCAGACTCTGCCGCATGCTATCATGTAAGACTCTCCGTGATAAATGACAGGAAGGACTGGGAGGCCGTGCTGTCCCTGGGCTTCACGTCGTACAGCCCAGCATAAAAGGATTTGCTGATCCTTAGTATGTCAGACTACGAAGACGTACCGAGCCGTCCTCTTTCTTCAGGCTGCTGATCACAGAGCTCTCTCTGTGTACCTTTTGGAAGAAGAAACGCAAGCACGTCTCATCCTGCTCAACGGAGCAGACTCTGGACCGGAAGATGTTCTTGGAGACCTCTGTGTCAAAGAGTGAGGCCTGCTGGCTCTTCACCTCTTGGAGGTCCTCCTTGACCTCGACCCCCCATCGACTGCAGCCGGAGCAGATTTTGCATTCTTTTCTGGAGTCGCGACATTTCCCTCTGTCTCTCTCTCACCCTCTGAACACCTTTGAGGATAAAGAACCTCTTGAGGTTTGCTTTGATCGCTTCCCATCAGTGCATCCGAGACTCAAAGAGGGGTTTCACAGTTCTGCAACCTTAGTAATCCCTTTTGAGTTCAGACATGTTGCTGATTTTACCATTGCACACCCCTGTGTATGCCAGCATGAGAAACTTTCCTAAAGAACGCGTTTCCATGGCCACAGTGCCCCTAAGGTTCTCCTGACATCTGCACTCCATTAGTAAACACATCGGTGGCTGGCTTAATTCTTTTAACTGTTGGTTGAGGGGGCGGGGGGGAGGGTTTCAGTGATGAATACATTTTCTATGTCCAAAAGGTCCCGGGCTTAACCCTAATCTGTGCTGTGTTGATGGAGGAGATGCTTTGGTTTGACAAAGCACAGTGGAGAGGTGCTACAATTGGATGTCTCCTTCCCTGCATTAGGGGAGGGCTAAATCAGCCACTCCTGTTGCTAGTTGGTGAATGTTGCATGATGTTGGACAAGGACCAGATGAAACACATTCTGAGACTCTCCTATTGTCCCCCACCTCGGTTTCACCACCCCCCCCCCCCCACCACCCCAACCGTTGACAGTCATGATCCAGCCAACTTGGATGAGTAGGCTGGTGTATACCAATAATTGGCATTTGCTGTGAAGCCCACGGGCTGTAAAGGTGGTGGAGACCCAGCAGGTGCCCACATGGAGCAAGTAGGGAGAGAAGAAACTTTGGATGTGTCAGTCCTTTTCCAGTTTCTCACATTTCTTTAAAATCTGACTGAGTGGAACAACACTTGCCTCTGAGTCAGACTTGTGGGTTCCAGTCCCACTCCAGAGACTTAAGCGCAACATTGATGCTGACACTCCAGTGCAGTACTGAGGGAGTGCTGCACTGTTGGAGGTGCTGTCATCCAGAGCAGACGTTAAACTGAGGCCCCATGATGTAAGAGATCCCATGGCACTATTCAAACAAGAACAGGGGAGTTCTCCTGGTGTCCTGGCCAAACATCAAACATTTATCCTTCAACTAACACCTTTTTAAAATAAAAAAGGTCATTTGTTTTATATTATTCCTTTTTGTGAGAGCTTGCTGTGCACAAATTGTCCGCCATGTTTCCTACATTAGAACTGTGACTGCACTTCATTGGCTGCAATTAGAGTGCTTTTCTTTCTTTCTTATTATACTTAATTCAGAATGGGTCATGGCACAAATGTGACTTTTTTTCAGTAATGAAATAGAAAAATTACCAATTCAGAGCGTCCAGTTTTCAGCTTTTATTATTTCATCCATATTGCCTCCATTTTCTGAAGTGCCAATTCCTCCCAGTAAGTCTCCCATTCATCTTCATCTGAAAATGTCACTTCTTGTCAATCCCCGAAAAATCCTCACGTATGCGCTCACTTTGTCATTTTCTTGTCAAATCAGTCAAACCCAATGCTCGTCCCTCCCAGAGAATCAGTGACTTAATCCAAATCACCACAGGCTTGGAGCAGCAGCAGCCGCAGCGAAAGGTTTTAAATTGATTGGGTAGTGAGAATAGGGTCTTGCCACTGTTTTGTCAGAGCAGTTGTATGCCTAGAAATCAGAGGTGACAAGTAACACCAATCCACTTTCTTTTAAAAGTCATCAAATGCCTTTCAGGGTTTAGTATGTTTAGATCCGCACATGGCTTCATCTAGCTTCAGGAAAATGAAGGTCAGTGCTTCACTCCCCTGTTATTGTATTTGGACTAGGGATTAAGGATCCACTTCTAAACAGGGCCACACACTTGGGAGAAAACCAACTTCCTTATTTTAGCAGCAGAATCCTGGGCTCTCATTTTCCATGGACACGGGACTTGGGCTTGTTAACACTGGAATGCAGCAGGTGTGGACAAGACCTCATCTTCTCCATCAGTCACACTCGCATAATCCATTTTTGCATTACACTGAGGTCACCTACTGCTGAAAGATACTGACCTCACTCTGTCCAGGTGCAGAGGTCAGCAACAAGTGAAACTAAGAACTGCAAGACATCCCAAAACACTTCATAGCTCATGAGTTGCTTTTGACATGTTGTCAGTTATACAGGCAGACACTGCGACCAATTTGTGCGCAGCAAGCTCCCATGAACAGCTATGAGATAAATGATTGGCATGTCTCTTTTTTTGGGTGATGGTCGAGGGGTAATTGTTGACCTGGCCTTCCCTGAATGGTGTCATGGGATCTTTTACATTCACCTTAACAAACAGATGGGGTTTTGGATTAATGTCTCATGTAAGAGACAGCAAACTCCCAATGTTGCAGGACTCCCTCAGTGTTGGTGAGCCAATATTCAGTGATCAAGTCCCAGAATGGGGCTTGAACCCACTGGCTTCCGGCTCAAAGACAACCTGGATCTCAGATTTGTTGAGACCAGGAAGATTTTTTCAAAAATTGTGATATGTTTATATTGGTGTTTCTTTGCACTGCATAAGATCTGCCTCAGAAGCTGGTGGTACCACCTCAACGTAGGGGAATATCATGTAAGACTACCTGCAGGTATAAATGCGATTCTTTAGCACATCTCTGCATGGCTATTAGGACAACACTGCCATGTCACATTTTCTCCACCACCACCACAGTGATACACGAGATCACAATTAGCTCCCAATGATTAAGAAGAACAAATCGCCATGTGCTTAAAGCAACCAATCAAAATCAGCTTTAAAAAAAATAAACAGGTTGGGTGCCAATGAAGTATATTCTTGAAGTATTGTCGTATTGTAGGAAGAGCGGCAGGTAATTTGTGTATAGCAAGATCCCACAACAGCCATGTGTAATGACCAGATAATCTTTTTCAGTGATGTTGGTTAAGGGATAATTGTTGGCCAGGATACTGGGGAGAATTCCCCGCTCTTCTTTTGGATTACTGCCCCGGGATTTTTTTTTTTTTAAACGTCTACCTGAGGGGGGCAAACGGGAGCTGGTGTAGCCACATTTCAAAGCCAGTGTGACTGCGAGCTCCCCCAGATGCATGCCATGGGAGAGAAAGCAGTGTTGGAAAAAGAGCTTGTGTTACATTTTTGGGTCCGTCAGTTAGATGTTCGTTCTATGTTCAATGCCAAAAGACTGCTCATAAGCACGTCCTCCCATGTCATCTGCACCATGCCTAGGCTAAAAGCTAGTCTAATGGTGACCATGAAGCATTGTTGATTGTTGTAAAAACCCATTTGTTTCACGAATGTCCTTTTTAGGGAAGGAAATCTGCCGTGCTTAGCTGGTCTGGCCTACATGTGATCCACAGCAATGTGGTTGACTCTTTAAAAAAAAAAGCCCTCTGCAATGGCCCAACGAGCCATTCAGTTTAAGGGCACTTAGGGATGGGCAACAAATGCTGGCCTAGCCAGTGATGCCCACATTCTACAAATGAATAATAAAAAATGATTTTGAATTCAGAGGTCACACAAAAGTACTTGTCTCTGTATTTAGATTACTTTGTTATGTCCTGCGTGCCACCTAGATTTGGAAAGGTGTTAAAATGAACATTAGTGTCAGACTCGGGTACAAACTGCATATATAAAGACAGAAAATGCAGGAAAATACTAGACAGATCAGGAAACATCTGTGGAGAGGGAAACGGAGTTAATGTTTAGCTTGATAACCTTTTATCAGAACTGCAGAGCAGCTTTGTCACAAATAATCGACCGGTAGTATCAAAGACACCAGTCGTTTACAGAACATATGTATTTCTCAAATTCAGAAAGTATTAAGCCAATATGGATCTTCGCTGATCCTCGAAGTAACGCAGGGTTTCAGGTAGCCTCCCTTCACACTGACCTTTATTGTGAGCTTCATTGCTTATTCCCCTAGGAAGCCTCTCACCTTCCTCTTAAGGGCCTCAGAAGAATTGAATGAACTGTGAGCTGACTTTGTAATGTGCTGGTGTATTAGGGCAGCTGCGGCAAAGGCTCAATGGGGAAAGACCCTGTGTAAGGTCCCCCCACCAAGGTGAACTGAGGGGCTGGATCCATGGAAAAGCCCTCGGGCTGTATCCAGCAAATATGGATTTACTGCAAAATGTACGTGGCATGTAAAATGAAATGGAAGGGTTGTGAGGCACTCCTGTATTGAAGGAAACTGATCTCCTTTGCACTCTTTGTATTGTCGACTTGGTGCTGTTTTGGACTGTTTTGTAATGTATTTTTTTTTTACAGATTTTTATGAATAAAGTATATTTTGGAAATAAAAAAAAAAGACTTTATATTGTGCTGGTGAAGTCCGACCAGGAACAAAGGAGATCAGAATCAAACAAAGCTGCCAATCACGTATCTTTACTGAAACAGCGTTGCTGGTGACACCCTGGAATGTCAGGATTGTCCAGTCATAAATGTCAGGCCAAATGACTTGGGTGGAAAACTCCTTGTCTTCATTGGCCCTATATAGATGAGAGCTGTCACGCTAAATTAGAACAATTCTTGTTAATGACATTTTGTTTGCAAAATTTGTTGTGTGGGGAAAAATATAGAAACTTGCAGCACAGAAGGAGCTGTCCAATTACTCCTAGACCACTGCTCTTTCCCCATAGCCCTCCAATTTTTTTCTGATTCAAGTACATGATGTCCTGTCAACCTAAATGAATGTGAAAGGCACGGAACTTATCTACAGTGCTTCTGTATTCAAGATGAATAATCATTGACAGTCAGGTAAATGCTGTATATGTATGTTTTATAATGTAATGTGTGTATGTGTGTGTATGCACCCACACACGTGTGTATGTATATTAACTTATTATGACAAATGCGCAATATTCATATACTAAATGACTTCATGTCAGTGGCTTCAGTTTTAAAGAACCTTTGTTACTGCATGTAAACAGGTTAAGAACAAAAGCAAAATATTGTGGCTGCTGGAAATCGGAACTAAAACTGAAAATGCTGGAAAGGCAGCATCTGTGGAGAGAGAAACAGCTAATGTTTTATCGACCTGAAATATTAAGTTGGGTTAAGAGATTCTGTTTGTGGCAAACGGCGCCTCCCTACCCCTTTATTTCACTTGGTTTTATACACTGTATCAGGAGCTGAACTCCGAGTGCTGAGCTTTGCTGTGTACAATGGGGACTCTGATTATACAGGTATGGAATTAGCTTCCTGTGTTTAGACCATTAAAAAGAAAGACTTGCATTTATATAACGCTTTTTCACAGCCCAAAGCACTTTACAGCTAATGCAGCTCTTTTGAAGTGTCATCACTATTGTAATGTAGGAAATGTGGAAGCCAATTTGTGCACAGCAAGCTCCCACAAACAACATTGTGATAACCAGATAACCTGTTTTTGTGATGTTGATTGAGGGAAAATATTGGCACACCAGGGAGAACACCCCTGCTTTTATTCAAATTAGTGCCATGGGATCTTTAATGTCCACCTGAGAGGACAGATGGGGTCTTGGTTTAACATCTCATCCAAAAGACAGCACCTCCAACAGTGCAGCACTCCCTCAGTACTGCACTGGAGTGTCAGCCTTCATTTTGATGCTCAAATCGCTGGAGTGGGACTTGAACCCACAGCCTGCTGACTCCGAGATGACGGTGCTCCCAACTGAACCATGAGTGATGCATTGAAGACCAGTTATTGACCCTCATGCTGGTCAAAGAGCAGGAGCCCTTGCTGATATTTTTTTTCTGCCCCTAAAGCCAGGTTGCAACTCGAGCTCAGTTTCAGCCATCTGATATGCACCATTTTGAAACATAATGTGTTAAAACTTTGGAATGCTAACAGAAATGCCACTCTCAAAGCCTCTGGTTTCGCCCGAACAGTGTTGAGCATCAACAATCAGTGTCAAGTGTCCCTAAAATCACCAACAACAGTGCCAGATGTCTGTTGGAGGACAACTATTAAAATAGCTCCAACAGATTCTACCCTGGAGATGAGGAAAAAGGAAGTGATGGACGCACTCGGATTTCACGCTGAGCATTAATTAGCTCCTACATAGATGGAGTTCAAGGACAGTATGGATCATCATTTTCAACAGATATATCTACAGGGTCAATTGACAGTTTTGTAAAGATTCAAAATTACCTACAAATAAAAGACACCTTTTCATCACTAGCTTTACATCAATGATCCAAATGCATATTAAATGTGTGTCAATGGGTAGCACTCTCCTCTCTGAGTCAGAAGGTTGTGCCTTCAAATCTCACTCCAGAGACTTGAGCACAAAAATTTAGGCTGATACTCCAGCACAGTACTGAGGGAGTGCTGCACTGTCAAAGGTGCTGTCTTTTGGATGAGACATTAAAATGTATCCCATTCTGCCTTCTCAGGTGGATGTAAAAGATTCCATGGCACTATTTCGAAGAAGAGCAGGGGAGTTCTCCCCGGTGTCCTGGGCCAATATTTATCCTTCAACCAACATCAATAAAAGCTGATTATCTGGTCATGATTACATTGCTGTTTGTGGGAGCTTGCTGTGCACAAATTGGCTACCATATTTCCTACATTACAATAGTGACTACACTTCAAAAAGTAATTCATTGGTTGTATAGTGCTTTGGGACATCCTGAGATCGTGAAAGGTGCTATATAAATGCAAGGCTTTTCAGTATTCAGATTATTTTCCAATCAATGACACTGAAATCCATAATTTGGTACAGGGATGAAAGGAGTGATTTGAACATTGAGGGAGTGAGCGTAAAGCTGACTGTTGTGTAAATTTTGAATTGTATCGTTGCTGCATGTCAATACTTTGTGTGCCCAGTGAAGAGTGGTCATTTTATTTATTTTATTTTATTTATTTAGGGATACAGCACTGAAACAGGCCCTTCGGCCCACCGAGTCTGTGCCGACCATCAACCATTCATTTATACTAATCCTACATTAATCCCATATTCCCTACCACATCCCCACCTTCCCTCAACCTACACTAGGGGCAATTTACAACGGCCAATTTACCTATCCACCTGCAAGTCTTTGACAGTGGGAGGAAACCGGAGCACCCGGCAGAAAACCCACGCGGTCACAGGGAGAACTTGCAAACTCCGCACAGGCAGTACGTTTTAACGTTTATTTATGTAGCTCTCTTAATTTATTTTGGGTAACTCCAGATCTGAACTGTGACTTTTGCCTGTTTTTTTATTACCAGCTCAGGAATTGAATACAAAATCCTCGTTGCTGTATTTCAGCTTGCTGGTCATATCACATGATGTTCCCCAATCAGGAAGGCAGTCAAATAAACACTTAACAAGACTGTGACATTGATTTAATACACAGTATATGGCTAAGTCAACAGTAGCGTTGACTCACTATAGATTTCAATTAATCACGAGCTTAACTATTCTCCGAGATGGAAAGTAATGCACAGTTCTGCAATGTGAACTGACCTGATCACAAGATCCCCAAATATTAACTTTACATTGCGATTTGTTTCTGACCATCTGCAGAGTCTGTCTCTCCTACCTATCTCCCTGTGATGGCTTCAGTAGGTCTACCTCCTTTGAACAGGACAGGCTGAAAAATAAGTTTCAAAATTTGGCTGAGGCAAAGGAAATTAAATATGTGCCTCGTAAACTCAAAAGAGCATTCAATCCAACATATGTGCTTGTATTTAAATGGGATAGCTGGTCTCCTTCTTTTGATACCAGAAGTAACATGTATATTATGGACCTTTTTAGGATCCATCTGGATGAGCAGATGGATCCTATCTGAAGAACAGTGTATCTGATAACGTGACATTCCCTCTATACTAGACTGGAACGTTAGGCGAGATTATGTGCATCAGTCCTGAAGTGGGGCTTGACTCTACAATCTTCTGACCCAGAGGCAAGAATGATATCAACCAAGCTATACTTTTGGCACTTGAATGAGGCCAGTGATATGACCAATGCGCTCTCCCAACTGTTGCAAACCCTTTTCTGCTTTAGTTTCTGCAGTTTGCCTGCTTCAATTCAAAACACATTAGCCTTTTCATATTGGGAAATAATAAAAATTATTGCTGGAACACCTTATTTTAGAAACCTTTACTACAAATAAAAACATAGTGTCACAGCCTTGAATTTCGCTGACTACTGAAGAAAGTCCCTCCTCCAATTCCGACATTTCTTTCCCATTAACCAACAAAACATAGAAACAAAGAAAAATAGGAGCAGGAGTAGGCCATTCGGCCCTTTGAGCCTTTACCGCCATTCAATACAATCATGGCTGATCATCCAAACTCAGTATCCTGTTCCCACTTTCTCCTCATACCCCTTGATCCCTTCAGCCCTAAGAACTAAATCTAACTCTTTCTTGAATATATTTAATGATTTGGCCTCAACTGCTTTCTGTGGTAGAGAATTTCACAGGTTCACCACTCTCTGGGTGAAGAAATCCCTCCTCATCTCAGTCCTAAATGGCTTACTTCTTATCCGTAGACTGTGACCCCTGGTCCTGGACTCCCCCGCCATCGGGAACATCCTTCCTGCATCTAGTCTGTCCAGTCCTGTTAGAATTTTGTCGGTTTCTATGAGATCCCATCTCATTCTTCTAAACTCTAGTGAATACAAGCCTAATCGACCCAATCTCTCTTCATACGTCTGTCCTGCCATCCCACGAATCAGTCTGGTGAACCTTCGCTGCACTCCCTCCATAGCAAGAACATCCTCCTTTGGATAAAGAGACCGAACTGCACACACTACTCCAGATGTGGTCTCACCAAGGCCTTTTATAATTGCAGCAAGACATCCTTGCTCCGGTAATCGACTCCTCTCGCTATGAAGGCCACCATACCATTTGCCTTCTTAACTGCTTGCTGCACCTGCATGCTTACTTTCAGTGAAAGATGCACAAGGACACCCAGGTCTCACTGCACCTCCCCCTTTCCCAATCTATCACCGTTCAGATAATCTGCCTTTCTGTTTTTGCCACCAAAGTGGATAACCTCACATTTATCCACGTTATACTGCATCTGTCATGTATTTGCCCACTCACTCAACCTGTCCAAATCACACTGGAGCTTCTCTGCATCTTCCTCACAGCTCTAACTCCCACTCAGCTTTGTGTCGTCTGCAAACTTGGATAAATTACATTTAACTCCTTCATCTATATCATTAATATATATTGTGAATAGCTGGGGTCCTAGCACTGATCCCTGCGATACCCCATTAGTCACTGCCTGCCACTTGGAAAAAGACCCGTTTATTCCTACTCTTTGTTTCCTGTCTGCCAACCAGTTCTCTATCCATGTCAGTACCTTACCCCCAATCCTATCTGCTTTAGTTCTGCATGCTAATCTCTTATGTGGGACCTTATCGAAAGCCTTCTGAAAGTCCAAATACACCACATCCACTGGTTCTCCTTATCTATTCTACTAGTTACATCCTCAAAAAATTCCAGTAGATTTGTCGAGCAGGATTTCCCTTTCGTAAATCCATGTTGACATTTTTCCACATGGACCTTAGATGCTGGATGGTGCTCTTGGATAACATAAATGGAGATGAGCATGAGTGTATAAAGGCTTGTAATTATATAGCACCTTATCATGTCACTCAGAAATGTTCTGGAGTAGGTCACTCAGCTGATTGTGAATTTTTGGAATTCTCTACCCCAGAGGGTTGTGAATGCTCAGTCAATGAATATATTCATGTCATGAAGATCACACCTGCCATGAGACCCGGAGACCTGTGTGCTTCCATTGTAATAAAGCAGGGCATCCAAGAGCTGACTGCTGGAAAGTAAAGGGAAAACCTGTAGGGTTAATCAAGGCACACCCGCTCAGCGAAGAAGAAGGGACCTGATGGAAAGCACAGCAGAACAAACTGTGGCTTTAACTGCAGCAGTAGTAAGACCCAGGAAGCATACTGCTGCAAGTGCAGGAAAATTTAATAGGATTCCAGAAGGTTATCAGGGTTTTGTGTCTGAAGGGAGAGTAACCCCATACCCCTCAAGTGGGACAAGGAAGCCCATAGTGATCCTTAGGGACACAGGGGCTACTAGATTCCTTTTACTGGGAAAAGGCCTGATCTTTCCCCCAGAGTGTGCAGTAAACACCAGAGTGGTAGTGAATGGTGTTGGAGGGCAGAGCATACCTGGGTACACTTGGAGTGTGACGTAGTTTCGGGACTGGCCAAAACTCCACAAAGATGTGGTGGAGTACTGTAGGAGTTGCCACATGTGCCAGGTTGAGGGGAAACCCCAACCTACAGTGAAATCTGCAGCCCAAGTCCTGTATTAATGTTTGGAGGACTTTCCAGCAGAGGGCTGGTGAACTGTAAGGGAACCTGCTGAGAACAAAAGGAGACAGGCAGGCACAAGGCTGGCAAAAGGTTAGAAAGGAAAGGAGAAAAAGGGACAAAGGGGAGGTTAATGGAAGTCTGGGAGGAATCCCAAATGGAAACCCCTATTCTCCGGTAAGCCAATCCAGAATTGTTTGAAAAGCTAGACCCCACATCCTCCTATGTAAATGCAGACACTGCTAACGGCATTTACAGGAACCTGCAGAGACAAAAAAAAGTCCGCAAGACGCGGAGAAACCGTGAGGGTGATGTCTCACCTAGTCGAAGTGCCGCAGAGGGTGCAGTAGAATCTGGGCAAATACCTGCAAGCAGGACTGTCTCAGAGGACAAAGGGAAGATTAAGAAGGACTCCTCTCCCACAGTCAGGAGGAAAGGGAACCAACCAGCCCCTAAGGTGAAAAGCCCTTGCATAACTCATCAAAGCACTGAAAGAAAGTTCAGAGTGGAACCACCCACTGCCGATGCCCATGAGCAGAACTCCAAGCTAGAAGTAATTAAATCTAACCTTCCCCCTGCAGACCTCAACAGGAACAAAGACACCCGAGGCAGTCCTGGAAATGTGCAAACTGAAAAACTTCCCCAAAAAACATATGTTTATTGGGATGCCAAAAAGAGCAGTTTAAAGCAACACTGCTACCAAGAAAAGACAAGCTGTAAAATTTTTTAGGATTTCTGAATGAATGAGAGAGATGCATGTGTGTTTTTCTGTACCTACTCTTCTGTCTGGTCCCTTCTAATGAAATGCTCTTCAAAAAATCACATTTTATTCCGCTGGGTGTGGCGGTGTCATGAAGACTCCACCTGCCATGAATGAGGCATATTAATTTTGTCATCTGAACATGAATTTTAAACTGTTGTTGGAATGAAGAAATGACTTGTTTAAAGAGATCAGCAGTGGCTGGAAAACATGTGCATAGCTAGAGACAGTGCCTGGAGACAATAGAACGGCTCCCTGATCTATTAACCCAAATGGATTTTGATCAGATATTGAAATTGTAAGAAAGCCAAAAATCCAGGGTGTCTGCTAAGATGGAGAATCCACAAACGCAGGAGTTTGCTTTAAAAAAAAACAGCTAGTCACATGACTGACCTGCTGGCCCAGGTTTTGTTTGAACTGGTCACAGCACAGTTTGGGTCAGATTGTAGCTGAACTTGGAAGAAGAGAGCCTCTCTCCTGGCTAGCTGTCTCTCTCATGAATCTCCGGATCCACTAAAGTCACTTAAACCACAAGAGAGAAAAGACTCCGACATCAAAACAAGTTTTAAAGCATGCACTGGGCCCCAACAAAATGGCAAGACTTACCGGCAATCAAAGACTCTATATTGAACTCAAAGGACCGTAAATAAATCGCAGCTATTGCCTCAAACGTTTCCCCTTTATTCTTTCTACCTTTCTGTCTCTATCTACGTGTGTGTTTATCGCGTATGCATGCTAGTGTGGTCGCGCGTGTATTCATAGTCATTAACCAAATTAGAGTTTATGGTTAATAAACTTCCACTTTTCTTGTCTAAATCTAAGAAAACCTGTTTGGTTGATTTCTTTGACTTACTATTGGAAAGCAGTGAACAAGGATTCACTGAAGGGCAGCTAAAAACACCGTGTTTTAAAAATTAAACCCTGTTACGGTTAAACCAGGCAAAGGCTGAGAGGGAACCCCTAGACCCCTTTCTTACCTGGTCGTAACATTCCAGATAGATATCGACAATTTTTGGACACGAAAGGAATCCAAGTGTAGGTAGGGAAGGTGGAGTTGAGGTAGAAGATCAGTCGTGATCTTATTGAATGGAGGAGCAGTCTCGAGGGGCTGTACGGCCTATTCCTGCTCCTATTTTATTCTTGTGCACTTGCGCACTAGAGTAATTAATTATATGTAAAGTGCAGTTTCTGTTATATTGGTAGATCATTTTGCACACAGCAAGGAATGTTGGGCCAGGACAGCGGGAGACCTCCTTGCTGCTCTTCACATTGTTCCATGAGATCGGAAAATGTCCACCCAAACCTAGGCAGATGAGGCCTCACTTTAACATCTCATCCAAAGGATTGCACCTCAGACTATGTGGCACTGCTCATTACTATGTTGAGGTGTCAGCCGAGATTCAGGTTTAAAGCCCTGAGATGGGCCTTGAACTTGTAGGCAAGAGTGGTGAGGAGGTGAGATTTCTATCCAGTGAGGCTCAGCATCATAAAGCATCTGAACAGTCTCTGTTATTCCTGGTGTCATTAGTGTTGTCCGAGTTAACCACGTGGTTAATTGCATTTCTGAATAATAAATATTGAGTAATAGACACCCTGATTCAGCATGTGGTCACAACATTCATTGCATCAACTCGAACCTTGTGTGTTTGTTGGTAAAATGGTAAGTTGAAAAACAGTGTGCAAATGTTTCCTGACTGTGAGTGCGCTGCACATTGTGGCTCAGATGGTGTCATGCATTTCTGCATCTTAGGGATGTAGTTAGGATATTGAAGTCCTCAAAGAAACTAATTCCATTTTTTGACTGTAAAAAGTTTGTATTTGTGTATGCATTTGTGAATAATTATTTTGTGTAACAAAAGCTGAGTGATTATGTAAAAAAAGATTGTAGTCTGTAATTAAATAGGATTAAATTCTGCGCACATTAGTGTTGGTTTTGTTCAGGTACATATCAATTAAACTATCATTTGGATGCTGTCAGCTGACTATTATGTAACACAGCCTCGTTGACATTCCTCTATCATATAAATGTTGGCCCCCTGAACAGCAAGTCATATTTTTTGCAGCACATCAAAGTCATATGTATTTTTTATTTTTGCTGAATGATTATTTTAGGGCAATTGCAGCTGATTGTAAACTTAAGCTGCAGGTCATTGAGTGCCTTGTACTTTGAAGACTATACTTTGTTGCAAATGCAAAGTAATGTCTGGAGTGTGACAGGTCTGGAGAGACACTGCACTGTAGTCTGTTTTTAATGAAGGTTATTGATTTTTTGTTTCTGCTTGAAGCGCTGCGAGAACTAAACTTGACCTCACACGAGCATTTCTCATTCTCAGTCCTTTTTAAAGAAGATTATTGTTGGGAGGAAGACTGGAGAGTGTGTTGTGTGTTTGAGACAGAACCATTCTATCAGATCAAGGGACAGTTTCCGTCTACTTTCAGCAGCAGGGGATTTTGTGATTGAGTTCTAGCCCATGATGGGATCATCCATATAATACATTGATAGAAGCTGACGTTGAGCAAAGCGCCTCATATTAGGACCGAAGAAGGGTCACTGACCCGAAACGTTAACTCTGCTTCTCTTTCCACAGATGCTGCCAGACCTGCTGAGTGGTTGCAGCACTTTTTGTTTTTATTTCAGATTTCCAGCATCTGCAGTGTTTTGCTTTTATTTTAGATGCCAAAGGGACTTGGAGTGATGGTCCCTTAATGCTACAGCTGACATAGGGATTCCCCACAAGGGAACTCACAGTGTGAACCAGCATTCTATCACTCTAAAAATGGTGTCACTTCACATCGATATATAAATGTTATAACCTATTAAAATATTTTCGACAATAAATAGCACAGAAACAGGCTGTTTGATCCAACTGGCCTATGATGGTGTTTATGCTCCATGCAAGCTTTATGATGTAGATACAGAATTGCCCTGACACAAGTTTTCCAGGAAATTTCCAGTCTATATTTTGTTTCATGGAGAATGACCCATTTTACACTTGGTCCGCAATGAGAGATTTCGTTCAAAGACTGTTGAGCTTTCCAGTGATTCATTAAGTAAGTTGTCAATATAAGAATGTAACTTAGGCCCTAAGCCACCTCAGACCTACTCTCTCCAATTCCTCCGCAAAGCTCCTTTGCCTCTCCACCTCAAATAAGCCCTTCTCAGAACCCATCTTTTCAACCAAATGTTTGGTCACCCCACCTCCTAACTATTGTACCAGATCTCATTATCCATTCCATTTATTCCCTTTATAATTTTGTTATTGTACTTTCCTTGAAAAGTGCCTTGGGACATTTCTATGTTAATGTGCAATATGAATGCAAGTTACTGTCCATCACTGTTGTAGTAACTGGTCCTAACAGTCAAAGTTTTTAGTTCATTTTTGAAATGGGAGAACTTCTTGAACGAGTCTGTTAGCCAGTTGAAAACTGGGTTGGTGTAAAAATTTGAAAGCACTAAATAGATGAATTTAAGGGGAAGCTAGATAAGTACAAGAGGGAGAAGGAATAGAAAGATTGGGTTAAATGTAGTGGGGTGGGAGGAAGCTTACATGGAGCATGGACCAGTTGGGCTGAATGGCCCGTTCCTGTGCTGTAAACTCTATGTAAAAAAATAATTACTGACTTCATATATATCAGTGGATTTCACTCTATGTATGGTGTTTCTGTCCCTGTCCTGGTGTGTGACAATACAGTTCCCCCTCTGTCTGTATCTGTGTTTCTGCCTCTTACTTTTCCCTGTATGTTTCTATGTTTTTCTCTTGGTATCTCTTTTCCTCTTGGTATCTCTTTTCCTCTTGGTCTCTCTTTTCCTCTTGGTCTCTCTTTTCTTCTTGGTCTCTCTTTTCCCCTTTGTCCAGGTTTGTCTAAGCTTCTTGTTGGTTTTCACTCCTGTCCCTCCTAACCCTGTGTCTGTATGACTGTCTTCTCTCCCCTGTGTGTATGTGTGTGTCTCTCTCACTTCTGTGTGTGTGTGTGTGTGTGTCTCTGTCTGTGTCTCTGTGTCTCTCTCACTTCGGTGTTTGTGTGTATGTGTCTGTGTCTCTCTCTTCTGTGTATGCGTGTGTTTGTACGTGCACACGTGCATGCCTGGCCCCTCTCTTCTCCCTTGCCCCCTCCTCCATCCATGTGTATCGATGGTACTTTGTTATCTGAATATTAGGAGCTACAGGGAATTTGATTGAGCAGCGCTTTTGGATGCAGGGATCAGCAGTCAGCCCTGGATTAAGGAGTTATTTAGCCTGAGGCGCACGTGTAATTGGACCACTCCATGAAAAATCTACATTTATCTTCTAGACACATCTCGAAGCACCAGAATAAAGATTCTATGCTAGTCTCAAAGAAGAAAAATATTCTTTGCGATCAGATTCTCTCCTCACATCACCTAGTCTCTGTATTCAGCCAAATACTGTGAATTAATTGATTTTTCAGACTCCACATCTTGCCATGCTGCGTTGATGCAATCTCATTTTCTTTGCTCTCAGTTCTGTGTTCAAAGGTGGAATCTATTTCCATTTATTGAGATATATTTGAACCTTAATAACTAAGGCATATCCATACGCAACAGTTGCAGTAAGACTGAAGTAACAATACCTACAATTGTCCATTACATCCATTATCCACTGATGTTTCTTTGATGTTTTGCCAGTCTTCTTTTGAATTCACTTTGCTGTTCTCTTTCTGATTCTTTTTGTTTGCCGGTTCCTAAATTGTGCCATTTGTCACCCATTTATGCAAGTAAAATGATGCATTTCATCTTATCAAACATCTCAAAGAACTTTACGTACAGTCCTTGCCATTGTTATGTGGAGAAACGTGACACATTTTATACACAGCAGGGTCCCACATTGAGCTGAAGGGGCGGATGAATTGTTTTTGGTAGATTTAGTTGAGGGAGGGACATTGCCCAGAACTTTGAAAATCTCCACGTTCCTTATAATTGAGTTGAACTGAATTTCACTTCACATTTACTCACTGTCTTCTGTGAATCAGTCTACTCCCTTTTCTTAGATAAAAACAGAAAGTATATGAAATACTCAGGTCAGGCAGCATATGTGGAGAGAGAAGCAGAATTAACGTTTCAGGTCTGTGACCTTTCATCAGAACTGGCAAAAGTTAGAAAAGAATTAGGTTTTAAGCAAGTGAAGGGGGAGTGGGGGAGGTGGTGGGAAGGGCAGTTTGGTGGGGAAAAGAACAAAGGGGAAGGTGTTTGATCGGGCAGAGGGCAGGAGAGATTAAATAACAAAGATGTCATGGGACAAAGGCAAAGAGTGTGTTAATGCCTGTGGTGAAAGACAAAGCATTTCTCCAGAGAGAGTGTTAATAGCAGAATACTGAGCAGCTCCGTCCACATGAAAAACAGGCACATGGTTAAAAAAAATAATAAAAAATAGAAAAATAAAAAAAAAAGGCCAGTCATGCTCTGAAATTGTTGAACTCAGTGTTGAGTCTACAAGGCTGTAGAGTGCCTAATCGAAAGATCAGGTGCTCCTCCCTGAGCTTGTGTTGATGTTCACTGGAACACTGGAGCTGGCCAAAGACAAAAATGTAGGCATGAGAATGGGGCGGGGGGGGGGAAATGGCAAGCAACTGGAAGCACGGGGTCATGCTTTTGGACTGTGGCGGTGTTCTGCAAAGCGATCACCCAATCTGCGTTTGGTCTCCCCAATGTAGAGGAGACCACATTGTGAGCAATGAATACAGTATGCTACATTGAAAGAAGTTATGAGTAAATCACTGCTTCGCCTGGAAGGAGTGTTTAGGGCCTTGGATGGTGAGGAGAGAGGAGGTAAAAGGGCAGGTGTTACACCTCCTGCGAATGCATGGGAAGGTGCCGTGGGAAGGGAACCAGGTTGTCGGGAGTGAGTATTTCCAGCACTTTGTTTTTTATTTCAGATTTCCAGCACCTGCAGTACTTTGCTTTTAGTCTCTTTTCTTATTCTCTCTCTCCCTTCTTCCATTCATTAATTTCTTTTATTTGATCAATGCCACTTCTCTGGGACTTGTGGACTATCACAAGTAGAGCAGGGAATCCTTGTCGAAGCTGGAGTTAGATGCACCTTTTCGGGCTGTTGCTCTTCAAAAAAAAAAATTATTCGTTCATGATGGCAAGGCCAGCATTCATTGCCCTTGAGAAGATGGTGGTAAGCTGACTTCTTGAACTGCTGTAGCCTGTGTGGCAGAGATACTCCCACAGTGCTGCTATGTTGATGATGAAGGAATGGCGATATATTCCCAAGTCAGGATGCTGTGTAACTTGCAGGGGAACTTGCAGGTGGCGGTTTTCCCATTGTGTCTACTCTCCTTGTTCTGGTGGTACAGGCCATGTGTTTGGAAGGTGCTGTCGAAGGAGCCCTGGTGAGTTGCTGCAGTACATCTTATTGATGGTACACACTGCTGCCACTGTGCACTGTTGGTGGAGGGAGTGAATGTTTAAGGTTTACACTCGGCTTTCAGCCTAGCTGAGGGGAACTCAATAAAGAGTAGCAGCCATTCTGTGTGCAGCAAGTGGCAGGGTGGAGTAGAGTCAGTACTAGGCTTCCGGCTTTTTTAAACAATCCGTGTTAGAAGTCTCAGGCCCTTGAGACGTATTGCTCAGTGGCAAATTGAATATTTAAGGAAAAGAGCCATTTTTCTGGGAACTTTTGCAATTTATAACTGTTGAGGTTTGTTTTTTAACTGCACAAGATTTGCACCAAAAAACAATTCTGACATGTTATCCACCTTTGTAGGTTTTTAAACGTTTGTGTTTTCAGGCTTGAAGAATTATAACCTTGAAAATAGAAAGTAGGGCATTAGCATGCAAACACATTAACACATTGGCCAAAAGTTAGACTCTCCATTATTTTTCACACAACAGTTACCCTGTTTCTTTTAAACAAGTTAACACCTCCTCTTTGAACAAGTGCTTTAAGCCTTTGTATGTGAATGTCCCACAGTTTGAAGGCCAATAATAAACTTTTCATTAGTTACTGCTGAGGGCTCACCAGTTCAAAACTGTCGCTAGGAGAATGAGGAAAGAGGGTGGGAGAAATTTGTTTACAGTGGATTGTTGGAAAATGGAATGCTTTGCCATAGGCAACATAGGAGACAGAGACTATTGCATCTTTTTAAGGGAAAAGGCAATCATATTTGAAGCGGGGGAAGGGAGCAGGGCAGTGGGAGTAGTTTTGGATTGTCCTAGCAAAGAACAGCAGGCACACAATGGGCCGAATAGCCTCCTTCTGCACTGTAAACTTCAACAATTCCAACATTTATCCCGGATAGTCTTGAGCTGTGTGAAAACTAAGGTTTCATAATTAGGAATAATTTCTGAGCATGAAGCAAATGCATGTTAATAGGCAGTTGCTGGAAGGAATCAATTTTGATATATCACTCGAATGATCTTGAGAAGAAAGGATAATTGATTGCCGCTGTTGTCTCTGCGGCAGTCACTGGAGAGAAACAGCTGGGTATCTTTTTTGCTTTGTGTGAACTTTTCCAATTGCCTACGTGTTCCCTTTGACAGCAGCAGTGCCAATTGTGGCTCATGACAAGGGCACAGCTGCAGTAGCTTGTAGTGGCACAGTTCTGTCATGCAATGCAGCACAAGAAACTTACCTTTTTCTGTGCATGTGGCATTGTGCCATTGTCCTCAAGCATGTTATGTAAGTGCAGGTTGAGGGGCCGAGAGAGATGTTGAGTCCAAGCAGCTATGAAACGCAGACAGCGGGAAGTGCCTAGCCCACAATATAAAACTGGTGACATAAAAACAAAGTGCTCAAAATACTCAGCAAGTCTGGCAGCGTTTGTGGAGAGAGAAACAGAGTTAACGTTTCAGCTGGGTGACCTTTCATCAGAAACTGGTGGTGATCTCTCTTCCAAAACCAAGCTGCGCGAGTGAAAAGCAGGTTACAATCCTAAATCTTGCTCAATAGCTCAAACAAACAGAAACAGGCGGCCACTCTGACGGCTTCTGAAAAGAGGAAAGATGAACTCGTTTTCGGTTGGAAACTCAATGGATCCCTGAAACTGAAAGATGACCAAACCCTATAGGACTACTAAAAGAGAGGCTCGCACTTGCATAGTGCCGTTCATGACCTCGGGTGTCCCAAAATGTTCAAAAGCCAAAGGAGCACTTTTGGAATGGTAGTTACTCTTGTTATGTAGGAAACATGGCAGGCAATGTGCGGCAAGAGTTCAGATTATTGATCTTGGCCACTTCTGAATGGTCAAGCAAGGATAATTGGGGGTCAGAAGCAAAGGGATTGAAATACTTAGTACTAAACTCCTGCCAATGTTCTCTATGCCTCAGCATATCATGTGTCAAAAGACCTCAGTCACCTGGGCCAGAGGTGCTGATAAATGTGGCCTTTTTATAACCCTCAATCACAGGTGTTAGATAGGAAGTGCCTTCCGCCTTCCCCCAAACTTGCTGTGTCCACAGCATGAGATGGGACACACATTGTTGTCAGATGCAGAAGCAAAGTGGGACCAAATGTGCGCTGTTGGCCAGTGGGAGAGTGACTGAATGAAAAGGTTGGTAGTCTGTTTTGACCAAGTTGGTTGATTTTTCAGCCTATTGTAAAAATGTTCCTCGGCCATTTTCACTATGCTTATAGAGTTCAAAGAACTTTGACTACTCTTTCGAAGCACTGCTCATGTCAGGGTTACTTTATGCAACCCAACAACCGAGTGTTCGACTCTTAAATTGTTGAAGAGTTTTGAACTCAGATAGGGCAGGAATCAAGAACAGGGGGACACAATCTTAAAGTTAGAGCTAGGCCAGTCAGGAGCAATATTAGTAAGCATTTTTCTGCACAAAAAGTAGTGGAAAACTGGAAATCTTCCCAAAAGTCTGTCGATGAAAGAAAGGAAGAAGGACTTGCGTTTATATAGAGTTTATCACAACCTCGGGACATCTCAAAGTGCTTTACAGCCAGTAAGTACTAATTTGTTAAGTACAACCACTGTCGTAATGTAAGAAATGTAGCAGCCAATTTGCACACAGCAAGCTCCCACAAACAGCAATTTTTTTTAATGATGTTGATTGAGAGATAAATATTGGCCAGGACATACGAGATAACTCCTCTGCTGCCCTTCAGCACCATGGGATCTTTTACATCCACCTGAGAGAGTAAACCGATCCCTTGGTTTAATGTCTCAGCTGAAAGACAGCACTTCTGACAGTGTTGCACTCACTCAGTACTATCTTGGATGCTGGAGAACAGTTGGCGTTTTCAAGACTGAGATTAATAGATTTTTCCTAGGTCGGGTATCCAGGAATTTGGAGCCGAGGTGGGGGACAGATCAGCCATGATCTGTTTGGCTCAAGGGGCTGAATGGCCTCCCCCAGTCTATGTTCCTGCCTTACCCAGGATTCTATTTGTGTTGATCACTCTTTGTGTGAACGACTTTTTGACATCAGTTCTAAATTTGACCTTTTATTAGTTTGATGCTTGTCCTGCTGTCATGGTTGAGTTTGAAGAAGTATTTTTTATTTACTTTTTCTATGCCATTTACTGTCACATACATCTTTTAAGATCACCCCTCTGTTGTCAAGTATTTCTTCATTCTGTTCTTGTAACTTGTGACTGTAGGGATCAGTCTTGTGATTCTTCTCCAAAACACCCCCAAGCTATGGATGTCTCCCTTGTGAATCTGTGCCCAGTACTCAAAGTGCTGCTACAGCCATGAGCCCTGGCTAGGGGACTGAGGAGACTAAGCCAGAATGGAAGATTGCGTGTCCCTAAAAGTAGGACGTGTGACTTATGTAATAAACTACAACGCAATGCTATGTGTTAACTAACGTACTTCGAATAGCTGTAATATAGTGATGTTCAAGTGTTGTCTGTGTAACACTAAAGACCCTGGTCTTGGGTATAATGCAGTTCTGAAGAAAATTTTGTAAGATCTTACTGCAGTTATTTGGAGTCATCCCTTGGATGAGTTGTTGAACCAAGGCCCCAAAAGTCTGTTCGGGTGGTTTAGCTAGGCTTTAGAGATCCCATCGCACTATTTGGATGCCATTCTCCCATTGCCTTGCCCAATGTTTCTCCATAAACTGATGACACCACTAAAAACAGTGACCATTCATCTCCTTGCTGTTTGACTGCCATATTTGCCAACAAAATATTAGGCACAGCATTTCAAGTTAGTTCAATGCACTTTGAGATCTTTGAGAAATGTGATGAGCCACTATAGAAATAGAGTCTTTTCTTTACAAGGCACAGGAGCACCACTTTAAAGGTGAAATTTATATTGAAAAAGATTCATCAAAGAGATGTGTATATAAATAAGTGTGTTGGAGAATGAGTGGAAACCAATCTTACAAAGACTCATGGTTAAAAGTATTAACACACAAACCAGAAGGAAAAAAGAGGCTAATGTGGCAGTATTATGTCATTATTGATAGAGTGGTGTTGAAGATTACTTCTTGGTTAACCTACTGGGCGACCAGGTTCAGCAACTCAGGAAAGGAGTCCACACCCCTCCCTAATACAGCTTTTTTCCCTTCCTGTCTTTCGGATGACACATTAAACCGAGACTCAGTCTGCTTTCTCCAGATAGACATGAAGTATCCCATAACGTTAGTTTGAAGAGCAGGGGAGTTGTCCCTGGTGTCTTGGCCAATATTTATCCCTTGACCAACATCACAACAAAAAAACAACTGAGATGATCTGCTCATTACCTTATTGTTGTTTGTGGGAGCTTGCTGTGCACAAATTGGCTATTGACTACTCTTCATTACAACAGGGCCTGCATTTCAAAAGTACTCCATTAGCCATAAAGCCCATTGGGACATCCCGAGGTTGTGAAAGGTGCTATATAAATGCAAGCTCATGCTTCCTTTCCCAGCATCAGGTGGAATTATAACCGTTACTCAAGAACTGGACATGCCAGCAGATCATTCAGGCAGTGTTAGTGCGGCTTGACTTCAGGAGACGTTACACAAGACTGAAATTCTAACTGTGGTCTGGTGCTTGGAAGCCCACTCTTTTGTAGCGTTGCTGGCACAGTGCCTGGCCACCAAGACAGGATAGCCCAATGCTTAAACGGAAAGCTTAAGAGCAAGGAAGTAACTTTGAAGTGGACTACTCCTGAATTTCATCTGTCCGCAGAGCATCTGTCTGTGAGGAAGAAAGCAGACTGGCAACTGACGGAACCTCCATGTTGGTTTCAGTGACCACTTGCACTCTTATTGTGCCTTTCATGTGACGGCTGCTCCATAAAAGGCATCTCATGGGAGTCGTCGGGAACCCTGAGGAGGAGGTGGACAGAGCTAGGGGAGGTAGGAATAAGCAGTCAAAGAGGTGGATTTCAAAGCTGGCGGGAGAAGCAGCAAGGGGGAGGAGTTTGGAAAGAGAATTCCAGAGAGTAGGGGTACAATGACGGAGGGTGCTGCTGCTGATTTTTGGATTGGGGAGGGGTACATGGAATTCGGATAATGTACGGAGTCCAGGAAGGGAAGGAAATGTGGAGGGATGGGAGTGCATGGAGAACGAGGGGATGCTTTGGCCGGGGGAGGGGGGGGGCAGGGAGGGGGAGGAGTGGGTGGGGGGGTGAAGCGTGATGTGGAGAAATGCATGGCAGAGGGAGGGCATACATGCAGCGGGGCAGGGGATGGGGTGGGGGATTTGCATGGGAGATGTGTGGACTGGGGAAAGGGGAATGCACAGTAAAATGTAAGGATATGGTGATACAATCCACAAACATTCCTTTCTCAAGAGCAATTAAACTCTGATCGGAGGGTGTGTTCATTTACAGTGATTAAACTTTGTGGCATTTAAGAACCACACATCCACCTCAGCAGTGGAATAATACAATGTGCGCTACCTGGTATATCTGTCCTCAAATTACAAAATAGATCAGCTGATTTAACACAAGCGATGCCAGAGGAAATTCACCAGGATGTGTGTGTATCTAATTTTTATATATATATATATATATATATATATATATATATATATATCTACCTCTCCCCCTCCACTGCTCCCTCCCTCCCTCTGAGCATGGTGTGTTATCTTTACTGATCAGAGCTTTTAACCCATATGCTTTTAATTGTGCGAAAGCTTTTAATGATAACCTGTAGGATACAACTGTCAGGCTGAACTTCAGTTAATCGGAGCACTAATTGAGAAACCCTGGGCATTTGTTGGATGATTCATTTGATCCCATGTATCATTTTTTTTGAAACACTGCTTCAATTCCACAGACAGATTGTTTTGCCAGCTAGTAATGACAGTGTTGGTGTAGCTCCATTGCTTTCCCCCAACCAATGGCAGCTTGTATCGTGGGACGATTTTGCTGCAAGGCAGACGCTGCTTTTGTGAAAAAGCTATTAACGTCCCAGCACGATTTTTATTATAAAGTCTTTATTAAAATAAAATACTGCTAATTTAAGGAAGTTGGCACAGCAGGCCACTGCATTAAGATGTTGAGTCTGCACTTTGGGACTCTTAGGCATCAATCAGAGTTTCCTTGTGGCAAGTTCCCAATCTACTGTCGGGGCTCTCTGGGAGGTGGCTGTCTGGGAGCTGAAACAAGTCTGCCAAGGAAGGAAAACTGGACCCAACAATCAAGGCCTAACATTAACCAGCACCGTCGATTGACAGGCTGGTTACAGAGTGGGATGGCAGGACCCTGGAGTGGGACGACTCTCACCAACAGCTAACCCCGAGGTGCATTGTCTGGTGAAGTAATTGGACAGGCGTGTGCTACAGGGCCTGGTCTTTAATGGAGACATCTGCACCCTGTAATGATACAACATTGCTGGGATAATCCATCATGGGTGCATTTAATATCCTGTTATTTGATTCAAAATCTTACAGCACAGAAAGAGGCCATTTGGCCCATTATGCCTGTGCTGGCTGTATCCCCCAAGGCTCTACAGTTTTTTTCCCCCTTCAAGTGTTTATCCAATTCCCCTTTTGAAAGTCACTATTGAATCTGCTTCCACCGCCCTTTCAGGCAGCACATTCTAGGTCATCGTAACTTGCTCTGTATTTAAAAAGAAAAATCTCTTCATTCCACCCCCCCCCCCCCCCTTCTGGTTCTTTTGCCAATTCTCTTAAATCTGTGTCCCCTGGTTACCGACTCTGCTGCCAGTGGAAACAGTTTCTCCTTATTTACTCCATCAAAATTTTATATAGAAAATCATTAGAGTAAAACAAATTTAGCAAGCAATAATCCCTCGTCACCACATTGCCTAAAATGAAATCAATCCGAACTTCAACCAGGCACAGGGATCACTGCACATGTAGCTTAGTAAATTCTTTGTTCGGCATTAACTTTTGGATCTCGGGTGTACATGGCAACAAATCTGATATCAAAGGAGGGAAATGTAAAAGCAAGAGTAACCCATTCAGCCTCTTGTGCCTCTTCTGTCAAATTCCTGGTGGAAATGGGGTACCATGGGGGTTAAGATTAAAGTGGCCCTGGTTATACTCCTGTGATGCAGCTTGGGGTGTTTTGCTGTATTAAGGGTGCTGTATAAAGGCCTGTTGGTAGACTGAGTGCTGATTTTCCTGATCTGCCGTCACCTCAACGCCATTGGTTCAATGGGTGCCTGAGGCACCTGCCTGATTCCGATTACAGCCTTGTGAATTTATTTAGGGGTCTTATGATGTAGACAGGACTTCAAGATCATTTTAACTGCCTACAGGGCTGGGCTCCCACTTGGTAGAAACCTGTCACCCAGGAAGTGGGGACCCTCAGAGGTGGTTAAGAAAATGGTATTTGAGGGAAGTGAGAGTATGCATAAATGGGTCCTTTTCTGATTGGCAGGATGTGACGAGTGGAGTCCCGCAGGGGTTCTGTGCTGGGGCCTCAAATTTTTACCATTTATGTCAATGACTTAGATAAGGGGGGTGATGGCATGGTAGCTAAATTTGCAGATGACACAAAGATAGGTAGGAAAGTATGTTGTGAAGAGGACATAAGGAGATTGTAGACCGATATAGATAAGTTGAGTGAGTGGGCAAAAATCTGGCAGATGGAGTATAATGTGGGAAAATGTGAAGTTGTTCACTTTGGCAGGAAGAATAAAAAAGCAGAGTATTACTGAAATGGAGAACGACTGCAGAATTCTGAGGTGCAGAGGGAACGAGGTGTTCTAGTGCAGTAGTCACAAAAAGTTAATATGCAGGTACAGCAAGTAATAAAGAAGGCTAATGGAATGCTATCCTTTATTACGAGAGGATTTGAAAATAAAAGTAAGGATGTTATGCTTCAGGGCAATGGTGAGACCACATCTCGAATACTGTGTGCAGTTTTGGTCTCCTTATTTAAGGAAGGATGTAAGTGCGTTGGAGGCGGTTCAGAGGAGGTTTACTAGACTGATACCTGGAATGAGCGGGTTGTCTTATGAGGGAAGGTTGGACAGACTGGGCTTGTTTTCACTGGAGGTAAGAAGAGTGAGGGGAGACTTGATTGAAGTATATAAAATCCTGAACGGTCTTGACAAGGTGGATGTGGAAAGGATGCTTCCTCTTGTGGGTGAATCCAGAACTAGGGGGCACTGTTTTAAAATTAGGGGACGCCCTTTTAGGACAGAGATGAGAAGAATTTTTCTTTCTGAGGGTTTTTCAACTTTGGAACTCTCTGCTTCACAAGGTGGTGGAGGTGGGGACATTGAATATTTTTAAGGCGGAGGTAGATAGATTCTTGTTAGGCAAGAGAATCAAAGGTTATCGGGAGTAGATGGGAGTGTGGAATTCGAAATACAAACAGATCAGCCATGATCTTATTGAATGATGGAGCAGGCTCGAGGGGCCGAATGGCCTACCTCTGCTCCGAATTCGTATGTTTGTATGTACTTCAGGGCCCCAGAACAATAATCTGAGCAGCTGCCAGCCCTGGCTGCACACTCCCCCACTCAAGACACAATGTTGTTACCAGTCAGGAAATCCTGAGGCCAGCCAATATTGGCCCTGGCCCGAATCTGGTGGTTGTATTGGGCACCGGTTTGGCACAAGATCGCCAGTTCTATTTAAATGAGGCCCGCCCCTCAACAGTCCAAACCTCGCCGCTGTACTTCCCTGTGTGGTTGGCCCACCCAATCCTCTCCTAACTGATAGAAAAAAAACCTTCCTTTCGAAAGTGGTGGGATATTAGAGACTGTGAAAAACATTCAATTCCAAAGCAGTCAGTCACAGGTTCAGTTGTTCTGAGCAATGATAGATATCCACCCTAAGGAAACTGAACAGCTGTGTGGCTTTCAAGTGAAAAACTTTGGAAAGTATCATGCCAGCAAAACTAAAAGCAAAATACTGCAGATGCTGGAAATCTGAAATAAAAACAAGAAATGCTGAAAATACTCAGCAGGTCCGGCAGCATCTGTGGAGAGAGAAGCAGAGTTAACATTTCAGGGTCACTGACCCGGAACATAAATCCGAACAGACCATTATCAAGGGGTTAGTCCAGATCAAATCCAAATAGATAGCAAAAAATGTAACAATTGCAATTTACATCAAAGCATAGTTGACTGCGTCTACTCTGTGCACATTATATAGAGCACTCACAGCGTTTTGCATAGTGACAGTTATGGGACACTTTTGACCTATGTAGCCCATCAAGGAACTGCTGGGATTGGGTGCAATGCTAGTTTTACGCCTCACCTAATTTTACTTTGCATTGAAGTTGGCCGTATCAGCTCAGTTGGTCACACTCTTGACCCAGAGTCAGAAGGTTGTGGGTTCAAGTCCCACTCCAGAGACTTGAGTACAAAGATCTAGGCTGATGCTCACATGTGGTACTGTGGGAGTGCTGCACTGTCGGAGGTGTTGACTTTCAGAGGAGACGTTAAACTGATATCCCATAGGCTCTCTTAGTTGACACTATTTTGAAGAAGAGTAGGGAAGTTTTCCCTGGTGTCCTGGCCATTATTTATCCCTCAAACCAACTAAGAACAGTAGTACAAAAACAAAATACTGCAGATGCTGGAAATCTGAAACGAGTAAATGCTGGAAATACTCAGCAGGTCAGGCAGCATCTGTGGAGCGAGAAACAGAGTTAACGTTTTAGGTCGATGACCTTTCATCAGAACAGAGGCTGCCTGACCTGCTGAGTATTTCCAACACTTTCTGTTTTTATATCACTAAGAGCAGATTATCTGGTCATGATCAGACTGCTATTGCTGGGAGTTTACTGTGCGCAAATCAGTTTCTACATTACAACAGTGACTGCGCCTCAGAATTACTTCATCGGCTGCAACAAGCTTTGGGATGTGCCATGGTCATGAAAGATGTTATATAAATGCAAGTCTTCCTTTTCAATAGGGAATAATATTGGGCGGAATGCAAACCTAGCATTCCACCCAATCCCGTGGGTTTCCCACCCAGTGAATTCAGTTAAAGTGATCCCACATATATTCAACCAGTCTTGGGTGCGATGTAAAACTGTTGTTTATTGAAATACCTGGAGTTAACCTGCAGGTATCATCTCATTTCTCAGAGAAAAACCACATTATCAATCCATGCAATTTCAGAGCCAACCACGAGAATACAACTGAGACAGGAGACTTGTAATCCCGTGAAGTTTAGTCACAATGAATATTAAATCATGCGGCTAAACATGGCAGTAAGGGGATTACAAACTCTGCATCTTGTACCAAACTCTAGGTTGGGTTCTTGTGTCTTCTGTTCATTATCTGGATGAGGGTGTCGTTGGCAAGGCTTTCATTTATTACCCATCCTTAGTTGCCCTCCACGTGGTGCTGATTGTGGTCGTGGGTCATCCTCATGAGCTGATGCAGTCTGTGTGGCGAATGGTGCTGCCACAATTCTGTTATGCAGAGTGACGGATATTGCCAAGGGAAATTACAAAACTGGAATTTATTCTGCAGGCTCCAGTGATAACACAACCTGGAGCAGCTCGGTCAACATAAATTATCCACTTCATTCCACCATCGTTCAATCTGCTGGGAAAGACAACAAAAAGAGAAAAGAACTCCGCCAATTTAAAAATAAAAAAAAAACTGAAAAATTTCCACTGATCCCCTGAAGAAATGAAGCAAGCTTCAGGGAACAGCTGTCACTAGTTACACTTAGGCTCATCTTCCTTCTACAATTTGAAATGTCTTCCAGTCTCAGGCACTCGTCCAGCTTCCTTTTAAAGCCCTATAGTGAATCCATGCTGGTTGTACATTCTGCCCGTCCATTCAGCTGACGGGTTTGAATCTACACTCTCAGCACAGAGGCACGCCTCACTTAGCTAAACCTCGGGAAAACTGAGTCAAAGGTTGGCACAAGCTGAGACTTAGAATCTCTAAGACTTGGATTTTTATGCAGTGCCTTTCAGCCAATTCATTACTTATTGAAGTGTAGTCACTGTTTTAATGTAAGAAACGCGACAGCCAATTTGCACACAGCAAGCTCCCACAAACAGCAATGTGATAATGACCAGCGCGGCACAGTGGCGCAGTGGTTAGCACTGCAGCCTCACAGCTCCAGGGACCCGGGTTCGATTCTGGGCACTGCCTGTGTGGAGTTTGCAAGTTCTCCCTGTGTCTGCGTGGGTTTTCTCCGGGTGCTCCGGTTTCCTCCCACAAGCCAAAAGACTTGCAGGTTGGTAGGTAAATTGGCCATTATAAATTGTCACTAGTATAGGTAGGTGGTAGGGAAATATAGGGACAGATGGGGATGTTTGGTAGGAATATGGGATTAGTGTAGGATTAGTATAAATGGGTGGTTGATGGTCGGCACAGACTCGGTGGGCCGAAGGGCCTGTTTCAGTGCTGTATCTCTAATCTAATCTCTAGTCAGATAATTTGCTTTAGTGATGTTGGTTGAGGGATAAATATTGGCCCAGGACACTGGGGAGAACTCTCCTGCTCTTCATAGAATAGTACCATGGGATCTTTCACGTCCACTTGAGAGTGAAGATGGGGTTTCAGTTTAACATCTCATCCAAAAAAAAAAGGACATCCCACAGTGCAGCACTCCCTCGGTACTGCACTGGTGTCAACCTGGATTCTGTGCTTAAGTCTCCAAAGTGGGACTTGAAATCACAACCTTTTGACTCTGAGATGAGAGCGCTATGCTGTAGGCCACAGCTGACACCTGGGGGAGGCGCTGGGGGGGGGGGGGGGGGTGGGGTGGGGGGGGTTGCATTTTCAGAGAGTAACCAGCTAAAACTGTGGAGATTGCCAAATAGAACTCTGTTGCGCTTCCTGCTGCTCATCCAGATAGGACCAGCAAATCCCTTTGGACATTGGCTTCCAGGATTACTTGGAGCCTCCAGTGACTGATTAGCTTCTCCAGCTTCCATTCATGAGGTAGGTTGACTTGACCTGTGGTACCCTGCAGTATCCGATTGCTGAGGATGCCACAAGAGGTTTGTCTTGGTTCCAAACTCCAACCACCATGTATCAACTCTGAGCCAATTGGACAGCAGGCTTCAGCCTGTAACCGTAACGTGAAGTGGGCTACCTTGTAGGTGCTGTAAGTGGAGATGGGCATCATTGTATAATTAAGCATTGGATCACTTATTCTGTTCGATGCTGGCATTGATTGGAAGGTATAATGTCCCGTGTAGTGTTTCCTGTGACTGTGATAGTTGAAGCTACAAGAGACAAACTGTATAGAAATATGTTTGAGGAAAATACTGATATCCAATTTTAACATTTAAAAAGCCTGTATTAGAGTATGCTTTTTTGAGTATTTATTTATCCTGTAGAATATAACACGGTGCTTATGTTTAAAAAAAATCAAATCTGTAATTAAATAGGATTAGGTTCTGTGCTCATCACTGTCAGTTTAATTGATAGGTGCCTGAATACAAATTAACGCTTGGGTGCAATAAGCTGCTGATTCTGCAACCCAAAGTTTCATTGACATTGCTCCTTCCACCATTGTGAAAGTGGAATAAAAACAAGAAATGCTGGAAATACTCAGTAGGTCTGGCAGCATCTGTGGAGAGAGAAGCAGAGTTGACGTTTCAGGTCAGTGAAAGTGGAGCGTTTTGTCCCTGGGAAAGCAAGTCATATTTTTGCAACACACCAAGCGAATGTATGAACTCTTATTGAATGTTCAGTTTTCCTGAGGATATCAAATCTCTCTCTTCTCTCGGGGAGTGGTGGTTGTGTGGTGGGGTTGGTGCAAGAGTGATCTGGGGATTACTGGTGTCCATGAATAGACTTTTGGCCAGTGGTCAGGGCTTCGCTACAGATCAGCGGTAGCGTTGCCAACTCTGATTGGACATATTCCTGGGGGTGTCATCATGTGACCACCCTCCTCCAATTGTCCCCCTCCCTCATCTAATTGTTCCCCCCTCATCTCTGATATTTATATAACTAATAAAATGGAGAAAAAAAAATCATTTTTTTGTAATGCCCCTCTGATTTTTCTTCCTGATTATTTTCAGCAGGGTCCAGGGGATTAATCTTGAATTCCTGCAGACTCTAGGACAATCCTGGAGAGTTGGAGACCTGCATCAGTAGTGTAATGGAATAAAACACCCCAGTCTTAATTTCATATTGGAAAGTTGAGAACGCTGGTGGTTCTCTGATCTGTGGCTCCGTAGCCAGGCTGAGACCTCATTTCCTCGTTTGCTGTTTTGTTGTGGTTTTAGGATGGAATACACAGCAGGTCACTCAGCAGCTGTAAAGGAAATGGATGGATTAATGTTCTTAGCCAAGGCCCTTACTTGGACTAAATTGAAAATGTGATGATTTTAGATTGGATGTATCCCTGCCGTTCAAAAGATTAGGATTGTAAAGAAAATCTTGCATTTCTGTAGTGTCTTTCATGACCGCAAGACAGCCCAAAGCTCCTCACAGCCAATGAAGCACTTTTGAAGTGTAGTCCTGTCGGAAACGCACAGCAAGCTCCCACAAATGACAATGTGGTACTGACCAGATAATTTTTTCTACTGATTTTGATTGAGGGATAAATAATGGCCAGGGCACTGGGGAGAACTTACCTGCTGTTCAAAATAGTAGCATAGGATCTTTTACATCCACCTGTGAGGGTAGACGGAATCAGTTTTAACGTCTCATCCAAAAGACAGCACCTCTGACAGTGCAGCACTCCCTTAATTCTGCACTGGGAGCGTCTGCCTCGACTTTGTGCTTAAGTTCCTGGAGTGGGGTTTCAACCCATAACCTTCTGACTCAAGCGTAAGAGTGCTGCTCACTGGGCCATGGCTGGTTGTATGTATGTAACCCTGGAAATAACCAGGATAAAGGAAGATCCTCCTAGTCTAAAGGTGCTAACAGCATATGCAAGGTTCACTAAGAAATGAATAAGGAGGCTTAATTTTCTGATGGGCCTTGTGGACTGGCCCAAGACTTTCCAGCTCTGCTCCTGCCCAAAGACTGATGGTGAGGAGAAAAGACTGAGGATGTCCACGGGAGAAAGCAGCACCTGGTGACGCTGCCCTGAAGTTGAATTGTACAATTTCCATGTGACTCTATTTGGCAACTGGTTTGAATTTCATAGAATCACTTACACAGAAAGAGGCCATTCGGCCCATTGTGCTTGTTACAGCTCTTTGGTAGAGCTATCCAATTAGTTTCACTTCCCTGCTCTTTTCCCATAGTCCTGCAAATTATTCCAACAAGGGTTCAGTAAATTGTGGACAAGAATAGAAAACGCACAGAATGTCGGGCAGCATCTGGAAAGAGAAAATGCAGGTTAGAATAGATCAGATGTGCATCCTTTATCAGAACTGAGCTTATTGAAACTCATCCTTGATAAGATTAACATTAAATTAAACTTTTTGGACACTATGGGAATCCAGGGATAGGGCAGCAATGTCGCGTTGCAGTAGAAGGTTGAGCATGATCTTATTGAATGGCGGAGCAGGCTTGAGGGGTTGTATGGTCTATTCTTGCTCCTATTTGTTCTGTTGTGTTATTAACAAGACAAGGTGCCCTTTCACCCTTTGGATGACTCGGCAACAGTTAACTATAACAATATTTACCTACAGTATTGCGAGTTGCAGCCTTGTTTAAAAAGCGCTGCTGCGACCATAGACGGGCACTGCAAGTGGCCGCATCCAGTGATGAAGAGTTTATCAAACAGGCGGGTGACTGAGGCTGAGGCCCCCGCTTTGCTTCACCCTTGCATGTGGGCTGATGGGGAGTCTGCGCTCAGAATAATCAATTGGACACGTAATAAACGCTCTACATTCACGAGTGGTGCAGTCATTTTATCCAATTCCCGCTGTGACACACACAAGGTAAAGTTAGAGGAGAACACGTTGGAGCAGCACAGACAACACTGGTGTTCACATAAAGACAGAGCAGCTGATTGTGACGCCTACAGCCTAGGATTATGTCAGCATATGATTCACAGGAGGCTGTAGTGTGACTCTTTTAAAATAGTGGCTCATTAAATAATGATGCTGTTGATAGATCTTTTTATATAGTAATTTTATACAGACTGGGCCTAAAGTGGCACAGTACAGCCTGCACGCTATTTGGATCATTATCTATAAATTGCTGTCATTTCTACCTAAGATAATAGGCTTTTTCTGATCTTGGAATGAGCGAGTACATTTTTCTTTGTAAAAAGTACAGAGCCAATGCAATGTTCATATATTATGAGATATGTACATCCATTTGATCGGTCTCTTCCCTCTCGCCCTGTCTTTGATAAAATTACCTTGGGATATATTGTTAAAGGCATTAGATAGTTGGACGTTGTTGTGCGGACTGGTAGGGCTAAGGAATATGCGGCTTCTGAATAAGGCTTGAGTTTTCACATGTCCTTTGTGAAGCAATCCCAGCTGTTCACTGTGTTTCATTAAATGGTGGAACAGGCTCATGGGGCTAAATGGCTGAGTCCTGCTCCTAGGTAAAAAAAGAAATGTTATCACAGCCCAGCAAGAGTACGGCAGCCTTAAGAAACCTCATTTAAGGCTTGTGTGGAGCATAAACGCTGGCATAGACTGGTTGGGCCAAATGGCCTGTTTCTGTGCTGTATTAATTCTGATTCCCTTTCCTTCCTTTGGGTGCATTTAAAAACAAATGATGACGAGCTCTTGATAAGCCATTGAGGACCACATTTAGTGTAATACATCTGGTAACTTATTGCGAAGTCACTGTGGATTTTGATATTCATCACCAGCAGATACAGGCAACAGTTGATCTCCACACACCATCTGTAGGCTTGTGAGTTTAAGTAGCTTTACATTTATTTCAATATTTTCCATGCAATTTAAAAAAAAATTTTTTATCTACTGGGTGTCTGTGCTTAAGATGTAGAATTGAAACTGTGACGTAGGTGGAACAACTGCAGTCACTATATCCTGGACTTGTAGCCAAAGAAAATAGGTTCTCAGGTGGAAGCTTAATAGGATGGTTTATAGACAGGGGCAGGGGAGAAAAGCACATCCCATCAGCATCCAACGTACATCATGGAGCAACTCAAATAAATGAAACCTGAGATAGGATCTGTTGAAGAGTTGCAACATGCCATGGGAGGAGAAGGGGGAGTTGCGCTCACTAATGAGGAAGAACTAATGGTGTCAGGCAGGTTTGATTCTGTGACAGCAGGCATGATCGTTTCTGTATCTCACTAATTTGACACCCAGTATGGTGTCCTCCCAACAAACTGGCAAGGTGGCAATGGATCCCTTTTTAACGAGACAATGTAACAATATTTGGATGGTAGTTTAATTTCAGACCATTGTGCTTTTGGAATTGAACCATTCTACAGTCAGAACATAGCAATTGTTGTTCTCCAATATTGTGCCTTCATCAATTGTTGCTGTATCTCTGACGTTTATTGGTGAAAGCCACTTCTGTAATATACGTTTCATTGTTCACCATTGTAAAGTTTCCTTTAAAATTGGACAGTGATCTCACCCTGATGGTATGACTGATATATTTTACAGGGAAAATTTAAAACACACATTCATATCAATTACATAAGATAGCAACTGGCAAAGGAAGTCAATTAGAATGTGTGTTTCCAAACTGGGAGTCCATGAGGTCATCAAATTGATGTCTATTTTGAGTTATTAGCATGTCATTTATTTTGCGAATACTAGTGAATAATAGCACTTTTTCTTTGGGCAGCAGGACATGGAGTCTCGTGGAGTCCACCATGAATTGCGGTGGGTCCCCCATACACAGTGGTTTAGAAACCATTGAATTGGAGAAGTGTGTCCTGGCATGGTCTGTTTTTTGGACTTCTTTTGACACCATGCACATTGGAGGTGAAAGCAGTCATAAAGAATCGTAGGGATCATTGAGGGAAGTTCTGGGATTTGGAGAGGGAAATGTAACCAATGCTAATAAACCACAGGGCAGACTCTTTTCCACTGGTGGTTGTACCTATGATCCACTCATGCTGGTACTAAATCAGATTGGGAGTACTCATCTATATCTATAATATATTGAGAATCTTGACAGTGAATGCTCTTGTTGCGCTATAAACTCAGCTACCTCCATTTATAATGGAAACTGCTTCTGCAAACTTGATGCATTATACTTGCAACCTCTCACCTGTGGCAGCTACTGGCCTTAAAATGAGGATGGAATTACCTCTGAAAGTCTTGGTCTAATTAAACTTGGCTGTTGCATTCTCCTTCACCTGATGACTACATCTCTTGACTCCATTTGTA